>NC_064629.1:903266888-903891888 GCF_023864275.1 Schistocerca cancellata
ACAGAACTAAGAGCGACACGGAGGTGCGAGTTGGCACTCATGGATAGAAAATTATATAAAACTAAATTATTTAGACACACCACAAGGATATATAGCAGCCTAAATATTACTGTCGTCTTAAAATTTGTAAATTTATAAAAATTCCAAAGCCAATATTTCGGCAGTTCTTTGGCTGATTAATATGAACGAAGTGTTTGCAGATGCGGCTAGTAGAGCTGCATCTAGTAATCAATGCCGATTTAGCATAGTGTGTACCATTTTTTAATGAGAGAAACTGTGTTCTTGGTAATGAATAAATTTGAATATAAGAAACTTGTCGCAGCATACTAGAGTTTAAAAAGGTAGATGAGTAATTAAGTTTGTATTTTTATTCCTTTATTTACATTTGGCAGAAAAATCCTGGAAAAACCATATTACGCCACAAGAACACTGTTCGTGAAAAAACGGTGGGAGCTACAGAAAATTGGACCTGAAATTGTTATTGCCCAAAATTTTTCCATATTTTTCAATGTATCGATGTGTTTTTCGGTTTTGTTTTAGGATATTCGTAATTTTTGTCAAACATTGTTTTGAGTTAGGCAGTCGTTTCGAGAGTGGATAGGGCGGCCATCTTTGATGACAGGGGAGCTGAGTTTGGGTGAAGCTAAGAGCCGGACGTGCCGCGCATCTTGTGGGAGCAGTGGGTTGGTAGTAGAGATGGGGGATCCACTCTTGAACTAATTCATAGAGTTCAATCTTTCAAAGGAGTGAACAATCAGTGATTCAGAAAAAAAGAACGGTAGCTCCAAACGTTTCCCACGGCAGAGAGAGAGAGAGAGAGAGAGAGACTGAGCATATCAGCAGCGCTTCTACTGGTCAGAGCACAGTGCACGCCACACAACACAGCCAGCGCCGGCCTCTGCCCTGCTTCTACCTTGGCTGCCTGCATTGTGCAGTGCCCCATTGGATTTTGTGTTTCACATATGCCGTGCCGTCTCTGTGCGTCGTCTGCCGCCTGCAGTGTCTGGCACAGCATAACTTCGCATCACTCTCTGTCGGCGATCGTTTCAGTCGCACGTCCTGCCCTCTGGGCAGTTGATGCGAGCAACAGGACAGAGACCCACCTAGCGGATAACATAGGAACTACTTGCAAAAACCTGCTCGCAAGGGAACGAACGATTTGTCTCGGAGCGGGTGAGTTCACCGCTACCCCCACCCTCGGAACTCGCCCGCTCAACGCTCGCCCCACCGTCTCGACTCTAGCCAGAGCGTCGAGCAAAGCGACTCAGGTGTCACGGCTGGTCTCTGCGGTCTCAGCTCACGCAGTAATACAGCTCGCGGCTCGACCTACTCGACTCAGCGCCTCTGCATCGGAGTCCGTCTCTACTGGATATTGTTCTTCGTAGTAATACCGCTATGTATATTACATTATTATGTTATGTATACATCAGTTGTTTTTGTTTTATTTTTATTTGTTTAAACTGATTAGATTAGGTTCCTGATGACTCCTCTTACTATAGGATTTTTATTATGGACACTCGAATTTACGCTTTAATTACGAGCGAACCGATAAATGTATCGCAAAATGTGATACACCAATATTTTCCTTGTTTTATTCTGCGTAAGGCTATATGCAGCACTTTCGTTTTACAGTCAAATCTATATTTTTTTTTATTCTGGTACGGATTTTGCGATTTTAGGCGTCTTCGGAAGGAAACGTTCACTTTAAAAATATATGGCTTGCGATGTATTTGTATGAGGTTAATGAAATTTTAATACATTATAGCCAAATATATTGTTAATGTAAATCTCAAGTTACAACATTTTCCGATCACCCAAAAGACCACGATAGTGCAAAATAAATCAATAATCAAAAACTTTGTCATATCGTGGAAATTTCAATAAACAATACAAAATTCTTACTCATTATCTGTGTTACTTCAAAATAGGATCAAATAAGATCAAAATACAGGTATAGTACTGGAATAAACCAAGTTTAAAGGGCAATGTGCCTTCCATTTGTTTTCTATTGTAAATGAGTGGTGAGTCATGAAAAAGAGCTAATTCATTTCAGGGAGTGAACAGTTCTGATCCAATCTCTGAAAAGAACAGTTTTGCCCATCTCTAGTTGGTAGTGTAAGTAGGCCATTTAGGTTTTTATATTGGTAACGCCACGTTGCGCTCTGTATGATAATCACTGACTGTGCGGTGTGCAGTCTTTCCCTGGATGACATTGTTGGAATATTCGCTACTGTGAACAGTGCGTAGCGTTGCGCAGTTGGCGGTGAGCCGCTAGCAGTGGTGGATGTGGAGAGAGAGATGCCAGAGTTTTGAGAAGATACTGTAAGCGAATGATTTGGACGTGTGTCCGCCCTGAAAAAGAAAATACATTAAGATGGATGTCACTAAATTATATATGTATTATGAATTTAGAACGCTATTAAGGTAAATAAATTGCTTGTTCTCTATCAAATTCTTTCATTTGCTAACTATGCCAATCAGTACTTAGTGCCGTCAGTAGTTAGGATATTTTATTTAGCTGGCAGTATTGGCGCTCGCTGCATTGTAGTAGTTCGAGTAACGAAGACTTTTGTGAGGTAAGAGATTCACTGGTTATTGTTAATCAGGTCATTCCTTTGTAGGGGTTATTGCGTTGCGCTAAAAATATTGTGTGTTAGTTTAGTGATGATCAGAATAAGTAAAGAGAAAACTGTTTGAGTACGTAGAATTTTACTCAGCTGTTTGAAAATTAAATAACGTAGAAGTTTACCAACACAGTCATTCATAATTTTTCAGAGGTGACGTTTCATATGTCATATCTCACTATAATCTTCTGATTTTTTCTTGCAGATTGAGTAATTATTGTAGTTATTGTTTATTGATAGGGCGTAATTGTAGAGAGAATTTCCCTTGTAGTTGTAGTTTTTCATTGTTTTACTGTAAAACAGTTGTGGCAAGTATGAAGATTTGCACCAAATAATTCGCTGCCGCGCTTGCAATTATTTACACATTATTTTCAATACTATGTAAAACTAGTGACGAAAAGCGTAGCTTATCAGCACCACCATGTAATGAATTAACAGTCATTCAAAGTAGTAATTTGGTAATTTTGCATAGGGAAATGGACCAGGTGGCAAATATTGGTGTAGACAGTGAAACAATTAGTGAACAGGGAAGCACTGTCGAACGATCGGTCGGCAACAGCTCGCCTCAGGAATTCGAAATGACAGCACAAAATTTTGCAAATACTGTAGATTAACGTTTTGTGTTCTCACCTTTTTCTCAATTAAGTCGAGACACATTTTCTGATTTTCAAAATACGATTGCTGACGGTGCAAATGCACTTCCGATAGACACACAGGAACAAGTTCCAGACAGTAATAGCTTGTTTTTGCAAATAATTCAACAGCTTCAAAAGTTAGACGCAATGGAACAA
Source organism: Schistocerca cancellata (assembly GCF_023864275.1). NCBI lineage: Eukaryota > Metazoa > Arthropoda > Insecta > Orthoptera > Acrididae > Schistocerca > Schistocerca cancellata. The sequence goes on from NC_064629.1 coordinate 903,270,304, forward strand.
AATCAAAAACAATCACAGCAACAAATGCAACAAAGTCAGGAACGAACACAGCAACAGCTACAAAAGTTAGACACAATGGTAAAAAATCAAAAACAATCACAGCAACAAATAGAACAAAGTGAGGAACGAACACAGCAAGAACTACAAACGTTAGACACAGTGGAACAAAATCTTCAAAACTTAAACACAATTGAGCAAACGTTTGAACAAACACGTGAAGATTTAACAGCTGAGTTACTTAAAATCGAATGGGAATGTCAAAAAGTCTGTAATGACGTAAAAGCACAAAATTGTTAGCATTTTCAACCTATTTTTTCGCGTCATGAAAATGCATTACAGAATCACAGAGCAGCCATTAAAGAACTGAAAACTGTTGTTCATGAAAATCACGACAGCTTGCAAGCTAAAATTGACTCAGTTGCATGTACCGAGTCGGTTACGCAACTTGCAAAAACTCAGGAAAACTTAAAGGACACAGTAGATACGCTTTCAACACAAATGGACACATAGCGGAAATCAGTTCATTATCGGAGAAAGTCGTCGAACTTTCGGGTGAGCTCACTAGCTTATCTAAAAAGGTAGATGATGGTCTGCATGACACAAGACCAGGGGTCTTTACTGAAGCAGAAGAGTACGAACAAATTAGAAAATTCTAACAAAATCGAAATCAAACTAATACGCAACACAAAAGAAAAATCCGGGAAGTCAAGATCAGTTGGCACAAGTAATACAAGAATTACACATTTCAGAGGAGACTAGCGCTCACACACGGGAAGAGGGATTCAGAAATAAGGAAAAGTCACAAAGTAACAACACAGGGTATTTTGGAAATTATGAAAGAAATTGGCAAGATGCACCGAATTTTGAGATGGAACCGCCGATATGTCGTAACAATGACCGATATGAGACTCGCCGTCATGATGACTTTGACTATAAACTGTTCATTACTACACACAAATTCAAAACACTTATGAATTCTGGCAAAGACACTCATCCACAAGCATGGCTTCATCAGTTCTCTCATTGTTTTCCTCCCAACTGGCCATTAGAGCACTGATTAGAATTTATGTGTGGCTACTTAGAGAATGAACCAGTTGTAAGAATGCCATCGGTCATTCAGGATTGTCACAGTAAAGGAGAATTTTATCATGCCTTCCTCTAAGCATATTGGTCTCAAGCTACTCAAGACCAAATAAAACATAGCATCATAATGATGAAACATTTTTAACAGTCTGAATTTTCGATTTATTTTGAAGACATGATGCACAAACCCATACAGCCCCTCAGAACTCATCCGTATTTGCTTAATCAATTTGCCTGAACATTTAAGACATATTATTTTGGCAGAACGTTACAAAGACGACATCGAATGTTATCTGGGACTTTTACAAAAATTAGAAATTGACACAGACAGTCGTGGGATGTGAAAAAAGGAAATCTATCATTACAGGTCACGTCCGTCACAGATCCGTGATGACAGAAACAATAACCGGAGACTACAAGACTACTATTATAACGTAAAACGTGACCAAAACAGACACCATCTGTATGACAACCGTTGGCAGAGTAATGACAATTACAGGGAAAGATCACATCTCTGCAGTAATGACTAGGACAGAGACAATCAGAGAAACTGACAATATGGGAAATAAAATAATTACAATCAAGGGAGACAAAATAACTTCAGACGCAATGGTCCACCACGTAGTTACGACTCAGGGAGAAATTCGCCAACACGTGACTGACAAGAAAAAAATTACAGAAACTACGATATAATCTTAACGATATAATCTTAACAACAGACGTGAATTTCATCAGGACTAGCGGGATTCAAACAGGGCAGCGCCCTGTCGGCAAGGTGAGTTCATAGAAGTTAGATATCCAAACCCTAGTAACGACGTGCGACAACAAAGAGACAATAGCCAATGACTCACATCGCAAGCAGCCACATGCGCTGGCTGTTTCAGAGAAAAATCACATAGAATGCCAACCTTGAAAAAAATTTGAGCATTCTTTATCAACGTATACCACATGATAATTGCATTGAAGCTGATACTCTGCATACTAGGAAGAGTAAAGGGTTTAACCACAATACACATGTAAAACCATTTATGGAGAGATAATTTGGTTTCTGAATTAGTTGTTCCTTTAAGATTTCTACTTCATGTTATGAGTACCCTTTGTCACACTTAGAAACTGTTAACATGCTACAGTGTTTTGAAGTTAACTATCCAGGCAAGAACCTAGGGAATTTATTTAGATAGTAATTACGACTGCATTGTTATGGTAAACAGACGACACACTGTTATTGTGTGTACATCTTGCTTGTTGGCTGCACGATTACGTAGCGACTGTAAGGCTTACATATTTAGAACACATACTGCTAATGAGACTTTAATGCAACATTTTGGTTTACTTGAAAAGACATTCTTTATTTAACGTACTTTCTGAGAGATTAAATATGGCTTAATATTTGGTTTGTTTGACAGCTACACAATTATATTACGACGCTACTAATGAGTGACACAATTTACATTGTTGTTTTTCTGTATTCTTCTGGAAAGTAAAACATGTTTTACTAGTAACTTTTGTGGTATAGCTACAATGAGACAGCCTTTTCCATAGCACAACAATACGTTACAGTACAGTACCTTCTTGATCACGGCAATGAACGTAATAACTACGATATCTATATGCATAGCATTTCACATTTGATTATTACGAGGTAAGTACATTGACTTCTACAGAACTTCGCTTATGGACGACGAAAATTACGACACTCGGCACATTTTTACTTTTAAGTGATGACAGAAATTATCTTACAGCAATATGCACAGTTTAGCACTACAGGAAACACATTTGAATGATTTAATTTTTTGTGTTTGGAACATTTGTAGAAAGATTCTTGAATTACAAAGATACAAAGAAGGTTTTCAGTGAGACATTTGATTCTGTAGCTGTAATCTGTAACACCTGAGTGTATAATTACATTAATCCTCAGGGAGTACACGCCTACTTTGTGTACTAAGCGTGCGGCAAGAGCTAGGAGCCCTAGCTAGTACGATATTTGCTTATACAACTTTACACATTAGTACCATATTTCTCTAACTCAGAATTACACAGCTATCTGATTATTTAAAAGAGAGACAAACACTTTTTTACTACGTCAGTGACACATGTTTACGCAATTACACAGTTGGATGACTTCACACTTATAAAATTGTATTTTGTCTGTACTTTGCGAACAGTTCAAATTTTTGTGGAACCATTGTGATACTAAGAGAGCTTTGAACTGTGTATTTGGTATGGGATCATGATTTTTGAACTACATTTGAGGTAGACAACTTTATTGAAACGAGCAGAGAGCATTTTTTTTTTTTTTTAGTTTTTGAAATTATTGAAAGAAACTGTGACGATTTTGAGATGTGATTTATCTGTTATGATGATGTTATTATGACAACAATGTGTATTACACTGTTGAGATATCTTTATGATCAATAAGATCATGCTATATGAGGAATCTGATTATGTGTTTATATTTATATGAATAAGGAGTAGAGGTTAGGGACTCTGGTCTGTGGAAAAAGTATGTTGTAAACCAAGAATCGTACTTTAAGAGTTATGAAATCTGAGTGCATGCATGAATGTGAGTACCACTATGCCAACAGAAATATTGGACTCTATTATATATAAGATTTGGTTTCTACACACATCCAACGTAAATTTTCAACCTGTGAAATTTTTTATAGCAGACTGTCACTGTAGCGGGAACTGCTGTCTTAAATATTTCGGTAGGGAAGGTAGGTCACCTTGACATAAAGCACTGTAGGTGTCCAGCTGTTTGACGGTCACCTTGGAAAAAGTTATTAGAGTGTGCCTTTCAGAGGCACAGGTGTAGGAAAAAGAGTCCATTAACCTCGCTATTGACATTTCTTTTTAGAAAGCCTCACAAATACAACATGCTCATACTTGAAAACATATGATTACAGTTAGGAGCTCGTAATTTCTGTATTTACTAAGATGCCTAATGAAATAATGAGAAATATTGTATATCTGTTCACCTGATTATGACTGTCTGTCTAGTTGAGAGATTATTTTCTGCCTTATGAGATGTCATATGCCTAGTGGATGACATTTCATGCCTTGCTTTATGTATATATTTGCTCATTTGTTTAATATCTCGTGTCTAGCTGCACTGCAGCATTGGTTAAAATAACATTTAATAGAAATACTAATATAAATATTTTTGTCTACAGATGCATTAAATAATAATTTTATGATCCACTTTCTTAAAAAAAATAAAGACAGCACAAGTAGACATTTCCCTTCATAGGAATAGCATATATAATCTTTTCAACAACTTGGTAACTTCTTTGGTAGAGTAAGTTATTGTGATGCCTACTCTATTGTTAAGATGTGACATAGATATTAGACATTTCCTGTCGTTACTGCAACATTTTTCTGCTTGAGCTTTGTCATGTTTAGGTATAGTTTACTGCTTTTGCTGCTCCTGTTTGTCAGGCGTTGTCATATTGAATTTCACTTTGTATTAATCTGCTAAGCCAGTTTTACTACTGACTTATTTTCTTGTTGCTGCACATTGGCTCATATTAGTTGTTATCCTGCATTTTCTTTGCTAATTTAGATATACTTCTGCATGCTTTGCCAATTTGCATTTTAGTGGTCATTGCTGGTTGTATTAACTGTTTCGTTCTGCTGTATTGCCTCGTTCTCTAGTATATATATATCTAAGCTCAGTAGATTTAAGTTAGCTTAAGAGGGGATAGGCTATATAATAGAATGGGTTGTCATGAATTGGAAGAAATGCATTGAGAAGCTATAAGGGAAAGGTTGGGCCAAACAAGTAGTGTACCATGAAGGATAATTATTTTGAAAGAATATATGAATAAAATACAGAAGGCATACTTTCGAAGGTTTTTTTTTTTGCAGTAACAAATGTTGAAATATGAGGAAAATCTATGGAATGAAGTGTTGGATTGGACTACAGTATCAAATGTCACACTGAAAACCAACCCTGTCCTTTCCTTTTGTGTTATTCTGCTAAGCGTTTGTGTACCGTTGTGTATTTGAATTTTTCCTGTCTTCATGTGTTTATCTGATAAGAATTATGTTGTAGAATATTTCTAATACTAAGTTACATTCACTATAATGAGGAATACTGTTATCCTGAAATATAATTTGAATTAATAATATGTTATTTACTTTGTAAAGATGTTTAGACATTATTTATTCTGTTGTGTTTCCTTTTAATGCTCATGTGTGAAGTTGATGATCCAAAAGCTATTCTAAATTTTTATTTAATTTACTTATGTCATAATTCCTGTAACACTGATGCATACGTTTATTTCTATTCTTTTGTAAAGCCTGTAATACTACAAAGGATATCTGTATCATTATGTTATTTAATGATGTTCTCTGTATCTTTATAATTGTATTCTTATGCTGTAAATTTGTAATTGTAACGACACCAGTTCTTCAAATGAAGTTTCATTTCACTGCACACTTTTCTGTTGGTCATAGTATATGCACAATATGTGAGAAGTTAAAAAAAAGGGACCGTTAGTGCTCGAATGTGTGTTGATAATTGGGCAAGGGACTGGTTAGCAGCACTGCTGGTTCTAAGGACATTCCAAATGTTTATGAGGGCACAAGTGGTGGTTTATGGGTTTGCTATATTATCAGCAAGACTCTTTGATGGTGATTGTAAAGCCCCACAGTCGCAACAGATGGCTACTGACCATCCCTACAAGGACTACAGTGGGTCTACACCTTTGATGGCCCACCAATACCATAATATCTACAAGGACTACAGTCGATCTGCAATTGTGGTGGCCCACCAGTACCATTATCTCTACAAGACATATGGTGGGTCTGTTCTGTGATGACGTACCTACCAATATTCTTCAAAACTTCTGCTGACTCTGCTGTGGGTTTTTTCTGTTGTGGCGCCTTATCTCTCTGCATGTTTAGAGTCAGCACTGTCTTTCCGGTGGAAGGTCAACACTACTTCTTTAAGACTGTAAGGAAATCCACTACTTCCGCGTGCATTTTCTTTTACTGCTCAGACTTTGTACTACTGTGATGAATGACCAGGATTGTCTTTATGGACTGTGAGAACAATTTTTGCTCTTGACCAACATTGTATCAATAAGTGTGTGCATTTGATATATTTGTTATTGTAATGCTACAGCCACGGGCAGCTGCCACAGTTTAATTAACAGGCATTGGCCTTCCCCCTTCTCCCCGCCCCCTCCCCGCCCCACAGAAGGGAGGAATTTATGGAATTGTCCAGTTGCGGACCGAAGTGGCAGGCTAGAGAGTGTTCCCATAACCGACACAGTCTTGCCAACCCGTCCGCTTCACACCACGTGACCGCCCACCAGTACTGCTATTGGTTGCCAGAGGGTGCTTCAGTGGAAGTCTCTCCGACAGCGATAGTCAACATACTGTCTCTAGTTAACTGTACTACCGTGGGACGATGTTCACGTGGACTGAGCGTGGGTGTTAATCAAAACATTCAGTACTATGCCGGCCCATGCTATGCCAGTGTCTTACCAAAGAGGCAGAGCCGTATGCCATGTTCGTAGTTCTTGCTGGGAGTGGAGTGAATGGCAAGGCCTGTCCATTGCCCGTTTCCCTGCTGTGTATTGTTCCATTGATGCCCGCCTCCCCCTCCTAATTTCTTCTGTCATTTTGAAGAGAAGCCCTCTGTGGGAAACCTTGTCTCTTGTGTTGTGGACATTTGTCACTTGGACGCCTGATCACGCAGCATTTTGTGCAATAAAGAGCCAACAACTCTCTGCAGTGTGGTTTGGCCTTCCACGCCACTCATAGATGGTATGGTAAACAAAAACTCGGCACGATTCATTACTGCGTGCGGGGGTTGTAACGAAACTTCCTACCTCATCATTTGATGCAGCAGCGGCTGCAAATGCCGTTTCTGGCCACCCTGGCAAGGTACACAATATTAGGGCCAAAATTCCTGTAAACCAACCGAGAAGCAAAAGGAAGGTCTCAATAGCAAAGTGTACCAGACTAAACAGCGACGAGTTCCTGCAACTGGAGCTCGCAGGACAGCTGGTGGAGAAGGACAAGGACGCATTTGCAACGACACTTACATTAACATGCAGCATCGACGAGGTACGAAACGTTCCGCTGTGGCCTGACCTCCACAAAAACGTTTCGCACGCCAGTAAACGATTGGTAATTTGTTGTAGTACCGCTTCTCCTTCTTTTAAAACGGTGATGTCAGCCATTATACTGACTTGGTGAAGGGAGTACAGCACATTATCCAATCGCTTGAACATTAAACCCGATGACGTTGGGTGAGTTTTGAACGGTGGGGCACTCTCAACACTAGTAAGTAGAGAAAATATAGTATAGCACCTCAAGCAATCTTCAGCAGCTGACGAGAGTGCGATGGTACTGACGTGTTTCGGTGAATGTGGTTATCACTTCTTTATGAGGCTTTAGTAGCTGCAACTTCTGATACTTGACCAAATGCCTACAGCAGTACACACCATCTTACATTAGGCTGAGTAAGTCCTTGAACTGTTTCAGTCACTCAGTTAGTAACGCAAAAGAGTTATTTCACATAAGATAGCTGGCAGCAGGAAGAATGTCGATAATGGTAACCTGTAGGTCGTTGAAAAAATAGATGGAATGTATTGTTTGGAATGTGGCAGCGTGAAACGTCGAACTTGAACAACAGCCCATGGAGTCAGCCACGTTCACATGTGTAAAGATGATGCTTCGCGTCAACCCGTAAGTGCAAACGAGGGGGGAGGAGGGGATATTGGACATCGTGCTGTTCTCAATGTTTAAAAATCACATGAGTTGGTGTTCGTGTAGAATCAGGCGTGATCAGACGCCTGATATCGTTTGCTTTACGACCAATGCATTCGGTCAGAAGAAAAGGGCATAGACAAGATCACAGGTCACTTCAGGAGAGGAGGAGTAACCTCAAAATGAATACAGCTCTTCTCTTGGTGATAGTTTCTGTGATGAGTAAATGAAATCAATATTGTCTTCAGAGCGGATTATGCTCTTTACGAACATTTCCTCACGTTAACAGTTCCAGGCTAGTACAGCGTGTGACTAGAACCAATCGCGGCGTACCCGACTAAGTAGCAACTGAAATAAGCCAGTACACAAGGTAATGTACATTGTGACTGGAAGCTAATCAGCAATGATTGTAGAATATAAGACCGACGTAACATAAGGTCATAAAGATCTGTTAAACCAATGGATCACGTTACTGATCAATGGGCAGCAGTGACGTCCGTAGGTGATGAAGAACACCACGGACCGAACACACGTCCGGAGTTACAATTCTGACGATCGGAACACCTGATTCTGGTTCAAATGGCTCTGAGCACTATGAGACTCAACATCTTAGGTCATAAGTCCCCTAGAACGTAGAACTACTTAAACCTAACTAACCTAAGGACAGCACACACACCCATGCCCGAGGCAGGATTCGAACCAGCGACCGTAGCAGCCTCGCGGTTCCGGACTGCAGCGCCAGAACTGCACGGCCACCGCGGCCGGCGCACCAGGTTCTGACACGAGGAAACTTGACGGATTGATAACTCGTTCCAGTATATAGTGTTTTATGACTCTGTGGTGACGGATTGACAACTCGTTCCAGTGTGTAGTGTTTGATGGCTCTATGGTGACAGAGTATAGCGCTGGTGAGACGGGGCAGTTACCAAGTTCCTTATGGTAACCGAAGGGCTGCAAACAGGAGATTGAGCCAGCAGAGTGGTGCACTATCTACGGATCTGTCTGATTATACGGGTGCCCATTGCAGGCAAAACATTGCAACCAGTGAACAGTGAACACTGGCTAACACGACTGGAAGAGGTAGCAGATGTAACTGAGAGTCTCGCTGTGTTATTTTAAAAATTGTTGTGTACAAATTATGTTTCTGTTGAATGTGAGTGGAGCCACTACGGCCTACTGGATGTGGCGTACCGCTCAGTGTGCATGGAAAGCATGTGTGTCTCTGTGCGAACAACAAGGCGACAGAGGTTAGACGGATCGTAGTTTGAAGACTAAACGAAGGGAACTACTACGACTTGCTCAGAATCCTCTCTGACTGCTAGTTACACTGCACCCCAGTACGCCCATGGAGGATAGGAGAGCAATCGACAATCCCCTACTCATTTCGTGCGTACGTGATACAGCGAAAATTGTTTCGCTCGTTACTCGTTACTCGAGCTATAACAATGAGTAGGCCACTCAGTTATCTTCGAAATAAAAATGGCTGATGGGAAAAGCACAGATGTATGACAAACTTTCATGTGTAATTGTGAAGATCAGGATATAGAATAACAGTAGTAGCGTCAGCAAGGAGTATGCAGGTAGCGAAAAATGTATCGGTCGCCGAATGTGAGTCTCAGTGAAAATGTTTCTCCCTAGGGTTGCCCAAACACTTGGTGAATGATCATTGTTACGATGTCTCGACCTTCAAAACATCGGTTGTTTGCTTGGTTGACAGACCAAGACGTCATCCATGCCTCGCGGTTAATCAGGATGAAACTAAACATAGAATACTGCGGTAGGGGAGAAAAATAGCTCGTTGTTGTTGGATGGAAAAAGGTGAGATGGATGCGGTACTGTCGGAGCGACGTAATCGAGATTATCCTGGGCTGGCCACTCCTCGACAGAAGAAGTACAGAATAGAGTGGTAACGTGGTGGTAGGGTAACAAATACAGAGAATACTCAAAAAATTACTGCGGCAGCATGGACTACGAGTAATACCGGGCTTTTAGAGGTAGAATAGATACGAGCACACCGTGGGCCATCAATAACGTAAGGAACAACGTCACCAAAAGTTCATTCCAGTTCACCGTGTTCACCGCAGGAAGAAACAAACGTTCCTTCGCATGTCAACTAGCAATCGACGTGTCACCAAAATTTCCTGTTCCCTCAGTATCATGAGTCATCGTCACTCAGTGATGTTACGGTACGTTGATACGTCCGGGATGATGCTCTAGTGCAGTACTGTTGTTAATGGTATCAACCATCATAGACTTCCCTTGTCACAGTTAACTACTGCTAGATTTTTTGTAAGTAACCTTCGCTATCTCGTGATGAAATAGAATTGTTGCCCTTACCCAAATCAAAGAGCACTATGAGAATTCGCGTTCGGTTGCCACTATTCCATTTCAGATCCAACATCCTCACAAAGTATGCACTTCCACAAGGGAAAATAGTAAATCACGGAATTAGACACAGCAGGGGAAAAGACGATGAAGTTAAAGGGAATTTTTACCCTAAAAACGTTACTTATAAACGAACAAATAAAAATTGACGCACTCTACCTTCTTAACAAAACATCAGAACTGCATTAAATTATCAGTATTCACATGAAACAAAATGAATGTAAGCCTATGGCCAAGCTCAGATGGAGGGGAAACTGTCAATGTGTATACAAGAACATCATAAAATGTAGTACATACAAATCCAAAATCAGCAAGGCTGTGCTCGGCCACCTTATGCTAAACACAATAATTAGTATTAGTACCTAGAGCAGCAGTGACCATAACCAACTCTTCTATTATTAATTCTGACGCAATTTCCTCCTATTTTCTATTTCTCAAACTCGTCAAGGCACGTCGAAAATGTCTGCCTGGTCTGAGTGTACTGACTGACATTTTTACATCTCGAGTTATCATTGCTTCTTGGGTATTGTTAATAAAAAACTTCTATTTGAAATATGAATCTTCGTGTTTTCGCACTACAGTCACTTGTGCACAACTTACCTGCGTCTGTAACAATGAGCTGTGCTGGATCGACGACTCTCGTAGGCTGTGTCCTTCGGTGCCAAACTTACCTGTGTACATCGGACGCTTCATACCGCTGAGACGAACAGTGGGCACTCAGTAATAAACGTAATATGCATTGAGATTTTTAAAGTACTATTGGACAGGTTTGCTGTGATATATATAAGTTGTGTCTGCGTCTGGAGTAATAAATCAAAATAACTTAGCTCATGAATATCTAGTTCTTGTTCAAGTGTAAAGTGTATCATGGTACTAATAATAATATTACAGTCAGTTTACGTGTAGTGCTGCAACATGAGATAAATCCTCAGTGTTTGCTGTGTTTAACTAAGTCTTCTAATGTCATGTTGTACAATGTAATAAGGTAGAATGTAAGAATGCAAAGTGAATTTCAGTGTGGTGGGATACAATACTAACTATCAAAAATTTATAACAACTTTGGTATTGTGTTCAAGAGTTATAGGTAGACCATGTGTCCAAAAACAGTATACCAGTGTGTTGCGCTGGCATTCTTTTGTTTAAAAAAGTTCGATTCAATCTCATAGTGTTTGTTCAGTAGGAACTGCGTAATTTGAGCAAGTAGGAGCTGGTTCGCTACGGCCTCAAGGTTTGTAAAACTTCTTTAGAATCATTGTGGCTCGATGAACCCTCTGCCAAGCACTTAAATGTGAATTGCAGAGTAGTCATGTAGATGTAGATGTAGATGTAGATGATCTCTTCAAGTAAATCCGGTGCAGATACTCCAAGGTGCATAGTAGTAGGCATATTAAGAAGGAATGTAGCATAACCTGCATGGTAAATAGTGCAAAATGGGGTATATTAACAAAGTTTTTAAATCAGATCGTACAGGGTCGCTAGTGCGCTCTACACCGCCTGGCTCGTGACGTAGCGTGTTGCTTATCGGCGCTTGGTATGTACCATATCGGCTGTGTCAGGTTGCGCACCAGCCAGGCGGTTCGTGGCGGTGCGTCGCTGCGGCTCCACCGGCAGCTGTACGAAGAATATTCACGGCTAGTAGGCGGCAGTACTCCACTTTATTAGGCAGCATCAGCATTTATATTGATTCGCAATAGGTGCAGGGATGGGTCATGGAACACCTTCTCATTGTAATAAGAAAGATAATTACTCCATGTTTAGTAATGTTGAGGTTGAAAATCGATAACCTCAGTGACCTCATAGGCTGAACACACAGAAATCACTTGTGGAAGTTCAGAGTTTTAGTATGGAACTAATATATAAGAAACCTATTTCACCTTGGTCTGATAGCGAAATTATGGGTGGTAGTCAGGAGGAAGTATTCTTTGGACTATCAGCCTGAATAAAAATTTATCATAACCGTAATTTTATTTGCAAAGCTTTTAAGGGTCAATTATTTGATGTATGGTTCGGATATTGGTTTATCTTCCTTGCTGAGTGTGGATCATGAAGCTGCACATAATAGCAGGGCCACTGCTAATATATGGACCCCCATTAATCACCTACCCCACGATGATAGATAAGACAATCCAAGCCACCTGCTAGGGTGGGAATTAGAGGTCTTTGCAGGGCAGACAAAATTGTGTTTAGGGAACACTTAAACTGGCCACAGTATTAGTTCCTGCGAATTAAGTGGCGAAATCAAATTACTTGTGGAGCCCAATAAAATTTATCCAAGGAGCCACTGTTAATAGCCCTTATTATGCAGAAGAGTTACAAGGAAGTCTCAAAAGAACATTGAACGTCCCAGGATACGTGTCACTAATAGTTTATTTGGTAAATGACAGTGGTAAAAGATATTAATTTGATGCCTGTCTGCTCACCATTGCTCTAACTTTGCAATCAGTTTATGTTTAAATCTTCGCATTTTGCTGTTTCTTTCATTATTTTCGAACGGCATAACAACATACAGGGCGTTACAAAAAGGTACGGCCAAACTTTCAGGAAACATTCCTCACACACAAAGAAAGGAAATATGTTATGTGGACATGTGTCCGGAAACGCTTACTTTCCATGTTAGAGCTCATTTTATTACTTCTCTTCAAATCACGTTAATCATGGAATGGAAGCACACAGCAACAGAACGTACCAGCGTGACATCAAGCATTTTGTTACAGGAAATGTTCAAAATGTCCTCCGTTAGCGAGGATACATGCATCCACCCTCCGTCGCATGGAATCCCTGATGCGCTGATGCAGCCCTGGAGAATGGCGTATTGTATCACAGCCGTCCACAATGCGAGCACGAAGAGTCGCTACATTTGGTACCGGGGTTGCGTAGACAAGAGCTTTCAAATGCCCCCATAATTGAAAGTCAAGAGGGTTGAGGTCAGGAGAGCGTGGAGGCCATGGAATTGGTCCGCCTCTACCAATCCATCGGTAACCGAATCTGTTGTTGAGAAGCGTACAAACACTTCGACTGAAATGTGCAGGAGCTCCATCGTGCATGAACCACATGTTGTATCGTACTTGTAAAGGCACATGTTCTAACATCACAGGTAGAGTATCCCGTATGAAATCATGGCGGTGAATCGAGGAAGTACAGTACATACTGACGAAACTAAAATGAGCTCTAACATGGAAAGTAAGCGTTTCTGGACACATGTCCACATAACATCTTTTCTTTATTTGAGTGTGAGGAATGTTTCCTGAAAGTTTGGCCGTACCTTTTTGTAACACCCTGTATGTGTAATAGGATAACAATAGTGTTTTTTCTTGCGGGTGATAGTATTAGGAATCGACAACAGACTGAGATGGAGACTGCTTCGCAGTTTGATTTCATCACGGTGGCACATCTGCGAGCTTAGGGCGTGGCCAAACAAACACGCGCGCCGTCTTTGTGCCGGCATTGCCTACGTTCCGCGTGGCGTTTACACCCTTCAAGATGGCCGCCATGGGATTGAGAAGCGGAGAGCTGGGCAATACCAATTCGCACTCGGTGTGATGCATCTCTACGGCGTCTCTCATAGAATTTATTGTTATTCTCAGCTTGTAACTAGGTTGCTTCATCTTAAGGCGATAACATTATGGTGTTCTCTAGGTAATCCATGGGTGCAAAGCGCGAACACATGTTTTCCGTAGTATTCCTTGTGGTACTGTACTACATTTCTCGACACTGGCGAAAATAAATTTACTTTCGTTGACTCCTTATTTTAGAAACAGGTTTCTGTTATTGCAAATACGTGGATTACTGAGCATGCAAAATCTGATGGAGAATAATACATTACAAAACCACTCGTTACAGGAGTGTAAAATAGTTAGCAATTATGTCACCTAATACAGAATCGATTACCTAAATAATATGAAAAAAATGCACAAATTCAATTACTTTAGTTCCCGGGTTCGATTCCCGGCGGGGTGAGGTATTTTCTCTGCCTCGTGATGGCTGGGTGTTGTGTGCTGTCCTTAGGTTAGTTAGGTTTAAGTAGTTCTAAGTTCTAGGGGACTGATGACCATAGATGTTAAGTCCCATAGTGCTCAAAGCCCATTCAATTACTTTAGGTAGTGTTAGTGGTTTCAGTTATGGTACTTCTACTAAATTGTAAGCCTCCCTAACTGACGTTGCTGTCTGCTATGATGCACCACGAATAAGTACAGGCGTGTATTTCGGGAAATCGTGTAAATTTCGCGCAGCTATGACTGGAAATTAGTGGGCACTGTTGATATTTAGCAAACGATTCTGCAAGGCAAGTTTCGACACTGCTCGCTGGCGAAAAGGCACTGTCCAGCGGCCACTTTATACAAGTGTGAAATTATCGGGGCAGCACTAGTCACTGATGTGCTCTGAAGAACCCGTACGTTGCAGTTATAACACCGCCTAATGATCTGTGTGTAGTGGCTGAAGCGGGCTGAGGAAAGCTGTTGTTCTAGTCATTAAAGAGCATTCCACTTGTCCCCTCGAGGGAAACTACGTCAGAGGCGTAGGGCAGAGACGTATAAATAAGCGATCCCGGGGGCTCACATCAGGCAGTCGTGTCGCTATTCTGCAGGCGTCTAGTACAGGAGACAATGACGATTGCTTACGTTGCGGGCCAACAGTGACGACCTCGGGTGATGGATATCGGTGGTCAATCGGCCCGCTGAATCTACCACCGACCGCCGCTGCACGGACGCACGGTAGCTGTGGCGATGTGGGTCGCACCGTGGAGCTGCACCTGTCCATGGCGCGGAGAGCGGGAGGGCTGTTCGCCTCCGCTCTCTTGGTGATATCGTCCGGCAGACTGCAAGCTGCAACCGAGCGAGGTGGCGCAGTGGTTAGACACTGGACTCGCATCCGGGAGGACGACGGTTCAATCCCGCGTCCGGCCATCCTGATTTAGGTTTTCCGTGATTTCCCTAAATCGCTCCAGGCAAATGCCGGGATGGTTCCTTTCAAAGGGCACGGCCAACTTCCTTCCCCGCCCTTCCCTAATCCGATGAGACCGATGACCTCGCTGTCTGGTCTCCTTCCCCAAAACCAACCAACCAACCAACTGCAAGCTGCCGTCCGCAGTGGAGGAGCCGGGGCAGGAACTCGTGGCCTCCCGGGTGCTGAACGAGCTGCCCTGCGCCGACGGCAGGAGTTGCAAAGGCTCACTACATAACGGCGGTTGGCTGTTTCCTTGGGCGTTCTATATCGAGTCGCGCCTGAGAGAGAGCCGCGGGGAGTGGCCGCGCGGTTTGAGGCGCCATGTTACGGATCGCGCGGCCTCTCCCGCCGGAGGTTCGAGTCCTCCCTCGGGCATGGGTGTGTGTGTTATTATTAGCATATGTTAGTTTAAGTAGTGTGTAAGTCTGAGAGGTGGCATAAGCCCCCTCTCATATTTCTATCTTACTCTGAGTAATTTGATTTTCCTCTCTAATGGCATACGGGGAGGGGGGATGGGGGGGCTGCCGTGGCATGAGTAGGAGTGCTATGTATGCAAGGATGGGCGACCTGAGCCCGACGCGGCGAATCCCGAAATTGGCAATGGCACTGACCAACGCATGCACGCCGCATGGCACCTTCACCGGGATCAACGAAAGGCCGGGTGTATACCTTCCATGCAATAAAGTTAATGACAAACTTGGCGGTGTTTCTCTGCACACTTCGGGGTGAGTGAACCCTCTCTCCCAAACTATAGCTCTTGGTCGTTCTGGCATATTGCAACCCCTGAGCTCCGGGATGTTGCAACAGTTTATTCAGTTAACGAAAACATACCAATTAAACAACATAAAAAATTCAACAATATAATCTTATTTTCTCGATCTACTAGTGTGTCCAGTAGGTGATTGCTTAGCTGTTTAGTAGATTCGCTGAGAATGACAAGTTAACAGTGAAGTGGTATAGAACCAAGCTTGATATATGTCAGAGAAAACGATGTGAGAGCTCAGCACCTTATCTTTCAGGATGGATCTTATTCAACCCCTCATTATAATATATTCTCTTAGTGACACTGAGAATTGCAGGAAACTATAAAATTGGTAGGTATCTTCCAAAAGATAATTCATATCCTTTGCGACTCAATACACATTTAAGTGAGACTCGTATAAAAACAAAATTAATTAATCGAAAGCATATGAGGAGCGCCGGAACAAACACCGATAAATCCGCATTTGCTGTTAAAACAGAAAGTAACAAATAATGATCTCTAAATGGCTCCACAAGCTATAAGAAGGAGAAACACACCATAAAACACTTGATGTCGCGTTGTGCTGAAAATTATTTTGTGGCAGCATGTATTATTATTCCCGTATGTCCCCCCTACAACTCAAACACGCGAATACAGCAAAAGTCGATGTATCTGGTTTTGTTCCAGTGCTCCTCATATGACAGGCACTCCGTGCCCGCCGGCCAGGGTAGCCGAGAGCTCGCTGTTCCGCTTCGAGCGCCGAGCGGGATGGTTCTTGTTTATTTCACTTGCCACAGCGTCGCTTGTGTGGAGTTTTCCTCGTTAGTGTTGTTCTGTCTGCCGAGTGAGTCGTAGCGCCTCCACTCCGCCTCTACTGTCTGTTTGTGTTCGTCTACTTGCACCGGCGTCGGCCGCTCCGCTATGGCTCCCATGATTTCCACGGGTAAAGGTACTGTGAGCTTTACTTTCGATAAAACAACGAGAAACGTGCAAGCCGGTTCTCTAGAAATCCACTACTGGCTAGTCGATATAACTCATGTGAACTCCGATCAGGATCACACCGCTTATTTTGATGCAGACGAGTACGTGTTTTACGTGAAATTTATGGATCCCCTTCACGTTGAAAGATTATTGTCGCGACAGGTTCTCAAATCCCGTTCAAACATCGCGATAATTCCTTTGGTATGGTGTCACTCGCAGATGCTGAAAGCGAATATACCGATGTCGAGTCTGTCTAATTCTACTCGGAGGTTCCGTACATCCCTGTCCAGCTGTGACCAATGACCCAAGCCTACACATTCCTTTCCTTAAACGTTAATCGTATGGAATCAAAATTGCGTTTGGCTTCGCTGCGACAGTTCATTTATGATTCATGTGCGGACAGTTTTCTTCAAATCGTTCATATGTCTCTAAGCACTATGGAACTTAACATCTGAGGTAATCAGTCCCCTAGACGTAGAACTACTTAAACCCAACCAACCTAAGGATATCACACACATCCATGCCCGAGACAGGATTCGAAACTGCGACCGTAGCAGTAGCGCGGTTCCGGACTGAAGCACCTAGAACCGATCGGTCCCACGGCAGGCCATAGTTTTCTTACAGGAGGTGTGGCTTAAAATGGTTCAAATGGCTCTGAGCACTATGGGACTTAACATCTATGGTCATCAGTCCCCTAGAACTTAGAACTACTTAAACCTATCTAACCTAAGGACATCACACAACACCCAGCCATCACGAGGCAGAGAAAATCCCTGACCCCGCCGGGAATCGAATCCGGGAACCCGGGCGTTGGAAGCGAGAACGCTACCGCACGACCACGAGATGCGGGCTTACAGGAGGTGTTATTAAGTAATTTCTCCTTACCTGGTTTTCTTGTGATCTTTAATGGAGCACACGAATATTCTACGGGGACTGCCTTTCACGGAGGCATTCCTTTTGCTGAGGTGGAAATAATGGATTCTGACAGGGGCATAAGTTGTCAACTTTTAATCTTGCCTTGGTTCTTTTCTATGCCCCTTCTGGCCATGATTGTTCGCGTTTTTGTAAAGAAGATATTGTTTATCTGTGGAGTAAGATCAAAAAAATGGTTCAAATGGCTCAGAGCACTATGGGATTCAACATCTTAGGTCATAAGTCCCCTAGAACTTAGAACTACTTAAACCTAACTAACCTAAGGACATCACACACACCCATGCCGGAGGCAGGATTCGAACCTGCGACCCGCGGTTCCGGACTGCAGCGCCAGAACCGCTACTCCGCCGCGGCCGGCTGTGCAGTAAGAGTCCTCCGGGTATTCTGTTGGGTGGTGATTTTAACTGGGCATTACGTCCTGCAGATCAATTTCCTAATTTTAATTTCTCTCTTGAATAACATGAATTGGTCCTCTCGTTACGCCTAAAAGACGTCTGGATATGTAAATACCCGACAGTAGTTAAATGTATCCACTTTACTGCGACTTCTAGTAGCAGGTTAGATAGGTTTTAATTATTAGACTGCCTGAGCGATAATATTCTTAATTTTGAAGTCATCCCAGCTTCCTTTACTGATCACTATGCTGTGGTCACAGTTCCCAGTCTTGATCGGCTACCAGTTAGATTGTGTCGCCCTCCGTGGATGTTAAACGTCGCCCATCTAGCTGACCCCTCTCTCGATGACGTGATGCGAGTCGATTGGTAGCGTACTCTACGTTCCGCTGGAATATAACCTTCCACCCTTGAGTGGTGGACACAGCTAACAAAATCGAGGTTCAGGAAAACTTTCATACTTTTTTGTGCTGCCAAAGAGTGAGACTTTCGGAGAACTTAAGAATATTACTATCCATTCTGCTTGAACTTTATGCTGCTTCGGATGACTCCACTCAGCGAAGGCGTGTAAAAGCAAAACTGTTGACCTTGAAGAGAATACGAATCGAAGGTTTGAAAGTCCGATCGAAGCCGCATTCATTGGTGGTGGAAGAACTGACTTCCTTATATCATTTGCTTCGGTATCAGACCTGCCGCTGACGCGCTTGTACTAATTCTGTGACGGCAAATGATGGACGTATCGTAATGTGGCAAGCTGTTATAGTGCGTATCTTACACCAGTACTACGCAGACATCTACGACATCGGTTAGTCCAATGAAACCTTTTACGACCAACTTGTCAGCGTCTTGGATACGACAGTTACACCTGAACATAGTGCAACGCTCTTAGCTGCCTTTCAGCCTGAGGAAGCTTACAAACTTGTTGTAGGATCGCCTTCTGAAAAGTCCCTGGGTCCAGAAGGCCTTCTCAAGGAATTTTACGTGCGCCTTTGGCCGTTGTTGGGTGCTACCTTTACCTCCCATTTGAATTAAGTTTTACAGGGTAGAGTAGTGTCGACCCCGTTCAAAGTGGGAAAAATTTTTCTAATCCCGAAATCCACTGGACCGGCTGCCCCTGATAGCTTTCATCCACTTACTTTGTTAAACTTTGATTATAAGACTGTGGCGAGTTCAGTTAACAGTAGGATGTCGGCTCTGATGGAGACGATTGTTACAAAACATCAATGCTGCGTACCTGGTGGTACCATTCGTACCCCTATAGTCGAATGTCATGACGTGGTTTCGGTTGCTGCTGTAACGCCCATCTCTTGTGCCCTTGCTTTTCTAGATCTCGATAAGGCTTTTGATCGTGTTAATCACGGATTTTTGCTTCGAATTCTGGAGGCAGTTGATTTCACCGTTGCCACACGGCGAGTGCTCTCAAATCTGTTTACGGGTATTTCGGCTTCGGTGGTTGTTAATGGTCAACTGACGCTGCCAGTAGGGCAGTGCTTCAGGGAAGCCCGCTGTCAATGACTTTGTTTGTGTTGTCTCTGGAGCCATTAATTCGGATGCTAGCATCACAGTCACAGTATGGACACTTTCCGGCGGGACTATAGCTGTTCGTGCATACGCTAATGACGTGATGGTTCTACTTCGCAGTCCTACTGAGATACCATGACTGAAGGCTGTAATCGATGATTTTTGACGGAGTTCAGGTGCAAAACTTAATGAAGGTAAATGCAAGCTTCTTACCTTAGGAGGATTTGATGACGCGGTTGTTCCATGGGCTACTGCGGTGGATCGCCATACGTCTCTCGGTATCATCATCGATCGTTGTCCACTCAAAATGGCGGCGCTCAACTGGAAGTCTGTAACGGAAAAAATTCAGGGAGCGATACTAGACCATGAAAGGTGTTCCCTTACTCTGCTCCAGAAAGTCCGAATACTGGATACATATGTCTTCTGCAAAGATTACTATTCGGTGCAAGTTTATCCGCTTCCCTCATTGATGGCGAAGAAACTACAACAATTGTCTGGTCGTTTCTTATGGAAAAGATATATATTTCGATTACGGTATGAGGTGATCAAGAAGCCTCGTTCCTTTTGGGGGCTGGATCTGACTGATATATGAAGGAAGACGCAGATGCTATATGTGCGTCATACAGTTTTGACGATGACTCAAGTAACTTAGATCTTCACGCTTCATTTATTTCTCTGTGTCCGTCCTGCTAGTCTTCAACCCCCTATTGATGTTGGTCACATAAATTATAAGTTACAACACATTCGTGACTTCTATCTTGCGGTGAGCTATTTAGGGGCTAACATCTTATGACCAGTCCTCACCATGAAATTCCTAAAGACTCGTTGGGAAGCAGTCCCTTGCCCGAACCTCATTGAAGGAGAATCGCCCCAAACAACCCGGACAACACTTTGGTTCAATTTCAGTGTTCCGATTTTGCAGATGCGTGTAGCGTCCTCGTGGTATAAGATAGTATTGGGCTTAGTGACAAGGATTTATCTAGTCGTTGTACGTCTCCAGATTCGATACGACATCGCTTTATTTGTGGAGGTCATATGGCAAACTAGTCTTGGATCAGGACACAATTGACTTTCCTTACTCGATCTTCTGAGGCTGCGTACACTACGGACATCATATTGCTCCCAAATTCTTCTTCCTTTCCACGGACGAAAACCCATACCGTTATGTGGCTGCTGGGACATTTAGACCATCATCTTGTAGAAGGCGAGGGGGATGATCACATGAAATTGCTGCAGTACATGATCGCTGCCTATTGGACATGCTTGCGAATGCTGCGATATTGAGACCTCTGCGCTAACATGTTGAATCTTGTTTTCCGTCGGCAAGGTGTTGGATAATTTAATTTTTCTGGTAAGTGTTTTTCTTTGTTATGTATGTTCCCATTCGATTTGCTTCAACTTGTCCTCTCCTGGTTTCCCTGACGGTTTTTTTGGGTGTTTTGACACAGCATCGTTCCAGTTCTATTGTAAATGTGTACAGGTGAAGTATAGATACACATGAGCGTATAGAGTCCTTGCAGTCAACGTGCGATTTTTTTTATTTTGCTATTTCGAATGTAATCTTGTTTCGTTTTCCTTCTACTTTTAGATTCTATTAGAAACTATAAAAATATATAAAAACCACAAAATTAAAAAATTAAGAAATTACTAAAAACCATATAAAAATAATGGTGACCTAGGTGGTGGTTTGTCTGCTACGTTCTCGTTTTTTTCGTCTCTCCTTTTATTAATTATTCTGCTATTGAAATTAATTTTTTCTCCCATTTGCAACTTATATGACATGATGATTTGACTATGGTCTACTGAAGTGTCATGATAGTACCAAGTCATTCTGATAATAGAAAAAAGAGCGTTAAAGAGCTGCTTCCTGGACTCGGGTAGGAGCTCCGGCGGATTAACGACGAGGGCCGGTATTCCTCCCAGCCTGTGTGTGGTTTTTAGGCGGTTTTTCATATCCCACTAGGTGTATACCGAGATGGTTCCCACGTTCCGCCTCAGTTACACGTCTCGCAGACATTTGAAACACGTTCGCACTATTTCATGGCTTACTCTACACTCAGACAGCTTGGGTACACTAATTACGTCCCGGGGGGTTCGGGGTGGCAACAGGAAGGGAATCCGGCAACCCTATGACACTATCATCGCCAAATCCATACTACGTAAAAAGGCTGACCCCACGTTGAAGCGGAACATAGGCCCAAAGAAAATGATGGTGATATGACAAGCACTCTCTAATAGTTCAACAACTAATCTGTTTTGCTTATATTCAACAATTCTACATAATATTTGTCTGTCACAAAACTGTATTGTGTTCAGTTTCATATCACTAAGACCTAACGGCAAAAATGCAGTAAAACCTGTAATAACCTGTGTTACTTAGTACAGAGCTTTGCTACATACAGTATAAATTGTTTATAGCTCAACAACTGGTATTCGTTTGACTCGACAGATGAAGTTCCCATAGGGCTAATAGCCCCTCCACAGTTTATCCTCTACTACTTGGCACAGATTTACAAAATCTTAACGAAGTCTATTCTTCAGAAGATCATCACTTTACTTGTTTTCTGCTTTGTATCAACACAATTCATTTTCCACTGCTGTAGTTACTAATTCTTTACGCTTAAGACTTATTCTGGATCATGGCGCATTCATATGACGGCGATAAAGTGGCGTAAGGACTTTCTTCTGTCATTTTGACGGGCAGGATGCATCTGTTGTAGAATTAAATCTGTCCGCCTCATAAATGTTTACACACAAAATTCAAATAACAAGCAGACTAGTACGCCAGACTTCCTAGTACCTGTATAAACATTACTCCTCGTATTTATATGCCCTACTATAAACCTGACAATGTGTTTTCATTTCTGTTTACAGGAGAAACGTAGTACCTAGACCTTAAGGCACAGGGGCGCCTATTTCTTAAGGCGGGCGTTGCGAGGACGTGCGATCAGTGGCTTGTCTTTCTTAGGTTGTACGTCTGGTGGCAGCACAGCTGGAACGTGGTACGACTTAAGCTGATCAAAACGCACTATCATTGTACAGAAAGATAACTGAATTTTCACGTTTACCGGAAATGTTATCCGCAAAACAGGGTAGAGGCCCTCATACAGAGGAGTTAACGGTTTAGTTCTTCCCTTTCTTAGTAGTGGATTTCGAAACAGCACATGATTACCTAGTTTATACTGCGAAAGCGTAGCCCCTTTGTTACTACGCTGCAACTTTTTTTGAGCAGTTTTGGCATTGCTCTGTTTCCAAATTTATTTCAGACGGTGGGGCAATCCTTCTACTTCACTCATACTTGCTCCTGATGGGTTTTATCAAGTTCAAGAAATGATTCAAATGGCTCCGGGCACTTTGGGAGTCAACATCTGAGGTCATCAGTCCCCTGGAACTTAGAACGACTTAAACCTAACTAACCTAAGGACATCACACACATCTATGACAGAGGCATGATTCAGACCTGCGACCGTAGTGGTGGAGCGGTTCCAGACTGAAGCGCCTAGAACCGCTAAGCCACAGCTGCCGGCTCAAGTTCAAAAGGGGAGTTCATGAGCCTTCCATAGACTGCCTCGTAGGGCGGATACACAGGATACAAAGGTTGGCCAAATGAAGGAAATGAGTAGGAGCAGGCTAAGGTAATACACATCGGTACTGCTGCAGGTATTTAAATGACCTTTACTCTAGCAAGAAGAATACATAACTTTGCAATGAGGTGCGAAGTGTCCCGGCCGACTACCCTGGATGAAATGGGCTGAAACTACAGTGGTGCTCGTAGAGCTGAACTGCGGCTGCTAGTAGGCGCTGTCGTCGTTGTCTGTCGTAGTGCCAACTTAACTGGCAGCTACGCCGTGGCATCCTAGCTATCGATAACACAGCTACTGTATGCGAAGCGACATAAGCGAAATACTTATCCCAATTTGCGTGGTGTCTTTCCTGCGTAATAAGATGCATTCCAACTATCGTCTTACGGACCCGTTCGAGGCGCCATATGGCCTGCGGATGAAAGGCTGTTGTACGCCATTTCTTGATTGTTAACAGTTTACATACTTGTTGTACAAATAGGGTAGACGTGTAGTTGGAATGTTGGTCAGTTAATATAGCGCCGGCGCGTCTGAACGGGAGAACCAAGTGATTGACAACAGCGCTAGCGACCGCCTCAGCTGTCATATCCGCAACTGGTACTAGAATGAAGTACCCAGATAAGTGATCGAGAATAGATAAGATGCACTTAATATTTGCGATACTCTGGGGAAATGTGCCGGCAATGTATAACGACACTGTCTGAAACGGTTTCGTAGCTTCTTGGAGGGTGTGTAAACGGATTTTGTTCTGGACGGGGCTCTCTTTCCTCAAAAGGTAAACAAGTATAAATATATTTCCGTACATCGGTTTGTCTGCCTTCCCACAATCTATCCTAGAATATATGGCACGTCGTCTATTATGGCTGCCTGCAAACTCTCGTGACATTGTGTCATAAAGTGCTGCTGTAGTTCCACAGTTATTACCACTCTGTTCCTCAAGGAGTCTTGCAATACAGAATACCGTCTTCAGTTACGAACTCAGGATTTAATGCGTACTGGTGGCACTCTAAATCTCTCTCTGGTGTTTCTTGTAGCTTCTCTATTGAAACACCATCTGTCTGAAGAATTCTGACTTTGCAGATGAACGCGTCTGCATTTTAGTGCAGTCGGCCTAGCCTGTGACGTACTGCGTAATCATGTTCTGCTAGCTTAAATGCTCATCAAGATGATAGTGATGATGATGTAAATGCTCATCAGTTTAAGCGACTACTGGCGTCCTTTAAACTTAACATCCATAGAAAAGCGTCGTGGTCAGTGACCACAGTGAACTTGCATGCATACAGACAGCATTTAAAATAATTAATTCCCGACATAGGGCTAAAAGCTCTTTCCCAGTAGTTCTATAATTAATCTCTGTTGAATTCATCAGCCTACAGGCGTAACAAATGGTTCAAATGGCTCTGAGCACCATGGGACTTAACATCGGAGGTCATCAGTCGACTACAACTTAGAAGTACTGAAACCTAACTAACCTAAGGACATCACACACATCCATGCCCGAAGCAGGATTCGAACCTGCGACCGTAGTGGTCGCGCTGCTCTTGACTTAAACGCCTAAAACCGCTCGGCCACACCGGCCGGCTACTGGCGTAACGTACAGGTCTTCCCTCGCCGTTGTCTTCTTGAGAAAGAATCGCGCCCACAGCGTAATCAGACCTATCCGTGGAAAGAATAAACGCTTTTCAAAATCGGCGTAGATTAACAAAGGTGAACTCGTTAAAATGTTCTTAATTTATATCATTGCTGCGTCACATCCCTCTGTCCACTCAAGTTCCACACCTTCTTAAACAATGCCCAATGGCTTGGCTATCACAGCATGATCCCCGACAAAATGGCGATAATAATTTGCTAGTCGCAGACGTGACTGTAACTCTTTAATATTCGCAGGTACTGGAAAGTTATCTACAGCTTTTGTCAACCTAGGGTCTGGCTTAATTCCATCTACATTAATGATATACCCCATGTACTGGACCTGTGACTTAGAAAATGACCAGTTCTCTATCTTCACACTCGGATGTGTATTTTCCAGTCTAGGCAACAAACTCCGTAATCTTTCTCGAAGGCGGTCTTGATTCAATCTTGCAGTGCAATCGGAAGTTGATGATACGCAGAGAGCATGTCAAGGGTGGCTAAATATTTACATTTCACTAATAGGTTAATTGTTTCGTCGATGTTGGGTAGAGGATAAGTGTCACGGATAATGACTTCGTTTACTGCTCTAATATTGACATATAGACACTAGGATATCTCTCCGTTTAATGATTTTCGGGGATCACGAGTACAGGCGACGACCATGCACTTGCAGATGATTGGATTATCCCTGCTGCCAGCTGTCAATGAATAGTTTCTTCAGCACTAGATTGTAATGAAAATGGTAATGTATATGGTATCTGAGCGATTGATCTAGCGCCTCCCGTGGGGATTTCGTGCTGTACGAGGTCTGTTGCTGGCAAATACTGCGGTTCCTCGAATAGCCAAACATGTTCCTCCACAACTTGATACAAAAGATTGTCATTTGACTTAAGCAAATGATTCCTTAACAGAGGCATAATTGCATGAACCTTTCTCGTTGGAAAACTCTTCCACCTATTTTGCTTAAACTGTTTCTCATACTGAATTCCCGTTTCCATAAGCTCTTCTCCACCCACCATTACCGGTCCATATGGAATGTAGATATCTCATTCACCGAAATTGTCAACACAAACTGGATCCCTAAAATTCTGTCCTAAGATTCTGATTTACTTATGCTTCTCTTAACATCGACTCGCAACTGGTCAAGATCGTCTTTATGGCTGTACGGTTAGACTAGAAAGTCCGATCTGGGCAGTATTCGAGTTTTCACATCAGACCAGAGGACATACCTACGCTGATTGTAGTTATTAAAGCCCAGGCACACGGTTCTATTGGAGATTGTGGAAGAGGCCTCATACTACAAGTTCCTCGCGCCTTAAGGGCGCTTATGGACGAAACAGCGGGTTGCCTCACTGTATTTAACAGGCCGCGTCTTCTAATTTATCATCACTTGAAAACAGTGCAGGAAATCATTCCCTAAAATTAAATCGAAATCTCGTCTGCTTCTCGCCATTACTCCCATGTTAAACCTATATTTTTTCCTGTCAGTTTACAAATCAACAAAGTAAGTTCTAACTGGTATTATTACCTCCTCACCTAAGCCACTTACATTATACCGCGGCAGCTTGAGGTAATCGAACTGTCTCAAGCACTAGGTGTGGGGGAGGCTACTGTTACCTCACACTCGATCTACGGGTTAATTTCACGTATAAATACACCAGTCACTCTGGCTTCGGCCTCCTCAATTGGCACATCACTGCTGTTTTGATTCTTCCATAAGGTATAAGAGCGGCAAGATACAGTTTTGATGCGGTTAGCAAATGCTTCGCAATCTTCTGCGTTCTTCTGTCTAAGAGTCGATAACCGATGTCGATAATTTACACACATTATGTCGAAGTGACTGCGTCACGCAACGCATCGACTGACTCCACATACGTTCGTGCATTGTCAGAAAGTTTCCAATTTGTTGCGTTTAGAAGAAAGCTGCCGGACCAGAAATATGTTCGCCCCACATCAGGGATGTTTTGGACGAAGCTGGTGACATTTTCACTTGGTTTTCCAGAAAATGAAGATACAATAGGTGCTGCAGCGAGAGTACTAGCAACATTAGGCATA
Organism: Schistocerca cancellata; assembly: GCF_023864275.1. NCBI lineage: Eukaryota > Metazoa > Arthropoda > Insecta > Orthoptera > Acrididae > Schistocerca > Schistocerca cancellata. The sequence goes on from NC_064629.1 coordinate 903,297,276, forward strand.
TCATGATAGGATCCACTGCCGCAGCTTTGCAATAGCTTGCAGCAGTCTGTATTGATGCATGCCAAGATTCACAACAGGGCTCATCTAGCTGTTACAGTAACTCTAATTTGTGAAGGAGCGTTTGGCTACGCTGCGTTTGTAAGAACGCGAGATGATTTACCCCTTCATTTGAATCAGCCCGAGCTGCAGAAGCCGTTTCTGGCCGCTCTGGCAAAGTACGCGAACGCGTATCAACCATGGGTATATTTTTTATTTTATTTTACACGTCTAGTTCTGTAGGACCAAATTGAGGAGCATATCTCCAAGTTCATGGAACGTGTCAGCACATGAAATTAGAACATAAAAGTAATAAGAGATACTCGTGATGACTGGGTGTTGTGTGATCTCCTTAGGTTAGTTAGCTTTAAGTAGTTCTAAGTTATAGGAGACTGATGACCAGAGACGTTAAGTCCCATAGTGCTCAGAGCCATTTGAACCATTTAATAGGAGATAAAAGAAAATATTTATGAACACAAGAAATACAAGCCATAAATTTATATGAACGAAATCAACAATATAACACAGAAATCAACTTAATTTTTTAAGGAACTTCTCGACAGAATAGAAGGAGTGACCCATGAGGAAACTTTTCAGTTTTGAGTTGAAAGCGTGTGGGCTATTGCCAATTTTTGAATTCTTGTGGAAGCTTACTGAAAATGGATGCAGCAGTATATTGCACGCCCTTCTGCTCAAGAGTCAAGGAAGTGCGATCCAAGTGCCGATTAGATTTCTGCCTAGGATTGACTGAGTAAAAGCTGATAATTCCTGAGAATAAGCCGATGCTATTAACAGGAAACGACAGTAAAGAATATATAGATATTGAGTGGCCAGTGTCAGAATACACAGACTAATGAACAGGTGTCGACAAGAGGTTCGCGAACTTACACCACTTATTGCCCGCACCACCCGTTTCTGAGACAAAAATATGCTTTGAGAATCGGAAGAGTTACCCCGAAATATAATACCATACGTCATAAGGGAATGAAAATAAGCAAAGCAGACTACTTTTCTCGTCGATCTGTCACTTACTTTAGATACCCTTCGAATAGTAAAAATGGCAGCCTTAAGTCTTTGAGCAAGATGCTGAACGTGGGTTTTCAACGACATTTTACTATCTATCTCAACACTTAGAAATTTTAACTGTTCAATTTCACGAATCGTATGCCAGTTCCGTGAAATTAAAACGTCGGGTTTTGTAGAATCGTGTGTCAGAAACTGTAAAAACTGAGACTTATTTCCTACAAGCCATGAACTTACGTCTCCACCTTCACTATTAGAAATATCGCCAACGTTGCACAAAACATCTTTTACTACAAAGCTAGTGTCATCAGCAAACAGAAATATTTTAGAATCACCTATAATACTACAGAGCATTTCATTTATATAAAGCACGATTTGCATGTTAAACCAGCCACAGCGAACTCAGAGATTCTTGGTCCTCGTAGATCAGAGATGGAAAAGATTAATATGACTTTAGTACACTGCAGGATCATCCAAGGAAAGGTCCCAGAATTACTATCGCTTATTGAAGGTTACAATGCACAGATAGTGATGGGAACAGAAAGCTGATTGAAGCCAGACGTCAATGACAGCGAAATCTAGGTTCAAACTGGAATGTTTATCGTAAGGATAGGTTAGTCGCCAGTGGTGGTGGCATCTTTATTGTAGTAAAAAATTCTATAAAATCTAGTGAGGTTATCACGGATCCCGAATGTGAATTAATCTGGGAGAAATTGAGTAGCAAACCACGGTGAAAAATGGTGATCGGATGCTTTTATAGACCTTCTGGGTCAGTACATGTAGTTGTAGTGCGCTTCAGACAGAGCGAGCAAAATATCATTAGTAATTTTCCTGATCATGCCGTTGCAATAGGGTGTGATTTCAACTTGCCAGGTATAGATTCGGAGTATTATGCCATCAAAACTGGTGCAAGAGACAGGGAATGGTGTGGCAATGTTCTGGATGTCTTGTTCGAAAACTACCTTGAGCAGATAATTAGAGAACCAACTTGTGAGAGTAACGTTTTAGACCTCCTGTCAACAAATAGACCTGAACTTATCGAATGAGTTAACGTGCAGGAACGTATCAGTAATCATAAGGCTGTGACAGCATCTATGATGACAGGTCCTAGAAGGAATGTTAACAAAGATAGGAATATATATTTCCTCAGAAAGGGTGACAGGATACAAATTTCTGAATACCTCAGCAGTCCGCATCAAATATTCAGTGATGTCGAAGATGTGGACAAAAAAATTGAAGAAATTCAAATGCATCGTTCAGTATGCCCTATACAAGCATGTTCCGAGTAAGCTTTCAAGGGATGGGAAATATCCACCATGCTTTAATAGCCGTGTTATAAAAGAGCTACGTAAGCAAAGAGCACTTCATCTCATATTCAAGAGCAGTAAATACCTAGCTGGTAAAAGAATAGCTCAACGTAAGGAGAGCAATGAGAAAAGCGATCAGTGATTTCGAAAGTAAGACGTAGTCAGCCGACCTGAGTAAAAACCCTAAGTTATTTTGGTCGTATGTAGACTCAGTAAGTGGGTCAAACTTATCTACACTCCTGGAAATTGAAATAAGAACACCGTGAATTCATTGTCCCAGGAAGGGGAAACTTTATTGACACATTCCTGGGGTCAGATACATCACATGATCACACTGACAGAACCACAGGCACATAGACACAGGCAACAGAGCATGCACAATGTCGGCACTAGTACAGTGTATATCCACCTTTCGCAGCAATGCAAGCTGCTATTCTCCCATGGAGACGATCGTAGAGATGCTGGATGTAGTCCTGTGGAACGGTTTGCCATGCCATTTCCACCTGGCGCCTCAGTTGGACCAGCGTTCGTGCTGGACGTGCAGACCGCGTGAGACGACGCTTCATCCAGTCCCAAACATGCTCAATGGGGGACAGATCCGGAGATCTTGCTGGCCAGGGTAGTTGACTTACACCTTCTAGAGCACGTTGGGTGGCACGGGATACATGCGGACGTGCATTGTCCTGTTGGAACAGCAAGTTCCCTTGCCGGTCTAGGAATGGTAGAACGATGGGTTCGATGACGGTTTGGATGTACAAGCACTAATCAGTGTCCCCTCGACGATCACCAGTGGTGTACGGCCAGGGTAGGAGATCGCTCCCCACACCATGATGCCAGGTGTTGGCCCTGTGTGCCTCGGTCGTATGCAGTCCTGATTGTGGCGCTCACCTGCACGGCGCCAAACACGCATACGACCATCATTGGCACCAAGGCAGAAGCGACTCTCATCGCTGAAGACGACACGTCTCCATTCGTCCCTCCATTCACGCCTGTCGTGACACCACTGGAGGCGGGCTGCACGATGTCTGGGCGTGAGCGGAAGACGGCCTAACGGTGTGCGGGACCGTAGCCCAGCTTCATGGAGACGGTTGCGAATGGTCCTCGCCGATACCCCAGGAGCAACAGTGTCCCTAATTTGCTGGGAAGTGGCGGTGCGGTCCCCTACGGCACTGCGTAGGATCCTACGGTCTTGGCGTACATCCGTGCGTCGCTGCGGTCCGGTCCCAGGTCGACGGGCACGTGCACCTGGCGACAACATCGATGTACTGTGGAGACCTCACGCCCCACGTGTTGAGCAATTCGGCGGTACGTCCACCCGGCCTCCCGCATGCCCACTATACGCCCTCGCTCAAAGTCCGTCAACTGCACATACGGTTCACGTCCACGCTGTCGCGGCATGCTACCAGTGTTAAAGACTGCGATGGAGCTCCGCATGCCACGGCAAACTGGCTGACACTGACGGCGGCGGTGCACAAATGCTGCACAGCTAGCGCCATTCGACGGCCAACACCGCGGTTCCTGGTGTGTCCGCTGTGCCGTGCGTGTGATCATTGCTTGTACAGCCCTCTCGCAGTGTCCGGAGCAAGTATGGTGGGTCTGACACACCGGTGTCAATGTGTTCTTTTTTCCATTTCCAGGAGTGTATTCATTCTCTCAGCGATCACACCGCTACCGAAATGGAAGATAACAGAGAGAAGACCGAAATGACTGAATTCGGTTTTCCGAAGTTGCTTCACCACGTAACACTGGCCCTCCTTTCAATCGTCTTGCGAACGTCTAAATGGCAGATATTGAGATAACCAATCGCGGAATTGAAAACAGCTACAATCGCTTAGTAGTGGAAAGGCTTCAGGACCGTATGAGGTACCTATAAGATTTACGCTAAAAAACTAGCTACCCTTCTAGCAGATATTTATCGTAGATCACTTGAGCAACGAAAGGTACCTAACAACTGGAGTAAAGCGCAAGTCATTCCCGTTTTTAAGAAAGGCCGTAAGACAGATCCACATAATTATTGATCTATATCGTTGACGTCAAACTGTTGTAGAATTATGGAACATGTTTCACGATCAAGAATTATGACATTCGTGTAAAATGAACATCTCCTCTATAAAAATCAACATGGATTCCGCAGACAGAGATCCTGCGACACTCAGCTCGCTCTACATCTACATCTACATCCATACTCCGCAAGCCACCTGACGGTGTGTGGCGGTGGGTACCTTGAGTACCTCTAGCGGTTCTCCCTTCTATTTCAGTCTCGTATTGTTCGTGGAAAGGAGGATTATCGGTATGCCTCTGTGTGGTCTCTAATCTCTCTGATTTTATCTTCATGGTCTCTTCGCGAGATGTACGTAGGAGGGAGCAATATACTGCTTGGCTCCTCGGTGAAGGTATGTTCTCGAAATTTCAACAAAAGCCCGTACCTAGCTACTGAGCGTCTCTCCTGCAGGGTCTTCCACTGGAGTTTATCTGTCATCTCCGTAACGCTTTCGCGATTACCAAATGATCCTGTAACGAAGCGCACTGGTCTCCGTTGGATATTCTCTATCTCATCTATCAACACTATCTGGTACGGATCCTACACTGCTGAGCAGTATTCAAGCAGTGGGCGAACAAGCGTACTGCAACCTACTTCCTTTGTTTTCGGATTGCATTTCCTTAGGATTCTTACAATGAATCTTAGTCTGGCATCTGCTTTACCGAAGATCAACTTTATATGATCCTTCGATTTTATATCACTCCTAATGCGTACTCCCAGATAATTTATGGAATTAACTGCTTCCAGTTGCTGATCTGCTATATTGTAGCTAAATGATATGGGATCTTTCTTTCTATGTATTCGCCGCAGATTACAGTTGTCTACATTGAGATTCAATTGCCATTCCCTGCACCATGCATCAATTCGCTGCAGATCCTCCTGCATATTTCTGTTCCTCCATGAGATCCACAGCGCAGTTGAGAACGGCGCTTAAGTAGATGCCGTATTCCTTGATTTCAGTAAGGCATTTGACACCGTCCCAAAATGCCGTTTAATGAAAAAATGCGAGCTTACGTAGTCTCGGAGCAGACCTGCTATTGGAATCAAGACTTTCTTGCCGATAGAACTCAACGCATAGCTGTTAACGGAACTAAACCGACACATGTAAAGGTAATATACGGGGAAGTGTGGTAGGACCGTTGCTGTTCATAATATATATAAATGATCTAGTAGAAAAGGTCGGATGCTCTTTAAAGCTATTCGCAGATGATGCAGTAGTTTATACCAAAGTAGCAACGCCAGAAGATATTAAGAATTTGCAGAACGACCTGCAGAGAATTGATGAATGTTACAGACTCTGGCAGTTGATTCTGAACGTAAATAAATTTAACATATTGCGCATACTTAGGAAAAGAAATCCATTACCGAACAGCTACACTATTGATGACATACATCTGGAGACAGCGTCTGTCGTAAAATATCTAGGAATAACTATCCAGAGCGACCTTAAATGGAATGGCCATATAACACAGATAGTGGGAGCAAAGCAGACACAAGTCTCAGATTCATCAGAAGAATCTTAAGGAACTATAACTGATCCACAAAAGAAGTCGCTTATAAGCAACATACTCCGTGCATCACGGATCTTTCAGAGTGGGACTGTCACATCTTTGGCGACCGGAAGAAAGAAAATTGTGGGCAAAGGTTTTAGTCGGACGAGAAAGTGCTAGAATGGGCGAGATTGTGGATCCATCAACGAAAAATAAACTATTGTCTCGTCTCCCAGTGGCATAAACGTCAAAATACATGTGGTGATTACTTTTGAATGGAGCTATTCCATCATCACGTTGTGAAGGGTGTTCGGTTTCATTTGACTGCCCATCATATATTCAGAAATCAACTCGACTCCTGTTTTGGCGGTAATCACTTAATCTCGATCACAGTGTCACGTAATGAAACCAGCAAGTCTAGCGAAGTTTTTCCACCGGACTTCGGCCTCTAGTTTGAGTAGTATTTTGAATCTCTTTGAAAGACCTGCTCTGTTACACTATGCCACTAGCTCTTTACACGAATTTTTTGTCAGTTCTACACGAGTTAGTTCTGCTTGTGATGCTACAACTGCGCCTTCAAAGTATGTTCGGGCAAACAGCGAAAACAATGAAAGATGCAAGGAAGTCTAGTGATGTTTTTCAAAGGTGTCACTATACTGAGTGGTCAGAATATGTCTGAAACACTTATAGGGATGTTCTAGGACAGGTTGTACTGAGACAGAAATATCAGGAAAAAAACTCGATACCATGTGCCGTTTTCCAATTTATTTACGACTGAAGTTAGCCAGTCGGAGCGTCGCGCACGCAAATTCGAGTTCTGGCTAAGCAAAAGCGGCACTCGTTGGGCAAAACAGCCCCTGGTAGGCCCATTAAATGTGAGCGCGCGACGCCCCGATTGGCTAACTTCAATGCTAGATAACTCCGAAATGGCTCAACACACTGAATTTCTGTTTTAACATTCCTACAAGGGATTCAAACGTTTTCTGACAACCCTGTATTTTAATCTTGATCTGTTACGATAGATGCCGACTTCATTAAGTATTAAAAAATTTGCAAGGACTAGAGACGGCGAACAAGCTCCGACACTACGTTAGCTGCTGTTCCTTCTTCTTCGGAAAATGAGGTTGTAAACAGTACCCTCTTCTCCGTATGCCACGATTCACTAGCAGTGGATGATGTCACCGTAGTGTAGCTTACGTTATATGCATTGGCCATGCACGTATCATTTTCCAAAGAAGCTCTTTTATCAATAATAATAGCAATAATTCGGGGAAACAAAACCATTTTAAGAACGTCTGTAATCGAAGTTACTTGACCCTTAATCGTTGTCTAATGTGGTAGTACATCCTCCACACCAATTTAAGAACACACTTCTGCCCCTACTGATGTGGGTGCTTCGGCTACCTTTTTTAAACCTGAGAAGTGTTCCATATTGAATAGCCTAAGACCGCAGCATATGAATGCCACAGACTCACTAATAGTGAGCTTTTAATATGCGATACTTAATTATCTACGCAGTATCCAAGTATAGTAACACTTTCTTTCAATGCAGTAATGTAATATCTTAAGGACGAACGATGATAAAAAGGAAATTGATGTGGATTTGAAACAACGCAGAAGAGATTAGAAGTTTATTTTTACACAGTAGTCTTTTTGATAAGCTATCGACCTGTCATTTAGTCTGTTGCTTGTTTAATTACTTTCAGGGTTTCGTCACAATAACAACTACATTTCATGTTACTGGGATACTTATTTGTAAACTGCGTTGACTTGTTACAATAGACGCAAATCTTAATATGGTAAGAAGTTAAATGTACATGTTACTCAAAACTCGTCGCTGGTGAAACACTCTTGCATGTTTCGCTAAGGAAATAAGTCGACGAGGAGGAAGCGTCCACCGCGTCGCTGTTCTCAAACTCGTCATACTCGCGGAACAGTAGGGCGAAGGGAGAGGTCAGTGTAGCAGTGAAGGCACTGAGGAAATTTGATTTGTAACGTGACCCGCAACACGGGACTCGCACACACTCCGTTTCTGATCTTTATTAGGTAGAGATCGTAACAGATACGTTATGAGATCGTACCTGGCCTGTGAAGGACGATGAGCGACATCGCGGCAGAAGTTGCATGCCAACCACTATGTAATTACAGCAAAGTCCGTCAGTAGTATAGTACAGGCCTTCCACCGAGTAATCCAATACAAAAACTAAGTACACTGTGACGTCGCCAACAGTAGCTAGTATGGCACACAATGAACTGCTTCATCACTGGAATGATATGTCTGCTGCACATTGCAGCAGACTTTCGAGGTCGCTTGATGGCAGAGGGTTCGGCAATAGCATCTGGCTTCTGCAACAGCCACTAGTGCTGCGTTTGGCTATTGTGGAGTTCTAATTCCCAGCAACACGTTCTCTGCTGGTCATATCCATACCCATACCCGTCGGTACAAGAAATATCTGTGCGTCTTCATCGCTTCCGGATGACGATTCAGCAGTCGGTGCCTGTGTAGGCTCGTGAAGATGCTCAAGTTACATAATTTTGCTGCTCAGAAATGTAACTATTGCATTTCATAAGGTATTATACTTCTAAACACTCTCCAAATTACGCATATTTTATAGAAAAATCACTGCTTTCGACTTAAACAATTAAACTGTCTTCATATGGATTGGCAAATTTAGTGACTGAGAGCTATGCACATATTTTACAGTGGTTTCATTCAAATGTAACAACAAATTTACTGTTTCCAGTCACTGTTTATTTACTTTCATAATACGTTTCGAACAGTTAGACCTCCACCATCAGGTGGATTTTTGTTAATTTGTATGACACATATGCATTGTGTTACGGCTTTGGACTAATGTGTTGCACTGATTTGTAGAGGAAACCAAACACTCTTTCAGACCATGGATCATACGTTTGTGGATATCTTTGTCTAAAGTGTTAACTAAAATGTAGATGTGAAAGTTAAATGTGCAAAAGAAAACATCTTCAGTGGTCACAAGATCCTTTCTCTGTCTTGATACGTCACATGGATCATTAAACTTTGTAAACACTGAGGGAGTAAAGATGCTCTTCGCGTTTGGGAGGACGTACTATGGACAAAAACAAGAAAATATCTCCAGCTAAACATGGGCTCGAAAATACATACCTTGATAGCTGTCAACACTTGTTCATTAGAAGAGATGTTTTTCACAGTAGTGAAGATGAACCAGTGCTCATAGTTCTTAAGGTATACGCTTTAGAGTTTATGTTTACTGGACTATTTATTTATTGTTTTAGTCCGTACTATCACTTCTCAAAATACGGAGACCAAAGAGACTGTTATAGAATAGATTTACTTCATAGTATCGAAATTCAATATACACTCACAGCTCTTAAGGTATGCACTTTAGAGCCAATATTTACTAGAATTTCTTGCTTCGAATGATAGTTCCTGTCATTTTCCTCAGTACTGACAGTTTCTCCTGGGGCACACTGTATAGCAAAACAAGAAAAACTCTTTCGCAGTGTAAAGATTATGTATAGAAACAGAAACATTATTTTGAAGCGAGTCTTCAAGCACTGGGGAGATCTGTGGTTGCGGAGATGAGTAGAAATGTAAGTCTAAATACCTCCAGTGGTCGCAGACCCTTTCCTGTTAAGCATATATAGCTTATCATTTTGTTGTCAAAGCTGTTGTGCTGTGCATGATTGATTCCTAATAGGTAACGGGGAGATGTGGTTCTGCCTTGAAGAAACTAAATTTTTCTTCCTTTAATATCTTTTCATGTTTTGGAGAGTTTTCTCCATCTTCAGTGGGTTCAATTTCTTTTCTTGATTCATCAGTCTTCTGACTGGTTTGATGTGGCCAGCCGCGAAGTTCTCTCCTGTGCCAACCTCTTCATCCCAGAGTAGCACTTGTAACCTACTTCCTCACTTATTTGCTGGATGTATTCCAATCCCTGTCTTCCTTCCTCTACAGTTTTTGCCCACTACAGCTCCGACTACTACCATGGAAGTCATTCCCTGGAGTCTTAACAGATGTCCTATCATTCTGTACCTTCTCCTTGTCAGTGTTTTCCACACATTTATTTTGTCTCCGATTTTGCGGAGGACTTCCTTATTCCTTACCTTACCGGCTCACCTAATTTTCAATATTCGTGTGTAACACCACATCTCAGATGCTTCGTTTCTCCAATGCTTCAGTTTTCCCACAGTCTATATTCTATTTATTCTGTGTTAAACAGCATACAAAGAATAAGTACTTAATAACATTTACCTGTTTTTCAGATTATAATATTTATAGTAAGAAAAGTACTGCCAATTATATTAATAGGAAAAGTAACGTCGCTCACCGATCAGTGGACCCCTATCTAACATGTTGTGCAATCACATTGAAAACAAAATATATGAAACCATAGCGAAACTCAAACAATACAAAATAATGTAATCGTACCCATATGTAGATGACATCAAATGCCTGCTAGACGAAAACACCCGACCGTGTACTACTACACCACAGTGATATAAACACGGCTCACGCACAGATAAAATTCACCTTCGAATCAAAAAAGGACAAGAAGCTAATTTTGTTAGACTTTGCATTACACAGGCAAAGTAACCATCACAATTTTCCATATTCAGTAAACTCACAAGCACCAGCACAACGATACATCAACAGTCGAACCACCCCATTACCCACAAGAAAGCTGAGTTCGGACACATTCCACACAAACTGAATAAAACTTCCCTTAATGAGTACAATTACAAAAATTAGCTACACGTGAAAGCTGTAGAAAATGGATATGAAATGAACATGATTGACAACATAAACCAAAAAATTAAAATAAAAATAAAAAATACACCCAACATAGAGCAGCAAACATATTAGCAACAGAACCCAGACACAGGTAAATAGAACATATACAAACTCACACTACACATCTGAAAAAGAAATATCCACAACCAGAAACAAATGGCATACACTAACCGACAGTAATAAAGCAGCCCAAGGAATAGACAATATAATGAAAAAAATAATGACTGGATGTGGCCGTCGGAACAGACAACTTTGTACAAAAGAAACTGAGGACATCTAACTCTAACACAGACAAGCGCAACACACTGCGATATACCAACTCACTATCAAGATCGCAAGTCAATTTATATTGCACATAGAACTAGAAATTTCAACATCAGATACACAGGATACAGGAGGACACTTACGAGTAACAGCAGTCATTCCACATTTCCAATTCATTTCATGGACAAGAAACACAGACCGATAGGAGTGAAAAGAATGAAAGAATACACAGCATTATGCAATGTCACCCTGTTGTCAGCTCTAAGGAAGACCAAGATACATAAAACACACACACACACACACACACACACAACCAAAATCTAGTCTCACTGCAAAATTCAAATCTACCATGCAGAATACCAGAACAAGATGGCGGAATAAGTGAACAGCACACAAACAGTGAAACAGTGTGCCTTTGGAGCTCCGCTCAGACGTGCTGTAGAAGCATGAAAACACGAGATCTACGAAACCTAAGTACACTCTTTACGTAAATAGTCCCCCCTCCCCCACACTCACCGTTCTACAAAGCCTAATCGAAGTCAGCGTACAGTTTGACACATTCCTCGAAGAACAGTAATATCAGACAGTCTTCTGAACTCCAGTGTGTAATATTAAGGTATGTATTTATTTCTCTGTACTTTTCTTAATGTGGTTCAAATGGTTCAAATGGCTCTGAGCACTATGGGACAACATCTGAGGTCATCAGTCCCCTACAACTTAGAACTACTTAAACCTAACTAACCTAAGGACATCACGCACATCCATGCCCGAGGCAGGATTCGAACCGGCGACCGTAGCAGTCGCGCGGTTCCAGACTGAAGCGCCTAGAACCGCTCGGCCACAGCGGCCGGCTTCTTAATGTGAATACTATAATATGAAAAACAGGTAAATATCATAATGCATATAGTTTTTGTACGTTGTTTACTAGACCCTTGCCGTAACTAAAAAAGGCTGAAGTAATACACCGCTTATGATTTAAAATAATATATGCAGATAGACACATCTTAATAACACAGATGACTATTCTCTGGTCCTTTGGGAGAGGTCTGCAATTTGGGTTTTGCAAATGTGTTGGTGCAATCAGCCGAAACAGATACCGCTTGTCACGTCTTTCATGCGAGGTCGTTGTCGACGGAGAGCGTTTGTTTGTTTATCGTCATTTTGAAAGCGGAATTTACCCATTTGATAGAGCTGTATCAGTTTTAGTCTAGTACGATATCCGTTCGCTCTACATGTATTAAAGAGGACAGTAAAACGCGAAATCAATCAGCGACAGCGCTACACTTTCTCTCACTGACAGCTAACCTCATGAAGCAGTACTGCTCATTTGCTGCTGGAATACTACTTATTATTCGTGTTTTAATGTCCATATTAACACATACCAATAAAAGAAACATCGCAGTAGGTTAATTTGTTACAGCATTATCGAATGCACAGGTAAAATTTATTTTCAAAAATTATTTTCTTTGTAATGGAAAACAAACCACGGCTTTTCGTTGACAGTGGTTGTATCTTGAAAGACGTGATAGGCAAAATTAGTTTTCTCTGATTTCAGCTGCACAATGCTAGCAGGAAATTGCAAATACCTGCCTAAACATTGTAGGAAATTCTCCTGACGACCCTTGCGAGGGACTTTCGGTCCAGAATTCTATCGACCAACATTCAGAAGTTGTTCAGGAATACCTTCCGCGTATTTTGCTATTAGGCACCCATTCTCCAGTGGCTCGTTGGAGAGCAATAATATAATTATATTTCATTCAGCTTATCACTGCAGTTAACCTTGTTTCCGTGAAAATACTTGCAAAACAGCGAAGAAACCTGTGAAATGCAATAACCGAAATGTGCAACACAAAACACATAGTGAAACTCTCAGGCGGAACGCTCTATTGTGATGTGATTGTCGTCACTGCGGGAAAGACTCAGAGTAGAGTCCTTTCCACTGCATTTAGTGAAGCCGTCCAAATTGGCCAACTACTCCTTAGTAAACCAATCCAGACAGCTGTGTATCACTGGTAACGTACAACTAACACTGCCGGAAAAGCAAACCCAAAACGGAACCGAGCAGTACTGAAGGCAAGCTTGAAGGTGGTACACAGGCAAAGCTAATTGGGGCATGTGTGTGTGTGTGTGTGTGTGTGTGTGTGTGTGTGTGTGTGTGTGTGTGTGTGACAGGGGGTACAATATGTTGCTATGCTGGTGAATTATTTTGGTCTTCTAAGTCAGACCAGTCAACCGCTCATTTATAAAATATCATAGAAACGTGGGCGGTATCTACATAATTCAGTATTATAATATACGCAGACTTTTATGCTGTTAATAATATAAACGTTTATGAGACTCAGGGTTTAGTTTCCTCTACAATGCCACATGTTACTCCAGAGTTGCAACACATCACATGCATCCCTATTAATACACATAAATCCACGAAACTATGAAGGTTTATCGCTTCCAAACGCTTGTGAAAATAAATAAGCATCCGTCGGCTAACAACGTATTGTACGGAGTGTACTTGCCACAAGAGTGCATCCGACATACTGCTGCAGTTGCAACAAGTGAAAGGAATTTAATTAAGTCTACAAAATGGCTCAAATGGATCTGAGCACTATGGGACAACATCTGAGGTCATCAGTCCCCTACGACTTAGAACTACTTAAACCTAACTAACATACTACATCACACACATCCATGCCCGAGGCAGAATTCGAACCTGCGACCGTAGCGGTCACGCGGTTCCAAACTGAAGCACCTAGAAACGCACGGCCACACCGGCTGACATTAAGTCTACAAAAAATGTTCTCTCTATCTCCATATTTTATCTCAGTGACACCGACTCATGTTGTCAATAATGAGTTGTCGCACGTAAAATATTGGATACGCGCCCAGTGTCGTTTTGCTGACTTCGATAGGCTTTGAACGTAACGCAAAAGTGGATGAACCTACAAACACGTCCAGATATAGGCACATCTGCTTGTCTATTAATAACATGAGAAAGAAACAATGGTCAGTGTGATAATGCTGGCGCACTTCAGAATTTCTCATCAAACCAAGATGACTGTTTACAGGGCATATTTTATCTGAACGTGGCTATGCGCTGTATTAGAGATTCGCGGGCGGTGTGGTTCTGGAAACAGAGCCTAAACGAGAAGAGAAAGTTTGGCTGGTGAAGGAACTGCGAGATGAAGGAAGTAGGGCGAGGGCACCTAATAGATATTAATGTTGCGCCGTAACCGCTGCCGCTGCCGCCAGAGGACTTTTCTGAGCAAGCGGAATCCTTTGTGTACCACGGACGGACGTGTGTCTCATTTAGGTTCCGGTCCTAAGAAACATACAAGACCGACAGAGACACTTCGTGAGAGAACTTCTGGAGCTTCCTCCTGCACCTTCGTAAGCTCTTTGGCGTTGTTAGTGTCTTATGCCAGGGATTAAAGCTTACCTGCCTGTATCTCACAAATTAATCTATGGCTCCCCAGGCACTGTCGTGTATAGATAGGTGGCACTGCCTTCATTTATGTCTCCTGTGCGTATGAGTGCGCGCTTGTGTGTGTGTGTGTGTGTGTGTGTGTGTGTGTGTGTGTGTGTCAGGGAGAGAAAGAGAGTGAAAGAGAGAGATGATTGTCAAACACTGTTATTTGTAATTTCGCATTGTTAATTCCTATCTTCCGGGAATACCGTCGTAGGATGTTGTACATTTATTGCTGTTAGATCGTTAATTTCTACATACAGGGATAGTTCGTTTGAAGGAGCACTGTGTATTTCCTTCCCTTATCAGAGGTTATGCTTTCTCTCTAATGACGTCGTCGACGGAACGTTGAACCTCACTCTCCTTTTCCTCCCTTCATCTACGACATTTGATAAAATGCGGCGTGTCTTTAAATGTTTTTTTCCTAACTTGTTCTATCTTGGAGGATCACTGTACACTTGCTTTGGTGTGCTATCATTACAGTGGCATACTAGAGATACTGTGTCTGGCTGGGACATGTCATTTGATTTCTTTCATCTTCATTTTATCAATCAGTTCTGAAATCCACTTTATGATCATGATTACCTTCATTGTGAAAATGAAAAGGTACTTTAAGGAAGTCATAGAGTCGGTAGCTGAGAATTTTTTCATACATCCTTCCAGTCTTCGGTATTTTTTGTTTGAGAAACTAAGACGAGGGAGCGAGGACCATTTGTTACGTCATTTAATTTTAATCAAGAGACGAAGTTAGTACACGGCATAGACGATAGATACAAACTATTTTGTAAAACAGAGTAAAGTAGCATTAAAAGAGAAAACAGTAAATACTGTTGATGAAAAAATACTAAATAAGATTGCTTATTCTTTAAGTTTGATGTTAAAATAACTGAAGTCTTATAGTACTGCAGTGTGGAAAAATAGCACCTTCGAAACACCTAAACTTTCGGAAGAGTCCACGTTTGTAAGGTTCAGGGGAACTAACCGAGAAAGACTTAGATTGGAAAGACAACATAGAACATTATAAGATCTTTCGGTCCAGCAACTTCTACCTTAACAAAGAAGGACATAAATAGCATAGAGGGATCAACAAATTAAAATATGGACTAACAAAAAAAATTATGACACCCCGGCGTTTCGTCTTGCTGATTTACATTTTTCTTACGCTGACGGAAAAAAATTGCAACACCAAGAAGAAATTTGCGGCATTTAAGTTGTTAGGCGTGTTTGTAAAACTGAAAGATGGTGTCTATTCAAATTGTGCGCCAATTGCAGATGGGTGGCGGTAGTGATGCCACTATTAGTTTGCAAAAACGTTTTGCTTCAAATACACGCGGAAACGCTCGTGAGCGTCAGTTACCTTTGAGAATGGACGTGGTGAGTTTATAATAGTGAAGAATGCCCGTAAGATAACAAAGACGCTGTTATCAGCACTCTGAAATGTTGCTGAAATATATGGCAGATGTGTAGTCACTGACATAATTGCTGGCAGCGATGGTCACGAGAATGTATGGTTACAAGAAACCAGGCTCCAAGCGGCTACTTGGTATTACCAAGAGGGACAAACATCGCGTTCGGAATGTGACTCTGACGCAACGTACTCCACATGCCGCAGCAGTCTGAGCAGCAGTATGCACCACAGTGACACAACGAACTCCTTCAAGTCGGTTACTTCAACGACAGCTCCGAGCCAGACGCTCTGTAGCGTGCATCTCACTGATCCCAGACTACCATCATATGCGACTTCAGAGGTGTCAAGTGAGACCTCACTGGAGAGCAGTGTGGGGGTCTGTTGTCTTTTCTGTTGAAAGCTGGGTCTGTCTTGGAACTAGTGATGCTAGACTCACTGGTCCTACACCTGGAGCGTTGGTCTGGGGTGTGATTTCCTACGACAACAGGGCACTCTCGTGGCTATCCCACGTACCCTGACTGCAGATATGTATGTCAGTCTGGTGATTCGACCTGTTGTGCCATCATTTACGAACAGTATTCCAGAAGGTGTTTTCCAACAGGATAACGCTCGTCCATATACCACAGTTATAACTCCAACATGCTCTACGGAGTGTCGACAAGTTCCCTCAGCCTGCTAGATTGCCAGATCGCTCTCCTACCGAGCACATGTGGCATATCATTGGCCGACAACTACAGCGTCATCCACAAACAGCACTATCCGTCCCTGTACTGAATATGCAAGCGCAAAAAACAGGGAACTCTATCCCGCAAACTGACGTCTGGACCTGTATAATAGAATGAAGGCACATTTACTTGCTTGTATTCAACTTTCTGGCGATTACACCTGTTATTAATGTATAATCATTTTACATTTGCGATGGAGTAACTTGCACTTACATCAAATTGTGATATCCAGTGTTAATCATTGGAATATGTTATCTAAACAAAATTATTCCCGAATTTTCGTGACTCTACATTAATTTTTTTCTGGTGCTGTTTTTTTCCGTCAGTATACTATATCCGAAAGTATGCATCAGGCAGTGATGCGGAGGTATCAGGAGTGCTGCGTGGCTGGATAAATGATGGACACATTTAGCACTTTTAAAACTTATAGTGATTTGTTTTGTTGATTTCTTTTAGCATTAGCTTGATAATAGGATTTATGCCTTCTGACTTGTGTTATATTTTGCTATCTCGTTTAGTTATATTCGTTACATTGAATGAAAATTGTATTATATGTCAAACCACTCTTGTTCTTATGAATGTCAATGAATGTCAACTGATATACATAATCTCCACAACTACGTTATATTCGCAGCGTTTTATGTTGTTTTTCTAATAACGAGACTGTTGAAGTTCATGGTCGGAAGTCAGTGGAACTTCGTACATGTACATATCTTCGGGCCATATGTAAACTACAAGAGGGGTAGAACTCCTACCAGAGTGCATTAGTGTTATTCGTCCTTAGTGTTGTTACGAGGCCAGCAATATCAACAGATTTTCAATGTTAACTGTAAAGGACACGGACATGCCAAGCACTCATTTGAGATAGCTAAATCAGCACCTGACAGTGTTGGAAAGGGGACTCCTTGTGGGCCTGAATTTGGTTGGCTGGTGGAATCGTACACTATGCAGATTTTTGGCGAATTCGGGTATCACATTAGTCAGATGATGGACTGCACAGGAACACAAGGGCAGGGATAGACGCCGTAAAGGTCCCAGTTGGCCATGTCTGTCCACAAGAAGGGACGATCGCTGTATTGTGCAGCAAGAATATGGTAACCACTTCACATCTGCACCTGAAATTCGAGGAAACATAATGGACTCCCTGCAAATTGTGTGCCATCTCTCACAGTGGTCTGAGATTAGCAGCAGCCGGACTAGGGAACCACCATCCTACGCGACAGCTCCCTTTAACGCCTCAACACAAACGGCTGCATTTGGAGTGGTGCCGCAACCGGTAAGCATGATATGCTTACGAATGGTGTCGCAGTATTTTCAGCAATGACTGATGGTTGTGCACTACACTGGTTGACAGTCGACGATGAGAATGGCAGCGACCTCAGCAGAAATTCTACAACATCACGCAACTAAGGAAAATGCGATCCCGGCTCCGCCTGATGTTGCCTTTCCAGGCGAAGCTTACGATACCGTTTGGGAGACCCCAAAAAGTTAAACAGGTTAAGCCAACCTTTAACATCTAGGTCGCGTAAGTGTTGCCCACGCAAATGAAGTTGACACTAGGAGAGGTTGCTGATGAGAGCAATTGTAAGTGGATTAAGTATGTTAGGGACCTGCATCGATGTCAACTCGGTCATAGTCCTGCATCCATCGTATCTTACAACAATTGAGACCAGTTGCCTCAGGAGACGATGCGATGGCCTCATAACATCCTTCGTAGCCACAAAGGGACATGCTTCCAGGCCAGAGCTGTTGCAACGTCACACTGGTAAGTAGATTCATAACTTTCTGTCTACTTATTTGAAATTTGAGTCGATTTCATAATCACTTAAATGGCATCTCATACCCTCTTAACCCGTGACGTTTGATACTATTTCCTCCTCCCATTCTGGGTGCTTCACTTTTATTTTTCAGATGTGTATTATTTGGTTCTTAAATAATTGTGTTAGCTGTAATATAGCTTTGGTTGTTTCTATTAACTATAATTAAAATCAACAAATGTTTCTCAGTAAATAACTCCGTAGTATTTGTGTTAGATAGTAATATACGTTTATACAGTTCGATAGCAAAATATTCATACGTCGAACTCCACATGGACGTGATACATCCCACCTGCCTCTCAGGCAGATGCCAAAGGCCTGTGGGAGGGGAAGGAGGTCACCTCATCGAGAACCATACAGAGCCACCGTTTGGTTCTGGGCATCTATTTGTTCACATACAACCGACCTGCACCTTCAGACAAAAGATTCGGATTGAGTGGCAACGTTGTGAGCAAGAGTCTTCGGGTATGTGAGAGATCTTATTACGGACGTCTAGGATGTGGGGCAGTCCTTTGTGTAGCCTAGTGTAATGTAGGCACGTCACTGTCTTCAATTACTTACTGCGTGGAAAAGGAATACGATGATAATTAGTTGACTGGGGCCAAAATACAGAGAAAAGGCTACGGTGGTGAATACGCGAACTCATTTCGGTAACTATGAGACAACTAAAGTCGTCTTAAACACATGTAACGGAACTGAAATGATGGTGGGCTGACAGTAATTTGGAGCCCGCGCGTCGGAAACGGGCGCGCTTGTGTGAGACTGCCAGGGAGTGCACCCTGATGCCATCTATTGGCGAAACTGGGAATTAGCGCTGCCTGTCAGACAATGCACTAAGCTCTCGGAGTCAAATGTATTCTTTTTCTTGGTAATTATAAGTTATTACTGTATAATTTAATATTGTAAAGCGCTAGTAGTAAATTATTATGACTGGTATGGACTCCAGGGTAGTAAATATAAATATTCTTAAATACTAAATGATTTCGGTAAAAAGGTGGTAGGGGAACGCCCCCTCTCTTGGTGATACGAGCGTAGCTAGGGGTAGCTGGAGACACAGGGACTGAACAATGGAATGGCCTGGGGAGTGTTGACGTGATCGGACGTGCGTAACTGTGCTCACGCAAAAGTGATTGTGCAACAGCAAAGAGGCGAATATCGTCGCCGTTTTTGGAGTAAAACGCGACGAATGGTTGTTGAAGCCGCCTCTATGCCACTGGGGCTGATTGTAAGAAAGACAGCTTGCAATTGTTAAGTCAAACTTTGTATACATGTAAAAGGAGAATACCAGTTTTCTTTTATGCAAGTGCAGAGGACAGAATATAGTAATGAGTAAAATTACGACGCATGTTGTTCATTGTAAAGTGTAGTAACCTCAAACATAGTATAGTGAAATCTGACTGAGGCCACCATCGCCTCTTTCATTTACAATTCTTTTGGTTGTAGAATACTTTAGCGTATAAGAATGTTGAAAAGAGCAATGGTCACACCAGAATGAGTCGCCTATTTACAGTTACTTAAAATTTTTCTGGGCAACCTTTCAAGTAAAGTCACTTAACTAATTCTGTATCAATGGTCCAAAGAGTAATATCCAAAATCATTAAATAAGTTGAAGGATAGAATTTTGTTAACTGAAGTTGCATAAACTGTCTTGGTAGTAATTACCAAGCCAACTCACAGAAATTGAGAGAGTATTTGCTTTGTAGAATCATCTAGAATGATCAGAAATAGTAATATTCAGAATTAAGTTTAAGCCATTTCACTTTGAAACGAGCCCAAAAATTGATTTATTCTTTTGCTCCTTCAGAGCTGGCGACCGTAGTTATAAGTATTTTCAGGAGGATTCGACGGTAAGTCTGCTGCTTTCGTCGTGCTGTTAGGATTATCCACTGCTGCTAGCAGTGGTGATTGGATACATAAGCTCACTACCAAGTTAAGTGGGTCAGGTAGGCAGTGTTACCGTGTGAACTGTAGGGCACTGTAGGCCGTGGATCGAACCCATTCAATCATCACAGCTCTTAGGGAAATAGTCCGGTTAGGAGTGTACTAATCATTAGGTAAATACTGGCGAGTAACGGTCAAAAATGTATACGCAAGTGAATTTGGCAAGGTCCACGTAGCACCTAGTTAATGTGGGGCAATGGCGAGGGTAGGAGTGGAGTAAAAGTGAGCTGAGCTTGTGGCAGCTGTGCTGGATTCAAATATTAACTACGTGAATTTACTACTGCCTCTTACCATTGGGACTGAGCTATTTACAGTTAAAATACGTAGCAGTAGGCGCAAAGGCGTGACAGCTACTAGTCCGTATTGGTTTTATACATACGGAATTGAGAAGTGGGTCATTCCGTCAGTGGAGGGGGTTAAAACAACCGAGTCAGTTGAGAACATACCCCATTTACTGATGGAAAGATTCAGCGGTTCGGTCGCACACAACACTCCCAGTTATAGTTTGACTTCGAAGTCCAGGCCCAGAAATCGAAGTAAGTATTGTATTTGACCATCAACATACGGAAACCTCACCGTGAAGATAAGAACTGCAGATCCACGTTTCTTTCCTTGAACGTTATGTTATTCTTTGCTTGTCCTGGTATGGGTTGACTGGCAGGCCAGTTATCCGAAATAAAAAAAAAAAATATTAAAACATGATTTTATACACTGCAGATGGTAATTAAACTACGAATTTCCTGTAAAATACGATCTTTATATAAAACGGTGAGCTTCACTTTGCTAGAATGTGTTAGAGAAAGTGAGCGATAGGCGAGGAAGAACAGTGTTTTTGAAAGGATACGACACAGAATAGTTGGGGTTGTGAAGCCGGATTTTGTTCTAGAAAGGGGGGGGGAGATTAGCCTTAGCATCTATGGCACAAGGAGTTTTCTGTTAAAACTCGAATGTAGGGTACTTCCTGAAAGGATTTAGGAGCATTGTAGGGGAAAATAGTTTAAGTTCCGCCCGCCGCTGTAGCCTAGCGGTTCTAGGCGCTTCAGTCTCGAACCGCGCTGCTGCTACGGTCGCAGGTTCAAATCCTGCCGCGGGTATGGATGTGTGTGATGTTCTTAGGTTAGTTAAGTTTAAGTAGTTCTACGTCTAGGGCGCTTATGACCTGAGATGTTAAGTTCCATAGTGCTTAGAGCCATTTGAACCAGTATTCCTAAGACTCCACACGACACTTGAAATGAGCACCGTGACCATTGGACCATGCTAGACAGCCATACATCAGCTTGGCTCAATAACACTATGTGGTTACAGTGGACGAGTGCGCACATAGAAGTGGCAGCTATCTGTGCGACATGATTACAAATATTAAAAGTTTTGCTGATATTGCATCTTGTACACTACGTTAACTTCATGTGGCGTGTTAAAACCTTGAATCGTACCGGGATTCGAGTCCGGAAACCTACTCTTGAAGGTCTATTTGCTGTGAGTTACGACATCAAGTACCATCATGGACTAAATCAAGGTGAAAGAACAAAAAATGGTTCAAATGGCTCTGAGCACTATGGGACTTAACATCGATGGTCATCAGTCCCCTAGAACTTAGAACTACTTAAACCTAACTAACCTAAGGACAGCACACAACACCCAGCCATCACGAGGCAGAGAAAATCCCTGACCCCGCCGGGAATCGAACCCGGGAACCCGGGCGTGGGAAGCGAGAACGCTACCGCACGACCACGAGATGCGGGCGGTGAAAGAACAGATGACATGTTGAAGATGTGAGTCGGTCCTTAAGACGTGGTTGTATGACGTTAAATGTTGATTGTATAGTTTTTGCATATCTAAATAATGAACGAAATTTTGGGAGAACTTCCTGTTGGGGGCGAACTGGGACAACCATCTTCTGACAGAAGCACATAAACGAGAGGAAAACGTATACAGGATTATTTTACAAACGACTTGCTACAGACGTGGGCCTTGAAGATGTTCTCCAAGAAGAAAAGGAAAAGGTAGTTGCATCGTTAACAGACGGGAGTCATGATTTGGAAACATATTACTTGACATTTGGAACCACGCGAAATGTCAGTGGAAAACTCCACATGGCTGATATCTATGAAAGAACAAGTGATTTCTTGTGGCAAACAATGCAGTCGTTCGTTTGTGCAACAGAACTCATACACAAGATATGTTATTCACGCTTTTCTTACCTGTTGTTAGTTGTAGACATGAGGTGATTTCTTTTCAAAAATGCACCTGTGTACAAATATAGCTAGCGAAAAAAAATATAAATACACTTCAGTTAAAACTGTGGTGAATGTGTACGTGTGTGTGAGTGAGTTTCTCTGTTCTCACGCCGAGGAAGCCGCTCTATCATGGCATAGCAAGTGTTTATACACTACTGGCCACTAAAATTGCTACACCACAAACATGACGTGCTACAGACGCGAAATTTAACCGAAAGGAAGAAGATGCTGAGATATGCAAATGATTAGCTTTTCAGAGCATTCACAGATGGTTGGCGCCGGTGGCGACACTTACAACGTGCTGACATGAGGGAAGTTTCCGACCGATTTCTCATACACAAACAGCAGTTGACCGGCGTTGCCTGGTGAAACGTTGTTATAATGCCTCGTGTAAGGAGGAGAAATGCGTATCATCGCGTTTCCTACTTTGACAAAGGTCGGATTGTAGCCTATCGCGATTGCGGTTTATCGTATCGGGACATTGCTGCTCGCCTTGGTCGAGATCCAATGGCTGTTAGCAGAATATGGAATCGGTGGGTTCAGGAGGGTAATACGGAACGCCGTGCTGAATTCCAACGGCCTCGTATCACTAGCAGTCGAGATGACAGGCATCTTATCCGCATGACTATAACGGATCGTGCAGCCACGTCTCGATCTCTGAGTCAACAGATGGGGACGTTTGCAAGACAACAACCATCTGCACGAACAGTTCGACGACGTGTGCAGCAGCATGGACTATCAGCTCGGAGACCATAGCTGCGGTTACCCTTGACGCTGCAATACAGACAGGAGCGGCTGCGATGGTGTACTCAACGACGAACCTGGGTGCACGAATGGCAAAATGTCATATTTCGGATGAATCCAGGTTCTGTTTACACCATCATGATGGTCGCATCCGTGTTTGGCAACATCGCGGTGAACGCACATTGGAAGCGTATATTCGTCATCGCCATCCTGGCGTATCACCCAGCATGATGGTATGGGGTGCCATTGGCCTCGGTCACCTCTTGTTCGCATTGACGGCACTTTGAACAGTGGACGTTACATTTCAGATGGGTTACGACCCGTGGCTCTACCCTTCATTCGATCCCTGCGAAACCCTACTCTTCAGCAGGATAATGCACGACTGCATGTTGCAGATCCTGTACGGGCCTTTCTCGATACAGAAAATGTTCGACTGCTGCCCTGGCCAGCACATTCTCCAGATCTCTCACCAATTGAAAACGTCTGGTCAACGGTGGCCGAGCAACTGGCTCGTCCCAATACGCCAGTCACTACTCTTGATGAACTGTGGTAGCGTGTTGAAGCCGCATGGGCTGTTGTACCTGTCCACCCCATCCAGGCTCTGTTTGACGCAATGCCCAGTCGTATCAAGGCCGTTATTACGGCCAGAGGTGGTTGTTCTGGGTACTGATTTCTCGGGATCTATGCACCCAAATTGCGTGAAAATGTAATCACATGTCAGTTCTAGTATATTTGTCCAATGAATTCCCGCTTATTTCTTCTTGGTGTAGCAATTTTAATGGCCAGTAGTATATATTCTTTACCAGTACCATACTCTTTATATGGGGTCTCAGCTGCCAGTGGTCATTTGTTTATATGAATGGGGCAGTTGGGAAATTTGTACAATACTGAGATATGAACCCCAATCTCCTCCTTGCTAAGCACATGCGCTGAGCACTACGCTATCCAGACACAGTGTTCACCACAATCACACGGGCTACCCTCGCACGCCTCCTGTCAGACCCAGACTCTCAGCTTACACCACACATTACCGTTGTAGCACCCCTGTTCATTAGGCTCATAACTCGCGGCATGTCAATGCAGATGCACACCAAGCTCGAACTCTTACGGATATCAGCGAGATGCCGTGAGTAATGAGGCTAATCAGCAGGGACCCTTCATCAGTTGTGTGTCATATATGTTGAAAATTTGGGTCGGAGCCGTGCTAGGGTAGTCCATGCAGCTGTACTAACTACTGGGTATGGGTGGCGTATTGGTCAATGCATTTGCCTAGAAAGCGGGAGACCCTGATTCTAATCACGATCTGGTACAATTTTTCAACTTCCTCCTTTGATATAAATCGTTGCCCACTTGGAACTAATAATTTTAATTTCTTTGTGCCTTCATGCCGTATTGTCTGAAACTTAACTTTATTGCGAGTGACTGTTTTGCATGTTTTGTGATGTAGACATGTAAGAAATTCGTTGAAACAATGCTTGTTCTTACTTGACGAATTCTATTATACTTTAGGATTCCATACGTTTTGAGAAATAAATGTGATAAGCATATAGAACACTGACTCTGTGACACTACCGTCTCCTACTGCTATACTATAACCTTAAAGTTGGAGGTAGTTCGTATAGTGAAATTATTTTTATTCAAGCAATTATGGTGTAAAGCAACAGAGCAGTGTTACCCTCTGAGAGGAATTTCGTTATGTTTATCGTGTTGTACTTAACGGGGGTGGCTTATCGGAAGTGAAAGTCAGAATTACGTAAATATTTAAACAGTAACAAACAATATTTTACCTATCTACACTGTTCAACCAATAAAGAAAACGGTCGCCAGCCTAATTAGGCCACAGGATGATTGACATTCATGTTCAAAAAAATTGGTATGAGTAACTTAAACGGACAAACACAACCTATACTTTGCCACCCGCGAGTGCAATGAACTCTGGCACCTGAATACAGTACGTTCATGTTAAGGTTGGAGCTAACAGGTCAGAACAAACTAATTGCATAAATATAACAGATAAAAAACACACTATTATCTTGAGGACTTAGTCAAACTGAATGGTCTCAATAACGTTACTCTTAATATTCACTGTAGAATCGGAACTCGGACATAGGTTTAGTATTACTTTTCAAACAAATTCCTATCTGACATGAAATGTGGATATGGTTCACAGCAAATTTAGTTACTGTGGATAGACCAAGTCTCTCACTACTAATACCTTTCTACTTAGAATGAAAATTAAATAGAGTTCACTAACAAATTACTTCTCACTGTCTTTTGAATAAAGACATTACTATTTTCATAGATAGCGGCCTTTCTATTAATCGTTATCTAGCAGGAGCACAATAGACAAACTGTTGACTGTTGACCCTGTAACACCATTAATATGCACTTTTAATACACAAGAGGAACCCAATATTGTACAGAATTTCACATGAATAACAAGAGTACTTGAAACTTTCTACAATTAAGTAACTTTGTGCATTTTAACTACTTTCAATGGAGAGGGGCCCTTAATCTTGACCACTGTAGCAGAGCAAACTAAACATACTTTCAATACACTAAAGAAACAAGCACTTAACTTGCATGAACATGTAACTTTCGACGGTATCAGTTCTCAACTTTCACTGCATTGAAACGCAAAATTGAGATATTTGTAAGATCATTTCAACAACATTATTCATCTTAGCACACTCTATTGCCAAATAAATTTTAATATGCTTTCAATAAAGGACACGCGGCAATCATAGTTCGATCGGAGAGGAACCTGAGAGGTGTTGTGATAAGGAAAAAATCAAGGTAGGTACATAAATTCAGTTATAAATTATGTTATATTTGAGCACCCTACCACATCCAAAGAGGTGATCCTTCAGTGTACGCTACTATAGTCCTTCTGTTCTATTACAGTGATTACGCGATGTGGTGGCGAGTGCATGTTGGTAGGTGGATGTGCAGGTGGAATTGCTGGACTCTGTCATTTCTTGGTGGCGATGATAGATACCAATTTTAAAATAGTTCCAGCTCTTTACCCATCCATCCGAGACACTGGAAAGCGTCAGGAAAAGCATCTCTCGGAACCAGCACAATACACAACTTTTACATGAGTAATTGGCGGTTTGGTAGCTCGTCCCCGACTGACTCTCAATTCCACCTTTTCTACCTATGCAAACTACAATTTGCGTGCGGTGCATGCTTCCGTTCCCGAGGGGAACCACAACACCTTTTACAAACAAAATAAATAAGAATCCTAAGTGAGGATCAGCAGTTGACATAACAGCAACCAAACACATTAAATAAAACAGAACATTTCCACACACTGACTTTTCTAAAAAAAATTATTTAAACAAAATTATTCAACCTCAAAGATAACCAAAGAGATTATATGAGAAAGACAAAACATCATTTGCTCATATTGTGCATATTACAGAGATTGCACTTCATTACAGTATCGAATTAAACATACACTAATTACAGAAGTTCAACGATGGGATGTTGAACAAAATAGAAAGGTAAATGAATCAACAAAAGGTATGTAATGTCTAAGCTATGGTGTTACAATTCTACTTCTCTCATACATTCCACACTATCCTTAAATGTCTTTTTGTAGACAAAACTCGTTAATATACTAAACAATTTGTAATTTTTACTTCATCTGTTTCTGTTCTATGAAACTTCTGTTTTGCTGGTACATGATCTTAGGACATATCGTCATAAGCTACAGCTATTTTACGGGAAGAACAAAAAGTATAAGCAAATTTTAAACTGAAACAGCTTACATGAGAATAAAAAATTACAACATTACTGAGAAAATATCCGATGTGAGAAAAATTTAACTGTTTGGCACCAATCTTAATAATCACAACGACTGAGAGGTGGTCGGTCGTTGCCGGTCAGTAGGAACCATATTGATATTGTTTAGGAAACTCGTAGAAAAAGTAACTCTGAATGTCTTGACAAGGTAAACAAGCATACAGCCTTTTCCCTCTTTTTCTATTCATTTTAAGGAGTTACACAATTTAACACCATAAATTAGACGTAAGTGATCTCTACAGGACGTAGGAAAACCGTTACCAACTTGGGCAATAAAATCTGCAGTGTGTCACTCATAGCATTAAGTTTATACAACTTACGATAGTGTAGTTGGGTTACGTCCTCAACAATTGCCGATAATTCGACAGTTGAACACGCCTCCTTTGTCAAGGCACATATGACAAGAGAAAACACTGCGTAGTAATTTGCATCCTCGGTGAGCGTGGCGGTACTAACACCGAAATCAAAAGACGGCGAGTGCCGAAAGATACAGTATGCCCAGAATAGCTAGGACCAGTGCATAACCAAAGACTAACAACGCCAGAGGATATTCACAGGAACATATTAACCACCAACGAGTGAGCGAGTATAGTTTACTCCGTTAGTCCGTTGTTTCTCCATTGTTACACCTTGTT
The DNA here is from genome assembly GCF_023864275.1 of Schistocerca cancellata. Classification (NCBI taxonomy): domain Eukaryota; kingdom Metazoa; phylum Arthropoda; class Insecta; order Orthoptera; family Acrididae; genus Schistocerca; species Schistocerca cancellata. The sequence continues at coordinate 903,325,006 of NC_064629.1, forward strand.
CTCGTAGCCCTGTCCACCGGGGACCGAAACTGCCATTAACAGCTAGCACTAGTTTCATTTGTTCCTTGAAAATTATGGCGTATTTACTTGACGAAACATAAATATCGCGCGGTGGTCTAGCGGTTCTGGCGCTGCAGTCCGGAACCGCGGGACTGCTACGGTCGCAGGTTCGAATCCTGCCTCGGGCATGGGTGTGTGTGATGTCCTTAGGTTGGTTAGGTTTAAGTAGTTCTAAGTTCTAGCGGACTTATGACCTAAGATGTTGAGTCCCATAGTGCTCAGAGCCATTTGAACCATAAATATCGGCGTTCGCCGAGGATGCGAGGAGCTGCATTCCCGTAAGTTTTCTGAACATTTGATACCATGGAAGAAGCTGTAGTTCCAGCTTTAAAATCGTTTGAAAGCTTAATGAGAATACACGTCGCTGATTGTTTCTTACTTTTCTGAAGAGCATTTAAGGATATTCTCATTAGATGGTGGATGGCCCTCTAATCCGTGCTGACTGAATGGGTGCTCCACCAAATGTCATGAGGATAACTTGAAGAATACATATCACTGCAAAAATTTCTTGCTTGTTGAGATTTTTTCTTTAATTACTAAGGCCTTATTTATTACATTACCATTTGCATCCATCCTCCCAAAATAAAAATAACGATCTCGAGTTTTTGCTACGATTTTAAAACGTCTCTGATTTTTTTTAGCTAAAATTGAAGGTGGAAATCCTTAGGTATGTTTTATAAGAAAATGCTACAGAATTCACTAACGATGTTAAACAGCCGCTGAGAATTCCATTACGAGTGTTGTGAGCTCGGTCGTGAATTTGAGTGAAACCCCCGCCGTTCATCGATAAAAGATTGCGGGCGAAAGGAGGGTGCGGCCAGATTGCGGCGCTGCGGCGGAGCGGGGCGGTCGTTTTATCGACCAGCCGAGCCGGGGAACCACTAATCGCCGGATGGGGGATGGACGCGCGACCACACAGACGCCGAAATAAGGTGTGCGCGCGCCAGCAGCAGCGGCAGCGGCCGCACTTCATGAGCGCGGTTTCATCAAACGTTCTCGGCTCATCGCTTGTTTACCAACTTCCTCGGAGCGGTCTTAAATTTCTTCTGCGGCGTCGAGATGGGGGAACTAGCGTCTTAGACTCTGCTCCAGCGGCCGCGAGCTAGGCACCGTATAAAGTTCCAATAAAGAAACCCACGAGAAAAAAAGGAGTTCGTTCTGCCGGACACTATTTACTTCGCCAACACATCGATGTTCACGATAAAATTTTCTGGGTTTTCTTGAGGGCGTAAGTTCAAACGACCTCTCGAGCTTTCTACTACTTCCTAGTTTAACATCGACAATAAACGACGGCGGGATACTAAGCACGCAGAAATTTGGCACCCAAGACGCGTAATAACAATACTCATCATCATCTGTTGAAGCTGATTGGCGAAACTGTTCTGGTATTACTTGTATAACAGTCGGCCGAATTTCTTCGTTTTGACACCATAGAAAAACCCACAGCAGTTAATATTCTTTAGGAAATAGCATTGATGTTTGGAATGGACAAATGCGACAAGTGTCGCTGATATCGTTTGGAGCTGTTCTCTAACTTCTCATTATTCCGCACCCAATTCTGTGCGCAAATAACGGTATAGGCGATGTCGTTTTTAAACTCGTTAACGTATTATAAGAATTCGGTGGCTTCCTTGAAGTAAGAATTGCTGTTGGTCGTTCAGCGAGACACTATATTTATCTCGAGAAACATAATTCTATAATTTTTAATATCACTATACCACCTGATTTATTTTTCGTATTGTAGCACAGTTATGTTTGAAGCAATTTTTTGTATCTAAATGTAATATGGACAGCTGCGCAGAAAATATGTAACTATTAAGTACGAAAAACGGTCAAACAGACTGAGAGTTGCAGACAGAAAGGAGTCATTCGAAAAATTGGTGTCAACTGTGGACACATTTTAATATAAATTTTTGTACTTAGTTGTCAGGCAGTGCTCGGAAAATGTTGTTGTCTCAAAATATTGATATTTATGTTGACGTTACTGATTTGCTCAACTTTCTAAAATGGTAAAAATGAACTAAAGAAAAACACCTAACGATCTCACAGGAAATGTTATCTATTCTAGTAACCGCAAGGAAGAGACAACTACCGGGCTTAGCGTTTCTGTCAACCTATTGGGATATTGGAAAATAGACTGAGTACCATGTCTGCATGGAACCGTAGATAATTAATGGCTGTAGCGCTGTAGAAAACAAAATAAAGAGCGACGTGGTTTAGACAGTGTTTAGACATTGAAGTCGCATTCGGGAAGACGGTGGTTCAAATCTCTGTCAGGTCATCCACACGCAGGCAATCCATGGTTTTGGCAAACCAGTTTGTGTAAATCCCGGAATGGATCCATAGGAAAAGAAGCAGCTCATTACCATTCTCTGTCCGAGCTATCTACAGTGTGGTCAGAAGTGGTCTGAAAAGATTGTAAGGGAGTTGCAGGGTAAGTTGTGCTAAGAAATAACTGTTAAGAAAAAAATTAATACGTTGCGTCTTTTCTGAGTTAATTAGGATTGTAGTTAGTCAATCACGCTGTCGCGCTCTTCAATTGAAGCAGCCCGCCGGATACAATTAGAGCCAGTTGTGCTAATAACGTAGATGAGAGCGCACGAGACTGCTCAGCCTTTGGCTCTGGTTAGATCCTTACTACGATCTCATGTATGATTTTTGTATCGCTCTCATGGTCGGGTTTAGAAAACCAAACAAAGGATACGTTTGGTGACACCGTCTCTGGAAGAATACTTAAAATTGCGCACGCAACGGCCCGATTCACCAACTTCAATATCGAAATTTTCCTTGAGAATTATTTCTCAGCATAACGTTTCCTGCAGCACCCTTACCAGCTTCTCAGACTTTCTGACCACCCTTTATATGGCCGCTATCTGCGCTAGGTGCAGTGTGGTGTAGCGGATATCATAGATCTCCAGCGTCCTGCGGGTCACAATTTCAAACTCGACCACAGGTAATTATCTGTTACTTATTATCTATCATCTGCGATAAATCCTTGATATTTTTTATGTTCTTATTGTTTGTATATTCTGGAATATTTTGTGTTTGTATACAGGGTGTTCAGAAATTCCCGTTACAATCTGCTAGGATTGCAGAGGGAAGTGAGCACATAATATTTTGAATAGGGACCCATGTCCGGAACCGTACCGTTTCCGTTCAACGACAGCCGGCCGGGGTGGCCGAGCGGTTCTAGACGCTACAGTCTGGAACCGCGCGACCGCTACGGTCGAAGGCTCGAATCCTGCGTCGGGCATGGATGTCTGTGATGTCTTTAGGTTAGTTAGGTTTAAGTAGTTCGAAGTTCTAGGGGACTGATGACCTCAGAAGTTAAGTCACATAGTGCTTAGAGCATTTTTGAACCATTTTTTGAACCGTTCAGCGACATTTTAAATTCAGATGTGCAACAAATCCACGTCTGCTAAGGGAAACAGAAGTAACAGAATACTCTCGAAGTTGCCTATCCTAGTATGCAATAGGGTAGACAAGGATGGCGTGTAATACTTCTTCTGGGGTCGTATGCAAAGTTTACCTCACGAAACTCCTGTAGAGGCAGTAGAAGATCTGCTTGCATTGGTTCTGGCCGCTGCACTAGAAGTCGAGGAGACACCAGTTAGGATGGTGAGTGTGTTCCAGAACATGCTTCCAAGCTACAATGTTTTAACAACGTTGGTGGTCGCCACATCGAGGCGTTGCTGTTATGCATCAGTATTGTTCTGTACGTACAGTATGCTGAGTTTCTTTTTTGTTTTGTTGTAACATAAACACTTAATGTTTATGAGTCAACACAAACAAATATACTTTTGCGATAAATGGATGTTTTGTTATTTCCTTTCGAATTGTTAGCTAGTAAACGCACTTCGTCACGCCTAATTGAATTCCTCAAGCAGAAGCGGATGAGTTAAGCATGACAACTGAAATCGTCGTAGAACGGAAACGGTAAGTTTCTGTACAAGGGTTCCTATTCAAAATATAATGTACTCACTCCCATCTATTGGTTCTGTTGTCTGTAAAGGGAATTTCTGAATAACCTCAAGATAGCAGGAGTGCACTTTTATTCTGTCAGTACGCTGGTGTTCGTAAGAGACGTACCTCCGGTGCTAAGTATCGCATTCTACGTAAGATCCTGTTTCCGGATTTCGAGTAGATTATCGTTATGACGCGATATGGTTTAATAGAGATGTCAGGTACCTCAACACACCTACATCACTGTGCCTACAATTGGGCAACGTAAAAGAAATCGCCTATACGGCCGGGAATCGGAATACAAAATGAATGTCGGTCTACTCAACTGCGTGTGTGAATTCCTAAGGAACCAAACTGCTGTGGTCATTGGACCCTAGACTTACACCTTCTTAAACTAACTTATGCTAAGAACAACACACACACCCATGGCCGAGGGAGGACTTGAACTTCCAGCGGGAGGGGCCGTCGGTATACTCAAGAAATCAAAGGAATCCAGAACAGCAACAATACAAAATGGAGACTAACACTTCGAAATATCAGCTATTGAATTAACAGGGCGTGACATCACCAGTAATTTAATCATTTTGTGTGTGTATAGATCTCCCAGTGGTAGTGTGGACACTATTTCCATTAAATTAACAGAAGTTCCAGATTAAGTATCAAGTACAAAGGTCTACATAATTCTGTGTGGGGAAATTAACATCAACACTGATATCATAAATGAATCCTGCAGCCGCTTCATAAACATCCATCAAAGTTTTGGCTTGTCCCTATTGGTCAATAGCGCAACAAGGGGTACTACAATGACTGCACCAGTAATTGACTATGTGGCTACAAATATGGACAGGGAAAACGTGCTGTAACTGTAAAAGATCTTGCACTATCAGACCATCTCTGTCAAGTAACAACAGTAAAATCAGGCATTGAATCATTACCTAAACAACAAGCCTACAAACGACGTCCATCAGAAATCAAAATGAAAGACTTTTCAAAAGAACTAGAAAACAAAGCTGGGATGAAGTGCATAAGGAAACCAATGTGAATATGAAAGTCTCTAAATTCTTCACATTGTTTAAATTGAACGTTGGAAAGGCATTTCGAAAAGTATGCATGCCTGTATCAACATCTCACAAAAACAGATGGATAACAGCAGGTATTCAGAAGTACTCCCAAACACTTAAACACTTCAGCTCCATGAAGAAGATTCGCAATCGTCCAGATTTATTGAATTTCTATCATTGACACAAAACGATCTATACGAAAGTGATCATTGCTGCAAAAAAGTCATTTAATGACAAAGTAATACATAATGCAGAGAATAAAAGCAAAGCAGTCTGGGACAAACGTGGGGAGGCAAAGAAATGCTGAATAATATACTGCTAAGGGAGAGGGTAAGGTAATAAACGATTTACAGCACTTAGCAAACTATGCAAACGAGCATTTTTCAAGTATTGCAGAGACGTTAGAGCAAAAATTCCCCAAAACAAATATAACACCTGTAAATAACCTTACGCTAAACACAATGATGATACTTCCCACCACTGAGAATCAAGTCAATAAAGCTGTTCAAAAACTAAAAAATAAAAAGTCAGTAGGCTTAGATGAATTATCAATGTGTGTACTGAATCAATGCATAGGTAATATACAAGGCCCCTTAAGAAATATAATAAATTAATCCTTCATATCAGGGAGATTTCCAGAGCAGTTAAAACAGGCAAGAGTTGTACCTTTGTTTAAGAAAGGTAACGCAGATGACATAGAAATTACCGACCAATTTCCCTGCAGTCAGCATTCTCAAAAATAAGAGAAGCAATTATGAAAGACAGATTAACGGTTTGGTTCGGTTGTTTGGAGGAAGATACCAGACAGCAAGGTCATCGGTCTCATTGGATTAGGGAAGGATGGGGAAGGAAGGCTGCCGTGCTCTTTCAAAGAACCATCCCAGCATTTGCCTGGAGCGATTTAGGGAAATCACGGAAAACCTAAATAAGAATGGCCGGACGCGGGTTTGCACCGTCGTCCTCCCGAATACGAGTCCAGTGTGCTAACCACTGCTCCACCTCGCTCGGTACAGATTAATGAATTACCTGAAAAAATACAATCTTTTAAGCGAATCACAATTTGGTTTCCGAAGTGGCTAAATTACGGAGTCAGCCATAGTAGAATTCACAGAAGTTTTACTTGATGCTCTTGATGAGTGTGTCACTAGCTTGTTTTTGGATCTTTCTAAAGCCTTTGGTACAGTCGACCACCAGATTTTATTACATAAATTTGAAGCTTTAGGAATAAGAGGAATCGCTAATGACTGGTTTCGATCATACCTAACAGATAGGGCACAATGTGTAGAGGTAACACAGACTTCAAATAGATGTAAACATATAGTAAAACACTTATCAGAACCAAAATAAATTAATATAGGGGTTCCTCAAGATAGTATATTAGTATCAATACTGTTCTTGAAATACATCAAAGACTTTCTCAGTAGTGTTACTTATGGTGAAAAAATTCTCCTCGCTGATGACAGCAGTATTATACATACTGAGAAAACAAGAGTACTCCTGGCCGAGAAAGCAAGTGAAACTCTCAAGGGAGTTTACCGTTGGTCAATAGGCAACAGAAATACACTGAACATAAAGAAAACTAAGGCCATGAATTTCAGTTTCAAGAGGAAGAATATCAATGTTAAATTAAATGTAGATGGCCCCTCTATAGACTGAGTAACAAATGCAAAATTTCTAGGAATAAATACTGATTCTCAGTTGAAATAGTGTGAACACACAAAGGTACTTACAAACAGAATGTCATCAGCATATTATGCCCTTAGAATCCTATCATCAGCGTGCAATATGCAGTGTCTTTTAGTTACATATTATTCATATATACACTCAATCCTTAGCTATGGTGTTCTTTATTGGGGAACCAACGCACAAAATACGAACATAATTTTATAAATCCAGAAAAGAGCCATAAGAATAACAATCAAAAATACTAGTCGAGCTCATTGTAAAGATCTGTTGAAAACACTGGGGATTTTAACTGCTCCATGTGAATACATTTAACAGTCAGTTATACACATCAAAAATAACATTGGTAATTGCTGCACAAACAGCTCTGTCCATGACCATGCAACAAGAGACAGACTCACATTTACCAAAAAAAAAAATAAACATAAAACTCAAAACAACATTTCCTACGAAGGAATCAAACGGTACAACAAATTACCAAAAGAGATTAAGGTAATGGCAAAAATACACTTATTTAAAAAGGCAGCTAAAAGGTACCTGTTATGCAATACATTTTATACATTGTAGGATTACTTAGATGAAATAGAGTAGGTGTCTGATAAAAAAAATGTTATACAAATAAATAGTACTAATAACGATTATAAAACATCCAACACTCCACATAAGACCTTAATTTTGTTTTTTTTTTTTCCTTTCTAGAAATACTTACCCCCAAGCTATGCATAGCACAATACTGACACCTCTTCCCCTTTCTAAGCTCAATAGCCAGCCGCGGTGGTGTAGCGGTTCTAGACGCTCAGTCCGGAGCCGCGCTACTGCTACGGTCGCAGGTTCGAATCCTGCCTCGGGCATGGATGTGTGTGATGTCCTTAGGTTAGTTAGGTTTAAGTAGTTCTAAGTTCTAGGGGTCTGATGACCATAGATGTTAAGTCCCATAGTGCTCAGAGCCATTTGAACCAATCTAAGCTCAATATCTCACTCATTATGGAGGGATGCTGACTCAGTTTTTCAGGCTAGCAAACGGGAAGTTGCGGTACAGAAAATGGCCCAGAGATCACCAGTGTGAGTGAGTGAGTGAGTGTGTGTGTGTGTGTGTGTGTGTGTGTGTGTGTGTGTGTGTGTGTGTGTGTGGGTGAGTGAGTGTGTGTAGAGAATGAAGTGAGATATGAGTGAACCGTGTGGCATTACATTATTTAATAAGTTATTTGTAAATAAATTATTGTATACCGGGAGTAAATCTAATGATTGTCTCTAATAAGATGTCTGTAAATATATGTGTACATGAATTAGCTTATTTTAAAATGATCTAAACTTGTAAATACTTTGACATATCCTATATCCCTGTAGAGAGAGCTTTACGGATGAATATGGCTGCAACTACTACTACTACTAATAATAATAATAATAGTAATAATAATAATACTACATCAACCACTCGTAAGTGTTTTCTGGATAATCTGATTAGGACCAGACGAAATGGCTGAAACTATTGGAGAAGGCTGCCAAATACAACAAATTGGATGACTTGGTGTGTTTGGAAAATGCTTGCTTCTACGGCACAGCCCAGGAGTGTAAAAATGTAAAACTTGATAAGAAGCCCACCGCAACTGAGGTAAAAGTTATATGTGGCGGTCGAACTGCAAAGCTCCTATGAGGTATGAGTCAGTCAGTGGCTAGTAGACAAAGGGTGTGTATCTTATCAACTGAGAGGCGAAAAAGTTGCAACATTATATTATAACCACGGATGCGGAAGGAGTTCAGCTGATTATTCAAGGCATACTGTGGTTAACTAAATACTGTGAAAGTTCCACACTAAGGAGAGAATTTTAAGAGCTTGTTACACAGGAAGAGCCATGAACACTTTTTTTGAATAGCACTGGAGATCGACGCTGCCACCACCTTCATCTCAAATTACCAGTTGATTATTGTATAGCTGCATGGACCACTTACATGATTTCGTTTTGAATAATAAGTTTGTGTTGAGCCTTTCTGTTTTATTTTTAGTCGTTCACCTAGACAGGGTCGTATCCCAAGTGCTACGATTAATCCGAGCATCCTACTTCACTGTACTGAAAAACAGTTGTCTTTTTGAACCAAAGTTAATAAACTTGGTGGAGCTGAAAAGTACATAAATATTTACTGTGCGTAAGTTTTGAAATACTCAACGTAGTTTTTATAAGTGGATAATTAATGTTTCGTCAAAGTACAATTACCGTGAGAAGTTGAAAGTTAGCCCTGTGGGCTGTTATATTAATGATTCAGAATGTATTAAAAATTTAGTTTACTGACAATATTTATTTTCCCAAAAGAAAGACAGACATAAATTAAGCTAAACAAGTTATGATTGTAACTTTAAACCAATATCAAGCGTTTTAAGACCACAATAGACAAGGATCCTGGGTGGCACAATTGAGTCAAGTACTCTGGCCCTAAAAATGTGGATAACGCAATCTGAATTGATCTGACGCTGAGCAGACTTTGATTATTCAAATATACAGAATTTTCTCCATATAGGTGCAGCTGAGAGCAAGTGGCGATTGAGATCCGTGCTCCCTAACAAGATCGGAGCAGCAGTACGTTAAGCTGTTTGCTTCGTGCAGCGATGTAACAGGCCGCTGGTGAGATGTGTGCGGCGGAGGCGAGACGTGATGGCCGCACCTATGAATCGATCGTGGTCACGAAAGGAATGCAAAAATCTCACGGTCTAGAGATCAGGCAGACAGAGCCCAATTTGCTCTCTACCAGAGCCCTGGAATCACGGTACATTTCAGTGTGTGGCACACCCGTTCTCTGGTCATACCAACGACCAATTTGGCTCACTTATATGACAGAGCGCACAAGGATACCGAACGTCAAGACTGGTAAACGAAAACCAAATAAGTGTGCACTCGGCAAACGAGTAGTCCGAGACGTTTGAAGTTGTAAGTAGGCTGTTTTGATTTTTATATTGGCAATGTTACATAGCGCTCTATATGAAAATCACTGGCTGTGCTGTGTGCAGTCTGTGGCTAGTTAGCATTGTTGTCTGCCATTGTAGTGTTGGGCAGCTGGACGTGAAAAGCGCGTAGCGTTGCGCAGTTGGAGGTGAGCCGCCAGCAGTGGTGGATGTGGGGAGAGAGATGGCGGAGTTTTGAAATTTGTCATGAACTGCTATATATATTATGACTATTAAGGTAAATACATTGCTTGTTCTCTATTAAAATCTTTTATTTGCTAACTATGCCTATCAGTAGTTAGTGCCTTCCGTAGTTTGAATCTGTTATTTAGCTGGCAGTAGTGGCGCTCGCTGTATTGCAGTAGTTCGAGTAATGAAGATTTTTATGAGGTAAGTGATTTGTGAAAGGTATAGGTTAATGTTAGTCAGGGCCATTCTCTTGTAGGGATTTTTGAAAGTCAGATTGCGTTGCGCTTAAAAATATTGTGTCAGGTTAAGCACAGTCCTGTATAAATTGTTCAAAGGGGACGTTACAAAGTCACACTGTCAGAACAGTAAGAACTTCACCACAGGCTCCCCAGTCTAAACTACTCTCAAGTGAAGTCAGTCTCAGGTCAGGTCAGAAACACCAATCACACATGCATGAGCCTCGACGTGAAGTCCTCTCCTACCAGGCCAAAGTCCAGCACCCAAGTGCTTCACACCTCCTCAGAAAAAAAAATCCGTTTTCCCACTAAGTGCACGAACGACACCGCCTTCACGCCGTCTTGAGCCAATCATAGGGCTCTAGAGGCCCTAAATCTCCCCCCCCCCCCCCAACACGACAGCACAAACTCCTGTCGAACCATGGCAAGAGTTAAGAAACCTGCGTCTCTGAAAAGAATAGGAAACTGACAATTACTGGCTTTTTCAAGTTTTCGTGGAGGGGGAAGATGTTTCTCTCCAAAGTCGCGCAACAAGCGAACAGACACAATCTTAAAGATCTTTATGTAAATAGCCTGTGCCTTGGAGCTTGTTAGTCCCAGCTATGAAGTGTTATAAACATTCTATCTCTAAACGTTTCTCACACAACGGTGTTCCTTATACAACCAAGGTGGCCTTGGACTAGGGTCACAGTCCAATTTGCAGTATCGGCGAACACAAAAACTTGTGAATTTTTATTTCACGTGGCTCTGCACGCAATTTCCGGTTTATACCTCCACTGTGTAGACACATCCCTTCAGTCCGTCGCACCCAACCCGGTCTTCGGTTGGCGCCAATGCAGGTATCGAAACATTATTTCTGCTGTAGACCTGTATCGAATAGGGGCTGCTCTGTCTGCCCTGTATAGCTGTGGGTCTGTCCGGCAAGATTTATTGAGGGATTGGCTCGCCAACAATTGCTTCCAACTCCTAACATACCTCAGGGTTTTAGCGCCCTACCTGACTCCACAACAGCTCAGGCCGTTAACTTTCTACAGTCTCGCTCAAGGTGCGTCAAGTTCTAACAAAATCTTTAATAATTTTCCATATACCAGAAATAGGTGAGAGAGTAACTTGTCCTCTCTCAGAATTTTAAGGTATTCAATTCAAGGATCTTTCTTATTGAAATAATAGTGTTTACAATTTCGTGTGCTACGTAGTTAACAGTGTCCCTCATATTGCGTTTTGACTAAAGTTCTCAGGCTCGATTTGAGTCTACCGATAGATTAGTTTCTGGGTCCCCATGCTAATAGTTAAGCCAGACTCAAATGTCATGTTACATTAACAGAAATCTAGAATAAGCAACTGGCTAAAATTTTTCAATCTATACTGGATCCAGTTAACACACATTCTAAGAAAAAAGCTAAAAAACTAAACTCCACTCCGAACAGCCATGTAGGCCCAACGGTACCGACCGGCCGCCGTGTCATCCTCCAGCCACAGGCATCACTGGATGCGGATATGTGGTCAGCACACAGCTCTCCCAGCCGTAAGTTAGTTTACGAGACCGGAGATGCTACGTCTTAATGAAGTAGCTCCTCTGTTTGCCTCACAATGGCTGAGTGCACCCCACGTGCCAACAGTGCTCGGCTGTCCGGATGGTCACTCATCCGGTGCTAGGCATGCCCAACTGCGCTTAACTTCGCTGACCGATGGGAACCGGCGTTACTACTGTGGTAAGGCAATTGGCATCATATGTTCTACTTGAGATAAATAACATTAGTGAATGTTCCTTGAGAACGCAAATAAGAATGAGTACGAAAAATGCAATTACTTCATAACTATTTCTATAGTAGTATTTCCCTATAATTAAACTGGCAGAAGAACCTCTAGTCCAAGTCAGTAGTGCTCCACCGTTGGTAATCACTTAGCTATATTTATCATTATCTTTCTACAGTAATGTACAGATATTAAGCATTATTGGGAGCCAGTTGTTGCCTAAACGCATCAATACTCCTCCTGTGTAGTTCAATTCAAACCACTGGTCATTACTTGCTAAACTGTGTTACTTATCAGCAAAACAGAAGTTCAGTATCAAGTGAAGTTACTGACAATAGTTAAATTATTTTGTGGACTACGCTAGTAGTGGGTACAGCTTCGTCTAACCAGTCTGGCGAATGTTTCCTTTTAAGTAATTACTATTTACTTGATTACTAATAGAACCTGGTTTCGATTCCAATTCATCTCGCTATCGTTTCCTTTCAGTAGCAACCACTGGAAAACGAAATTATTCTGATATCTTCCCATTAATCACGATCACGATGAAAGAAGTATTCTTTCACACAATTAATATTATCGGCACGTTATTATGTTAATAGTATCCGGCGGTGTTAATCGTAGCGCCGTGTGACAGGACATTCTTTTGCTTGTTGGACATTACAATACAGACCATAGCATATATACTAAACGTGGAAGAAATTATTGCAGACACTGAATATCCAGCGGTACCAACTTGCAGTGAATTCAATAAAACAGATAATATCAAATATTACGAGGGTTTAGAAAGTAAACTATAATTTATATTCAGTATTAAATACATGCAAAAACGGTAGTAGATGCAGCGAACAGGATGAGATAATACAAGGCGTACCGAGAAACATCAATCAGCTTGATAGCTGTTACCGAAACGAATACGCGGGCAACGCCGCAGAACGACAGTTGGTTTTCGGAGAATACCACGCGTACGTAAATGATCAGATTTAGGTGATGAGTCCGTCACAAAGGAAACAGGAACTGAAGGAAAGATTACGTGGAAGACAGTGTTTATGCGCATGAATCGAGTGATGTGTTCAGTTCGCCACGAGTAGAGAAAGGACCGAGCAGGAAACACGAGGTAGAACCGAAATATGAAGATATGGTAGAAGAAGACAGTAAAAAACCTTTGAGCGTGAATGATATGTTAAAATTTTATCTACACACATTAAGGCACAAGTCAGTGGTCTTGATAACAAGCTCAAACCCAAGTTACTCAATAACCACATGAGAGTGTAAAGATCAGTAAACAGATAGAAAAAGTAGACAAGAAATTAGGTTTTTTGAATACTGCATCAAAGATATGAAACTAGAAGTACATATCATTGTGGCCAGTATGCAGGAGTAGATCAATGATATCAACTAAATGTTCGATTTAGAAATCATAAAGATCCAAGAAACGGTACAACCTTTAGTACTAACGAAGGTGGACGAAATAGTTTTCGTTCTCAAAACCAAAATACTTAACAAGTGTAGAAATGAAAACTCACAGTTGAGAAAGTCAGTGGTTGATTGTGAGAAAGAAATAAGCAAAGAGGTAAATATTTGCGAAAAGAAGTGCAACAATAACACTTCAAAAAGTCAAGGCAAGATCTCCGACCATGGAAAGAAACTAGACCTCGGACATTTAGGTTCTTAAATTCTTAAATAAGGTACCTGAAATAGGTCCTATCACTTACAAAAATAGGTTATAAAAATCAGATAACAGGTGTGTTCTGGCGTAACCACAAACAGCAGAACGAAGACGTGCAACGCCAGACCAGAGGAAACGGTGAGGAAAGGACGGCCAGTGTTAGCAGCACTGGTCCGGACAGCGTCGTCCCAGGCGCGCCCCCTGCAAGACGTAAATAAAAGCGACGGTCCCGCTAGCCTACCGCGCGAGGTGGCGCAGTGGTTAGCACACTGGACTCGCATTCGGGAGGACAGCGGTTCAATCCCGCGTCCGGCCATCCTGATTTGGGTTTTCCGTGATTTCCCTAAATCGCTCCTGACAAATGTCGGGATGGTTCCTTTGAAAGGGCACGGCCGACGTCCCTACCCGTCCTTCCCTAATCCAATGAGACCGATGACCGCGCAGTCTGGTCTCTTCCCCTAAACAACCACCACAACCATCTGCTAGCCTCGGCCGCTCCGATCGGCCCGAGTCCACAACGTGGTTAGTGCACTCTGTCAGACTGTTGTGATCCGTATCAAGTGTTTCCTTCGATTCGATGTATAGCAAGAACTGTACTGTTTTCATGTCACCTCTCGCTAGTGACATTCGCTGTAGTAAAGTTAAGTATTTTCAATTTGCGTTCTAGAAATACAACTGTAGGCAGCCGCAAAACTCGCGGTATTTCTGTGCTGCCTCGCTCCTTCCACAGTCCAAACGAATGCATATAACTCCTTGCAAAGGAAGGGCGGTAAAAGTTAGAGTACATACATCATAGGTAAAAGTGCACAGTATTTTTGACTACATTGAGAATCACAGTTTCAGAAGCGTGTGCGTTGCTTGATGGTCAAGGCCGTCTTCCCTTGTCCCGGACAGTTCGGCCGTGCATTGTGTGGACGGGCGGACAGAAAAAGCCCTTACCTGCAGAGAGCATCCGGTTGCTGCTGAACCCTTGCGGCACGTTGCACCAATACAGAACATTCCGCCCATTTAATTTATATAAATAACGCTAAATACAAATAATCACATGCAGCACAAATTATACAAACAAACAAAGAAATAAAATGATTGAAGAAATTGTCAGCCGAGCGGTTCTAGGGGCTACAGTCTGGTATCGCGCGACCGCTACGGTCGCAGGTTCGAATCCTGCCTCGAACATGGATGTGTGCGATGTCCTTAGGTTAGTTAGGTTTAAGTAGTTCTAAGTTGTAGGGGACTGATGACCTCAGCAGTTCAGTCCCATAGTGCTCAGAGCCATTTGAACCATTTTTTTTTTTAAGAAATTGTCCACTGTAAACAAAAGAAACACTTCAGTTAGTAATTGGACAGTGATGTGCACTAGAGTCTATGTTACCTGTGGAACAACCCAGATCTTCGACAGTGGTCGTTTATAAGTACCCGTTGCTGTGCACACTGAAACAACTCGTACCATACCATCAGGACCAGGGTGTGTACCACCAATGACCCCAGACCGCCACACGAGAGGTCACAAATTGTCTTCCTTCAATAGAACCTAGGTACCTGACTGTAGATTGTACTTTGTTTATGACCACTTAGTTCTCTATTGTAGTTATGATAGGTAACCCCTTGACCACAGTTTCCAGGGGTGCTGCTTGCATTGCTGGATGAGCTGCCATCTTGACAACCTAGATGATAGCTCTGAAAGCAAACCTGGCTCTGGGATATTTGTTAAGGGTTCACAATAAGAAAATGGCGTGGAGTAAGGTATGAGAATTCATCTGTGTTGTTAGGAAGTTGTGTAATGGGTTGGAAATTCAAACATTCTTCAATTTGTGTTAGAAGTGTGTATAATTCTTCAAACGTCAGCACTTTGTTTCCCACGACTCTCTTCAAATGTGTCTTGATGGATTTTGTGCCTGCTTCCCACAGACCACCAAGCTTCGGGGCATGAAGTGTGATAAAATGCCAGTGGATACCATTCTGCAATGCATAGTTCTGGATTTGGGTTGTGTGAAAGTGACAGCTGAACAGTTTATGCGGTTCACTCATCTCATTCCTTGCACCCACAAACATCTTCCCATTGTCACTGTACACGTTTGCGTAAACGCCTCGTCGTGAAATGAATCTTCGAAGAGTAGCAATGAAAGCTTGGGAGGACAAATCAGTGACAAGCTCGATTTTCTATGCAAATGAACAAGGCAATGTAGATATTTGTCCTAGTTTTGCTCCTCTTTCCCTCATTCCTTACGTATAGTGGCCCTACATAGTCAACCTCACAAATAAGGAAAAGTCTCCTTTGCTCTACACGCACTGGCGGAAGTTGTCCCATGAGCTGTGTTGCAGTGGTTGCCTTCAAGCGCTAGCAAGGAAGGCACTTGTGGATTATTTGCCTGATTACAGATCTTACGTTGCGTATCCATTACCTTTGTCTGAGGCTTGCTAACAGCCGCTGAGATCCTGCATGTAACAAACGAAGGTGCTCGCTCGTGACCATTAATTTAGTGACATGATGCTGTGGAGGAAGAATCATGGGGTGCTTCTAACTGTAAGAAACTTTTGATTGTTCCAATCTGCCGCCCACACTTAAGAACCGTTCCTCGTCCAGAAAGGGGTGAAGTGAGTGCAGTTTACTTTTCTTGGGGATTGGTCGGCCATGTTGTAGTTCTTCAATTTGTTTGTAATAGTGTTGCTGATGCACCACGTGAATGACTGGCTTCGATGCTGTGTGATGTTCTCCTGCTGTTGGGCTATCTCATTCACAATGCAAGTAGTTACGAGTAAGCAAACATGTTGAACATGTTTCTCTGGTGCGTCAACTGATTCGTCTGCATACTTCATGGTGTTAACAGGCCATGCTGATGGCGACTGATGGAGCCAGCAAGACCTGTCCACCATAGCTTACTGTTGCCTAGCTGTTGTGGTGCAATTCCTCTCGAAATGATGTCAGCAGGATTACTCTTAGAGGATACGTGGTTCCAGTCTTCTACTGCTGAGAGTTGCTGCATATCAGAGATTCCCAACAAACGTTTCCCACGATGTTGGTTTCTTCGCCAACCATGCTAAGACAACAGTAGAATCGGTCCAAAAGTAAGTTTTGGCGATATTTAAGTGTAGCCCAGATTTGAACTTTTCCATTAATCTAGCCAGTCGTAGGGCTGCACACAATTCAAGTATTAGCAGTGATATTTGCTTGATTGGTGCTACTCTGGATTTCTAAGTTAAAACCTTTATGGAGAATTTATTTTCTTCACAGACACTTCTAAGGTAAATGCCGGCTCCACTGCTTGCTCAGAGGCATCTGAGAATCCATGTAGCTCCAACCACTCAACTCCGTTTCCCATCACCCTTTGTTCAATATGAATGCTATTCAGTGATGGTAGATGTCTATTCACCTGTTGCCACTGTGTCTTCAGGTCATCTGGTAACGGTGTGTCCCATTCTATTTGTCTTTGACAGAGATGTTGCCGAAACATCTTGGAAGTCACTACAACTGGTCCCAGAAGTCCCAATGGATCGAATATAGAGGTTGCAGACCACTGCCACCACCCTCCTTCAGAAATGTTCAAATGAGTGTGAAATCTTATGGGACTTAACTGCTAAGGTCATCAGTCATTATGCTTACACACTACTTAACCTAAATTATCGTAAGGACAAACACACACATCCATGCCAGAGGGAGGACTGCGCACGGACCAGCCGCAAAGTCCATGACTGCAGCGCTCTGGACCGCTCGGCTAATTCCGCACGGCCTGCCCTCCTTCAGGCAGACCGTGCAGTCTCCAAGTACCCAGCTGCCGTTCCGTCCCACCCTGGTGTTGTGTCCCTGGAAATACAGCCCGAACAAGAACACAGGAACAAAGTACAGGTTTACAAAGAATATTTACAACATCGCTGCCAGACTGGCTCCTATAAGTGTAGACCAGCACATGTCCCTTTCGACTCTCGACTGACGTGGCACAGCCTCAAGCTAAAAGTGCCTAACTATTTATATTGTTTTTCCCCTCGCTTCTGACGTAGAGTCAGAGAGAGACAGAAACTACGCCAGGGGTAAATTCTCATACGTCAGCCACTCACACATCGCCACTCTCGGCTCTGGCCTACTGCCTCGCCCCATACATCGAAATAACTTAAAGCAATGCTGCAGTTCCCTGCCCCACTGTTGCTCCACTGCAAATAAATCATACATGCAATACACTGCTGCAGCTCCACACCATGTTCACCCTGCCTGGCCTACTGGCTGCCGGCTATTACCACACAATGCCAGCACCCCCAGACATCATCGCCCAACCACGCCTTTACTGAATTTTTAACAAAATTCTCCTTTCCTACGACTAAGACTAATACTATCGCAGCACACCTCCCTGCTTTCAGCCAGATTCGTCCCGAATCGGAACATAACAGCTGTGGCCTGTGGCTGCGTAAACATACCTTGACTACAGAACTTATATGTAACAGACTAAAACTAACGAGACAATAAAAACATTAACCCAACCCCTTTACACTGTTTACACTGGTTACCCATGCTGCAGGCAACTGATGTGTTGGCACCTCCTCTACTGGTGCACGTTTCCACACTCTCCACAAAGCTATACTCGAGAAAAGTAAAAAAAAAAACGGCATACCCTGTGGCTGAAATGCTCACTATCATTATTCTGTCAGTGCAACACTGTTGTAACGTTCGAATGTGTTCCAATACTTTATCAACTGTGATACATACTTCCTGTGTATTAATAAAGGAACGCTATATTTTCAAAAACTCAGCATTTAATGTGGAATTTAAATATGTTAGATTCTCCATTGGCAATATCTCCAGAACCCCCTCCGGATAAAACGTTCCATGCAACAAAGTTAAATCTGTTTCAGCTGTACGCGATGCTGGAAGACGGAAATCCTCTCCCACAATCTCACAAACTGTACCATTTATAATGATTCCATTTTCTCGCAGTTGCCACCTCGTTATTTTATCCGCTCTCAGACTGGTATAAGAAGTGACCATCACCGATATCGGCGTCAATACCGAGCATAACCAATGCCTCCCTACCTTCTGGAAGTAGGAATGTGTCTAAACCACCTCTAACTCACAACCTGAGCCTTTCGTAATCCCCAGGAACAATCCAACTTCGCATGTACTATTATCCATAAAAACTGGTCGATTAGGGCAAATCATCACTCAACTCTGCGTACAATGCTCCAGCTCTGACAATGGTAGTACGCCGTGAGTTTCTCTGTTCGCTGAAATAAAAAGTACGTCTAGTGTCCTAATCTGCACCTATTTGCCGATCTCCTTCCATTTCACTGGGTATGGATGATTAGTGGAACACTCATAACGTGAGTCAACTCTGACTACTGGAAAATTGACATCGATGTAAACTCACGCCCCATCCGTTCTCACTTGTACAAACGACACATGAAATAATATTGGTATAGTGGCCAATGTTACCTACACTACATGTTCTATACCTGGTGGAAATTGCCTCTCCGCTAGTTGTAATCCTCTCAAAAGATCGTCTGGCGAGGTTACCACTGGACTAAGATGCTCGTTTACCGCATGATATACTGCTTCCTGTAACATCGTAACTTACGTACGTGCGTCACTGAATCGGCCTGCTAATGCCCTGAGCAACCTAGCAATAGTCAATTTACCATCCAATATGTTTCTGCTGCATCTCCAAATCACTATTTATAATCTCACGTGTCTCTCCTGCCCATCGAGTCAACTCCTCAGCTAAGGTTCGTACGAGCTTGGTGTTATTGAAGACTCTCGTTTCTAAGCTTGACAAGAGTGTTGCGTGCCACTCCATTGTTCCTCTAACCCCACTGACCCCTTGTTCCACCTGCATTACTGATTGATTCAGTGCTGGGACATCATCGTCATCCGCTGTACCGAACACCATTTTCAATATCTTTTCCCCTGCATTTATCCATCCCCTCTTGCGCCTGGTTACCGCCTGTGGCAAACTCTCCACTAAACGAGACAATTGCTCCCTAAGTTTACTATAAGTGCATTGTAATTCTTGATACTCCCCTTGTACATCATTTAAAATGTGATTCCTTCCCATCTCGGTATACAATTCCGAGAAAGATTCCTGCAATTTTTGTACTTCATGGGTTATCTTCCATACCTCTATAGTTGTTGGTTGTGACCACTTATGACTTGTTAATAATATATATGGCTGACGGGAATACAGGACCCTTGTCTGCAAGGTCTGGTTCATTAGCCGTTGGTGTCCAGCACCACTGCTGTGACCACAGATCAGCATCCCCATGGCTATCATCTAGCACGTCCACATACACTCCTGGAAATTGAAATAAGAACACCGTGAGTTCATTGTCCCACGAAGGGGAAACTTTATTGACACATTCCTGGGGTCAGATACATCACATGATTACACTGACAGAACCACAGGCACATAGACACAGGCAACAGAGCATGCACAATGTCGGCACTAGTACAGTGTATATCCACCTTTCGCAGCAATGCAGGCTGCTATTCTCCCACGGAGACGATCGTAGAGATGCTGGATGTAGTCCTGTGGAACGGCTTGCCATGCCATTTCCACCTGGCGCCTCAGTTGGACCAGCGTACGTGCTGGACGTGCAGACCGCGTGAGACGACGCTTCATCCAGTCCCAAACATGCTCAATGGGGGACAGATCTGGAGATCTTGCTGGCCAGGGTAGTTGACTTACACCTTCTAGAGCACGTTGGGTGGCACGGGATACATGCGGACGTGCATTGTCCTGTTGGAACAGCAAGTTCCCTTGCCGGTCTAGGAATGGTAGAACGATGGGTTCGATGACGGTTTGGATGTACCGTGCCCTATTCAGTGTCCCCTCGACGATCACCAGTGGTGTACGGCCAGTGTAGGAGATCGCTCCCCACACCATGATGCCGGGTGTTGGCCCTGTGTGCCTCGGTCGTATGCAGTCCTGATTATGGCGCTCACCTGCACGGCGCCAAACACGCATACGACCATCATTGGCACCAAGGCAGAAGCGACTCTCATCGCTGAAGACGACACGTCTCCATTCGTCCCTCCATTCACGCCTGTCGCGACACCACTGGAGGCGGGCTTCACGATGTTGGGGCGTGAGCGGACGACGGCCTAACGGTGTGCGGGACCGTAGCCCAGCTTCATGGAGACGGTTGCGAATGGTCCTCGCCGATACCCCAGGAGCAACAGTGTCCCTAATTTGCTGGGAAGTGGCGGTGCGGTCCCCTACGGCACTGCGTAGGATCCTACGGTCTTGGCGTGCATCCGTGCGTCGCTGCGGTCCGGTCCCAGGTCGACGGGCACGTGCACCTTCCGCCGACCACTGGCGACAACATCGATGTGCTGTGGAGACCTCACGCCCCACGTGTTGAGCAATTCGGCGGTACGTCCACCCGGCCTCCCGCATGCCCACTATACGCCCTCGCTCAAAGTCCGTCAACTGCACATACGGTTCACGTCCACGCTGTCGCGGCATGCTACCAGTGTTAAAGACTGCGATGGAGCTCCGTATGCCACGGCAAACTGGCTGACACTGACGGCGGCGGTGCACAAATGCTGCGCAGCTAGCGCCATTCGACGGCCAACACCGCGGTTCCTGGTGTGTCCGCTGTGCCGTGCGTGTGATCATTGCTTGTACAGCCCTCTCGCAGTGTCCGGAGCAAGTATGGTGGGTCTGACACACCGGTGTCAATGTGTTCTTTTTTCCATTTCCAGGAGTGTATGTTCTGACCATGCGAAGAAAAGGAACGAAACATGCCTGTACGACCCCTTTTCTACTACAAGTAACTACAACATCGTACGACCACCTCAAAAATTCCCGATAGTTGTCTCTGGCATTATCGAATACTTTGAACAAAAAAAAAGAAAGTCTCCGCCATACAATGACAAAAAACTAAACCAACAAACAATAAAAACGCTACTATTTTCGGACCCACCAAAACGCGAGAAAAAGGAGAGAGACAAAAAACACACACAAAAACGCAAACCATCGCTTGATACAAAAACACAAAATGTAAAAAGTGGCTCTGAGCACTATGGGACTTAACATCTGAGGTCATCAGTCCCCTAGAACTTAGAACTACTTAAACCTAACTAACCTAAGGACATCATACACATCCATGCCCGAGGCAGGTTTCGAACCTGCGGCCGTAGCCGCAGCGCGGTTCCGAACGGAAGCGCCTAGAACCACTCGGCCACACCGGCCGGCTAACACAAAATCTAAACACGCCATACCATATTAAACATACAATAATTTACTCCCTCTGTGACCGTAACTCATGCAGAACGTTATGCGTCACCTTTTGTTCTTCCTCCAAGACCTTCTTCCTCCGCTTGCTTTTCCTAGCCTCTGCATACGGGTCACTTCCTTGTAATTGAGGTAATCCGTCCACCATTCCTTTAAAAGGCTTTACTCTACTCACGTTGATAATGGCTGTTTTTGTTGGCAGCTGCACTTCAACATTCACAGGCGAAGTCATCTCCACGACCTGGTATGGTCTGTGGTTCAAATGGTTCAAATGGCTCTGAGCACTATGCGAATTAACTTCGGAGGTCATCAGTCGCCTAGAACTTAGAACTAATTAAACCTAACTAACCTAAGGACATCACACACATCCATGCCCGAGGCAGAATTCGAACCTGCGACCGTAGCGGTCGCTCGGTTCCAGACTGTAGCGCCCAGAATGGTCCGTGGTACTTGGTCAAGATTTTTTTCGTCTTTTCCTTAGGTGTATAAGGATTCGTGATTAATACCCATTGACCTACCCTGTACCATGGTAAAGGTCCCAGACGCCTATTCGATTCTTCCTGCCTCTCTAATGCTTTCGTATTGGCCTTCTGTACCCTCTTCCAGACTTCCCGTATTGTCCGTGCAAATTCTCTCACTGCGTCCCATTTACCTCCTGATTTCGAACATAGAACGTCAAATGGCGATGCCATCTTTCTTCCATAGACCACCTCGAACGGTGACATTCCGACCCCTGAATGAATTTTGGTGTTATAACTTGATACCACGTATGGTAGATAAACGTCCCAGTTATCAAGTAATAACTTAGCATTTTAGAAATTGTCCTATGTACTCGCTCCATTCTCCCATTCGCCTGCGGATGAAATGGACGGGTCCACAATTTTTTAATTCTCAATAGACGACACAACTGTGACATTAATTCGAACACGAAGTTCGTTCCCTGATCCATAATTATCGTATCAGGCACCCTAAATTTCAGTTACCAGTTATTGACTAAAGCTTGTGCTACCGTACTTGCCTGTCGGTCTGGTATTACAACCATGGCTAGAAACTGCGAAAAATGATCAATTATAGCTAAAACGTAACGATTCCTTGCTGGTGTTTTGCTGAATAGCCCGCCGAATATATAGCCCGATACACTCGAACAGTTTTGAAGCCTCTGGTAACTGTTGCAATGGAATTCTTGCGCGCGCCGCATTCGCTCGCTGCGCACACGGCACACAATTTTCTGCGTATTGTTCCACATCCCATCTCCGAGTGCGTCACCAAAATCGTTCTGCTACTCGTCTTTCCAATACTCGACGACCACCATGACCCGAAAGCACATGATCATGGGGCTGCTTTAAGACTTCCTCTCTCAAACTCTTTGGCACCTCTACTCGTGGTCTGCACCTGGTAACTCTACGCAACAAACTTCCCTCCACAATGAAATGTGGTTGAGCTATAAATCCCTGGCACTCCTCATCCTCTGCTTGTACCCTATGCCATTCCACGACAGTCTTACCAATTACTTCTAATGCGTCTAATTTGCGACTTAATGCATCTGCATTCCCGTGTTTCGTCCCTGGCTTATGAATTACTTCAAAGTCAAATTCACTTAATTTTAGAGCCCACCGTGTTAACTGACAAGAAGGCTCCTTTAGTCCCAGTAACCCTCTAAACACTGCATGATCCGTCACGACCTTAAACTTCCAACCATATAGGTAACAACGATAATACGCTAATCAATATATTACAACCAACGTCTCCTTTTCCGTTGAGGAATAATTTTGCTCTGCCCTGTTTAACTGTCTAGAAACATACCCTGCCGGATGCTCCTGTCCATTCACCATTTGTCCCAAAACACAACCTATTGCGCCATTTGAAGCGTCAAATGTAAGATGAAGTCTTCATCAAAATTTCGAAACACCAATACCGGACCAAAAAATAATCTCATATTTAATTTATCGAAAGCATCCTGACATTCCTCAGTCCATTGCAATTTAACCCCCTTATTTAAAAGCTTCGTTAACGGTTCGGCTATTTTTTGCAAAATCTTTTACAAATATACGATAATATGAACATAACCCAATATATGATGGTAACTGCTTCGTTGTGTTGTCCTAAAATTTTGAACTGCCTCTCTTAGCTGAGGATCGGTTTGAACCCCTTGTTCACTGATTACATGACCTAAATATTTGACCTACGTCTGCGAAAACTTACATTTTTCTAAACTTAATGTTAACTGTGCCGTCTGCAATTTCTAAAGACTTCTCTTAAACGCGATACATGTTCTGGTATATCCTTCGAAAATACTATAATGTCATCTAAGTAAACCATATATGTCTCTGGTTTCCGTCCCCTTAAAATCCCATCTAATAATCGCTGAAAAGTTCCCGGTGCATTCTTCAACCCAAACGGCATGCCTTTATACTGATAGTGTCCCCCAGGAACAGTAAAAGCTGTCTTTAACCTATCCTCTGGCGCTACTTCCAAATGATGGTATCGACTCCGTAAATCCATCGTCGTAAAATACTTACATTGTCCCAGATTGTCTAATGTTATCGTAATATTCGGAATCGGATGTGCGTCCAAAATGGTTTTCTCATTCAGAAACCTATAATCACAACAAAACCAATATTTCCTTGTACCACCCACCGACTTCTTAGGTACGAGAACTACATTGCTTGAACATGGACTTTCACTATACTCTATGATTCCATCCCGTAGTTGTTCTGTAAACCCCTCTATTAGCGGTTGCATATGACGTGCTACCCAATATGGTTTCCTAAATAATGGTTCAAATGTCTCTGAGCACTATGGGACTAAACTTCTCAGGTCATCAGTCACCTAGAACTTAAAACTACTTAAACCTAACTAACCTAAGGACACCACACTCATCCATGTTGCGCGGTTCCAGACTGTAGCGCCTAGAACCGCTCGGCCACACCTGCCGACTATGGTTTCCTCAACTCTGGTGTATTATCCTCCGGTGGTTTGTGATTCTTCGTAATCGGTGTTGCCGGCAACATAAACCCCTTTCCGAATAAATCGTTAAATGTCAATAACAATTCCTCCAATGTGACACTATCGTCTCCCTGCAAATGCTGTAATTGTCCCCTAAGTTGCGCTGCATCGACGTTTTACTTATGGCTCGCCTTTATATCCTCCCAATCGAGGTCATCTTCATCAAAAACATCAAAGTGGCCAATAACATCCCTTTCGACAAGCTGAAATCCGCTCTGCTGAAGTTATCTATACTTACAGGAACCCTATAATCTCCTTCCACATAACTTGCTTGAGCTAAACTCCTCCGCACAAAACAGTGCGCATTATCCAACTCCTCATTCCTCTAGAGTGTCTCCACTATGTACAATGTCTTCTTTGGAAAGTCCGTATTTGTCGAAACCCAAACAACCTTCCCCGTACCTGCCGGTATGTTATCCTTCTGATCGAACTTCAATGAGTCCGTTCGCAGTTTAGCTGCCGTCACCTTCATGTTAAGTGCGCCTTGCGACATTCGTCATTTTGCAACCGCTTTCCCCATGCGAAACATTGTTCCACCGAGTTTCACTGTTTGTTGCCTAAGATCTATCCTCCTGTTGAATCAATCCCGTTCTCGTTTAACGGCTGCTGCCGCCGAGGTTCCCCCTACTTTTACTCCTGCCGTTCACTGCCAGGTGACCCATTTTCCCACATGAGTAACACCGCAACTGACGCAGACATCGCCTCCTAATATGTCTTACCTGACCACAACCAAAACACCTAATTTCCGTTGCCTAAACTTTATGCTCCACCCTTTGCTTCGTCGCGTAATCTAACTCCTCTTAAGTACGTGGCAATCCTTAGAGCCGCCGCAAGATCACTGGGATTCTCCATTCTCACACGACGTGATATCTCCGGCGGTACTGCCCGCAAAAACACATCTAAAGCCCTGTTCTCGGCCTCTTGTAACGGTACTCTATTAGACTTCTCATTCTGTGACCGTTAGAGCGTTTGTACATTCAGTTTTCGAATCCTCTCTGAGAAAACCTCCACAGTGTCATTACTCCTCATAACTAATGCACTTAACTTTTCACGAGAAAACCTGGTACGATTCTGTTTTTGGTACCTCTGGCGTAACCCAGCCTCTAGCTCTAAAAGCGTCCCCACATTGTTCAACGTTTCATGGTACAGTACGTGTCCCCTATCCCATATCAAGAGTAACTTCGCCACTCTCAACATTACAAAATCCGACCATCCAGCCATTGTGATAATGTCATTAAGGAACACAGACACATCCTGCACTGATTTACTGGAAAAGGTGTTAATCAATGCTGAGATTGCCGGGTCAAACGGCGTATGACACTCCACGACCAGTAATTTACTTTTACCAGATGAAGCTGGGACCCACCATGCCATACATAGTCAGGGGGCTGAGCAATAACGTCAAGGGACAGTGTAGAGTGACACAGCGGTATTCAGTTAGATTCGTTTATTCAGATAATTTACAGTACTCGAAGGGTCAAGTGTAGTGTCGGCGTGCCACTTGCACCCTGTCCCGCAAGTCCAGCCAGCGAAGTAGACCCCTGGTATGCCGACGCCGCTGCTGCTGTCATCAAGGCCACCCCACTGGAAGTCGACCACGCTCCCCCAGTCGCCGCCCCCGATGAGTGGCGACTTGCACCTTGCTGCTGCCAGCGGTTCCAGAGACTGCTACACAGTCCCTGATCCTCGCCACCCTCAGCCCTGTTTGGCCTGCTATGTCCGACCATGGGACGAAGGTAAGCGTAATGGTCACCTGTGGCCCTTAGGCCGCCTCTTGTCCCAGGGGTGGACCAGATTCGAACCCAAGCCCTCCTGGATGATGTGTCGTAACTTGCCACAGTGGTGCTTGCCGGATGGCAACACCTGCCACCGTCTCTGGCACTGTTGCAGCACTGCTGCACCTCCTGCTGCGTATGCCTTGCCCGGACCCCAGTACACCAGGTGGGACATGAACGTGGCCCGTAGACTCAAGTGGAACCGAGCCTCTCCTGGACCTGCTGCAAACCACTGTCACTTCCCTCTTTCAAGAAGACCATGCAATCTCCAAGTTCCATGCTGCCTTTCCGTCCCACCCCAATATTGTGTCGCCAGAGGAAGAATATAACCCGAACAAGTACATAAGAAACAGAATACAAGTTTATACAGAATACTTATAACATTGCTGCCAGACTGGCCCCTCTAAGTGAAGACCAGTGCTGATCCGTCCTGATGCTCAACTGACCTGGCACACTCTGTCCCTAGCTAAAATTGTCAGTCTATTTATATCAGTTTTTCCCTCGCTTCTGACGCAATGTCAGAGAGAGATAGAAACTATGGCAGGGAGAAATTCCCACATGTCAGCAACCTACAAATCGCCAATGTTGGGTCTGGCCTAGTGCCTCACCTAATACATCGCAATAACTTAAAGCAATCTGCAGTTTTCTGCCTCATTGTTGCTCCACTCAAAACAGATCATGCATACAATACTGCTGTCGCAGCTCTGTGCCTGTGAGTGCCATGTTTACCTTGCCTCACCCACTGGCTGTTGACTGTTACCACACTCAGCCAACAGCCCCAGATTCCATCACCCATACGTGCCTTCATTAAATTCTTTCAAAATGTCCCTTTACTTCGACTAGGACTAATACTAGCACAGCAAAACTCAGTATCTGATTTTCCAGTATTTCTCAATGAATAGCCACATTTGCCTAAATCGAAAAAGGTTAATTCTCATTTTATCATTTAAGTATTTTCAAATCTAATAAATTTTATTCATTATAAGTAAGTACCATCGAAACTCATTTTTCTGTTTCGAAAATCGCAAATTCTCTTCTTTTCATTCAATTTTTTTTAAATCTAAGAGATTTAATTCTTTCTAAATAATAACAAAAAAATCTCATTTGCCTATTTCAGAACAACCACATTTTCATTTCCTCATTTAAAAAATTTTCAAGTCTAATAAATTTTATTTTTTATAAGTAAGAACCATATAATACCTAAAATCTCAAAGGTACAATTTAATAGAAAAGTTTTCAAAAAAATAAAAAATCCAATCTCACTGTATATAAGTACAATGGAAAAAAAAATGCTAAAGATACCTGACCTATTTAATGACTTAGAAAATTATAGTAAAAGATAGTATGGATTGCGGTATATATATTTTGAAAATTATTGTAAAGAAAATGGTTACTCAAATACAACTAGGGAATATCTGCTGGGATTTATTGATTCTTTCATAGAAAAGAAGTGAATAAATAAATAAACAAGTGATAACTAAAATATAAATCTTTAAAAGGAGTTCCATCAGTTGATAAAACAGAAAGTATAAAGAATTATTCCAAACTTAATAAATTTACATTAATGCATCTTATTGTAGATCCTATTGACAATATTAATAATAATGACAACAATAATAAATTACAGGAAAGAGTCTTTATAAGTTCATCTCTTCTGTAAAAGAGAAAAATATTCAAAACTTGAAAACAGTCAGTTGATAGATCTTATAAAAAATCAGAAGATAAAATTAACAAGATTTACTTTTTGAGTAAAATTGCTTTAAGTGAAGACAAAATTAATAACAACATTGATAAGCAAAATGATAATAATAATGAGAATTATATTCAAATGCTTCCAGATATTAAATACCAAAAAATCAAACAAAAAATTATCAGAAAGTCTACCAGGTTTCAATTTTATAGATGATGAAAATTAGTTCAAATCAAGTAAACGAATTTACAGAAAAGTTCCTGCTATGAAATCTTGAACAGTGAGTTATGGAATTACAAATAATGATAATATTGTTGAACCACAAGGATTGTTTAACAAAAATTAACGATGAAATAATGTCCAAAGTGTAATAAATGTTAACATGACACTTTAATATAAGTTTAAAACACAAGACGAACTACAAGGGTACAATTTTAAAACCACCAATCTAGTTTTATTCAGAACAACTGATTTAGAAGGTTATTATCGAAAATAATCCAATAAATTTTAACTGACATGGAAGAAATGCAAGGGAACAAATTTGGTTGGTCTTGATTTTATACAGATGGTTTAGAGTAAAATGTTAATATATATCATAACATTGTTTAATCTAATTGTACCGATTCACATAGAGTAATTAAAGACAAAAAAGTGGCAATAAATCTAAAAAATACAGATCAATAATTTTTATTTATTCTATATAATCATCTTGAATCCAGAATATGTTCATTTTAAAAAAGTTAATAATTTAAAAAATATTTGATTAGAATGGGATGAAATTTTTGAACTACAGAAAATTAATTTTACAGTTCAGTTAAGAAATATTGTAAAATTTGGAAAGAAATGAAATATTTCAATTAATGTCCATGTGTATGACAGCACTGAAGGTGAAGAAAAAATTATTTTAATCCTCTTTACCATACACAAAATAAACAAGACAAATATTATAAACATTTTTTAATGAAATATTAAAATAGTTCAGATATTGATGGATAAAACATTTATGTTAAATAATTCGTTCACAACCAAGTAAACACAATTTAAAAAATTATCTCTCTGATTGGTGTGTCTCGTATTCTGATGCACAAAAACAAAATTAAGTAGTCATAAAAACTATTGTATAGAACAAAAAGATGTAAAAATAGAGTGCACTTTAAAGAACAAAAATTGAATTTAAAAATTATTATAATTCATTATGGTTTCCTTTGGTTAATTATGCAGGTTTCGACTGGTCATTAGCATTTGCCCAAAAAATGCTGAAAAATCTTATATTAAAACATATCAAAAACATTTAGCAATTTCATTTCAGTATTGTGTTAAATATTCTAATAGAAATTATAGAAATCCAGTTGCGTGTGCAACTAAAGATGCAGCGAAACTATTCATTCAAATGTTGAAAGAAGAATCAAGGGAAATTGTTAGCATATATGAACGAAATATTACAATGTAAATAGCTAAACGAGATTTAATCAAGTTTAAAAATTCAGAAACTTGCCATATTTGTGAAAAAGAATTTAATTTAGGGGAGCAAGAGATCACTGTCATTTAACAGCAAAATATCGAAGAGTTGTATCTGAATATTGTAATTTGAATTATAAATATCCAGCCTATATTCCCATTTGCAGTCATTATTTTGACAATTACCATGCTCATTAGTTTATTCAAGAAGAAGCAATTGATAATAAATACATTGATGAGTTTCCAAATAATGTACAAAAAATATTTCTTTTAGTATACGAGTTGAAGGTGGATTCAACTTAAAATATTTACATAAATTCTATTAGTGGCTTGATAAATCGATAAATTATCTACTATCTTACAAAAGAACAATTTAGAGAAGTAGAAAAATATTTTGTGGATGAAAAATTGGATTTAACAAATTAAAAAGTAGGTTACCCTTAAGAATATATGCATACTGAAGAAAAACTACAAGATACTAAATTACCTAAAAAGAAATGTTTACATACAAAACTTAATGAAGATGGTATTTCCAATGAAGGGAAAACTTCAGTGTAAAAAATTTACATGAATATACAAAATTATTTAATAACTCTGATGTTTTAATTTTAAGAGATATTTTTGAACATTTTTGAGATGAATTAAATCTTACAAACTTGATACTCCTTGTTACTTTGCAGATCCAGGATTACCTTGAGAATCTATATTTAAAATGACAGAAAGTGAATTAGATTTATGAATATGATATGATTTTACTTCTGGAAATGGAATTTATGGTGGAATAGCTCAAGGTATTAAAAGATATGCAAAATGAAATAATAAATATATGAAAATGTTGAGCCAAAACACGAAACTATGCGAATATATTGCATATATTGAAAGGGAAGTGAAATCCCATGGCTCTTAACAGAAGCAAATGGAAAGGGGCAGGGGACCCACACCATCACACTACGGAATTCCCAGTGAAGTTGGTTTGCTGTTGTTCTTCTCTGGCTGTAATGGGGATGAATGACGATGATGAAGAAGACAACACTCACTCATCCCAGGTTAGGTGAAAATGCCTGACACCACCAGGAATCGAATCCAGGACCCCATGCTTGGGAAACAAAAATGCTAATGTAAGACCATGAGCTGCAGACATTGTATTTTGAGAAGAAATAAATTTTGTTGCTGGGCAATGTCTCAAATTGTACAATTTCAAAATTTCGGTGGGATTGTACAAAAAGGCTTTAATGGTGAAAAATACCTTAAAATGTCATGATTATAAATTTAGTTTTATTAGAGAAGAAAATAATAAGTAATCTTAAACAATGTCTAAGTCTCACAGTAAAATTAAGAAAATTACTAGAATCATATGGTTTGGACAATCAGATTAGCTAATGAATTATTTTTAGTTTGATACAGAAATGACAAAAAGATAGCTAGCGACTTTGAAAAGATTTCTACAAGACAATGAATAATTCAGTATTTGAAATAACAAATAAAAATATTAGACATAAGCAGAATATTAAAATGATAACAGATTCAAGAAATGTAGGAATTATATTTCAAAACCATATTACGAATATTTTACTGTGTTTCAGAAAATTCAGTTGGATTACATAAGAGGAAAATAAAGATAATATTCGATAAACCACTAGTAATTGAATAAGACATCGACATATTTCGGAAATAAGAATGTATGATTTTCAGTATAATGTTATGAAACAGAAATGTGCTGAAAATATTGATTTATGTTATAGGCGTACATTTACAATGCAAGTGTTGAAGATTTTTATAAGGATATGAAATCAGTGATAAGTAAATTTAACAGCAATGAATATCCTAAAGGTAATTTTTATTAAATTCCTCGTGTAAGTAAGGAAGTTTTCAGAATATTGAAACATTATAATTGTGGAAAAATTATGTGAGAACATATCATTAGTTTAAGACAGAAAATATTTGCAAATGAAATTGGTGAAAAACGTTAGAACACTTCTGAAGGATTTATGAATTCTGTTGTGAAAATTTAATTACTTTTGATGTTTTTATGGTATGTGGTACTGCAAAATAAAACACTATAGAAAGATGAATTTCATCACATCATTTATTGTGAATTATGTACTGTTGATTGTAATGAAATTGTTTTAGTTCTGATCTGATAAACATGTTGCATTACAACATGAAATTAATACATTTAGATTTGGTCATTGTAAGTTAAATTCAAATAAAATAAAGGATGATGAAAATTATTTCATATGAAAATTAAATGTTTGCACAGAATATCAAATAAAAGAACTTAATAAATTTCAATATTTTTTGATGACATGTTGAATTTTAAATCTTTTAAAAAAATATACAAAATTAATTTTCCACAAAATATACAATATCTGGATTATAATAGCTTTCTTTCTTTATATTTTAAGGCTATTCATCTTTTGAATGGTCACAGTTATGAATATATTTGGAAGAAGTTTGAATTTTCGTTCCATATTTTGCACAATTAAATCTTTTAATATGTCGTTTATAAAGAAATTTTAGTTTTTTTTTCTTTTAGTATTTGCAACCTGTTTTTAAAGGAGAATTATGTCTTGTTATTTTAATTTCGTTATGAATTTTTTTCCTTGTTATGCAATTGAAAAATTATTTTATTTTACATATCCATTCATAAAGAAACTAATTCATTCAACCCAAAAATAAAAAAAAAATTTTTTTCCTTATATAAATGGAGTCGTTTGTGAATCTAAGGACCTTTAAACCTATTTATAATAACAAAAATGTTTTAATGATTGTTGGTGAGAAACGTAAAAATATTAGGAGTATGGAATTTTAGAAAAGCATTAAGTAATTAGTTAAAGTAAAAATGTGAAACAAATAACTAAAGTGTAGCCAACAGTTA
This sequence comes from Schistocerca cancellata, assembly GCF_023864275.1. NCBI lineage: Eukaryota > Metazoa > Arthropoda > Insecta > Orthoptera > Acrididae > Schistocerca > Schistocerca cancellata. The sequence goes on from NC_064629.1 coordinate 903,357,580, forward strand.
CACACATCTGCATACCAATTTTATAAATGATCCTGGTTTATATTCTGGAATTATGAAACCAAATTGCTGTCACAGAAAATTTTTAAGATTGGGTTTATGAAGAGGTTTTGCATCCATTCACAAACTTGGTAAATAGTGATTGACGTAAATAATGATTAATGTAAAACAACTTTATAAATTTCAAAAAAAAGTTTAAGCAACACAAAAAAATTAAGGACAATGTGCACAAATATCAGCTGGACAATTTGAAATAGTTATAAGTTTTTCAAGACAGAAATAAAATAATAAATAACTTATTATTACATGTTGTTCATCAATTAAGTGGTCGAAATTGTATTCCAACTTTCGTTATTTTAATATTACTACATTCTAATTCTGAATATTATGTTATTTGAACACATTTAAAAATATATTTTTTTATTTAATTCTACTCATTAATTTTACAAATTGCACCTAGAGTACAAGAATCCTTATTGACTAAATCAGATTCCCAAAAACTATGAAATCCAACATAAATATATCTTTTCATTTTAATTTCTTTCTAATTGGTTTATGTAATTCATTAACAATTTGTTTACCAATATTTATACCTTCACCTAAAATATTTTTAAACAAATTTAGTGCTTTTAGTTTTACAAAGGAACATAGACCTTCAATTCATTGTTCTATATTTTTAGTTGTTACTCTATGAGTATGAAGTATTTCAGTAAACATTTTGTACTTCTAATGGTAAATGTGATTACTGTTCTTCTTTTATATGGAATGAAAAATAATTGAATTGCCTTCAATTTTTATTTGAATGACGTCTGTACTCCTAGGTCCTTACCACCTCCTGATCTAAGTTATTAAATATTTTATGTATTACCTTAAGGTTACTTTAATGTATTTATTTTATCTATTTCAAGATGGATACTAGTTATAATGTTATTTATTTCTTTATTATGATGTTCCATCATAAATACCATTCGTAGTCATTAAATTTGCAAAATTTTTGCTGGTTTCAAGTTTTGTAACAGCATTATTAAAACATTAAATAAATAGTGATTGTTAAGTACATCTTTTTCATCTATTTGATCGTTTACGATTGCACATCTTTTAACTTTAAAACCAATGTAACCAATAGTTACTTTAAAATGGCCCTTATTTCTTTCTGAAATTGTTTAATTATGTTAACTATTATTGAGATTTGAAACTAAGTCATAATATATGGAACTAATGACTGATGATCTTTTTTTCGTAATTTGTTATTGAGTTTGTCTCTGAATTGACCTCCATGTAAATTTAAAGTATCATTAACATTATAATTCATACTCAGTAGCTTACAACAAACAAATGACCACAGATTGATTCATTGGAATTTTGTAATCTCTCAGTAATTAGTGGAAGCCATTTTTATCAAAATAGTTACCTACTTGTTTTAGAATATTTGTTCCATATGAAATCATAACAATTATTTATTACTTTGTTTTTATGTAATTAAATTCATCGAATTCAAACTTGAGCAGAAATTTACTATTAAATTTCCTATACCATTGCTACATTTTTGGTTCATTACGTAATTAATGAATGACACAAACGCCATAAAAATATTTAATTCATAATTTGTTAACTAATTCCTCTGTGTCAATATTAGATAAGGAATTGTGAAATTATTTAATTATATCTTTGAAACATTGTTACAAATTTTCGTTTCCTTTCTATATTTAAATTTAGCGTTCTTTTTCTTCTAATTTTCACTTTCTTCGTTTATAACTGCAATTGCAGCCGCTTAAGTACAACCAGTAAGTGAAGTAATTGTCGCTAAATATGGTAATACAGCTAATAATAATGGTAAAAGTTCTCCAGTATGTAACATTTCTTTTTGTTTCTTAAATATTCAACAATCTTTTTCATAACAGGATTATTTCTTGACGAAGTTAATTTCCACCATTTTTCCTCTCACTTTCTTTTATGAAAATCTGGTAAAAATCCTACAACAGTGTTTAATTGTTCCATATTGAGTGTAAGTGTACTTGATATTCATTTATTTATGCTGCATGGTTGCGAATTATAATCATTGAACAGCTATTCATTTATATAGATTAAAAAATAATAAAATAGTTTTTATAGAGTCCATCCATGTTTATAACATTTAAACCTATTATTAATTTTCGTTTTTCACCTATGATTCCTGTTACTCCAATTGCAGCAATTTATTCACCTCTTCTGCTCTTTCACAGCTAATAGAAGTTTTTCATCAGCTTCATGTCTTTTTTTCTTATTCTTCATTGCCTCCACATGAAATCTGTTCTTTACATGTTTCATCTGGTGGATTAACTCCTTTATCTGCACATGTTAGACTTTCTTAAAGCTTAGTAAATGGTTTGCAGTAATTAAAACCATGAAGGTACATATCTAATTTTCCAAAATTATTTAAATCTCAATTTACTAATTCTTTACCATGTTTAACTTTTCCAAATTATATGTGGTACATTATTGAAAAATGTAATCAAACATGGAATTACTTTGGTATTATTAAATATAAAAATCATTAAATTTGTTTGCTAATGTTTGCATTATTCCATCTTTCTTACTACAATAATTTCTATTTTCTGCTAATCTTCACCATGAATTAGTGTTAATATATCTATTAAAACACTGACATCATTCATCCAAATATATTCATGTTGTTTTTGTCACCATTTCCTACACCTACACCAACGTTTTCATAAGATATACCAAGATTGCTTTTAGAGAAACTAGCTAATTATTGTTCAATAATTGTTCCTATCAAATGATTATATTTAATCCCTTTACTTGATTTTATTTTATTTGGAAGTTTCATTATATAAGGCATTCTGTGTGTATACCACTCATAGTTATTTATTTTCTAGTTCAAGTTTCATTATATTATCTGTTCATTCATATTGTTTCCAAAATTTTTAACTTATCGCCGCTGAACTCCACTGGTAATTTTCCAACAAATTTATACTATCCAACCAGTTTAAATATCTTCAGTCTGGTTAACAAACCATAACTTTTTTCACTTATATTTAGTTTCTTAATATCTTGGTTAATTTTATTTCTATTCCATAATTTTCGAATAAACTATACATTTATGAGTAACTTAAATTACTGACAAACTGTCAGCTTCTCTATTGTTTAATTGATGTTATATCATTAAATTCCTCTAAATAATGTTTTTCAGCTTCCCAATATCTTTAGTTGCTTTTAGATCTCTTTCTCCTAATTCTTCAATTACATGGTTAACTTTTTCAAATATAATGATAACTTCATTTTTAACTTCTTCATATTCTGTTCTTGGTTTTTTTTTCATTTCTTAAACTATTCTTTTAATTGTTGATTAAGGTTTGTATTTCGTTTGGCTTTTTTCATATTTCTGCATTATGTTTTGCAAACATTTATTAAGAATAGAAAGAATAGAAATATGATAGTAATTTTCCAGTATTTTAATTTTAGTGTTTATGTTTATCATTTATGCTCAGTATTTTATGTTAAACATTTACGTTCAATTTTTATGTTTAACAGTTATGTTCAGTGTATATGTTCAACATTTATGTTTGTCATTTATAATGTTTCACATTTAAAAGTGTATATCTGAATGTTAGCGGAAATTTTTGGTACACTTCCTTATATTTTTTATTTGAGCCTTCATAAAATCCTTAATCTCTTGTCTGTACTTATCTTGATTAATTTTACTTGTATATCTATCATAATAAAACCAAATTTTCTCCATTCCAACATTTTGTACATATTAATGAAACTGTAAATCACTTCCAACGAATTCATGATAAATATGATTTCAATTTGTATCATCTCATCTAAACAACTTAAAAAATAAATATTATCTCTAACTTATAGTATTTTTGTTGAATTACTTTGACTTAAATAAAGCAATGAATTACTATATTTCTTATGCTAGTAAAATATTCTCTAACTGTATTTGGATTTTCAAAAATCAAAGCTACAATTGAATTAACATTCACATTCATCTAATTCAATATTTTCATCATTATTTTCAATAGGACTAACCATTTCTTCATTAATTTTACCATTACTTTTTTCACACCATTTTATAAATTCTTGATGTTTAGATTGATGTAAGCTATTTTAGGAACATGTTACTTTCGAGCAGTTCAAAACTATTGTGCTCCGAAAATAGCATGAACACCACGAAATAATTCATGAGCATAACATGTTCTTATAGGAACAATGACATATTAGACATAATCTGTTACCAGAAGATCAGCTATAAAATTCTTCAAAATGGCCTATCGATAAAATTGTACTATCATACTGTAAATAAGGAAAATGACAATTTTTGGCTTCAAGAAATCAGTAAAAAAGGTTTAATATGGAATTGAATTTGACATAAAGTTTATCTATCTTCGTTTCTTAATTTCTTTTCAGGTATTCATACTTTTGGTTTACAACCTGTAAATTAGTTACATAAGTTATACAAGTATAAATCAGGTGATTATTTCAATTCAGTGATAATTCTTTCATAATGAAGAAGAAATTAACTGTTCCAATAAGAGAAATGTATAAAAGAGTTTCAGTATTTGGTTTTTATTCCACTTTTTTCAACTCCAATAATTACACCAAAAATTAATAAACTATACTGTGACTGAAAATCACCTGAAATTCCTGTTAGTCAGTATAGTTTGAAAAATTTAAAACAAATTTACTCATAAAATAATCCTAATATTCATATTAAAGCAGATAACTTTTAAAATAGATTAGTTATCGAAGGTGATAAAAAATTATACATGGCTAAAGAAGACCAATAAACCAGTTAGAATTAGACTTCAGATATTTTGCCTCTAGTAATATTCTTTTGCCTATTGGAGACAACACTGGGTGGCAAAGCGACAGCCAATTACATTAATCCTTCATCTAAAACAGCAGGTTCAAATCAGACTATAAGCACCATAGTTACATTGAATTATGTAATAGGAAACTAGTATAATTGTTACACAAATTCTAATGCAGTACTTTTCCTTTTTCTTTCTGAAGTGATTCCGTTCCACTAATGAATCATTTACTGTTTAAACTCAGAAATTTGCCTCTAGTTACTTCATTCTGTGTTTTTGAGGCCTTACTGATGTTGACAATGGGAAGCCAGCAAGATTATGAAAAATACATCGTTGTTCACTGCTTACCATCGTCTGGCAAATTTCCGAACAAACAGAAAAAAGTGATAATTCAATTTTGTTGGTCATTTTGTTTTTGTTGTATTTGTGTAGAAGTCGGTTTTTTCAAGATAAGCAAATGAGATTTTTTCTTGGGATATATTAGGGTGAAGTCTGTTTCTTTTTGTAAACTGGATTTTTTATTCACAAATGCTCTTTGTCCCAGAAGTCTCATCAATATACCACTCATCATTGATGTCAATGATCAACAATGCCCATAGCCAGCTAATGTCTTTAATTCATTTGTGTCTTTTCAAAATCACACATCGTGAGAGCCCTCTTTTCTGTTGTATCATCAATGCATTCTTTAAACTAGAGATTCTATTTAGAAGAGTTACCCCATGTATTCACATAAATCCTATCCAAAACCTGAGACATTGTTGATTATTCCCCAAGGGTGATATCATCTTGGGGACAGAACCATTACACAGCATTAGGCGCTGCAGACACAGCGGAAATTCGCTGTGCCCATGAAAAGAGGCAGGATAATCGACATCAGCGTTTACTACATATTCATCAACAGCCTCTGCAGCTACATATAAAGCCATCGGAACCCTCCAAATGGCACAGGTCGTTGTGTGGCTTGTCTGTAGAGACCTTTTACATCCACATGAAGGATGTAACTGAAATCTTTAGAAGGCCGGCACTCTTCCTCGCTGATTCGTGAGTATCTCCCGAGAATTCCACATTCTAAAAAAATTTCCATATCAACACTGGTCAAAATTCTGAGTTTGGCACATGTCTTTTTCAACATTGCAGTCCACGAAAGCACTGATGTGGTGTAATATTTGGCAGGATCTTGAGCGTGTGTTCCCAGTCACACACTACAGACTTCCTCAAAGAGGTGTGTGAGCAGGCACCAGTCTGTCACCTAGTGTAATTTCTCTAAGTATAATTCAGCATTTCCTCTAAATTTGAAATATCCTACTTCTGCCAACCAGAATGAGGTTCGAAGGAGAGCTTCTGTAAAGTTTGGAAGGTAGGAGAAGAGGTACTGGCAAAAGTAGAACAGTGAGGATGGGGCATGAGTCGTGCTTGGGTAGCTCCGTTGGTAGAGCACTTGCCCGCGAAATGCATAGGGCCCAATTTCGAGTCTCGGCCTGGCACAGAGTTTTAATCTGCCAGCCCTTCAGCACGTGTCTTGTACTCCGAATCCATTATGGCAATGGCCTTGAGTTTTCTGGTGAATGCAGTTACATTGGGGAAAGGTGTTTTTCGGAGTCTCCGAACTGAATTCAATTATTCATAAGAAAGGCAGCCTTTTGCGACGCTAACAAATGCTGTACGTCATCAGAGGAAGCGGATACGGTGAGATGCACATTCTCCCTATGCACTGTTTCAGCACGTTTCTGAAGAGATGCATGCATGAATCGTCAAAAACTCAAGAAATGGGGCGTTATTCTGACGTGATCCGTTTCTAGAAGGAAATTTAGTATCCGGCCTTTTCAGGTATGATACTGTCATCTCTCTTCAACCTGAACTTACTCAAGCGCTCAGCAAGAAAATGAGCATCATATACTTTCAAATTATGGGAGACGATGGGTACGTATAACGCCAGCTTTTGTTTCAAGTTGCATGCACTGTGAGCAGCAATGCAGTATTTCTCCATTAGATGGCAGTGGTCTGTACGTGGTGGGTACGCACCCTTATCCTGTGGCTGCCCAAAAATATGACAGTCAAGTGCCTGCTAGTGTAAGGCTTCATTCTCCTGCAAGTTGGCCATTGGAATGTTGCCGTCACAAAGCTCATGAACACTCAGTTCCAGTTGTTGGAGTTAAGAGAGCAAACATCTCGTAGGATTATCCCCAACATACGATTCCAAATGATTGACACGTAAGTTATACAAGCTTTCAACACGGTATACGGCCACATAGAGTACATGTCATTCAAAGTGGTGTGAGAAACTGTGGGATCGCCTTCTTAATATGCAACGAAACTAGTGTGCACTCGAAGACAGCACAGAGTATACAATGGAGGGATAGAGTTCCTGATGGTGAGCATTCTTAAACTTTAGGTACTTATTATTCAGGGTAGGCATTTCCACCCATACAGGTTCCTGGCTCGAGCAATCAGTCACTCACGCTTAGTGAATGAGTTGAGACATTTGTGAACAAAATTCTTTTCCAAGCTTTTTTTTAATAAATGGGTGGTAAATACGTTGAACATGAGTATGAGCCAGACTTAGTTACGCATCTCACCCTTGAAGAAAAACAATGTATCTACGTATTTGACACGCTGACTTTCTGCTTCAGAAAGTAGAGAGGTCCGACTACTTTGTGCTTTACTTCTTTCAGCACATCTACATCTACATCTACATCCATACTCCGCAAGCCACCTGACGGTGTGTGGCGGAGGGTACCTTGAGTACCTCTATCGGTTCTCCCTTCTATTCCAGTCTCGTATTGTTCGTGGAAAGAAGGATTGTCGGTATGCCTCTGTGTGGGCTCTAATCTCTCTGATTTTATCCTCATGGTCTCTTCGCGAGATATACGTAGGAGGGAGCAATATACTACTTGACTCTTCGGTGAAGGTATGTTCTCGAAACTTAGACCAAAGCCCGTACCGAGCTACTGAGCGTCTCTCCTGCAGAGCCTTCCACTGGAGTTTATCTATCATCTCCGTAACGCTTTCGCGATTACTAAATTATCCTATAACGAAGCGCGCTGCTCTCTGTTGGATTTTCTCTATATCTTCTATCAACCCTATCTGGTACGGATCCCACACTGCTGAGCAGTATTCAAGCAGTGGGCGAACAAGCGTACTGTAACCTACTTCCTTTGTTTTCGGATTGCATTTCCTTAGGATTCTTCCAATGAATCTCAGTCTAGCATCTGCTTTACCGACGATCAACATTATATGATCATTCCATTTTAAATCACTCGTAATGCATACTACCAGATAATTTATGGTATTAACTGCTTCCAGTTGCTGACCTGCTATTTTGTAGCTAAATGATAAAGGATGTATCTTTCTGTGTATTCGCAGCACATTACACTTGACTACATTGAGATTCAATGTGTCATTTTCATCATCTTCTCCTGTCTTCCTTTATTTATGTTTTTCCCACAGACCATAAATATGAAACGAATACTGACTGAGATTTTCCCGACGTAATAGCTATCTCAATGGCTCATGCGCATCGGATAGTACCATTCTCATTATGCCATAGAGCAGAGATGTATGCCCTCGGGAAATTAACGGCTGTATTTTTCCCTTGCTTTCAGCCGTTTGCAGTTCCAGTACAGGAAGTCGTCGGCTAATGATGCTACGCCACATCTGCAATTCATGCTAAGTGTTTCCCCTACAATTACGGAAACAGCTTCTAGCCCACTTGAGTAATCATTGGTTATTTTGGCCTCTCTAAAGCACTGTATATATAACCATTTCAGGAATGGTTGTCCCAGTTCAAAAATTATCTGTAAGTGGAAGAAGTACAATATCGGTCACTAGAGAATTCAGAAAACTGATGCTTGAAGCTCTCGATAAGAATGATAGTGTTATAAGAATATACTCACACTTCTCCAAGACTTTTGACAATGTTGACCGAAAAATACACTGTGGGCTGGTTGTAAGAACTCCAGTTAACAGCCGCCTTACAACTGTTCTCGGAATAGCGCGGGAAACCTGTTTTACCAGCATGGAATAAAGCGTAACCCGAATATAAACTCCTGATAGCTTAATCAGCCGTTTCTGGACTGGTTACCCCTGTAGGCCGTCTAAAGTTACATTGATCCCTCATTACAAAACAGGAGGATCAAGTGAGCCTATAAGCACCATACCCTGTATAATGTAATAAGAAGCAAATGTATTTGTCACACAACTTTCAATGTAATTATTTTCCTTTTTTCAGTAACGATGCTGTCCATCAATAAACCAGTTACTATTAGACCTCAGATATTTTGCCTCCAGTAATATTCTTCTGCCTATTGGAGACTTGACTGGGTTGCAACGCGACAGCCAATTACATTAATCCTTTTTCTTTCTGAAGTGATTCCGTTCCACTAATGAATCATTTACTGTTTAAACTGAGATATTTGGCCCCTAGTTACTTCCTTCTGTGTTTTGGAGGCCTTACTGATGTTGACAACAGCAGCCAGCAAGATTATTAAAAATACATCGAAGTTCACTGCATACCATGCTCTGGCACACATAAAATTTCCGAAAAAACAGAAAAAAAGTGATAGACCATAGAAAAGTTCCTCTTTTTAACTGCCTTATTCCCATATGTTCGTTGCCCCATAACATGCACACATATAATAATTATGTCCCAAGGTAGTTACATCGCAGAAGAATATTTCACTACTATTTTTAAAACTATATGCTGTCAGCAGAAAGAAAACTGCCATTCTACAAATCGGACCGTCGATCGTCAGATTCCTTAACCAGGCAGGTCGGTTGGAGAATTTAAAAAGAGAAATGCATAGTTAAAGTTAGATGTAGTGGGATTAGTTAAGTTCGGTGGCAGGAGGAATAAGACTTTGGTCAGGTGAATACAGGATTATAAATACAAAATCAAATAACGATAATGCAGGAGTAGGTTTAATAATGACTAAACAAATAGGAGCGCAGGTAAGCTACTATGAACAGCATAGTGAACGCATTATTGTAGCCAAGATAGACACGAAGCCCACGTGTAACACAGTAGTACAAGTTTATATGTCAAGTAACTCCGCTGATGATGAAGAGACTGAAGAAATGTATTATGCGGTAAAGGAAATTATTCAGATAGTTTAAACATTGGAAAATTCAATGGTCATGGGGAGGGGTCCTTGAATTCGATGGTAGGGAAAGGAAGAAAAGGTAAAGTAATAGTAAAGAATGAAAGAGGAAGCCGCCTGGTAGAACTTTGCACAGCGCAATACTTAATCACCGTTAACACTTGGTTAAAGAATCATAAAAGAAGGCTGTATTCATAGAAGATACCTGGAGACATCGGAAGGTTTCAAACCGATTATGTAGCCATAAGACAGAGATTTAGGAACCAGGTTTTAAATTGTTAGACATTTCCAGGGGCAGATGTGGACTCTGACCATAATTTATTGGTTATGGTAGCTTTGAGAGATGAAATACTGAAGGCGGCAGAGGATGAAGTTGGTAAAAAGACGAGGGCTAGTAGAAATCCTTGAGCAGCACAAAAGATATTGAATTTAATTTATGAAAGGATAAAATATAAAGCTGCTGTATGTGAAGCAGACGAATAGGAATACCAACGTCTCAAAAATGAAATCGACAGGAAGTGCAAAATGGCTAAACAGGAGTGGCTAGAGAAGAAATGTAAGGATGTAGAGGCATATATCTCTTGGGGTAAGATAGATACTGCCTACAGGAAAATTAAAGAGATATTTGGAGAAAAAAGATACACAAGTATGAATACCAAACCAATCCTAAACAAAGAAGGGAAGGCAGAAAAGTGGAAGGAGTATATAGAGGGTCTATTCAAGGGCGATCTACTAGAGGCCAATATTATGGAAATGAAAAAGGACTTAGATGAAGTTGAAATGGGAGATATGATACTGTGTGAAGAATTTGATAAAGCACTAAAAGACCTAAGTCGAATCAAGGCCCTGGGAGTAGAAAATATTCCATCGGAACTACTGACAACCTCAGAAGAGCCATTCCTGAGATAACTCTACCATCCAGCTAGCAAGATGTATGACACAGGCGAAATTCCCTCAGACTTCAAGGAAAATATAGTAATTCCAATCCCAAAGAAAGCAGGTGTTGACAGGTGTGAAAATTACCGATCTAACAGTTTAATAAGTCACGGCTGTAAAATACTAACACAAATTCTTTACAGACGAATGGAAACACTGGTAGAAGCCGAACTCGGGGAAGATCAGTTTGGATTTCGTAGAAATGTTGGAACTCGCGAGGCAATACCGACCTTACAACTTATCTTAGAAGACAGATTAGGGACCGGCAAACCTATGTTTCTTCCATTTGTAGACTTACAGAAAGCTTTTGACAATGTTGACTGGACTATTCTCTTTCAAACTCTGATGGTGGCAAGTGTCCAATGCAGGGAACGCAAGGCTATTTACAGTTTGTTCAGAAACCGGATGACAGTTACATGAGTCGAGGGGCGCGTAATTGAAGCAGTGCTCGAGAAGGGAACATTATTGTGCGTATCTCGACTGCATTGCAACGTGCTGTTCTGAAGAGATCTACACCCCCTTGTACTCTTACGTATTGATGGAGAGCGCTGCAGGATTCATGGCCTCAATTCCCTCCAGCACTACTTCAGACATCAGTCGAATACAAGCCACGTCGTGTTGCGGCACTTCTGGGTGCTAGCGGGGTCCCTACACGATATTAGGCAGATGTACCAGTTCCTTAGGCTCTTCAGAGTACATGCGTTTAAAGAGACAGCTAATACATTCTTCATAAGTAATGCATACCAAACGAGTCAACGTTACGTAGGTGACTTGGGGTAGTGATTAATTACATAAGAAGACAACTACTAGACTTCCATATTACAATACATGCTCACAATACAACAATGCAAAAGAAAACAGGTCCCCATGTCGAGAGTACTTGACAGTAACGTTTTGTCAATGTCTTGAGCTCAATATCTCTTTCATCAGGGCGTTTGCTGACTCTGTTTTCAGGACTGAAGGTAGAACGTCAAGACTTGCATGAGGCATAGTTACATGTTTATGGACCTACAGTCAGTTTTCCTAACAGACTGGAGTTAGTGCAAGGGCATAGCTGCGTGGTAGTGCTGCAGTAGTACCCATGAGGTGTTGTTTCTATATCCCGTGATGAATGAATTACAAGGTACTGAAACACGGAAAATGCAGATAAAATACCTTCTACATCTCCCAAAATTTTCGCCTTTTAATATTCGTTCATAACTTGTCCTGTAGTTATGATTCTGAAGCTATAAGCTTTATTTTAGAAACTACAGGTATATTTAATTCGTAATCGATGTAATAGTGTATTCATTTCTGACTGTATATAACTGATTGAAATTATAATGAAAATATTGTAAATTGCTGGGTAGTAGCCAAGATACATTTTTTTTAGATGTATGGCTAGCAACTATGACATTGTAGTAGCTGTGCCGTTGTTTGTATGCGGAAATGTTTGTTGGGTCCTCCGGCAGACGCGGTGTGCAGCTATGCTCGTGCCAATGTAGACGCATCCCATTCGTTAACCATGAATATTGAGCACACTGTAGGAGTGAACAGGCGAAGGAAGCTGCAGTTGCAGCTGTTGCCTGTCCCATAGTTATCCGCGGCTCTGGAAACGCCTAGGAGATCTCACTGAACAGCAGCAGCAGAAACAACGGCAGCTCATCATTGTCGTCGGCTACATTCTGCGTCGTCCGCATAGCTACAACATCGTAATACTGTTCAGTGAAAAATTATGAACTTACGTAGACATTATCCAGCAATATTTCTTTCACAAAGTACGGCTGACCTGAACAGTAACCCATAATATTTAAAACTTGTATTGGACCTGTATTGTCATTGTCCTCAGACATTATTACCAAGCAGAGTCCCTTTTCCTTTCGATGCAGTCACCGAGTGTCGTAAGAATGTGAAAATTGATTAACTACAGGGCTATTACAAATGATTGAAGCGATTTCATAAATTCACTGTAGCTCCATTCATTGACATATGGTCACGACACACTACAGATACGAAGAAAAACTCATAAAGTTTTGTTCTGCTGAATCCGCACTTCAGGTTTCTGCCGCCAGAGCGCTCGAGAGCGCAGTGAGAGAAAATGGCGACAGGAGCCGAGAAAGCGTATGTCGTGCTTGAAATACACTCATATCAGTCAGTCATAACAGTGCAACGACACTTCAGGACGAAGTTGAACGAAGATCCACCAACTGCTAACTCCATTCGGCGACGGTTTGCTCAGTTTAAAGCTTCTGGATGCCTTTGTAAGGGGAAATCAACGGGTCGGCCTGCAGTGAGCGAAGAAACGGTTGAACGCGTGCGGGCAAGTTTCACGCGTAGCCCGCGGAAGTCGACGAATAAAGCAAGCTGGGAGCTAAACGTACCACAGCCGACGGTTTGGAAAATCTTACGGAAAAGGCTAAAGCAGAAGCCTTACCGTCTACAATTGCTACAAGCCCTGACACCCGATGACAAAGTCAAACGCTTTGAATTTTCGGCGCGGTTGCAACAGCTCATGGAAGAGGATGCGTTCAGTGATGAAGCAACAATTTTTCTTAATGGTGAAGTGAACAGACACAATGTGCGAATCTGGGCGGTAGAGAATCCTCACACATTCGTGCAGCAAATTCGCAATTCACCAAAAGTTAACGTGTTTTGTGCAATCTCCCGGTTTAAAGTTTACGGCCCCTTTTTCTTCTGCGAAGAAAACGTTACGGGACACGTGTATCTGGACATGCTGGAAAATTGGCTCATGCCACAACTGTAGACCGACAACGCCGACTTCATCTTTTAACAGGATGGTGCTCCACCGCACTTCCATCATGATGTTCGGCATTTCTTAAACAGGAGATTGGAAAACCGATGGATCGGTCGTGGTGGAGATCATGATCAGCAATTCATTTCATGGCCTCCACGCTCTCCCGACTTAACCCCATGCGATTTCTTTCTGTGGGGTTATGTAAAAGATTCAGTGTTTAAACCTCCTCTACCAAGAAACGTGCCAGAACTGCGAGCTCGCATCAACGATGCTTTCGAAGTCATTCATGGGGACATGCTGCGCCGAGTGTGGGAGGAACTTGTATATCGGCTTGATGTCTGCCGAATCACTAAAGGGGCACATATCGAACATTTGTGAATGCCTAAAAAAACTTTTTGAGTTTTTGTATGTGTGTGCAAAGCATTGTGAAAATATCTCAAATAGTAAAGTTATTGTAGAGCTGTGAAATCGCTTCAATCATTTGTAGTAACCCTGTATTTACTGCCAGTTTTGTGTATTTGCTAATGACCAGATTTAGCCAAAATGTTCTGCCTCAGTAACTGTTCATTCTTGTACTGCATGACAGAGGCTACTTAAATTTCGGTAACATTTTACTGGCAAAACTAGTAATTAAAGATACAGCACAAATAAAGAGTGCGCAACTTAATCTATTCTGTATTTAGCTTAGCGAGCGACTTCTGCTGGCTTGGTATCAATTTTGTTGTCGTTATTTTAAAAGCAAATTCAATTGTTAATTTTTTAAAGTAAATTCAGTTCAGTCTTTCAATAAGCAAGAGTAAGTAGCTTGCCTTTTTCTAAATTTTACATTACACTACACTGAAGTTACTGAAGTTTTACGTAATAAAGTTTAAATTGATTGAACCAGTAATTTCATTTAACGCTACTTTAAAAATTTAGAATTTCTGAATAAGTAACTGCAAACTCAGTGCTTTCTCATTCATTTATTTTCTTGTGAACTGTTGTGCTGTGGAAAAGCGTGTTAACCTTCTTTTGTCAAGCCAGTGATTATTTCTTTGTCGTTACCTCTCTCAAGATTCTGGAGATTCAATGCCCTAGTAATCTGGCGTTCGTTTAATTATCCCTTTTTCTGCTAATCAGTGTTTCCTTTGTGTTATCAATGATTTTTGTACTAAATATTAGGCACAAAGTTCAAAGAAGAACATCACGTCCTATATTATTGAGAACTAGGGAAGACGGATATGATACCAAAATTGGGGTGGAAATTATTAAAAGGATAGCGTTTATCGTTGGGGAGGGATCTTCTCACGATATTTCAATCACCAACTTCCTCCTCAGAATGCCAAAATATTTTGTTACCGCCGACGTACATAAGAAGAAGTGATTAGCATAATAAAGTAAATGAAACGGAGCTCGTAGGTTAAAATATAAGTGATCGTTTTTTCCACCTGCTATTTGACTGTGGAGTAATAGCGTATTAGTGTGAAGGTGGTTCTATGACCCTCTGCAGGCACTTAAGTGTGATTTGCGGAATGGCCATGTAGATGTAGAATACATTTTAGAGAGGTTGCAGATTGCTCTGTCCGACTATCGTGAGATGAGTACTCAGCGCTCTTCCTAAATCAGTTCAGGGAAATGCCGAGACGGTTTCTTCATCATGGACACGGCCGACCACCAGTCCTATTCTCATAAAAGCATTTTATAAGTCTCTGTGTACGAATATTTAGAGCTACATATTTTTATTGTACTATGTAATATATCCTACTTTACTGTGAGGTGTTTCCAGGATAAATAAATAAGTATAATTAGATCAAATAACACGCTGTATGGAATGAACATTATTAGTGTTTCGTCAGTATCATTTGATGGTTTCGAGTGGGAAGGTTCTAAATTTTGGTTGGAGAATTAAAAACCTGCTGTGAGTTGTAATCTCAAGGACCATCTACATGCTCTGCAGTGTACTCTCTTCGGGGAACTGGTGTACAAGTAGCTCCGTTTGGTAGCAGTGATCTTCAGATAACAAATTCTCAGGAAATTCAAATTCAGATTGTAGCCATTTTCAGGAATAATTTTGCTGAGCAGTCTAACTGTTGACTTTCTGTCATGTTGTCAACATTCCTTAGGTTTACTCAATATTTGAAGAAAGTTAAGGCTTTCGTAAAACCCATTATCTTTCTTTGATTTACTGTTTTGTAGAATGAAGCAGCAGTGGTTATTGTTTACAATGTATAGATCTGAAGCTTAAAGAAAAGTTACCACTAATTTTGAAGATTTGTTCAGTTTACTGTCTGTGTACTGTCATCAAATGTAGCTTCCCCTTGTGACAGTAACTGTAATATTCGGTAACTCATGAATCGAGTGCATACAAGTCGAGCAGCAGTAGATGAACGATACCGAAGTACGATCATGTGTAAATGGTAAATGTAAGTCAGTACCATATGAGTCTGTTTCCCTACTCGTAATATACCGCACGTCCACAGAACAGTAACTATATGCTGAGAGGCAATAATGCACCTGCGCCCTGCAGCTAACGGTGAGCTTAAACACACAGGAAGGCCATACACACGAAATGGTATTGCGAACAAGATCATAAACGAACCGCAATCAAATATAGATAGCTCTTCAAACAATAAATACGGATTATCCGGCTCGTCTCAACTCACGAGCAGAAGGAGTTAATCACTATCCTGTATTACCCATCGCAAATATGTTTTAGGGAGACATTCTGTGCAAAATGGTCGCTGCTATTCAATCTTTTGCGGTATACGTGATGATAAATCAGAATAAAAAAGGTACACATTGTATAATCATGAGACTTCTCAATAATTTCATTCTTTATCAGCAGTACGTTTCAGCATCGTCGAAAAGTTCGAAAATTTGGTTTCGTGCAGTGATGTTAAAGGATTACCGAGCTCATCTGCAAGCGTGGGTTTATCGGCAATTACCGATTAACGAGAATCATTTACGACACTCTGTGTAAATTTAAGCATTTGATAATGTTTAAACTTACATTTTTCTACAAAAAGAAGGCATTCTAGATTTACATCACTAACAGAAATAAAAACATTGCATAGTATCAATATGATACTATGACGAACAATTACATAATTATTACTTACGGTCATACTGCATACGTTTGGAAACCGCGCATGTGTGGAATAAATACTTATTTTTATTTTCTGTAACCAATCACTTTTATTTGTCTTTAATTTCGATCGTGGCAACGAGTTTTGAGCATGTTCTGCTAATCTTAAGGTGTTCGTAGATGCAGAAAATGGTTCCATAAAAGTGAAAAATTTGAATCAAAATTAATATACGACTTTTTGATTTATTGTTCGCCGCTGGTGTGGTTGTTGGTTTATGTGGTGGGAGAGGGGGGGGGGAAGTGATTGGCCAGTAAATGATGTCCCGTGATGTCCTCTTGAAACGCCGAAAATGCATATCCTCCTATTTTAATCTATTGTACTATAATTTTTTTCCTTGTTTTGTTACCTCAAGATATGACATTTCTGTGTCTTTATATATTGTAATTGTTTTACTATTTGTATCTATATATTTATGCATTTATGTCGATGTATAATTGGTTGTTTTGTAAATATTATTTGTATTTTTACGCTGGGTCTTGCCTAGGGAAAACTATGCTATCGGACGAATACATCGATAGGTCGTGTGGAGAACCAAAGTGTTTAGGATCTTTGGCAGTGTTAACTCTGCCGCGTGGAGCGTGGGCAGAGCAGAGAGAGTCTGGCTGGAGTAGGGCGGTGGAGCAGATGTGTTGTGTGACGCTCCCGCGAGTTGCCGCGCTTTCGGGGTTTGGCATCATGTAATTGCGCTCGACTTGCTATGATAGTTTCTGACACGGTTTCGCGGACGGGCAGCATTAGCTGGGGCACATCAAGAGCCCGTTTCGGCTGGAGACCGTGTCGAGAAGAAGGCGCGCCAACATCCAACTTCTGCAACAGCGACGGCCGACAATGAGTGACTGTCGCCACCTCCTCGGCCGACGACTTCAAACCATCAATCAACCAACAAGGAAGACTGGAAGCACATAAAGTTTTAGAACTGTATGGTAGACCTCAGCTTTTCAAATTGTTCCATTTGCTTCGCAAAATTACAGCAACTTAGCTTGAAACTTTGTTGCTCATTGTCCCAATTGCATTACCAAGCAGGGTCCCTCCCTGTTCCGAAATGAACTCGAGTGTCGTTGAAATTCAAACGCCAGCATTAAAGTAATATCATTCCATTTCACTGCTTTAATTTCAAAGTTCAGTTAAAGTATTTATAGCTGGCTACAATATTTAGATTACTCAAGCACAAATTAAGAGCGCGAGTTTTGGTACCATATTTTAGCTTACCTGTGACTGCAGCTCAGCTTGGTACATACTAAATTTTACTATTGTTAATTGTTCAGAATCATTTAATTCAAGTTCAAAGTTAAATCTCTTATTTCTAAATTCCGTAGATTCAAGAAGCTTTTGAAATGATTGTTGAGGTAGCAATAGACTAACCTTATTTTATTGAATTTCGTAGTGCTTCAGAAACAAAGATTACTATTAATTTCAGTCACTAAATTAACTTTGAATTTTCCGGTTTTATTAATTATTTTGCTAAATTAAGTCAGAGTGTAGCGAAATTTATTGCTTCTGACAAAATTCCAGTTTTAATACAACATGTGCCAACCTTCAGTTGCCACGCTTCTAGTGTTAATTATATCTGTAATAACCTCTCTTTTTCAGTTACTATAATAATTGTCCATAGGACTGGCGACCGTAATTTCCCCCAAATCTCAAATATCTAATTGCCGCTAGTTAATTGTTAACGTAATGGCCACATATTTACTTTCTTTATTAACATTACCCGTTTCCTAAATTAATTTCTACCAGTTTAATTTGCATTTTTGCTTTCATTTAGATGTAACCTTTTCCTCCCTCTTTACCGACAGATTAACTTCGGTGACGATTGCTTTTCCCAAATTTCCATTAGGTACACGCGGTTCAATTTTTCACTAAGGTCGATAAGTGAGGGGGAGGTTACACTCTGATGGTGTGTAGCTGTGTCTCGTTGTTTATTATAACTGACACCGTAAACTGTGTGGGCTCTAGATACTTTTGCATCAGTTTTTACGGTGCGAAAATCGTATGGTATACTTTCTTATTTGACAGTAGTTCAGTTAAAATTTTTTGCGTTCCAAAGCTTCGTTTCTATCATTGGTACACTGGTGGAGCTGTTGTGAGACATTACACTGTTTATTTTGGCACTGTTTTCGACGTAATTCAATGAGCAATTTTCCGTTTTACATACAACTAAGCACTATACGCTTAACAAAATATGGTGGCCTTGGCGCATGTGAATGGCTTTGGACATCGCATCCTACAGCGATATTCACGTTACTAACAAACATCGGAAAAAAGAAAAGAATGGATATCATGGAAGAAATGGAATTTGCCATTTATAACACAAAGTATGAAAATAATATTCTTAGTGAAATAATCGAATTCAAGCCAGTTACAGTGCAGTGGACTTAATACGAGACAATTTGAAACAAACGAGTACCAGACTGTCAGTACGGCGAATACCGACGTACAGCGCGATCGTCGGTAGTCATTCACACGCTCAAGGCCGCCATATTCTATTAAGTGTATAGTGTTTACATGCCCATCAGAAAAAAAAATGTGCAGTTAATTACATCGGAAAACACTGCCAATAAATAGTGCAGTAGTGTCATGTCTCACGGCCGCTCACCAAGCGTACCAATGGTACAAGCGAATCCTTGGGACGGATAAATCATAAGTGAACACATATAACATAAAAATGTTTGCCACGTGATTTTCACGCCATAACAACTGATGCAGATCTATCTGCATCCCACACGGTCCGTGCTGTCAATGATAATAAACAAAGATACACAGGTTCATACCGGCAGAAGTCATCACTAGACATCAGTTCCGGGCCAACCATTATCCCCTCCACCCAAAATACCCCAACAGCCACACCAGTGGATGAACAATAAACAAAGAATACTATTAATTTAGGTTCAGATATTGTATTTTAAGTACGTTTTCTGTGTTTATAAACGGCTGACGATCATAAGAACACGCTCTAAACCCGTTGCAATATGTGAAACTCAAAGTAAAGCAAATAAAAGTGACGGGCAGTAGAAAATACAAGTAGGTAACAACTTTGTGATTTTAAAATCAATGTCCTTTTCATCAGTTCCCTCGATCATAGTGTCTCATTTGCCAACAAGGCTCAGTATTATTTCGGAAAAACTAAAACCCAACCCTAGTCACTGATCTTGATTGATGAATTCCCTTTGTCTTTTTAAATCAGTACAGAAATGTGCTTTGTAACGCAGGAAATGCATATCCCCTATTTCCATCTACTGCACTATAAATCTTTTCCTTATTTTGCTACCTGAAGATATGACATTTATGTGTCTTTACATATTTTAATTCTTTTAGTTTATATATATATATATATATATATATATATATATATATATATATATATATATGAATTTATGTCGATGTATAATTGGTTTGATTTGTAAATATTATTTGTATTTTTACGCTGTATCTTGCCTAAGGAAAACTATGCTATCGAACGATTACGGCGATAGGTCGTGTGGAGAATCAAAGTGTTTAGGATCTTGGGTAGAGTTAACTCTACCGCGTGGAGCGCGGGTAGAGGAGAGTCTGGCTGGACTAGGGCGGAGGAGGAGGTATGCTGAGTGACGCTCCCGCGAGTTGCTGCGCTTTCGAGGTTTGGCAACATGTAATTGCGCTCGACTTGCTATGATAGTTTCTGGCACGGTGTCGCGGGCGGGAAATATTAGCTGGCACACATCAAGACCCCGTTTCGCCTGGTGACCGTGTCGAGAAGAAGGCGCGCCAACATCCAGGTTCTGCAACAGCGACGGCAAACAATAAGTGATTGTCGCCACCTCCTAGATCGACGACTTCAAACATTCAATCAACCTACAAGGAAGACTGAAAGCACGTAAGGTTTTAGAACTGTATGGCAGACCTCAGCTTTTCAAACTGTTCCAATTGCATCACTAAAATACAGCAACTTAGCATGAACCTTTGTTGCTCATTGTCCCAATTTCATTACCAAGCCGGGTCCTTTCCTTTTCCGAAATGAACCTGAGTGTCATTGAAATTCAAACGCTAGCATTAAAGTAATATCATTCCATTTCACTGCTTTAATTTCAAAGTTCAGTTAAAGTATTCATAGCTGGCTACAATATTTAGATTACACAAGCACAAATTAAGAGTTTTCTTACCGTATTTTAGCTTACCTGTGACTGCAGCTCAGCTTGGTACGTACTAAATCTTAGTTAAAAGTTAAAGTTGCGGAAAAGCTGTCTTCTGAACCGTAGAGGTGTTTCATTTCTACTCACAGTTCACATCCTGAGAACGGGAAGTTCAAAGTTAAATCTCTTATTTCTAAATTGCGTAGATTCAAGTAGCTTTTGAGATGATTGTTGAGGTAGCCCAAGGCTAGCTAACCTTATGTTATTGAATTTAGTAGTGCTTCAGAAACAAAGTTCACTATTAATTTCAGTCACTAAATTAACTTTGAATTTTCCGGTTTTATTAATTATTTTGCTAAATTAAATCAGAGTGTAGCGAAATTAATTACTTCTGACAAACATTCAATTTTCACACAACACTGGTCAACCTTCAGTTTCCACGCTTTTAGTGCTATTATATGTGCATAAACCTTTCTTTTTCAGTTATTATAGTAGTTCTCCATAGGACTGGCGACGGTAATTTTCCCCAAATCTCAAATATCTAATTAACGCCGGTTAATTATTAAAGTAACAACCGCACATTTACTTTCTTTATTAACTTTACGCTTTTTCAAAATCAATTTCCACCAATTTCTTTTGAATTTTTTCTTTCATTTAGATGTAACCATTTCCTCCCTCTTTACAGTCAGGTGACGATTGCTTTTCACAAATTTCCATTAAGTACACGCGGTTTAATTTATCACTGTTATTAAGGTTGAGAAGTGAGCGGGAGGTTACAGCCTGAGTTGCTTCTTCAGCAATGCTGCTGCTATGCATAGCTACCTTTCCACCGTTACCGTAAATCGCATGACGTGAAACCAGAATTGTTCCTTGGAATGTGCCATATCTGACTTTTTTTCCTAATTCATCTAATATCGCATCTTGTGTTCACCTTGTAATGATTTCGATAGCAATCAGATTTCAATTGCAATCCACTCCCACCACCACCACCCCTTCCCGTTCTCAGGATGTGAACTGTGAGTAGAAATGAAACACCTCTACGGTTCAGAAGACAGCTTTTCCGCAAGATAAGTTTTGCCCACAAGAATGTATCGCAGTTTCTCAGCCCTAACATGCCGAAACAGCCATTCTCCTCCAATGGAGGTACCAATTTCATTTTTAGAGAATTAATTTACGGTAAATTTTTAAATTATACATTTCTATTATGACTCCGATGTGAGATATGAAAATAGTCAACTGTTCTTACTTTCGGATGTTACAAAATTCGTGTTCTTTTGAGTAATTGTTTAAATGTACGAGCAAATTTAAGGCTGCAGTGAGAGGGATGAAAAAGACGTAATGCGGCTGCTGAACTGCTGAGAGCTCTAGAAATTGATATTACCCCATGGCTTATTTGCCTTTTTCACTATATAATTATAGCAGTTTCTCATTCGTCCTCACTCGGATGAATGGACACAGTTCCAGACATTTCCACCACATAACAGAGACTCGCATCAGGGACTCCCACGTAGGCAGATCCCAGTGCTAAACCCCCTTTTTTTTAATTTTCATTAGATAATATTTTCGTCTTCCTTGGCACCGTAATGTAACTTAACTCCCATCTTCGGAGTTCTTCTTTCGAAAGTTTTGCTATCAGGAAGGGAAAATGATATGGATTCCCGCAGCCACATTAATCAGGATACCGTAACAGACTAAAATTTCCTGTAGCGTTAAATAACAGGAAGTAAAATTAGTAATTAATCTTTATCGGTTTTAACCTTACGCATAGCCACTGCCATTTGCAAGGCGCTTCCGGGACTCGGAGAGAAGCGCCAGACCCGGAACATGTCCGTCAGGTGGATTAACGACGATGGCTGTTGTGTCGGCCACCCTGCATGTAGTTTTTGGGTAGTTTCCCACATTCGACTTTGTGAATGCCGAGCTAGTAACCACGTCCCTCCACAGTTCCACAATTCGCAAACGGACGGGAAGTGTTCACACACTTTCTCATGTGAGAAAACTATACGTAGAAACACAGGGTACACCAATTCCGTCCCGATGGCGAAGAGGTAGTCACAAAAATGGCATCCGGCAATCTTCTACCACTAACTTTGTTAAATTCCTGCTAATATGTCAACGCCGTAAACATACGCGATAAGGCCAGGAAAGAAGAAGAATCTTTATCTGTCTTCTTGACAGAAAATTCTCATCGACACTTATGACAGGGGCGCACTTCTAAAATGGTTTTCACTGACACCATGAGTAGGAGAAAGTCCACTAATTGAGTTTATTGTGCATCTGCAAGTTAGTTGTTCAGACATCTAAATTGTCTGTTACTGCCGTCATGTTTATGGCAAGGATAATGTGGTCCGTAAGAAGAACTGATAAATTACTTAGTTTCTCGGCCTCAGACTATGGTATACATTGCCACGTTGTGCAGAGATGTTGTCATAAAGCGCTGATTGTCGAGTTTTTGACCGTGTTTGTGAAATGGACAAAGCTATCGGCCATAGCAATTGCGCTCTCCTTTGAATTTGCACGCTATGGATTTAATCTGCTGGTGCATGTGTTCCCGCGAGACATTTACTGCTTCTCAAGAACAGTAAACCAAGACCCAGCAAACGTTGAAGGCACTTTTGTGAGGATATACGTCCTGTGTGCATATGTAGCTAATGTTTAATGTGATGACGACATCCTATTGACATATAAATCTTATTCCAATGTATGTAACCTATTATGTTCTAGGGGGACGAACTATTTCGTTCATAAAAATTTTAAAAAATGTGGTAGGCACTCAGTAGATGAAAAGAGTTCGTGATACCTTCTCTAATCGTCAAATCTTTGAAATAACTATTTCCCTGATGACATGGAGGTCGGAGTGTTCACTACCAATGATTACCATACTCACTATCAATCCGCTGTACTGGATACTAATGTTGCACGTTCAATTGTGGGATTATCACTTGAAACTGAACGGTTTACGGTGCTATGAAATTTACGTGGTAAGGATTTTGTGAATAAATACGTTTGCCACATCGGGAAGTGTGATATCACCAATTATTTTTTACTTTCTTGCGAGCACTAAAAGTATAAGACACACTGCGTTCGTTTTTGTGTCATGAAATAGCCACATAACTTCTAGATCATCATTTGTCACACATATGGCGATGAATCAGAAGTACTTGTGAAACAGGCACACCTTTGAGACTAATTGCTAAAATTAATATATCCAGTGGATTTGCTACTGCTGTAAATTACGTTGGTCCTAGCAGTGAATTTTGACACGGGGAACTGACACAATATTTATCATTGGAGACGGATAAAAGTAATAATAATCTCAATATTTAAATGCAGTCTATGGTTTGTTGTTGTTGTTGTGGTCTTCAGTCCTGAGATGGTTTGATGCAGCTCTCTATGCTACTCTATCCTGTGCAAGCTTCTTCATCTCCCAGTACCTACGGCAGCCTACATCCTTCTGAATCTGATTAGTGTATTCATCTCTTGGTCTCCCTCTACGATTTTTACCCACCATACTGCCCTCTAATACTAAATTGGTGATCCCTTGATGCCTCAGAACGTGTCCTACCAACCGATCCCTTCTTCTATTCAAGTTGTGCCACAAAATTCTCTTTTCTCTAATTCTATTCAATACCTCCTCATTAGTTACGTGATCTACCCATCCAATCTTCAGCATTCTTTTGTAGCACCACATTCCGAAAGCTTCTATTCTCTTCTTGTGTAAACTATTTATCGTCCACATTTCACTTCCATACATGGCTACACTTCTCAGTAGTAGACATTAGACTGAGGGAATGTGTTCAAAATTATTCATCAAGTATTTCGGATTAGCTTCAAGTTCATAAAGCGAATACCATCTGCTGGTGTAAAGTGCTAATGTCTCCACATAGCATCGAACTTCGGTTGCTCTGTTGATTAAAATGGGAGAAATTTTCCATTCACCCTGTACATCCACCTACGATCTACTAAAGTTTTGGCCCCTGTCTCTGCACTGTTAAGGCTTCAGGACCTTTGGAAAGCTGTAAGTCCGTCAGCTTGTCTCTTTTCATTCACTTATTATTCGTAATGTGACTGGAAGGGAACTTAGGAAGGACTTAGTTTAGTGAGGTTAATCACTTTACGGCGATTGTATGCACCGATTTTATTTCCTCTTTTTAACATTCTGCAGTCTAACACGATTCTAGCTATATCAGTTCGAGACACAAGGGCATTACAGACATTTGCTGCGAGGGGGCATTGATTTAAATCAATGAGTAAGGTTGATAATTTGTGATAGACCGGACACGGTGGTCCTCGCAATTACACCGACCAGCCTAGCGCACTTCCTGTCAGACCCAAATTCTCAACCTATCAACACGCTGCGAATGTAGTGCCCCCATCCCCCTTATCCTCATTTCTCACGGCATTTCGCCGATTCCTGTAAGAGTTCGAGTCCGGTGAGCTTTCGTACTGAAGAGAACATTGGACAACTTCGCCTCCTCGCCTTAATTATGTAAACGTGGTGTCATCTAAAGGACAGACACCATTCCGATCCAGCAGCCGCTATGAATTAAGACCATGAGAAATTACAGACATTGGCTGCGAGTGGACATTGATTTAAATCAATTGGAAAGGTGGAAATTTTGGCCAGACCGGGATTCGAACTTGGATCTCCTGCTTCCTAGGCAGATGCGCCATCCAGGCACAGTGATCTTCGCAACTACACAGACTACTCTAGCGTCTTTCCAGTCAGACCCAGTATCGAACGAAATACTTCAGCAGATAAATATCTTCTGGCTTTGTAAATACATGGCAAAACAGGTCTGACGTACTAAGGATTTAGCAGTTGAAGCAGAGACAGTGACTGGCCTCAAGAACAGTTTTGAAGAATATCTCAGGGCCTTTCACAGGATAGAGTAACATGGAGAGCTGCATCAAACCATTCTCTGGACTGAAGACCACAACAACAAGTAGTGTGTAAACTGATCACCTTAGCAGCTAAGTCCCGTAAGATTTCACACACATTTGAACATTTTTGAGACGTGAAATTGGTACTTGACGCCAGGAACATTAATAAAATCTTAATACCTGTTCAAACCAGGCCAGAAAATCAAGATGAATTGTTACAGCGTTTCTGTGGTGTAAAGTCGACCTCCGTAGTTCCTATTGGTGGGTCCCCTTAGATGAAGAAACGAGGAAGTATACAGCTTTTATACTTATGGGTAAGACTTACCACTTTAAAGTTATGCCATTTGGTTTAAACATCAGTGGTGGAGTTTTTATTTCCGCCCTCGATACCGTGTTCAGCCCGGATTTGGTGAATGAAGTGACATTGTATGTTGATAATTCCCTAGTGGCTACTGATAAATGGGAGTGTCACATGGAGCTGTTGCGACGAGTGTTTTGTAGGTTTCAGAATTATGGAGTAACGATGAACCTTTCCAAATCTGAGTTTGGGAAAGACAGAGTCTAATTTCTGGGCCATATTATCTCTCCTTTGGGTATAAGACCAAATCCTGAGAAATTAAAAGCAATAAGTGAGGGCCCACAACCTGGTAATCGTAAGCAATTAAAATCCTTTCTTGGACTAGTATCCTTTTTTAGAAAATTTCTGCCAGGTCAGGTACTGAACCAAGACTGTTTCCTAAATTTGTTACGGAAAAACACTTCGTGGCACTGGACGCCTGAGTGTTGCAAAGCATTTGAAAAAATACGACACGCGTTGTTAAAGCCCAAATACTACATCATCCTCAGATGGATAAGCAATTTTATATACCCACTGCCGCTTCAGAGACGGGTCTAGAGGCAACATTGTTTCAAATGGATAGTCCTGAAGATATTAACACCATTAAAATTATAAGCTTCGCAAGTCGCACGCTCACCAGTTGTGAAAGAATGTATACCACCACAGAGCTGGAAGTTTTAGCCTTAGTGTGGTCATTGAAAAAATTTAGGTACTTTATACATGATAAACCAATCATTGCATATTGTGACCACCAAGCAATAACGTTTTTAATGGCTTGTAGGTTATGGCACGCCCGATTAACTCGGTGGGCCTTGCTATTGCAGGAATATTTGTTAGAGTTAAGGCACATTCGTGGCAGAGACAATGTAATAGCAGACACGCTGTCTAGACTACCGCGTAGCGTCGCAGGATCGGTTGCACTCGCGAATAGAACCGATAACTTCCGTGTCATGTTGATACAACATACTTTGTACGAAAAGGATGTAAAATTCAGTGTAATAATATTGTTGATTTACAAGAACAAGATTCTAAATGGAAAGTAATTAGACGATCACTTTATGACGATAAGGAGAGTCTTAAAAATAACAAATTTTGCCTTCATAATAAGATTTTATTTTATAAAAATAAGGATTTATTTCGTCAATGCAAATTTTGTATTCCTTCTGGTTGTGTAATAAAGTTTCTCTGGCACACACATTTATCGTGGTGTGACGCCAGTGCTGGTAAACGTGTTAGGTTAATAGCAGCTTATGCCTATTATCCCAAACAGAAACGTATTGAGCAGAAAGTATTTGAGAAGTTGTATGATTTGCCAGAAAGAAAATCCAATCAATTAATCTACTAAAACCGAGCTTCGACCCATAGTAGTACATGATGTTCTTAACCTAGTGTCATGTGATGTAATGGGTCCTTTACCAACCTCCAAAGGTAACTTCAGATACTTGCTAGCATTTTATGATCTATTTGCTAAGCTAGTGAAGGTATACCCACTGAGATCTGTAAGAGTGAAACCCATGGTGAGAATCTTGAAAGAAAAGTACGTTGACCAAGTTCGAAAACCGAAAACCTTACTAACGGACAATGCCTCCTACTTCTCGTGTAGGGCTCGGGAGAAGTGTCTACGCGGGGAAGGCATTGGCTCCATCCAGATTGCTAAGTTTAACCCAAAGAACAGCACTATTGAACGAGTGTTTCGTGAGCTAAATCGGTTTATGAAGACGTATCTTTCTCACCAATACTATCGTTGGATTGAGTATTTGCATACATTTGAAAACGTATATAATCATTTCCACACTCATCCACCGGGTTTTCTCCTTATGATGTTTTCTTTGAGTGTTGTCAGTCTAATCAACGGAATGAGCATTTACCTAAATTAAATGAAACTGTACCAGTAGACAAAACTACACTCCATAATCAAGTACGTGTTGCTATCCAGCACCACGCTCATTTGAGAAAAGCATATTACGATAAGCACATAATAAAATCTATTAAATACCGAGTAGGGGATAACATTTTCTAAGATCTCATCCAATGTCATCAGCAATAAGATGACTAAATCAGAAATGGCAACTAAGATACGAGGGTCCTTTCAGGATAACAAAAATACCTTATCCATGGTGTTATATTCTGTCGAATACAAAAGGTGTGACCAGAGGAATGTTCAGCGATCAAGATTTAAAACGCTTTTGGTCGTAGATGTGACTTGGAATATAGATAGATATATATAAGTGTCAATTACCACATTATTTAGAAACTGAATTACAGAACGGTATGTTAGTACTTCATCTATGTACTTGTGGGTGAAGGAATGCGTGATGATAATAATGTTAGCGATTCATGTGTATTGTGTTGGCAGTTTTTAAAAAGGGGAGATATGAAAATGTTAACAATGGACTAACCAATCGTCTCCTGGACAGCATTGTGAGTTGCCAGTATTTATATATACATGTTAGTTATATATATGTTAGTTATATATACGTATACGTACATTTGATGTGAGATTTACATCCATTATCCTTAAAAAAGAAGAATAGCAAGAGACTCATGCTTTGTTATTCGATAATTTTATGAATTATGCCAGGAAAGATATTTATATTAGTTTGTAGTCCTACTTTTACATGTCTGTTTGTTTGCAATGATAGGAGAAGGAGCTTAAGGAAGAAAAGATATTCGGAACATGATCCATGCCGCTGGAGAAATAATTATTAGAGTGTTTTGTGTTTGCTGAAATGAAATTTATTTATACAATTAATAATAATATACACTCCTGGAAATAGAAATAAGAACACCGTGAATTCATTGTCCCAGGAAGGGGAAACTTTATTGACACATTCCTGGGGTCAGATACATCACATGATCACACTGACAGAACCACAGGCACATAGACACAGGCAACAGAGCATGCACAATGTCGGCACTAGTACAGTGCATATCCACCTTTCGCAGCAATGCAGGCTGCTATTCTCCCATGGAGACGATCGTAGAGATGCTGGATGTAGTCCTGTGGAACGGCTGGCCATGCCATTTCCACCTGGCGCCTCAGTTGGACCAGCGTTCGTGCTGGACGTGCAGACCGCGTGAGACGACGCTTCATCCAGTCCCAAACATGCTCAATGGGGGACAGATCCGGAGATCTTGCTGGCCAGGGTAGTTGACTTACACCTTCTAGAGCACGTTGGGTGGCACGGGATACATGCGGACGTGCATTGTCCTGTTGGAACAGCAAGTTCCCTTGCCGGTCTAGGAATGGTAGAACGATGGGTTCGATGACGGTTTGGATGTACCGTGCACTATTCAGTGTCCCCTCGACGATCACCAGTGGTGTACGGCCAGTGTAGAAGATCGCTCCCCACACCATGATGCCGGGTGTTGGCCCTGTGTGCCTCGGTCGTATGCAGTCCTGATTGTGGCGCTCACCTGCACGGCGCCAAACACGCATACGACCATCATTGGCACCAAGGCAGAAGCGACTCTCATCGCTGAAGACGACACGTCTCCATTCGTCCCTCCATTCACGCCTGTCGCGACACCACTGGAGGCGGGCTGCACGATGTTGGGGCGTGAGCGGAAGACGGCCTAACGGTGTGCGGGACCGTAGCCCAGCTTCATGGAGACGGTTGCGAATGGTCCTCGCCGATACCCCAGGAGCAACAGTGTCCCTAATTTGCTGGGAAGTGGCGGTGCGGTCCCCTACGGCACTGCGTAGGATCCTACGGTCTTGGCGTGCATCCGTGCGTCGCTGCGGTCCGGTCCCAGGTCGACGGGCACGTGCACCTTCCGCTGACCACTGGCGACAACATCGATGTACTGTGGAGACCTCACGCCCCACGTGTTGAGCAATTCGGCGGTACGTCCACCCAGCCTCCCGCATGCCCACTATACGCCCTCGCTCAAAGTCCGTCAACTGCACATACGGTTCACGTCCACGCTGTCGCGGCATGCCACCAGTGTTAAAGACTGCGATGGAGCTCCGTATGCCACGGCAAACTGGCTGACACTGACGGCGGCGGTGCACAAATGCTGCGCAGCTAGCGCCATTCGACGGCCAACACCGCGGTTCCTGGTGTGTCCGCTGTGCCGTGCGTGTGATCATTGCTTGTACAGCCCTCTCGCAGTGTCCGGAGCAAGTATGGTGGGTCTGACACACCGGTGTCAATGTGTTCTTTTTTCCATTTCCAGGAGTGTATATAGTTGTGAGTTATGATATATTTAAGTAAGAATGATAATAGCGTCTCTATGTTAAGTCAGAAACGGATTATCAAGTGCACGAGATGTTGGTTATTATTAGATGTTTCTGTTTGTTGCACAATTTTCAGATGCAATTCATAGATATGACAATGAAATGAGACCAATTTTAAATTATTTGATCGTGCATGATGACAATATTTAATAATAGTTCTAAATTACTTTATGCTTGAAATACTTAAGTGTGAAATTTTTAAACAGGTGAATTCCTTAGACCTTTGTAATATTAGTGGTGAAATATTTAAATTATTAATTTAGAAATGTTCTGTTATGACATAGAATTTATTGAGCCATGAGGAAGGAACCATGATCAATACTTGTCCTATAATCGGAGCACCCTCTTGTGTATGCAAAAGGGAATGCACTGATAATCGTCCGGGGGGCGGATGTAATGCCACTTCCTCGGACGAAAAATTAAGAAAGAAAGAAATAGCAAGCAATACCCCAAAAATTTCCTCAAAACAAGTTCCAGATTCCATCAAAAGTGAACACGTAACCGAAGTTCCATTTAACACTATTATTTGGATAATAACTGGCAGACTTTCTCACACATCTCAGCTCCAGACACGAGAATATTAAGTTCACCATGGAGATCGGAACGGATGGGATGCTCCCTTTCTTAGATGTTTTGATTAGAAGACGATCTGACGGCACTTTGGGCAACAGCGTGTATAGGAAGAAGACGCACACCGATTTGTACCTACATGCGTATAGCTGCCACCACCCGGCGCAAAAGAATGGCGTGCTCAAAACTCTTGTACACAGAGCTCACACCATCTCCGACAGGGACAGTCTCCAACAAGAATTGGACCATCTGAAGACCGTGTTTCGGAGGAACGATTACAAGGAAGGGCAAATTCGGAAGGCTATACCTCCCACACCTGCAGGCGGAGGCGGCTTTGGCTATTATTCCATTTTGTGGGGCCTTATCCGGAAAAATTGGACGCATTTTACGTAAACACCAAGTGAAAACCATCCTCCATCCTCCATCGCTACCTCGGAGATAATGTGTCCCACCGCTCGTGCGCCGGCTATAACATCACGTTCAAACTCACTTAAATCTTGATAACCTGCCATTGTAGGGCAATAACCGATCTTACAACTGCGGCAGACACTTGTTGTCTTATATAGGCGTTGCCGACCGTAGCGCCGTATTCTGCTTGTTTAATTATCTCTGTATTAGAATACGCATGCTTATAGCAGTTCCTTCGGCTCTTCAGTGTATAGTGACATCAGGAAACCAACCCCAGCCGGGATTTTCCAGTCCGAGAGATGTTTCCCTCAACCGTACGGCGACTATCGGGATTTGGAATCAATGATTCTTAAACACCAACATCTTCTACACAATTATCCATTTACACACAGTTAAAACATCTACAAAATTAAATAAGCATGTATTTACCATAAATAAATGGTGTCAAAACAGATCAAACTACAACTAGTGACTGAAAAGGGCAATGCTCTGCAACAGCCAACCCTCTATTTCAGAGGTGGAATGAAAGATTAAGAAAGAAAAAGTTAGCAGAGGTAACTTGATGGAGATGAGTCTTCACGCGGTCGGAAATTCTTTCTAAAATGTTCTGTAAGTACACCTGTATGTGTGGTAGACTTTCAAGGAGCATATTCGCCGGGAAAAGCTACAAACAAACTTTAAGAGTTTTCATATGATAAATTCTGATGCTTACTTTTCAGCATGCCCCGTATACGAGGACTGACATACAGTTGCCATTTGTAGTCGAAAGTCGGAAAAATCTGTCACCTACGCTTGCAGAGGAGCTAAGTATAAGTTACTTTAGTTGACAGATGAAAGTGAGTAGTCATGGAAATGTTGGGCATCTCTGAGGAAAAACAGTGGAAGACGGCGTCCAACGGATTCAGTCTCCCTTGGAAAATGCGGAAGACCGATTACAGGGTCACACTAGAGATGGAAGTAGTACGAGTTCGGACAAGGTAACTTCAGATGCATGGGGCTGTGTATAAGTTAACCAAACTGCTAACCTTATGGTGCAATACTGCTTATTCATACCATGCCAACCTGAATTCTTCACTCGCCGACCTCTGCAGACTCTAATAGCTCCATTGGTCTCTCTGAGAAATAAGCGTCATTTAAATATTTTTTTATTAATCGTATGTAGATTTTGAGTTACTACTAGCTTTAAACTCTTGTGATTTTAGTGATAATCCACGTAGGATGTCATCATTGAACCATTGCTAATGACATATGCCAAGGGTTTTTTACTTTTAAATTTATTTTTTCTTGGAAGTCAATTGCCTGTGGAATTCAGTGAGAATAGGACTGTCATGTAAATACAGCTATGTTTAGATTTCGTATGAAGTGTCGGTAAAAAGCCTTGTAATGCGGAGAAGCATGCGACTTATTCAGCTGAACAAAATTTCCCGCCACAGGAAAGCTTCGTGAGGCAAATTGTTTTTATTTTTGGCTACTGACGCATGGCCGTTACTGCGGAAAGCCAAACCCAATGCCCGACAGAGTATGGACTGCGGCGGAAGAAGAGCGTACCGTGAAATCTAGATTTACCGGTATACGGTTATCCTGCAAGAAGACCTATGGGACACATCCCGACGCATCTACATCCGTGTCGCAGGACACAGCACTGTCTGTTTCGCACTAATGATGAACACATTCCACAATGAAGGCAATATGCTCACTACTTACCACACGTTCAAGAGTAGGTGATATGAACAATTTTTATAAATGTGGAGGGAACAGATCACATCAAAACAAAATATATTAAATAAGGAACTATGGTTCAAAAGCAGCTTTATCTCCGCTAAGGATATACCAAAGTGGTATGAAAATAAGTAGTGGCAATATTCACCACACTGTGTGACACATAGGTCGAGGAAACACGACATTAAGTCGAAAGAGATTGGCCTCTGCAGGCAGGAACGAGTTGTGATTAGTAGGGTAGCAGTGTGTGTTCTGGCCGGCATAAGCATCTAAATACTAGATTAAAACTGAAGAAACTGCAAAAAGGTGGGAATTTAAGGAGATGGCACCTGGATAAACTGACTAAACCAGATGTTGTACAGAGTTTCAGAGAGAGCATAAGGCAACAATTGAAAGGAATAGGGGAAAGAAGTACAGTAGAAGAAGAATGGGTAGCTCTGAGGGATGAAGTAGTGAAGGCAGCAGAGGATCAAGTAGGTAAAAAGACGAGGGCTAGTAGAAATCCTTGGGTAACAGAAGAAATAATGAATTTAATTGATGAAAGGAGAAAATATAAAAATGACCTCAATGAAGCAGGCAAAAAGGAATACAAACGTCTCAAAAAATAGATCGACAGGAAGTGCAAAATGGCTAAGCAGGAATGGCTAGAGGACAAATGTAAGGATGTAGAGGCTTATCTCACTAGCGGTAAGATAGATACTGCCTACAGGAAAATTAAAGAGACCTTTGGTGAAAACAGAACCACTTGTAAGAATATGAAGAGCTCAGATGGAAACCCAGTTCTAAGCAAAGAAGGGATAACAGAAAGGTGGAAGGAGTATATAGAGGGTCTATACAAGGGCGATGTACTTGAGGACAGTATTATGGAAATGGAAGAGGATGTAGATGAAGCTGAAATGGGAGATACGATACTGCATGAAGGGTTTGACAGAGCACTGACAAAACTCTACCATCTGGTGAGCAAGATGTATGAGACAGGCGAAATTCCCTCAGACTTCAAGAAGAATATAATAATTCCAATCCCAAAGAAAGCAGGTGTTAACAGATGTGAAAATTACCGAACTATCAGTTTAATAAGTCACAGCTGCAAAATACTAACACGAGTTCTTTACAGACGAATGGAAAAACTGGTAGAAGCCGACCTCGGGGAAGATCAGTTTGGATTCCGTAGAAATATTGCAACATGTGAGGCAATATTGACCTTACGACTTATCTTAGAAGAAAGATTAAGGAAAGGCAAACCTACGTTTCTAGCATTTCTAGAGCTTTTGATAATGTCGACTGGAATACTCTCTTTCAAATTCTAAAGGTGGCAGGGGTAAAATACAGGGAGCAGAAGGCTTTTTACAATTTGTACAGAAAGCAGATGGCATTTATAAGAGTCGAGGGGCATGAAAGGGAAGCAGTGGTTGGGAAGGGAGTGAGACAAGGTTGTAGCCTCTCCCCGATGCTACTCAATCTGTATATTTACCAAGCAGTAAAGGAAACAAAAGAAATATTAGGAGTAGGTATTAAAATCCATAGAGAAGAAATAAAAATTTTGAGGTTCGCCGATGACATTGTAATTCTATCAGAGACCGCAAAGGACTTGGAAGAGCAGTTGAACGGAATGGACAGTGTCTTGAAAGGAGGATATAAGATGAACATCAACAAAAGCAAAACGAGTATAATGGAATGTAGTCGAATTAAGTCGGGTGATGCTGAGGGACTTAGATTAGGAAATGAGACACTTGAGTTAGTAGATGAGTTTTGCTATTTGGGGAGCGAAATAACTGATGATGGTCGAAGTAGGTAGCATATAAAGTGTAGACTGGCTATGGCAAGGTAAGCGTTTCTGAAAAAGAGAAATTTGTTAACATCGAGTATAGATTTAAGTGTCAGGAAGTCGTCTCTGAAAGTATTTGTATGGAGTGTGGCCATCTATGGAAGTGAAACATGGACGTTAAATAGTTTGAACAAGAAGAGAATAGAAGTTTTCGAAATGTGGTGCTACAGAAGAATGCTGAAGATTAGATGCGTAGATAACATAACTAATGATGAAGTATTGAATAGAATTGGGGAGAAGAGGAATTTATGGCACAACTTGACACAAAGAACGGACTGGTTAGTAGGACATGTTCTGAGGCATCAAGGGATCACAAATTTAGCGTTGGAGGGCAGCGTGGAGGGTAAAAATCGTAGAGGGAGACCAAGAGATGAACACACTAAGCAGACTCAGAGGGATGTAGGTTGCTGGAAGTACTGGGAGATGAAGAAGCTTGCACAGGATACAGTAGCATGGAGAGCTGCATCAAACCAGTCTCAGGACTGAAGACCACAACAACAACAGGAACTGATATGATAAAGAGTTTATTTCCAGGAAATGATAACATAAGGTAATAGCTGGTGACACATCTGGTTTCATATAACCGCTAAGACATTACGAATGTGTTATTCTGCTGACAGCAGCATCTTAATTTCCTTGTGTCTAACGTCATTCTAGGAATCATGACATCCTGCCACATGGCGAAGCCAAGGAGGATTGTAGTGGGGAGCGGAGGGGAGGTAATGGGATGGGAAATGCTTCAAATGGCTCTGAGCACTATGGGACTTAACAGCTGAGTTTATCAGTCCCCTAAAACTTAGAACTACTTAAACGTAACTAACCTAAGGACATCACACACATCCATGCCCGAAGCAGGATTCAAACCTGCGACCGTAGCGATCGCGCGGTTCCAGACTGAAGCGCCTAGAACCGCTCGGCCACTCCGGCCGGGGATGGGAAAGGATAGGAGGGGAGGGGAGGGGTAGGGAGAAGCCACCAGCAACCTCACTGCACTTTCACATTTTTCATGAAGTTCCCCGCCCTGCCCCGTGCCAGTGCTCCGCAGCTATGTTTGCATTGATTCAAAAATTCTTTTATGGTCTGGCTCACTTGTCTTAAAATTTTTTAATTTGATTTGAAGCTTTATATCAAACGCAACAAAATAATGGAGCGAGTAGATAGCAGCCGTGCACATTGGCCGCGCCGTTTGGGTCGCAATGTCACGGATAGCGCAGTCCCTCCCGCCGGAGGTTCGAGTCCTCCCTCGGGCTTGGGTGTCAGTGTTGTTCTTAGCATAAGTTAGTTTAAGTTCCCAAATGCTACTCCAGGCGGGTGTGAAATGATTGATGAATGTGCGCAACGGAAAATACTGAACGCGAAAATGAAGATTTGGCCCTGTTTGACTGCCCCCTGAAGCAGATCTTAGGATCTCTTAATGGTGATATTATATCCACGTTCTTTCTCTTTGCCATATAAATTACAAGATAAACATAAATGAATGATTGAGGGAAATAGTAACTACTAAATGATACATGTTATTTCTGCTTATAATTTATTTTAGATTAAAACGCCTTTATACAATTACAAATGTTTATATATCAATGTGCAATGGACATTAAGAGATACAAATGGATTTCCTAACTAATATGATTTATCAATTGCCCAAATCTGCCCCTTTTTATGGCTACCCGATCTAATATAAATAACACGAGACAACTGACATCATCTACGTATCAAACACTAGAAAACACTGTTGTCAAAAATGATCTACAGTGGTGTGCAACATCAGACGAAATAAAATTTACGTGATCATAGCTGTTTAGCTTTATAGCCCTAATATGCCGAAGCAGTTAGCAATATCACCATATGTACTGCGTCAGGTGCATCGGATTAATGGTTCTCGTACACGTCTGCGAGGATGGAAGACCCCAGCCAAAAAATAAAAACTCTTTCAAACAATAGCACATCAGAAGGCGGTCCTCTGACTAGTATGATCTGATACTGTCTTCTCCTCTCTGCGTTCTACACACAAGGAACACAAGTTCCCAGCCACAAGGACTGTATTCTGATAACGTATCTACATGAGTATAGACAGTGGAAGTGCTGTCAATGACTGACCGCTGCGTACTCAACGACGACTCCCTACCCGGCAGCGAAGTCGAGAATCGTATAAGTTCGCTACAATACAGTGCCTAACCATTCTAACTATAAAATCTCTTGAGAGCAAAGCCAGCAAGTCCGTCTGTACCAACAAAATCTGATACTCAGCGACTGTCAAGCCCGGGCGCTCAAAACGGAAGACTTCTTCTCTCCACCGCTGGCTTCCCAGGAAAGCTAGGCTCCCCTCCCTGGTAACTCAGAAGGCGAATCATATCCTCGAAACCACAGACTATCCTCTTTATCCACAGATTCTTCCTGACGCCGACCAAACATATTTTAGTGTTTTGTCGTCCGGCGCGGAAAGTTTGCGAGGAAATACCTATACTCATACAATGGTACACTTCACAGAATAAAAATCTTCGGAAATAACCCAGCCTGCGATTTCCGAGATAACGCTTCCTCATTCCTCTCTGCTGCGTCCAAGATTTTCAGAGTTTCCGAAGTATTATCGTGTTATCCTTCAGCCCCACTACAACCCGACTGGCCGCCGCTGTATTGTGCTTCTGCGCTCAGCTGACTAGACCGTCCATCTCGGCAGTTTCTGTGTGAAGCAGGACCAACACACCTGTGCGGGCTTTTCCACAGAGGAACTGAGTTACGCCTCCCGTTTCATTTCCACTGGCGTTCCAACCCTACAACTATTGGCAATCATTCATTACGCCGTTTTGATAATAAAGAAACTCCGTCACCTTTCATGCAATAAGCGCTGACAATTATTTAGAAGGTGTACTTGACAATGTCAGTCTTCTTTAAATATTCATATATACGATGTACAGCCTAGAAAATGAAACCGAATTCGGGTTGTAAATCACGGCGAAGTGTGTAGATGAGTGCTTGTGAGGTGCGAAATTATAGCCAACTTACATGATAAGTAGTTGATGTGGACACGGCTTTTTCTTTCTTTGTCTACACACCAATGTGATTGGCTGCCCATCAAGTATTAGCACAACAGCGTCATCACCACGTGTCATCACAAAGATCACAGAATTGTTAAACAATTTAACAAAAATATCAGTCTGTTTCGAGTTACTAGGGTGACAAGCTGAAGATGTGCTGAGTCATCGTGTTGTACTGTGCGATACTGTCGCGTAATATTGTCACGCAGGAGAAGCTCTTATGAGATGAATGACGAACACTAACTTCACTTAAC
Source organism: Schistocerca cancellata (assembly GCF_023864275.1). Classification (NCBI taxonomy): domain Eukaryota; kingdom Metazoa; phylum Arthropoda; class Insecta; order Orthoptera; family Acrididae; genus Schistocerca; species Schistocerca cancellata. The sequence goes on from NC_064629.1 coordinate 903,395,666, forward strand.
GAATGTTTATTCAGCACCTGCACATACAAGATCGTGGAGCGAACTGCCTCCGGCCAGAGCTCATACAGTATATATACAGCGACAGCACATTCCAGTACAATGATTCTTGACATTTGTGGATACTTCTAGAATATACTCGAACCGAATATAGAAATAAAAATCGTTAAGTCCACGTGAGTACCGAACTCACGACTCTCCATGCAGTAGCTTAGTAACATGAACACTACACCACTGTGCTACTCAGCCTCATCAGTGACACTGCTCCGTTCTTGAGACAACAGCGTCTCGGTATTACGTTGTCCTAGTCCGGGAACGAGTCATCGTTACTGCATACTCTAACACCTTACGACTGATTCTCGCCCTGGCGGTGATCTTCTTACAAGGGAACCTCCCTATCGCACCCCCCCTCAGATTTAGTTATAAGTTGGCACAGTGGATAGGCCTTGAAAAACTGAACACAGATCAATCGAGAAAACAGGAAGAAGTTATGTGGAACTATGAAAACATAAGCAAAATATACATACTGGGTAGGCCATGTGAAGATAGCCAACATCAAGGATGGTCTGAGCTCAGTGGCGCCGTGGTCCCGTGGTTAGCGTGAGCAGCTGCGAAATGAGAGGACGTAGGTTCAAGTCTTCCTTAAAGCGTGAAATTTTATTTTTTATTTTTAGACAATTATCAAAGTTCAGGCACTCACACATAATCAACTTCGCTCTCCAAAATTCCAGGACATGTTCAGATTTGCTTGGACATATGCAGTATTTGATGGTCAGTACACGGAAAAATTTGAAAACGTTAAAAACATATGTTTTGACAGAGCACAGGGAGAAGTGTGCGGCTGTGAAACTGTTGCATTCATTTGTTGCAGTTTATGTGACTAACTCTTATGTTTTCATCAGTTTTTTGGAAGTAATACTCACATCCACAAGAAAACCTAAATCGGGCAATGTAGAAGAATCTTTTTGCCATTCGCCAAGTGTACAAGATAGGTGGGTCGACAACATATCCCTGTAATATGACGCACATTCCCTCACCAGTGTCGTATAGAATATATCAGACTTGTTTTCCTGTGGAGGAATCGGTTGACCTATGACCTTGCGATCAAATGTTTTCGGTTTCCATTGGAGAGGCACGTCCTTTCGTCTACTAATCGCACGGTTTTGCGATGCGGTCGCAAAACACAGACACTAAACTTATTACAGTTAACAGAGACGTCAATGAACGAATGGACAGATCATAACTTTATGAAAATAAAGAAAAACTTTTCACTTGAGGGGAGACTTGTACCAAGGTTCTCTCGTTCTGCAGCTGGGCACGCTAACCACGGGACCACGGCGCTCCTGAGTTTAGATTATCCTTGATGTTGCCTATCTTCGCATGTACTACTCAGTTTGTATATTTTACTTATTTTTTCATAGTTTCACACAACTTCTTCCTGTTTTCTCGATTGATCTGTGTTCAGTTTTTCAAGGCCTATCCACTGTGCCAAATTATAACTAAATCTGAGGGGGGTGCGATGGGGAGGTTCCCTTGTTAGAACTTCTTTTGTCGCTTCGCTATTCCTCACCTTTCCGCTTGTTGCCTGTCGCTGGAGCTTTGAATATACCCTGGGTTGCAGGAACCTTATAGGGCTTCATCAAAGGACGTGGACCGTATCTCTGATCTTTCATCGTCCTGTGTCGGGATCGAAATCTTCAACTTCATAAGTAACATCAGACAACTGTCTGAGTTCCACAGTAGTAACATCAGACAGCTGTCTGAGTTCCACAGTAGCACCTGAGGAGCTATCCGAGAGACTAACATTCCGAACAGGAGTGAAAATCCAGACGAGGGCACCAGGCTGGTAGACAACAGGGCAGTGGCTCGCGTCATACCTTCGGCGATCGTTTTCTTGAGCCTGCAGCGTGCCGAACTTCCTCAGCTCTGGTTAACACCTGGCCGATGTAACTGTCGATCACGGCGTCAGGATGTAATGGAAACACAGTGTCCATCGACGTAGTCGCGTCAAGCCCATGCACCAGGAAAAATGGCGCAAAACCTGTGGTGTCTTGTTTGTCGGTGTCGTAGGCAAACGTCACGAAAGATAGCACCTAACCCCAGTTACTCTGCTCAGCATTGACGAACATTGATAGCATGTCGGCCAAGGTGTTATTAAGGCGTTCAGTAAGCCCACTACTTGGCGGATGGTAGGCAGTCGTCATGTAATGAGTAATGTTGCATCGACCGTTTATCTCTGTCACAACATTCGATTGAAAAACTTTCACTCGGTCCGTAATTAACGACCATGGGGCACCATATTTTAATAAAACGTTCTCCATGATGAATTTGGCTACCTCGAATGCTTCGGCGGATCTCACGGCTTTTGTAATGGCATACATCTACATCTACATCTACATTTATACTCCGCAAGCCACCCAACGGTGTGTGGCGGAGGGCACTTTACGTGCCACTGTCATTATCTCCCTTTCCTGTTCCAGTCGCGTATGGTTCGCGGGAAGAACGACTGTCTGAAAGCCTCTGTGCGCGCTCTAATCTCTCTAATTTTACATTCGTGATCTCCTCGGTAGGTATAAGTAGGGGGAAGCAATATATTCGATACCTCATCCAGAAACGCACCCTCTCGAAACCTGGCGAGCAAGCTACACCGCGATGCAGAGCGCCTCTCTTGCAGAGTCTGCCACTTGAGTTTGTTAAACATCTCCGTAACGCTATCACGGTTACCAAATAACCCTGTGACGAAACGCGCCGCTCTTCTTTGGATCTTCTCTATCTCCTCCGTCAACCCGATCTGGTACGGATCCCACACTGATGAGCAATACTCAAGTATAGGTCGAACGAGTGTTTTTTGGGCCACCTCCTTTGTTGATGGACTACATTTTCTAAGGACTCTCCCAATGAATCTCAACCTGGTACCCGCCTTAGTGTGTTAGATAATCAGTGCAAACAGTAATCCATCTATTGCCACTAGCAGACGTTGGAAATCGAATGAGGAGGTCAGTCCCAACACGCTGGATAGGTGTTTCGGCTGGTAGAATTGGTATGAGTCAGCCGGGTGGTTTCTGAGGAACTGCCTTCCTCCTCTGCCACTCTCGACAGTGCGACACATAGTTCCGGACACTCCTAAATAAACCTGGCCAGAAAAATCTCTTGCGGATTCGGTCGTATGTCTTAATAAATCCTAAAAGTCTGGTCTCAGGTGCCACCTCCTTCCAAACTGATCAAAGATTTTCTGGCAAAGTAATCCATTAAGTACCTTAATTTGTCCTTTCACAGCCTCTGACCGATTTAGGGCAAGCATAATTTTCGATATCTTGGCTTCCTTGCCGGCCGTTGTGGCCGAGCGGTTCTACGTGCTTCAGTCTGGAACCGCGCTGCTATTACGGTCGCAGGTTCGAATCCTGCCTCGGGCATGGATGCGTGTCATGTCCTGAGGTTTGTTAGGTTTAAGTAGTTCTAGATCTAGGGGACTGATGACCTCAGATGTTAAGGCTCATAGTGCTCACAGCCATTAGGCGTACTTCTTCTGCTCAGCAGAGAGATCCTGGAGAGCGGCGATATAGTCACTATCTTCATCAAAGTCTTGACGTTCTTGCACAGGGTTTCTTGAGAGACATGCGGTGTCTTGGTGTTTTCTTCCACTTTTGTACACTATGGTAATGTCATACTCTTGAAGACGTAGTGCCCACCTGGCGAGTTGTCCTGTTGGATCCTTAAGTCCTGTCAACCAACAAAGTGAATGAGGATCTGTAACAACTGTGAATGACCTTCCCTAGAAGGCAGATGTCCCAGATCACAGCAAGGCATTCTCTTTCTGTAGTTGAGTAGTTTTTATCGGCTTTTGTAAGTGTCGTAGAAGCATAGGTTTATAACCTTCTCTTTTCCATCCGAAATTTGCACTAGAACAGCACCGATCCCATCCCCGCTGCATCTGTATGTAGTTCTGTAGGTGCTCTCTCATCATACAGATCAAGCAGAGGGTCAGCCGTAAGAGCATATCACAGCTCATCGAAAGAATCTTGTTGAGCACCACTCCAGATAAATTTAGCATCTGCTTTTAACAACTCTTGGGGTGGCCCGGCTTTGAAAACAAAGTCTTTGATAAAAGTACGGTAATAAGAACACAATCCGAGGAAGCTTCTTACATCTCTAATACTTTTAGGAATAGTACATTCCATTAAGGATCTCTCCTTTTCTGGTTCTGGCCACACACCTACGTTTGGCACAAGGTGTCTAAGTATTTTTACATTTTTGCTCCAAAGAGACTCTTTCTTGGTTTAAGTTTCAGTCCTCATTGTTGGAGACGGCCCTCAGTCTTTTTATTTGTTCATCAAATGTCTCTGAGAACGCTATAATGTCTTCTAAATAACAAAGACACATCGTCCACTTAGATGGCTTAGAAGATTATCCATTATCCGTTCAAAGGTTCCTGGTGCATTACACAAACCAAACGGCACTACCATCAAATGATATGGGTCCTCATGGGTGATGAATGCAGTTTTCTCACGATCAGCCTCATCTATTTCGATTTGCCAGTATGCCGAGTACATGTCCATGATTGAGAAAAACTTAGCTCCCTTCAGACAATCTAGTGTAACGTCAATTCGTGGAAGAGGATAAACGTCCCTTTTAGTTATCTTATTACGCTTTCTGTAATCATCACAAAAGCACCAACTGCCGTCTTTTTTCCTGAAGAGGACCACTGGTGACGACCATGGGCTCTGCGAAGGCTGAATGATGTCATTCTTCATCGTTTCCTCAACCTCGTCACGAATTATTCTACATTCGGTGGCTGACACATAGTGTGCTCTCTGGATTATACACTGCTGCCCATTAAAATTGCTACACCAAGAAGAAACGCAGATGATAAACGGGTATTCATTGCACAAATATATTGTACTAGAACTAAAATGTGGTTACATTTTCACGAAATTTGGGTGCATAGATCCTGAGAAACCAATGCCCAGAGCCGTAATAGCGGCCTTGATACGCCTGGGCATTGAGTCAAACAGAGCATGGACGGCGTGTACAGGTACAACTGCCCATGCATCTTCAACACGATACCACAGTTCATCAAGAGAAGTGACTGACGTATTGTGACGAGCCAGTTGCTCGGCCACCATTGACCACACGTTTTCAATTGGTGAGAGATCTGGAGAATGTGCTGGCCAGGGCAGCAGTCGAACATTTTCTGTATCCAGAAAGGCCCGCACAGGAACTGCAACATGCGGTCGTGTATTATCCTGCTGAAATGTAGGGTTACGCAGGGTTCGAATGAAGGATAGAGCAACGGGTCGTGACACATCTGAAATGAAACGTCCACTGTTCAAACTACCGTCAATGCGAACAAGAGGTGACCGAGACGTGTGACCAATGGGACCCCATACCATAACGCCAGGTGATACGCCAGTATGGCGATGACGAATACACGTTTCCAATGTGCGTTCACCCCGATGTCGCCAAACACGGATGCGACCATCAAGATGCTGTAAACAGAACCTGGATTCATCCGAAAAAATTACGTTTTGCCATTCGTGCACCCAGGTTCGTCACTGAGTACACCATCGCATTCCCTCCTGGCTGTGATGCAGCGTCAAGAGTAACCGCAGCTATGATTTCCGAGCTGATAGTTCATCCTGCCACGAACGTCGTCGAACTGTTCGTGCAGATGGTTGTTGTCTTGCAAACGTCCCCATCTGTTGACTCAGACATCGAGACGTGGCTGCACCATCCGTTACAGCCATGTGGATAAGATGCCTGTCATCTCGACTGCTAGCGATACGAGGCCGTTGGGATCCAGCACGGCGTTCCGTATTACCCTCCTGAACCCACCGATTCCATATTCTGCTAACAGTCTTTGGATCTCGACCAACGCGAGCAGCAATGTCGCGATATGATAAACCGCAATCGCGATAGGCTACAATCCGACCATTATCAAAGTCGGCAACGTGATGGTAAGCATTTCTCCTCCTTACACGAGGCATCACAACAACGTTTCACCAGGCAACGCTGGTCAACTGCTGTTTGTGTATGAGAAATCGTTTGGAAACTTTCCTCATGTCAGCACGTTGTAGGTGTCGCCACCGGCGCCAACCTCGTGTAAATGTTCTGAAAAGCTAATCATTTGCATATCACAGCGTCTTCTTCCTGTCGGTTAAATTTCGCGTCTGTAGCACGTCATCTTTGTGGTGTAGTAATTTTAATGGCCAGTAGCGTAGGTTTATTGTCTCCAGTGCTAATCCGGTGCTTCACCTCGATTGGTCTAATTTGCTCTTCACCTGTGGATTGAAGCATTCAGACGACTCTTCAAGAATCGTAAGTAGCTTCTTCTGTTGTTCCTTAGTGAGATCTGATCTCGTAGTGGTAGCGCTAATTTCGCCCACAGCCTCGGCATGGGAGCTTTCTATGACGCCCAATTGTTCTTCAATTAACGGCTTAGCGTTTGCTATGCACATGCGTCTTGGAAGTATCTGCGGTTCTCGGCGACAGTTAACTATCCACAATTCACCGAATACGTTCTTAAACGAGTCGGCAGAGGCTATTCTGCAGTGGTATGCTTCTTTTACATTCCACTACAAGATCCAATGGTTCATGCATGGCATGACACGTGACAGTTACCTTTCTAGCGCTGACTACAGGAATCATCACTTCATCGAACACACATAGTCTCCACACACTCGCATGCGCATCTTCCTGTCCACAGTATCTCGTTTCGTCTAGCACAATCTTCGAGCGATCACATTCTATAATTGCCTGAGAAGCTTTCATAAAGTCCCATCGGAGAATGACGTCGTGAGTGTTGAACTCACAACCGTCCATGCAACAGTTCAGTAACGTAACCACTAGACAAAGGTGCTACTCAGCATTTTTTACGATAATATAAGACCCATGGCATCGCATATTAGGACTAGAATCTGGCTCTATAAACCTAGGCGTACAGTCATGGGAAAAAGTTTGAAGGAAACTTCATCATGGCAAATGAGAGAGGACTTAATGAAGAATGTAAACATACAAATATTTTGGCAACAGCTACCCACATGCAGATGATAAAGCCCTGCAAGCACATACACTCAGACAAATGAAATTCGACACTCTTAAAACCAAGGATTATCGACAATCTTCAGCTCCGTGATAGCGTTATTGTCACAGCTCTACGCCTCAGACGCTGTGAGAACTAAATTTCGATAATTCCCAACAGAGCTGAACCCTTACTTTACACATTAGCGAACTCTCCCGTAGTAGTAAACTCCCATTTATATTCAAAATATTTTTCAGTAATGGTAATATTATTTTGGTAACTTATAAACAACGTCCGATCAGAAAATAGTCACATTGTCCAATTAAACTGTGTTTGCTCTAAGGAGCAGTGCAGTGCTTTTCGCCATCTGCTATCTTTTGTTTCCCGCATACAGTCGAAATTATGTGGTTCTGTTTTACGGGAAGTTAAGGAGCAACAAACCATAATTTCCGTTGGATAACCATATTCTGCTCTTGGAATGTCAATTAGAAGATTGTTCAGTTTTGAACTCGCTTACCTCCTTCGGATCATTCCTCAACGTCAAATACGTACAACCGGATGTTTGGGTCACATGCCCTCATATTCGGAGCTATTAAAGGAAATCCCGATTGCTTACAGTACTTCGAAAATTACACTTGTCATAAAGTCACGAAAGAAACATCTAAATATAGAAGACATTCGATAAATTTTGAAAATATTGTGAATGTCTTCACGCCAAGAATTTTAATTAATCATTCATCCATCCACACATTCATGCGGAACAGAAAAAAGCACATATTTATAGCACGATGTATGCGAGTGAACAACGGACATTGGACTACATTTACATGAAATGTATTCTTGCCACATCTGCTCATGCCAAATCACAGCTCCCATCTAAACTCAGCTTTGTCGATTCAAACACAACGCTGTCTAAGAAGCTTGGGGCTCGTTCTTTTTTCATTGCTCGCCGCAGCCGACTCACTAAACTGCTTTCTCAACGCTCCTACTGATCGAGTCGAAGATATCCATGTTCTCAGATATCGACAGATCTGTACACAATACAGTTTTGCAAAGTGTTTCCGTTTCAAGAACACGTGAATAAATTTCAGTTCTGAAAGTTTTAAATGTGGCAGAGAATTCTGAATGTTTTAATGTGGTTTCCTTTATTATCTACATGGATAATGTTTAGTCTCTATATCAACAGAGCGTTATGTATACGAAAATTTTCCTGGTTTTTGTGGCATCATGATTTCAGCTACCGTTTGTAACCGTCATGTTTATTTGGATGGATAAATCGTAGACTACTGAAATACTGTAGAACGGTTGAAATGACTGGTTGCTACATGCTCTGTACCTCCAACAACCGGAACTGGGATACTTTTTGTAGGAATTATTTACAGTATTTCCTGATTACTGAATCCGTTCAGCCATTCTCAAAATTCGATGAATTTTGCTCGACCAATCAGTCGCTCCCGATAGCACATTTTCTGCAGTATCTGCATCCACAACGAAGGATCAAAATTTTCCTAATCGCCCTGGGTACACCGAGTAATTTGACACAATGGACAGCACATCCAAATGAAACCTGTACAGATATCCATCCGTCCACCCACCTTTATGGTTTCCGTGGCTTCCCTGATTCGCCTGTGGCTAACAAGGGAATGTTTTCTTAGAAAATGACAGTGAGATTTTCCTCTCACCCCCATACAGAGCTTAAGTTGCATCTTTGATGACTTCATCTTCGACTCTAGGTTGTCCCTCCCTCCTCCATTTCGCTTGCTTGCCATGTTGCGGGCCTTGACCCCGACAGACTTGGTGAGGTCGATCGCAGTTTGCTCTGCACGAAGCTTAGCTTCTGATCGTGTCACAATTTTCAGCAATGCCTCACATTTTTGGTCTCCACGATTCGTATGTACCCATTACTGAACATGTCGCTTCCATGTTGTACTGGTATAACTGGTACTGGGCCTGTGTGTAAACGATAAAACGCAGTAACCACTCCAGACGTGATAGACGACATATTCGCTGGTTGCAGAGTCTACGGTCGACGAAAGAATTATCTGTAAGGGGTACGCTTAGTTTAGAACGTATTTCACAACGCCAATAGAAAATATCAGTTCATGCTGCTGCTCTGTTTCCGGCACGTGTCAGAATCAAGAGTAAACTGTGTTAGAAACATGAAATATATATTTTATTATATTTTTACCATACAACATCTTCAACGTCGAGCTATTCAATAACCCAACTGTCAGCGGAATTGCTTACTACACAGGGACGCGAAATAGAGCCGGTACGAATCCGCGCTCTGTTACTACAACCAATGGTCCGGTATGCAGGCCATCCTCAGAGAGGTATGCAGGCAGTTTCCCACAACCGTTTCAGCAAATACTGAGCTTTTCCCTTATCTTCATTTCGGAATATTCGGTATGTAATCAATGATAATCGGTAAAACAGACAAAAGCCTTATACGATTCACAAAGAGATGCTGCACGCCACAGTACTGTTAAAAATTGTTGTTAAATGGTTGAAATGGCTCTGAGCACTGTGGGACTTAACATCTGAGGTCATCAGTCACAACAGTACTGATTTATGTAAACTCAATAATGTGGTAGTAGGGATGACCTCCGATCACAAAATGAAACAATAAAGAAATCACCAAACCTTAAAATAGCGGACCCCACTAAATAACGAGTCAGATAACCGAAGAAAATCACAGCAAAAACAGGTACTCAAATATTGAAAATATAAACTTTCATTCGCCTAAATGTCATAAGAAAGCACTAGTACTTTCTGATAAGTCGAAGGCTATAAAAATTAAGTAAACAAATAACAGTGAAATCAGTTGTTTTATTGATAAACTTGAAAATAAAATGCCATTTCGAGAGAATGACGTTTTTGCGGTTGTCAGCGTATACAAATACGGCAGAAATTGGTTAAATTTCTCATGAATTTGGTAAAGCGAACTTTCGTTTATGTACCTCGGTAACCTTGCCCTACGCTCACTAGTTATAAGGAAAACAGTTCCAGTATCAGGATATGAATATAATTTTCCTACACGAAGCGACACTCGGAGATCAGATGACAAGAGTACATTTTGGAAGAATATGTGCCGCGCTGGATTAGCCGAGCGGTCCAAAGCGCTGCAGTCATGGACTGAGCGGCTGGTCTCGGCGGAGGTTAGAGTTCTGCCTCGGGCATGCGTGTGTGTGTTTGTCCTTAGGATAATTTAGGTTAAGTAGTGTGTAAGTTTAGGGATTGATGACCTTAGCAACTAAGGCCCATAAGATTTCACGCACATTTGAACAATTTGAACACTTGGAAGAATATCTACTATCAGCGAAAAAATATGCCGCAGCGATGGAAGTCTCGATATGTAGAAAAAAGAATTGAAGTCTGACTCTGATCATCTGTCAAACGAATAACGATTTTTAATGATATGAAATTTTGTATAATTTTTCTTTTATCTGTGTGAAGTCACTAAAGCAGATGATCCCGTCTCCGTGTAGCGTTGAACTAAAACAAGAATTAACAGAAATATACCTCTGATCGTAACTTCGGGGACAGTTGTTTCCAGCTTACCAATGATTTTTCGTTTCACTAAGTTAGGACCGTATTCGCTTACGACTAATGTATTTAGTAATTCGCTGGCGAAATTTCTGGGTAACTTACGAAAGTTAACACAAGTGAAGACGTTAAACTATAAAATACGACAAGGAGTGACTTTTGCCTTTCTTCCGGAACTGTACTGTCGCTTCTGCAGCCGTTCTTTCCACAAAATAACACCAGAAGGGGCGAAAAGATAGAACGAAAGGCCGCTATTTAAAGGAGCCCGCGGTTGGCATTGTGGTTATTCAGAGCTGGATTGGAAGCCGGGAGCGCTTGCCAAATGCTGTCATCTCGCTCCCTAACACGCAAAGAATCACCGCGTAGCTCATTCCGTATTGAAGCACTTCGGGGACCCCAGAGGCGAGGCCTGCGAGTCGCCCTCAAAATACGCGCCGCAGTTGTTCCGCCGCGCTACATTATCTCCGTACAACTGTTAACGTGTTCGTTACACTTTACACACTACATTTACGAACGTGTATCGGCTATTTTTCTAACGAGTTGCAATTTTCAAATGTTACGATATTTAACATCAGAACAAATTACGTATTTTTCCGCTGCTTGCCTTTCCGTTACCTTGAAGTAACTGTTTTGTGTTTGTGAAAAATTCTTAATTTGTCCTTGGTGTTGATTACACGTTAATGTTGTGAGAAACGAGTATTCTCTTCACCTTTTACATGACTAAGTATAATGGTTTTCATACTAATGAAAAATGAATTCTTAGATAACATTCAGTAATAATTAAGCCGGCCGAAGTGGCCGTGCGGTTAAAGGCACTGCAGTCTGAAACCGCAAGACCGCTACGGTCGCAGGTTCGAATCCTGCCTCGGGCATCGATGTTTGTGATGTCCTTAGGTTAGTTAGGTTTAACTAGTTCTAAGTTCTAGGGGACTAATGACCTCAGCAGTTGAGTTCCATAGTGCTCAGAGCCATTTGAACCAGTAATAATTACAGAGTCCAACATTCGCCTGCCTGTAGTAAAAAATAAACATCGAATGACTTCATCGAAATTTAAAGAGACGTTTTCGACTGAAAGTCAAGCTTTGAAAACCAATTTGTTGTTGAAATCTACATCTACATGTACGCTATACTTGGTATACAACTCTGAAGCGCATGGAAAAGGGTACGTCTTATCGTACTGCTTGTTAGAATTTCATCCTGTTCATATCTCGAGTGGATCGCTGGAAGGATGATGGCTTAAGTAATTCTTTGCACGCTGTAATTAATGTAATTCTGTCTTCAGTATTCCTGTTATCTCCTTATTGTTACTGTCCGGCGCACTTCAGTGATATTCTACGGTGGGTCGCTCGAGTGCTGCGGGAGCAGTCTCTTTCCCACACCGATTGTATTTTCCGAGTATCCTACCAATGAACCGATGCATGCCACCTGATTTATCTATGACTGTGGCTATATGATTATTCCATTTCACAGTTTCACAAATTGTTAGTATGAATGAGTTAGCTTAATCCTATTGTGATTTTTGTGAAGTGCTCGGTTTTACACATCTGGCGATTTAAAGCTATTTGCGTATCACTGCATCAATTCAAATATTTATCACTACCTGAATAAATATATATCTAGCTCTTTTTCAGACAGTACTAAGGTTATTCGATACTTGATTTTACCGTACTTTCATTGATAAGCGTTGCACTGGTAGTGGGTCAAATGATTGTCGGAAGTCAACAGACAATGTGTCTCCATGATTGGCTTGATCCATTACTCCCAGGTGGTCATGTGACAGAAGTGCCTACGGTCACACATGACCTATATTTTCGAAATCCATAGTGGCTGCTATGAAGGAAACATTAACGTTCGACATTCATCAACAAAATTGAGCTCAGACTGTCGTCTGAGAGTGTACAACACGTCGGTTGCAAAGAAACTGGACGCTAGGTTTTGTGGATCACCTCTATCTTTCTTATGGCCGTCTGTAACCTTTGGTTACTTGCAACTACTGGGTAAAGTCTGTTGCTCGAGGGATTTCCGGTACATTGTCTACATCTACATCTACATGGGTACACTGCAAATCACATTTAAGTGCATGGCAGAGGGTTCATCGAACCACCTTCACAAACCTCTATTATTCCAATCTCGTATAGCGCGCGGAAAGAATGAACACCTATATCTCTCCGTACGAGCTCTGATTTCCCTTATTTTATCGTGGTGACCGTTCCTCCCTATGTAGGTCGGTGTCAACAAAATATTTTCACATTCGGAGGAGAAAGTTGCTGTTTGGAATTTCGTGAGAAGGTTCCGTCGCAACGAAAAACGCTTTTCTTTCAATGATTTCCAGCCCAAATCCCGTATCATTTCTGTGACATTCTCTCCCATATTTCGCAATAATACAAAACGTGCTGCCTTTCTTTGAACTTTTTCGATGTACTCTGTCAGCTCTATCTGGCAAGGATCCCACACTGCGCAGCAGTATTCTAAAAGTGGACGGACAAGCATTGTGTAGGCAGTCTTCTTGCTAGGTCTGTTACATTTCCTAAGTGTTCTGCCAATAAACGCAGTCTTTGGTTAGTCTGCCCCACAACATTTTCTGTGTGCTCCTCTCAATTTAAATTGTTCGTAACTGTAATACCTAGGTATTTAGTTGAATTTACGGCTTTTAGGTTAGATTGATTCATCGTGTAACCGAAGTTTAATGAGGTCCTTTTAGCACTAATGTGAATGTCCTCACTTTTCGTTATTTAGTGTCAACTGCCACTTTTCACACCATTCAGATACTTTTTCTAAGTAGTTTTGCAATTTGTTTTGATCTTCTGATGACTTTATTAGTCGATAAACGATAGCGTCATCTGCAAACAACCGAAGACGGCTGCTCAGACTGTCTCCCAAATCGTTTATATAGATAAGGAACACCAAAGAGCCTATAACACTACCTTGGGGAACGCCTGAAATCACTTCTGTTTTACTCGATGACTTTCCGTCAGTTACTACGAACTGTGACCTCTCTGACAGGAAATCAGAAATCCAGTCACATAACTGAGACGATATTCCATAAGCACGCAATTTTACTACGAGCCGCTTGTGTGGTACAGGGTCAAAGGCCTTCCGGAAATCCCGGAATACGGAATCGATCTGAAATCCCTTGTCAATAGCACTTAGCACTTCATGTGAATAAAGAACTATTTGTGTTTCACAGGAACAATGTTTTCTAAACCCATGTTGACTGTGTATCAATAGACCGTTTCCTTCGAGGTAATTCATAATGTTCGAACACAACATATGTTCTAAATTCCTACTGCATATCGCCGTTAACGATATGAGCCTGTAACTTAGTGAATTTCTCCTACTACCTTTCTTGAATATTGGTGTGACCTGTGGAACTTTCCAGTCTTTGGGTACGGATCTTTCGTCAAGCGAACTAGTGTATATGATTGTTAAGTATGAAGTTAATGCATCAGTATACTCCGAAAGGAACCTAACTGGTATACTGTCTGGACCAGAAGACTTGCTTTTATTAAGTGATTTAAGTTGCTTCACTACTCCGAGGATATTTACTTCTACGTTACTCATGTTGGCAGCTGTTCTCGATTCGAATTCTGGATTATTTACTTCGTCGTCTTTTGTGAAGGAATTTCGGAAGGCTGCGTTTAGTATCTCCGTTTTGGCAGCACTGTCTTCGATAGTATCTCTATTCCTATCACGCAGAGAAGGCGTTGATTGTTTATTGCCGATAACATACTTCACATACGACTAGAATCACTTTGGATTTTCTGCCAGGTTTCGAGACAAAGTTTCGTTGTGGAAAGTGTTATAGGCGTCTCTCATTTACTCCGCGCTAAGTTTCGAGCTTCTGTAAGGGATCGCCAGTCTTGGGGATTTTGCGTCTGTTTAAATTTGGCATTTTTGTTTCATTGTTTCTGCAACTGTGTTCTAACCCGTTTTGTGTACCAAGCAGGATCAGCTCCGTCGTTTGTTAGTTTATTTGGTATAAACCTCTCAATTGCTGCCGATACTATTTCCTTGAATTTAAGCCACATCTGGTCTACACTTATATTATTAATTTGGAATGAGTGGAGATGGACTCTCAGGAAGGCGTCAAGAGAATTTTTATCTGCTTTTTTCAACAGGTGTATTTTTCGCTTATTTTTCGAGGATTTGGGGATTACAATATTCAATCTCGCCGCGACAGTCCTGTGTTCACTAATCTCTATATCGGTTTCGATGCTGGTTATTAACTCAGGATTATTTGTTGCTAAGAGGTCAAGTGTGTTTTCACAACCGTTTACTACTCGCGTGGGCTCATGAACTAACTGCTACAAATACTTTTCAGAGAATGCTTTTAGCACAATTTCGGATGATATTTTATGCGTACCTCCGGAATTAAACATGTACTTTCGCCAACATATCGTGGGTAAATTAAAGTCACCACCAACTAATATCGTATGAGTCGGGTACGTGTTTGAAATCAAACTCAAGTTTTCTTCGAATTTTTCAGCAACTATATCATCTGAACTGGGACGTCGGCAAAAGGATCCAATATTATTTTATTCCGGTTGCCAACAATGACCTCTGCCCATACTAAATCACAGGAAGTGTCTACTTCAATTTCGCCACAAGGTAGACTACTTACAACAGCAACAAATACGCCACCGCCAACCGCGTTTAGCCTGTCTTTTCGGAACACCGTAAGGTTCTTCGCAAAAATTTCGGCTTAGCTTATATCCGGCTTTAGTCAGCTTTCAGTGCCAATAACGATTTGAGCATTAGTGCTTTCTATTTGCGCTTGGAGATCTCGTACTTTCCCAGCACAGCTACGACATTTTACAACTGTTATGCCAATGGTTCATGTATCTATGTTATTCCTGTGTTAAGCCTGCACCCTTTGTGACTGAAGCCCATCTTGTGTTTTCCCGAGACCCTCTAATCTAAGAAACCGCCCAGTCCACGCCACGCAGCCCCTACTACCCATGTACCTGCCGCCTGCGTACAATGGACACCTGACCTATTAAGCAGAACCCGAAACCCAACCACCCTTTGGCGCAAGTCGAGGAATCTGCAGCCTACACGGTCGCAGAACCGTCTGAGCCTTTGATTCACACCCTCCACTCGGCTCTGTACCAGAGGTCCGCAATCGGTCCTGTCGACTATGCTGCAAATGGTCAGCTCTGCTTTCATCTTGCAAGCTAGACTGGCAGCCTCTACCACTTCTGTTGGCCGCTCGAAAACAGAAATAATCTCTTCAGCTCCAAAGCGACACACATCATTGGTACCGACGTGAGCAACCACCTGCAGTTGTCTGCACCCTGTGCTCTTAGTGGCATGTGGGAGGAGTCTTTCCACATCTGGAATGACTCTACACGGAGTGCACATTGATTTTCTTACCCTCCTTGTCAGCCAAGTCCCTAAGGGGCCCCATAACGCGCCTAACGTTGGAGCTCCCAACTACCGATAGTCCCACCCTCTGCGATTGCCCGGATCTTAGCGTTTAGTGAATTCGAAAGTAAAATACTAGGTACCGACTTGACAGAAAATCCTAGGAAGTTCTGGTCTTACGTTAATTCAGTAAGTGGCTCGAAACAGCATGTCCAGACACTCCGGGATGATGATGGCATTGAAACAGAGGATGACAAGCGTAAAGCTGAAATACTAAACACCTTTTTCCAAAGCTGTTTCACAGAGGAAGACCGCACTGCAGTTCCTTCTCTAAATCCTCGCACAATCGAAAAAATGGCTGACATCGAAATAAGTGTCCAAGGAATAGAAAAGCAACTGAAATCACTCAACAGAGGAAAGTCCACTGGACCTGACGGGATACCAATTCGATTCTACACAGAGTACGCGAAAGAACTTGTCCCCTTCTAACAGCCGTGTACCGCAAGTCTCTAGAGGAACGGAAGGTTCCAAATGATTGGAAAAGAGCACAGGTAGTCCCAGTCTTCAAGAAGGGTCGTCGAGCAGATGCGCAAAACTATAGACCTATATCTCTGACGTCGATCTGTTGTAGAATTTTAGAACATGTTTTTTGCTCGAGTATCATGTCGTTTTTGGAAACTCAGAATCTATTATGTAGGAATCAACATGGATTCCGGAAACAGCGATCGTGTGAGACCCAACGCGCTCTATTTGTTCATGAGACCCAGAAAATATTAGATACAGGCTCCCAGGTAGATGCTATTTTTCTTGACTTCCGGAAGGCGTTCGATACAGTTCCGCACTGTCGCCTGATAAACAAAGTAAGAGCCTACGGAATATCAGACCAGCTGTGTGGCTGGATTGAAGAGTTTTTAGCAAACAGAACACAGCATGTTGTTCTCAACGGAGAGACGTCTACAGACGTTAAAGTAACCTCTGGCGTGCCACAGGGGAGTGTTATGGGACCATTGCTTTTCACAATATATATAAATGACCTAGTAGATAGTGTCGGAAGTTCCATGCGGCTTTTCGCGGATGATGCTGTAGTATACAGAGAAGTTGCAGCATTAGAAAATTGTAGCGAAATGCAGGAAGATCTGCAGCGGATAGGCACTTGGTGCAGGGAGTGGCAACTGACCCTTAAACATAGACAAATGTAATGTATTGAGAATACATAGAAAGAAGGATCCTTTATTGTATGATTATATGATAGCGGAACAAACACTGGTAGCAGTTACTTCTGTAAAATATCTGGGAGTATGCGTGCGGAACGATTTGAAGTGGAATGATCATATAAAATTAATTGTTGGTAAGGCGGGTACCAGGTTGAGATTCATTGGGAGAGTCCTTAGAAAATGTAGTCCATCAACAAAGGAGGTGGCTTACAAAACACTCGTTCGACCTATACTTGAGTATTGCTCATCAGTGTGGGATCCGTACCAGGTCGGGTTGACGGAATAGATAGAGAAGATCCAAAGAAGAGCGGCGCGTTTCGTCACAGGGTTATTTGGTAACCGTGATAGCGTTACGGAGATGTTTAACAAACTCCAGTGGCAGACTCTGCAAGAGAGGCGCTCTGCATCGCGGTGTAGCTTGCTCGCCAGGTTTCGAGAGGGTGCGTTTCTGGATGAGGTATCGAATATATTGCTTCCCCCTACTTATACCTCCCGAGGAGATCACGAATGTAAAATTAGAGAGATTAGAGCGCGCACAGAGGCTTTCAGACAGTCGTTCTTCCCGCGAACCATACGCGACTGGAACAGGAAAGGGAGGTAATGACAGTGGCACGTAAAGTGCCCTCCGCCACACACCCTTGGGTGGCTTGCGGAGTATAAATGTAGATGTAGATGTAGATCTTGCAGGCTGAGTGGTTTCCTCTGAAACAGGACAGGCGACAGCATCCGGCTCAGCGACAGTGTCAGCCACAGACAGCACCTGGAACCTATTTGTCAGACAAACCGGGGAGGTCTTACGTGGTGTTCATCCACCGCATCCTCAACCTGTGTAACCGAGGCCATCGCAGCCTGAAGCTGAGAGGGAAGTGTCACCAACTTGGCTCCCATCCACACACAACAATCGCAGTTCCTGTCCATACCAAAGACCGTGGTAAACTAAGCTATGCAGATAAACGGACTATCGGCACGTGCTGTGCAGCCCTAATGTAGACCCTGATGAAAACTAGTGAACTGTGTCTAATAATACACAGATATTCAAGAACCTAACTACTGAACCACTCAGGTGAAACTGAATAATTTGCCCCTGATGAGGAACTTGTAATATATCACAAAATCGGTTTACTTTCTGATGCTAACGAAAACGCGAGAACTGTGGCTATTAGATTTTAAATTTACACGCAGAAACTCACGAAACTAAACTATTGAAGCACACAAACGATATAATAGAATTCGCTCCTGGTTAGGAACTCGTAAATGTCACAAAAGCGGTTTACTTATCTGATGCTGCATCTGTCTCGGTCAGTTACTACTGCCTGACTGGCAGTCAGTTATGATAAAAATTGAGGCTAACTCAACTGCTAATTCTGTATAGAATCTAATTAGAATTTCTTTCGCCATCGGAGATTCGCTACATTTTGGTTGTTTGTTCTGTTTCCCAACGTCGCTGAAAAGAAAAAGTATGTCACTCGTTTTAGCTGTGGTGCGACAGTCACATTGCGACAGTATTGCTAGTTTGGCCTTTGTAAAGCAATATTTGGAACTGAAGTTAGTTATTTATGCTTTTGTTTTTTCTCCACAATACCATTTCATGTGTCCTCCATAAGTGTATGGATTCTAACTCTGATGCTACTGGCAGGCAATACATATGAGCCGAGTATACTCTGATTTTATGAGAGATGTTTCGAAAAAATTCTACTACGGTACACAATGAAGTTTTCACGTATTGCCTTCTGACAGTTACGCGCATTTCATTTACCATCTCTCCATCTATATTACTATGTTTTGTTTTGAACCTTTTATGCTGCAGTCGATGCTGGTTCGATTTTTTTTAATGGACTTATTATCACTGAGGATCTGAATCAACGTAGATTCTTCTGATATGTACATTTGTATACAGTGTGTGGTCAACTAGTGTTCAGATCTTGATTCACAGTTCCTCTACATTCTGCTGCCTCGAGCAAAATATTTCAACTTTCTTCATGAGTAGTGACACTCCGCACCGTTATGTACTTTCCTAAATATACAGGGTGAGTCACCTAACATTACTGCTGAATATATTTCGTAAACCACAACAAACACTGACGAATCGATTCCACAGACCGAACGTGAGGAGAGGGGCTAGTGTAAACCATAAAAAAAATGCACGGAAGTAAGTTTTTTAACACAAACCTACGTTTTTTTAAATGGAACCCCGTTAGTTTTGTTACCACATTTGAACATATAAACAAATACGTAATCAGTGCCGTTTGTTGCATTGTAAAATGTTAATTACATCCGTAGATATTGTAACCTAAAGTTGACGCTTGAGTACCACTCCTCCGCTGTTCGATCGTGTGTATCGGAGAGCACTGCAACATACGAGTACATCGCGTTTCTACAGAATGATCTGCCAACGTTGCTCGAAAATGTCCCACTGGAAACGCGTCGACGTATGTGGTATCAGCATGACGGTGCACCTGCACATTCCGCAATTAACACTAGGCTGACCCTTGACAGGATGTTCGACGGGTGTTTCATAGGACGTAGAGGACGCATAAATTGGCCAGCCCGTTCTCCTGATCTTATACCTCAGGACTTCTTTCTGTGGGGTACGTTAAAGGAGAATGTGTACCGTGATGTGCCTACAACCCCAGAGGATATGAAACAACGTATTGTGGCAGCCTGCGGCGACATTGTACCAGATGTACTGCAGCGTGTACGACATTCATTACGCCAGAGATTGCAATTATGTGCAGCAAATGATGGCCACCACATTGAACATCTATTGGCCTGACATGGCGGGACACACTCTATTCCACTCCGTAATAGAAAACGGAAACCACGTGTGTACGTGTACCTCACCGCTCATGGTAATGTACATATGCGTCAGTGAAAAAGACCAATAAAAGGTGTTAGCATGTGGACGTAATGTGCTGTTCCTGTCTCTTCTGTAACTAAGGTCCATCACCGTTCCCTTAGGATCCCTACGTAATTCGGTGCTCTCCGATACACACGATCGAACAGCGGAGGAGAGGTACTCAAGCGTCAACTTTAGGTTACAATATCTCCGGATGTAATTAACATTTTACAATGCAACGAACGGCACTGATTACGTATTTGTTTATATGTTCAGATGTACTAACAAAACTAATGTGGTTCCATTTAAAAAAAAGTAGGTTTGTGTTAAAAAACATAATTCTGCGCATTTTTGTATGGGTTGTATTAAACCATTACGCTAGCCCCTCTCCTCACGTTCGGTCTGTGGAATCGGTTTGTCAGTATTTGATGTGGTTTACGAAATATATCCAGCGGTAACGTTAGGTGACTCACCCTGTATAAATCGTTCAACTTGCCCGTTGAACATTGACAATTTTTGTTTCTGCAACTGCCTCATTGTCAGATACCTGTTTCAGCGTTGGCATATATAATATAGATCAGGAACAATAGAGGGCCTATAACACTTCCTTGGGGAACGCTGGATACTACTTCTGTTTTACTCGATGACTTTCCATCTATTACTACGAACTCTGACCTATATGACAGGAAATCACGAATCCAGTCGAACAACTGACGCGATACTTCGTAGGGACGCAGTTTGGTTAAAAGACGCTTGTGAGGAACGGTGTCGAAAGCCTTCTGGAAATCTAAAAATATGGAATCAAATTGACATCTCCTGTTGATAGCACTCATTACCTCATGAGTATAAAGAGCTAGTTGTGTTTCACAAGAACGATATTTTCTCAATCCGTGCTGACTGTGTGTCAATAAATCGTTTTCTTCGAGGTACTTCATAATGCTCTAATGCAATATATGTTCCAAAACCGTACTGAAAATCGGCGTTAGTGATATAGGCCTGTAATTTAGCGGATTACTCCTACTTCCCTTTTTGGGTACTGGTGTGACTTGAGCAATTTTCCAGTCTTTAGGAACGGATCTTTCTGTGAGCGAGTGGTTGTATGTAATTGCTAAATATGAAGCTATTTTATCAGCATACTCTGAGAGGTATCTGACTGGTGCACGATCTGGACTGAAGGCTTTGCCTTTATTAAGTGATTTAAGCTGCTTTGTTACACCGAGGATATCTTCTTCTATGTTTCTCATCTTGGCAGTTGTTCTTGATTGGAATTCAGGAAAATTTACTTCGTCCTCTCTGGTGCAGGAGTTTCGGAAAACCTTGTTTAATAACTCTGCTTTAGTTGCACTGTCATCAGCGACTTCACCTTTGCTATCCCGCAGTGAAGGTATTGATTGCGTATTGCCACTGGTGTGCTTTAAGTATGACCAGAATCTCTTTGGGTTTTCTGTCAGACTTCGAGACAGAATTTCGTTATGGTAATTATTAAAATCATCTCGCATTGAAGTACGTGCTGAATTTCGAACATATTTAAAACTTTGCCAATCTTGGGGATTTTGCGTTTTTTAAATTTGGCATGCTTTTTTCGTTGCTTCTGCAACAACGATCTGACCCGTTTTGTGTACCATGGGGGATCAGTACCATCACTTATTAATTTATGCGGTATATATCTCTCAATTGCTGTCGATACAGTCTGTTTGAAAACATTCCACAACTTTTCTACACTTAGATTATCAGATCGGAAGGAGTGAAAACTGTCTCTTAAAAAGGCGTTAAGAGTATTTTATCAGCTTTTTTTTAAATAGATATACTTTGTGTTTCTTTTTGATGGTTGTAGGTCTTATGGTATTCAGCTTACCTGCAACTGCCTTCTTGTCGCTAATCACTATATTCGTCACAATACTCACTATTTGTCCAGGATTATTTATTGCTAAAAGGTCAGGAATGCTTTCGCAACCATTTACGCTTCGAGTGGGCTCATGAACTAATTGTTCAAAACAATTTTCGGAGAAATCATTCAGTACAATTTCGGATGACGTTTTATGTCTGCCGCCGGCTTCAAACGTATAATTTTTCCAGCATATCGGGGTAGATTGAAGTCACCACCGACTATAACTTAACTACCTTACTGTGTTATACCTGCCCACTTTTAGACGGACGCCCCCTCTGTGGTTTCCTGAGACCCTCTAACCTATAAAACCGCCCAGTCCCTTCCACACAGCCCTCGCTTCCCGTGTAGCCGCCTCCTGTGTGTAGTGGACTCCTGACCTATTAAGCGGAACCCGGAAACCCACCACCCAATGGGCGCAAGTCAAGGAATCTGCAGCCTACATGGTCACAGAGCCACCTGAGCCTCTGATTCATACTCTCCACTCGGCTCTGCACCAAAGGACCACAGTCGGTTCTATCGACTACGTTGCAGATGGTGAGCTCCGCTTTAATCTCGTAAGCGAGACTGGCAGTCTTTACCATTTCCGCTAGCCGCCCAAAACCGGACAGAATGTGCTCCGATCCAAAGCGACACACGTCATTGGTACTGACATGAGCCATCACCTGCAGTTTGCTGCACCCTGTACTCTTCATGGTATCCGGAATGACCCTTTTCCCATCTCGAATGACTCCCTCCAGAATACACACGGTGTGTGCACTGGCTTCCTTCCCTTCCTTGGCAGTCATGTTCCTAAGGGGCCCCATTACGCACCTAACGTTGGAGCTCCCAACTACCAGGAAACTCGCCCTCTGTGAATGCCCAGCCCTTGCGGGCCGAGAAGCTTCTTCTGGAGCAGGGTGGACTACTGCATCTGGCTCGGAGACATCGTCAGCGACAGGTAACACCCGAAACCTGTTCGTCAAACGAACCGGGGAGGCCTTACGATCAGCCCCTCGGAAAGTTTTTCGCTGCCTGCCAGACTCTGAATGATCTCCCACTCGACCACGGGTGAGGGGTCAACCTCAGTGCAGGCAGTACCCAGGGCGGTCACACAGTGGACCGATCGGAGGAAACGTGGAGCGTGCTCGGCGTCCCTCGCATCCCCTCGTTCGATCCCACACAGTGATGCCCCTTGGCAGCAGCCTCAAGCTGTGTGACAGAAGCCAATGCAGCGTGGAGCTGTGAGCGAAGGTTCGCCAACTCAGCTCACATCTGTACACTTCACACCACTGTTTTCGGATAGTTAGCTTACTCACAGCCTGATTGTGTCATCACTGCTCTGTTTTTGGCCCCTGGGAGCACTGACCACAGCTCATGCTATGGTCACCTGCAGCCACATACAGAGAGCTATGGGCTATGGATCGTTGGAAGTATGTAGTCAGAGTGCTGGCACACTGAAGTGACAGAGTGTTTTTCCAATGCTGTGCATCTCCTCTGATTTGATAGAGGAGTGTGTGTGTATTATTTGACTTGAAGTCCATGTTCGATAATCTTTGCTGTTTGTTATCATTACCAATTAGTAAAGGTTTTGAGTCACATAGTGATGTGTCATTAATATATGTACCTGGCATTACATGCATCTCACACACTAACAGTTGCGCTTTTCGCTTAAAATAAATGAAGACTGTTCTTTCCTCTCCATCAGCTCAGCACAGACTGAGACTTTATGCTACCAGTTCACACAAGTGGGGAATTGGGGAGAGGAAAAGGGAGGTTGAGAGTGGAGGGTGCAACAGCACTCTCTAGTTGTAGTATTGTGAACTAGGGATCCAAACTTAGAAATTCCTGCAATTTTTTTAAGTTCCCAACATTTTTGAAATTTTCATTATTTTTCATTTATTGCCATTTTGAATTTCATTGATTTGCATATCATTTTAATTAATTAGCCTACTAATTTATCTGTGACATTGCCACATTTACATCCCAGGGAGAGGAGGTCGGGGCCACCCAACGAAAGCCGCCATCTTGGATAAATTAGGGAACAATGCACTCTGCACCAGAACAAACTTTACTCCTTTACTAGCCTCTTTTCACTAGTAATCTAATAATTTGTGCCAGTGCCTGACATGTTGGACAACAACGATGTGGATATGTATCCCTACAGTGCTGTACCTTCTGCCAACATTTTTGTTATATTTGTCATACAAAAGTAACATGTCTAACTTCTCCTCATTGGTATATGTGTTTGCATACACTGGAGTAGAAATGATGTCCTGAGATAAGATGCAGTTGCAGGTAGTCATGCATTGCTGTCAAGTATTATGCATGATGGCGAATACGTAAGGTGGTAATAGCAGGAACTAGATACAAACACACTTCGACTGAAATAAGGCATCTTGTTATGTCGCAGTGCAGGAAGGGAAAGTGAGCGCGAAAAATTCTTTGCTGGGTGACATGAAGGCTTACGGTTAAGGTGACTAAATTTGTTGACGATGATAAAGAGAAGGGCTTTAAAATGCTGGTGGAGAAGGTGACGGAACGTGAAGCCAAAATACTAAAGCCGAGTAAGAGGATGGTTTGCACATTATGGATGGAGGGATATATCCAGAGTGGAATTCAAGTTTCTGCGCCAAAGAAGGAGGAGAAAGGTCCTAACAGAACGTAATTTTTTTTAATCCTATGGGACTTAACTGCTAAGGTCATCAGTCCCTAAGCTTACACACTACTTAACCTAAATTATCCTAAGGAAAAACAAACACACCCATGCTCGAGGGAGGACTCGAACCTCCGCCGCGACCCGCCTCACAGTCTATGACTGCAGCGCCTTAGATCGCTTTTTTTATCACATTTTGTTCGCTTGCGTTCGTTGCATCTGCTCGGGGCGGACGTCGTAAAACATCCGTTGAAGTTCGTTGTTGATCGATTAACTCAGTTTTTTTTATTACAGAGGGCTGCTAACCCTCTGACCGAACACGCTGAGCTACCGTGCCGGCATGACCGCTCGGCTAATCCCTCGCGGCGCAGAGCGTATTCCACTAACTATATGAATAGATTTATTATCAGTCACTAATTTCTGTGCTGTATCGACGATGCATGTGAACTACTCGTATATTAAAATCGACAAACTGCTGGGACGGATTTCTGACGGGAAATGGAGGAAAAAGACGTCCTGTGAACATGTGTCCGGATATGCATCATTGTCACGGTAGATGGTGCTGACGAAAGAGAATTTCTCTGACCTCGTGCCGTGTGTTGCTCTGTAATGCTGCATTTCCAAATACATGTTCATAAGACGGTTCTCCCTCCATTTCGAATCTGTCACTACAAATTGTCGGTTTTATTAATGTTCACCCAGTAAAAAGAAATGACAGCTTTGGGAACTCTACACACTTTCTGTCGTTCGGAAATACACTTTAAGTCTAGCATAGGATCTCTTAGGAAAACGGTTGTGTCTGTGGAAATTATTTTTAAAAGATGCCAAAATAAATGTGTTATCTTTGATAACCTTCTAATGTTAATGTTAATGTTAATGTTGAAACTCGACCTCGTTGGAAGATTACCGTCGCTTGTCATGTCCTACAGCTCCTGCAAGGTACCCTCTGCAGTAACGGTTTACCAAATTCGTATGATCCACGAAATTTCAGACCCGTGCGAGTTATTTCCGAGTATTAATAATTTCTAGCGGGAGGGTTTAACCAATACGAAAAAATTTGAACGCAGCTGATAACGCAATATTTATAGAACCACTACAGAAGACACCTATGCAGGGCCTAATAGGCAGCATAGAGCCTTTACTTACTTTCATGACCCAGCATTCGACTATGGTGGGAGGAAATAATCAGTCGAGGGTATAGGTTAATTGATATTTGTACAATACCGATGGCATTTCAAAAACTAGCCATAGATCTGTTGGAATATACATCATCATAACTGGTCTTTCTAGTTAACATAATTCGCTTTCGCCACGTTATTATGGAAAGGGAGAGGGGATCGCCCACCTGGTTTCAATGTAATTTTATGCTGGCACACGATTGTACCTAAACCCATGCTTATTACATTTAATTGCTATAGGTCACGCGGAACAAGTTCAGCAAAGACAGTACAAGCAAACTCGATCAGGGTGGAAGAGTATATGCCCAAATATTTCAATTTTCATTACAACGTAAGTTTAAGAGGGGGTAGCAAGTGGTGGACTCGACTATGACAGTCAATTTGGTTTAATCTTTCGTTCAGAAACAACAGCACGTTACTGAGGTGGGGTGAAGAACATTTACTATCATATGGCGGGAAAATTTTGCAAGTCCTTATTCCATCAGTGGGCGTTATAATTGAAACTTTCCTAGATACAAGAGTTTAATCCGTAAATTTTATGTAACGCACAACATTGCAAGCAAATCAAATAGTTATGGGGGGCACAGGAAACATTAACTAATTGTCACATTAATACTATTTCATGCACGTGGCCAAGTTGTGGTAGCCAACAGAAATGCAATACGTATGGACACACAAGGTATTTCCTTTCCTATCTCACACTCACCCACTACTGTATGGTTATCCACTCGTCTACTATGCATTTTCATATCTAATCTGCAGTTTACCAATGTGGAGTGTCGCTCCAACCGACCACGTGGTGGGAAAGCAAGTACACAACCAAACATATCAAAAATTCAAAAAATCCCCTAAAATATTACTGTAAAAGGAAGACCACATTGAAATACATTAAATGGGTGACCTTTCGTTAAGGCCCATAGTGCGTGGCCTCACCAAGGCACATTCGCCAAGTTCTTATCTAAATATGATCAAATTACCAAAATAGTCTCCCTTATGCGGGTTTAATGGTAATCTCACACCTTATTTCAACATCTGGACCTTATTAAAGAGCAGATTTGACACACTATAATACTTTGTTAAAATTACCAAAACCGGGAGCTGCATCTCCACGTCTGTGCAGCGCCCCTATCCAGGAACAAGTGGACCCGCGGACACCTCGCCTAACCGTTGCTCGTTCAGAAGTTGTAGGGGTGGATAATTCGCCAACCTAACAGTGCCAATACTCGTGCCTTCGCGACCTCTTCAACTCGACTTGCGCACATTCTTTGGAAAACTTGTTCGCTTTTAGGGGTTGGTAGTATCCTGCCACAGAACCACCCTACTCATGCAATGCCATGACCTCTGTCCAAACCTTTCTGCTACTTCATTCCTACCGTCCAGGTGCATACGGGAAAGGATACTGGGAAACTTGGCACATATGAAATAAAATAAATAAATAAACACCGCTCGTTCCATTCTCTCCTGCTTGTTACCCACAGATTTATTTGTGCAGAGTCAAAAACACTCTCGCCATAATTCTCCGCCTCGTGATGACTGGGTGTTGTGTGCTGTCCTTAGGTTAGTTAGGTTTAAGTAGTTCTGAGTTCTAGGGGACTGATGACCATCGATGTTAAGTCCCATAGTGCTCAGAGCCATTTGAACCATAATTCTCCTGTACCCGACTCCATTGAGAAAATGTATCGAACGGGACCACAGGTTCCCTTTCATCACTCTCGGGTATCTTCGAAGAAAATTAACTTAGGGCTGTTTTTCCGATGGAACGGTAGTCCAGGACGTCTTTCAGTTGGTGGCACGAGGAGGAGACCCTAATGTCCACGATACACCAATCCGTTATTATTATTATTATTTTTCTTGTTATGCCTGGCAAGTTTCAAAGTACATCATAGTTAACTTGCCAGTACCACACAGAAGAATATCGTTGACACATTGACGATCGTTACAAAGATTCAGAACATTACAGAAATTCTATGAATGAAATCGCCTTCATCAATAAAAGACACTTATTTCCAATACAGATTGGTACTTATTATGTAAACATTCATATCATTACAAAAATTCTATAAACTAAATCATCTTCAGCAATTAATGACACTTATATCCAATACAGTTTCATACGCATTATATAAACATACTAAATTATCCTAAGACATAAGAATCAAATAACGATAACAAGGGTGGTTGTTAGTGTATCTCACATCAAACACAGTATTTTCTATGCAAAGCATCGAAAAAAGATTAGATCAGAGATTAGATTAGATATTCGTTAATATGACAGTGAAATAGCACATTTCATATTTATTACGCTGTGGTAATGTTTTATATACATGAGCAAAAACCAAATTCAAATTAACTTTCTCCTGCTAGTAAAGAATAAGTGGGAGCCCTTACCTTGTTCCTTCCTGTCTCATCAACTATGTACATTTACAGAAACACTTTTCATTACAATTATACTGATTTCCAATCACACTTGATATTAATTATCTTGCAATGCTTTATAACGATTTGCACTGACAATATACTAATTAACTTCAAAATGATTTCAAGTTAGAGTTGAATTTCAAATTGAATTAAAATTAAGTGCCTTATAACACCACGTGTGAAGCAAGTGATTTTAACTAACCATATTAAAACCCTTTAGTACTAAAACGTTGGAACTTTCATAATATAAGCAACTCATTGCAAATTAAAGCTTTTCACAAGTTTAAAATAATGTGCCTCTCTCTTTATCTATGAAACAAATGATTTAACTAGCAACTTTTATATATATTAAAACTGATACTAAGGCACATTTAAATGGAAACAAATTAGAATTTCTTCATAAATATGATACTCGGTCTTTGGCACTATTAGTATAGGAACCTACTATGTATCATGAAGAGGGCAGTTTAAACACCTATTTTGCAACACTGATTATTATTAGAAAAGCACACACAAACACACTGTATCATACTGACACATATATCTGTTTTCCCAAGTTGTTGAAGCAGTTGGGCAATATTGGTGACAATCATATGGTGGATATCAGGTTTTCAGCTTTATTTAATTCTTCCTGAAGGCGTATTCACTATCTTTAGAGCCCTTCCAAATATGAAAGCACCCTTTTACAGCCGAAACCACATCCGCGGCCATTCCATTATAGATTTAGTTACAGAACGCCTCACTTGGCACCCGTGATGGTGACTAAGCGACTGCTGGCCACTGACTGCCTAACGTGCTCTCTCTCTTGTCACCCAGACTGACCGCCACTTCCACCTTTTCTTGCATGCCAAGCCCCTTCCATAGTGGAGGGGGTTCGCCACGCCTTTTAAGTTAAATCATATAGTTTCCCTAAGGGTGAATCAGTTATTTACATACACTTTTGTTTTAACAAACATATTTAATAAAGTTTCATTGTTAAAGCACATTTCCATATCCCTCCAACACTTTAATGATCTTATCTCACAAAGAATAAACCCTTCATAAATACGTACACTTAATTACAGTGTACGAATTACTCACAATTGGCAATGGTGTTGCATTATGACCTCATTGTCAATCCATAAATGTAGTTCTGGTCAGACAGAAATGAGGGAAACACTGTCGACCTACTTTCTGATCGAGTTATTAGACAACATCTTGCCTTGAGCCAGCAATTTTTTTTTTATCTCACGGCCCCATTTTCAGGCTGATAAATTACAGAAAACGACATACCCTCGATCACACTTCTAAGATTAGAGATCATTCTTTCTATTTAAGCACGACATTCCCCAGATGTTCGTTTTAGCAAAGAAAAGAAGCAGTAATGAAATGACTAACCTAAGGCAAACAACATATCATATCCTATTCAACATATTTAACTGAGTAATAAAGAAAAACACAGGATATTAATATGAGGATATCTTGACTAAGATCCGCATTATGCGCATGATCAAAGGACCAGCTCTCACGCTAGTTGGGTTATTGCTTGGCTCGCCTTATGTTTGAGTAGTCACATGGCACTACGAAGTCACAAGCACACCATCTAGGGCAGGCTGTTCCAGCTCGTCGGCTCCGTTGTGAGCCGCGGAGCGCTCCGTGCTCCAGGGAGCCGTGTCGCTCGCTGTGACCATTCAAGTGGGCCGGCACGTGGCATGGCTGGCTGAGGCAGGCGGCAAGGCAAGGGTTTTGAGGTGCCAGCTTTGTCTTACAAGATCGACGTCATACTCTTAGCTACTCTTAGCTTCAGGAAATAAACATGAAACAACTGTTTTACAAGAAATGGCATACAAAATTTATTGTGCCTCTGTAGCTTGACATTTTCTTTTCATCACAAGATCGGAAATATCAGGCGTCAAAGTGTTCGCAGCGTTAATGCGGAGCATGGCCTTCATTGCTGCATCCTGAAGAAACGATCGTTCCTTGCTTTGTACTCTTTTCATCGCTGAGAAAAGCTGCTCACAACAATTCGTAGATCCAAACATGCACATGATCTGATGGCATTGTTGTGAAGCTTGGGAAATGTTTTTTGCTGTAATGAACGATACCATCGTGACAAATCCAACGTGTTGTAGTACCTTTCTTTCAACAAAGTTGAATTTTGCAAATTAATAATCTCCAATAGAAGTGACGATGACAAGTCATCGGGGGAAACTGAAAAAGGAGTGCTGAACACCTTAAGTTCCATTTCCAAACTAGTGAGGTCTCGGAATCGTGTTTCAAACGACGTGATGAGCTGTTTTAACTTTGCTTGGTAATCGCCGAAAGTAGTACCTTTAGGTAGTTTTAAATAAGCAAGACGATTGAAGAAAGTTTAATGCCCATTACTCATCTGCCTCTCAAATAAACGTAACTTTTCCATGAACGCTTTGATCTGGTCGTGCATGTCAACGATTAGCTGCCCTTTGCCCTGAAATGACAGATTAACATTATTCAGATGCATAGTTATGTCAGGTAGGAACGCCAGGTCTGATACCCATTTTATATCTTTCAGACAAGGCATTTCTTCCCCTTCGATTTCGAGAAAAAGGGATATTTTCTCACGAATGACAAAGAAAACATCAAGAACTTTTCCCCGCCTCAGCCAACGAACTGTACTGTGGTAAGGTATATCCCCTTACTCCGCTTCCATAACTTTCAGGAATCCTTTGAATTGGCGATGATTCATACCGTGATGCTGCACAAAATTCACACATTTCACGCCATCTTTCATTACGCCACCTAGCTCTACCCTTTCAGCACACAGTACCTCTTGGTGAATAAAACAATGAAGAGTCAAAATGTCTTTCCCGAATTCGTCCCTGAGTTTACTTTTCACACGAGACGCAAAACCTTGGAGACGCCCCATCATTTGTTGTGCACCGTCTGTCGCTACAGAATGGAGCTTATCCCACGGCAAATTCATATTGTCCACTGATTCACAAACAGCTTAAAAAATGTCACGTCCTGTTGCGGTGTAATCGAGTGGTACCACATCCAAGAGTTCTTCAGTTGCTTGCAGCTCTATGTCGACACCACGCGCAAAGACTGCAATACGAGAACAGTCCGATATGTCGGTGCTTTCGTCAAGCGCTATCGAAAATGCAACAAAGCTCTCCGCCTTTTTCCTGAGCTGTGTCCCTAAATCCGCTGCCATGTCCAGGATTCGACGAGACAGTGTTTGCTTCGACAGGCAAACCCCTTCAATTGCCTGCACCTCCCTGGGAAACAAACATTCTGCAACCGCTACCATGCACGATTTTACGATTGGTACCACCGGAAACGGCTTGCCACTCGTCGCAACGATGTCAGCGACCCTGTTGCTTGCTCGAATTGCAGATTCAGTAGTGTTTTATCCGTTCCCATTCGCCTGAAAATTAGAAACGCATTACAGAACACGAACTATGTTGCATGTTTTGATACCCTCCGTACTACGAAACCGTTTCTAAACTTATCATCTCCTGGTATGTCGTTCTTAAGCCTGGCTACCATTTCTCTGCGTGCAACGCCTTCTACCTGTTCGGAGTGCGCTGCGTGAATACGTGAATAATGTCGTTGTATATTGTACCTCTTCGCAGAATTAAATACTTTATGACATACAAGACACTGCGGACGACCATCCCTCTCAATGAATAGAAAGGTATCCTCCAATAGAGGTACAGGGTTCCCGCGGCTAGTCAGAGCTGTCATTGAACACGGATTATTGCGTCAGTTGCGGCTGCATGCGGCCAGGGGGCAGTGAGTTCGCATTCCCCCTCCACGCGGGCTCCGAGCTGCCGCAGTGAGCGCTCCGGAGCGCTCCGGCTCCCTGGAGCTCGTTTGGAACAGCCTGATCTAGGGTAATCGTGAGGGAGCGTTTTCTTCCTATTATACTCTTCCGACTCTCCTTCATCCCAGGTGGTCTCCTTTAATTTATTTTAACTTAGAGAATTTCTTTCTTCAAAATTATGGCGTCGAACTATTTGTCCATTTGCAGTCAACACTGTCTGAAACCAGTTTTCCCTTTTTTATTATTATTATAAACACTGGTGGAATGGACTGGACTAACGGTACATCAGTTCCAGCAATCTAAATAAAACCGTTTTTCAAACAACTACACTGGACGTATGTGTCCTTAAGTTGTTGAGCTATTCCTATTGTCCTCAGTCTACTTCCGAACAATGTAATAAGAATTGGCCCTGGCTTACGGGCCTAAGTTCTGTGATGAACAGTTTCTAATTGTTTCTAGCCTGGCACTGTTGTTTGTGCCTACTCCTAATCGTCATGGATCACCAAAACATAAGTAAAGTTACTCGCGACTACATACACAGTTTACTCAATTAAATACCGGCTTATTTACGCCCTCTTTCTAAGTTGGAAGTCCGCTGTGTTTGGATTGAAAGTTTTACAGCATGCCCCCTATTCTCAATGTTCATACATCCAACAAGGGTTACCGATGAGACTAGCAGTCCTCAGTACTTTCTCCGTCGTCCCTTGACCTTTGCAAAAGACGATAGTCTTCACCATCACCAGCTGACAGGTTCAGTAGGGCTAATACTCTTTGCCAAAGTCGCCTCCTCCTGTGTCCGGCTGAGCGTCATTGTGATCTCCGTCTGACAAGATGCCTCGTAGGGATAACAACAGGGGTCTCTTTTGTAGCGGAAAGAGTTTAGCCGCTGTGACCGGCTGTGACACTTCCGCAGTTAGCCGCCCAGAGTCCCCTTGTGCCGTAGCTCGGGGCCGTGTGTCAGCGAGCGCCGCCACGTCTGTTGTCGCCCTGTCAGCCGCCGCCTCTACCGCTTGACAGAGGGGAGGGTAGCGCGAGACTCCATTCACAGGTCCCGGCCTTTCGCTCGCATTCACGGGATCAGCTGTTTGACAGGGACAGGTCCGTGCTGTCCGGAGCCGACAGGCTGCCCTGTTCTCCTCTCCGTCCCCTGCAACATTTAAATAGAACATTTGTCACTCCATTACACTTTAGGGATCCTCGATTTCTCTGTTGTTTGTACGAAGTACAATTTTTTCACTTAACCTACTGTGCATAGAAATTTAATTATCTACAGATTTCGGCTGAGTTTTACAATTAATGGCGAATAGTTATTAATAAAAATAAAACAGTCCTAAATCGCTATATGTTACACGTTTGCTTACAAACACAGGCCTCTGAAATGTCCATTCTCATCTTTGAGGCACTTTAGACTTACTAAATGAATTAACAATACAGGGTCTTGAGATCCCTGAATAGCAAATAAATAAAATACACGTCTAGAAGTCTTCACTTTGTTGGAGACGTCCTACAATAAATAGCCTATTCCTTAATTAAGTCTACTCGATTGCTGATAAAGGAGCAAATTGTGGAGTCAATCAGTACAGGCATCATGGATTGTGAGGATCAGTACGCAATTTACTACACCACCACCATAATCAACCTCTCCATGTCCTACGATTCTGCATGCTCACATCACCTGGATGATCTGGGTCTCAGGTTATTTGCTCATCACACAAAATATTTACAAATCGCAATATGGTCTTACATATTCCTTTCTACGGTCATCCTTTCCTCTAATCTACCTCCAAAACACGTTAGATGTTTTAATACTATTCCTTTACCACACACAAACAGCCAAAACAGGTGACGTATCTGCTCATTCATGAGGGTATGACCAAGATCTTACACCATCAAATGCTAAGTAGACAATTACACAGTACTACAGAATAATACACAAAATCAAAACTTTCATTGGAAGGAAACCACCTCGAGTTATTACCACTTTAGTCATTGCACGAATTCTTGTTATTCACAATTAATCTCAATCTATCGTCATCAGCATCTCGTCCTATTTGGTGCCTTTTATTCCCTGTGAACCAAATCAATCACAGATACGGCATACGATGTACTACTACTTGAAAATTAAGGGCACACTTTATATTTACTTCTTATCCTACAAGTATCATCATCTTTCGTCAAATAAATGTCATTCATGACTACAACCAGTACTCTCTTCTGTTACCTCCACGGGCTTCCTCTTTAGTTAATCTGGCCTTCATTCCTCTGGATGGTTTATCTCCAGGATCCTTAACTTGGCTCCGTCCGATTTTCCTCACTATGGTCTGTAATGCACTCTGTATAGATTTAAGCTCTCGCTCTGGGTCTCTCTAACACCTCATAGCGCTTCGTCTGTGCACACCACTGTAATACAACTGCAATAACACACAAAACTCGGTGCCTTTTGCAACCGACAATTTGTTCCTTCGCTACTTCGGTGCGAGCCATTATTCCACATAAGCGCATCTACGGCGCCTTTCCCCATCATTATACATTGTAAAAGGTTTACCTTTCGCAGCGTAACTTCTTGTTTCCATTGCAAGTGATCATTGCTCAGCGAGAGCAAATCACGATCATAACGTACGAATATCTTCATTCGACACCCGTTATTACAATTCATACCTAACAGATGACCAGGGAAAGACAGTGAAGAGTATCAAATCCTTGATCTGTAATGTTGTAGAGTACTATTTTATACAAAGCTAAATTGTTGTTTACGAGAGATGACACTTCTGCCCCTAACTCTTACTCGATCCATTTCTTGACATTACATATGTGATGCAAACCTCTAGGCATACGAGACCTGACCGTTTCTATTTCAGTCGCGTTCTGACGAGCCGAAAGGGTTCTGAATAAACACCGAAATGTTTGCTGGTAATGTACTGTTGTCTTTTGGACCATCTATGAGTTTTAACGAGAACTTTATCTCCTATTTCCAATGTTACTTATCTTGTACGTACCTGTTGTTGTCGTTCCTACATTTCGCTTCCCTTTGGGAACCTTTAAGCTCCCAGGTGAATCTGAAAATACGGTTTGGTTTCTTCTGAGAAACCTTCCCTTACCTTTGTCGATCTCAAATGCCAAGTATTCTCGCGGATTGCCTCCTCTACTGTTTTCTCGTTGTCCCGATCTCCTTCCTCTGTACCTAGCATGCGTAGGGACACTTCGGTGTCATCATTCTCGCCGATCACGCGTATCGCCTCATCGAGAGCAACACTCGTTCTTGTTTTATGATCGCGCTAATTGATGCACATACAATCAAAGTCTAGCACGGCCTTATAACGTCTGAAAAACTCCAGGCCAAGCACTGCCTCAACTATTAGTGACAGCACTATCAGGAACTCGGCCGTAAGATCGCACGACTGGCAAGTAAAATCGATCTACGCCAGCTGTTTCGTCTCTACGCTCTTATTACCTACGGCACCACACACTCTTGTTTTCTGCAAAGGAAGCGTCGGCCACAGACGCTTCAGGCTGCACCGCGCGAACACATCTCTCACCACCGATGCCTCGCTTTCTGAGTCAACTAGACAGGCAATCGTAATTTCGTTAATTGTTATGCTGATTGTATGGTATTTGACCGATTTTACTACTGTTGTTTCCTCTAGTAACACGTCCCAGATGACTTTGTATTCTAAGCACTGTGCGTTGACATCGTAATTTTTATTATTCTCCATAGCAGGTGGGTTCTCTCCTATCGCTGCTGGTCATGCGTCCCTACTTTCGTTTATATTGTAGCCTCGGAAATTATCGTGTGGCACCACTGGCTTCCCGTTCGTCATGTGCATCATATTACCATTATCGTGCCGGGGTCGATCATCCCTAAAGCGTCTCCAACCTCTATCGCTGCGCCGTAGGCTCCAAGATTCGCGCCTACGCCTCTCATTTCCACGATCGTAATCATTATTGCGAGCAATCTAAGGCCTCCAACTCTAGTTGCGCCTCTGCCCGTAATTCCCGTTATGATTACCTTCGATCCTACGTGTGGCTGCTCATTTACATTTCTTTCAGCACCAAATTCTTGCAGCAGGTTCTGAAAACCACTAACGTCATCCATACTTCTTCCTGCAATTGTAATTGCGTTCCGCAGTTTATTCAGAAGCTTGGTGAGGTAAATTCTATTAAGTTCCTTGTGATCACACGGTACATCAGGAAACTGATTACTTTTGACGAGTTCTTTGTAGAATTCCACGTGGTGGTTCAAATGGTTCAAATGGCTCTGAGCACTATGGGACTTAACTTCTGATGTCATCAGTCCCCTAGAACTTAGAACTACTTAAACCTAACTAACCTAAGGACACACACATCCATGCCCGAGGCAGGA
Source organism: Schistocerca cancellata (assembly GCF_023864275.1). Taxonomy (NCBI): domain Eukaryota; kingdom Metazoa; phylum Arthropoda; class Insecta; order Orthoptera; family Acrididae; genus Schistocerca; species Schistocerca cancellata. Next base: position 903,431,901 of record NC_064629.1, read on the forward strand.
GTCGAACCTGCGACCGTAGCGATAGCGTGGTTCCAGACTGTAGCGCCTAGAGCCGCTCGGCCACGCCGACCGGCTCCACGTGGTGTTTGAATGTACTATCAGCATACTTTTCTCGCTTCAAGATGCCTAACTTTACCCGTTCTTGCATGCTCCGGGACCATAACTCGTTGAGGAAAGCCGTTTTGAAGTCCTCGTACGTTCGACAGTCCTTAAGCATTATTTGCCTTCGGGTAGCCGATTCACCTCATAGGCGAAGCTCGCAGGAGAACTTCTGTAAAGTTTGGAAGGTAGGAGACGAGATACTGGCAGAATGAGGACCGGGCGTGAGTCGTGCTTCGGTAGCTCAGATGGTAGAACACTTGCCTGTGAAAGGCTAAGGTCCCGAGTTCGAGTCTCGGTCGGGCACACAGTTTTAATCTGCCAGGAAGTTTCACCTCTTAGGTGATTGCACGCAACTTATATTCAGAGCATTTCTCCCCATGAGTGAGGTAGCGAGTGCTTTAGAGTCTCCTGCGTTCTTCCTCATCACTATCAAAATTCGTACTGCTATTCGCCGTCCGCACAGGCGGCGCCAAATTTCGTCTCAGATTACAGAGCCTCTCTTCGTAGTCGCTGTATTCCTCGCCTTCTCCACGACTACGCTTACCGCTGCAGCTTTCCGCTCCTCTAACCGCGTTACTAATAGTTGCACTGCCCTCTGTGCTTACGTATCCTCGCAGCTTATTACGCAAGTCAGCTATCAGGTCCCGATTGCGTTTGTTTATGTCTGCTTGCATCCTTTCCTAACGCAGCAGTGATTGCATTCCTTTGGATTCCGCAACTGCGGCTGTCTGTGTCCTGTCCGAATCCGCCTCATTCGTTGGAGTAATCTCCTCTACCGCATTCATTAGTGCACATACCTGATTGATTACTTACTCAATCTCGTCTGCTTGCATCGTAATCTGCTCCCTCTGCGGAGCCATTTGTTCGCTCACACGATCAGCAGCTTATCTCTGCTCCTTCCAGACGTCTTCTAGGACTTCCTTCATTTGCGACTCCGAAGGAATGATGATTTCTCGAGAGGACAATTCATTTTCTAACACTGTCACAAGAATTTCAAGCCTGCCCGTGGCCTCACTTACTTTGGTTCGCAGAGACTGTATCTCCTTTAACATGGGGTCAGCTAGTGCTTGATTTCCAGCAGCTGCTGTTTCGATACTGCTTTCTAACGCTCGTAGGCATTCTTGGTGGTGCTCTAGCTTGCATTCTTGTTCGTCAAATCGCGCATTCATTGCTCTTCTTTGCTCGTTCGATTTGCGTGTTAGGTCATCTCACAAAAGGCTCAAGTTATCATTCAATACTTTATTTGAACAGTTCAATTTAACACTCAATGCTTTATTTTAGTCGGTCACTTTATTTAATGCTTTACTTGAGTCATTATTCTGTAAGCTTAAGTTATTATTTGTTCTTTTCTGCTCATCGGCGTCTCGCGAGGTAGCCACGTGGTCTGAAGGTGCCTTGTCGCGGTCTGCGCGGCTGCCCCCGTCGGAGGTTCGAGTCCTCCCTTGGGCATGGGTGTGTGTGTTGTCCTTAGCGTAGGTTACTTTAAGTTAAATTAAGTAGTGTGTAAGCTTAGGGACCGATGACTCAGCAGCTTGGTTCCATAAGACCTTGCCACAAATTTCCAAATTTGCTCATGAGCGCCGGCTGGGGTGGCCAAGCGGTTCTAGGTGCTACAGTATGGAACCGCGAGACCGCTACGGTCGCGGGTTCGAATCCTGCCTCGGGAATGGATGTGTGTGATGTCCTTAGATTAGTTATGTTTAAGTAGTTCTAAGTTCTAGGGGACTGCTGACCTCAGAAGTTGAGTCCCATAGTGCTCAGAGCCATTTTTTTGCTCATGGGCGTGCTGCTTCATTAATTGAAGAAAGCTTGCTAAAAGCGGTTTCTCCATGCTCATACCTCCAGTGATAGTCAAGACTGTTGTAAGCGGTTATTCCGCAGCTTCGCTTCTCTCGCACTTGCAAGTACTTGCAGCTTCCAAGGTCGTCCCCGCGCTTCCTATCTCGGATTCCGTTATAGTCGCGCCGGTGCCACCTGTTTGTTCACCACCCGTGGTCAGCTGACGGTTCACTGCCCCCCGTTTGGACTCTGGCAATGCCGGCGCGCTCCCCATACTACCGTTTCCAACACTCAGCACGTTCATTTCCACTATACAGGGTGTCCGAAAAGTCTTTTCCTGATTACATAAGTTGATAACTCAGGCTAGAAGTAAGATACAAATATGAAACTGGTGTCAAATTGTTTACAAACTATCAAAGTTTTTTCACACATCAGTAAACTTCCACATGAGCACCCTTGGTAGCACGTAACACATCTTGGCAATATTCAGTTTCCGTCCACACATTAGCTAATATCACTGGAGGGATCGATTCAACGACTGTGGTTATCCGTTGCCGCAGGGTTTCAAGATATGGTACACGTGTTCGGTAGACCTCGTCCTTGACATAACTCCATAAAAAGAAGTCTAATGGGGTTATGTCAGGAGAGCGTGGAGGCCAAACCGTTGGCCCATCACGACCAATCCATCGCCCAGAAAATGTCATATCGAGATACGCACGGACGTCCAAACCCCAATGAGGCGGTGCAGCGTCGTGCTGAAACAAGACATCGGGGTGATACCGAAGCAGCTGAGGAACAGCACACATTTGCAACATGTCGAGATACACTGCAGATGTGATGGTAGCCTCAGCGAAGAAGAATGGCCCGATAATTCGATCGTCCAATAGCGCGCACCAAACATTCACCTTTGGACTGCCTCTGGTGCACTCCATGACCTCGCCAGGGGGTTGTGAACTCTAAATGCGCACATTATGGAGATTCACTACTCCACTGACAGAAAAGGTCGCTTCGTCGGAAAAGGCAATTCGTCTGAGATAACCATCATCGTCCTCAATACATGACAGCATTTCGACCGGGAAGTCATATCGACGTGTACTGTCATTGGGCAACAAGGCCTGAACGGTTTGCACTTTCTATGCACGAAACAATAAACGTTAGTGTAAAATGTCATGGAGAGAGCTTTTTCGCATCTGTAATTCACGTGAGGCCCTCCGCACCGATTTCTTCGGACTTCGCAGAAAAGACTGCCTTACAGCTTCCACCCTGTCTGCTGAGGTTCTTGGTCGACCAGACCTCGGAAAGTCAGCAACCGATCCAGTGTTCTTGAACCTCTCATACCAGGCTTTAATGCTCTTGACATCAGGTGGATTCCTTCCAAATGTTGTCTGGAAGTGTCTCTGCACTGTGGTTGGTGATCATGTCTCATAGTACCACAGGACACACTGTGCCTTCTCCTGATTGGTTAACATTGCTTCTTGGGCACTGCACCTCATCCACTACTTACGTACTGCGAACCTGAAACAGCAAAAAAAACTTTGATAGTTGTAAACCATTCGACACAAGTTTCATATTTGTATCTTACTTCTAGCGTGAGTTATCAATTTATGTAATCAGGGAAAGACTTTTCGGACACCCTGTACTTTCAGCGCATGCCCTGATAATAATCTGACTCCAGAATGAGATTTTCACTCTGCAGCGGAGTGTGCGCTGATATCAAACTTCCTGGCAGATTAGAACTGAGTGCCCGACCGAGACTCGAACTCGGGACCTTTGCCTTTCGTGGGCAATAATCTGACTCATACCCTATCTTGAAATATTACTGTATCTCATTGCTACCGATCAGAACTCCTCAGAGAGCATTACAGATAAACACCACACCTAATTGCCTGATTGTAAAGTGACCTGTTTCCAAATTACATACAAAAAATAACCACTAGTTCAGTATACATATAATTCGAAAACGATGCTTTGCTGATTAACATTGTTCTTATGTGAGAAACATAATATAAATGTGAAATTAATACTGTAACTAATCGAAAGGAATGTAGCACATAGTCAGGATCTACCAGTAAACCTAGCATTATAAAATTACTACAGCAAATTAAATAGAACATATAAATAAAGCATGTTAATTGAATCTCCGATATATGTTAGCACCAAAATTCAGGCACTAGTTGATTTCTTATAAACAAATTTAGAAATGTAATTCTTACCTGTAACATAATTAGTCAGAAAATGTAATATTAACTCATAACTAAGTTGAAAATAGGTTCCCCCGGTTAAGCACTGTGATTGTAAATTCTTAGCAATGTGTATCTCATATTCGGTTTAACTTTTGATTGTGATTTTACATTAAATTGTAATTTTCATTGTGTGTAATTGTTAACAAAAGTATAAATAGAGGTCACGAAGGCGCCTTGGGGCACTTGTTTTTTGGCTAGGAATGCGAGCAAATGTATTGTAGGCTCACTCGTTTGTTGATTGTTGTGAACTCTGTGTCGTTTGATATCAACTTTGGGTACATGTGATGTAACCGGTACACTTCACCAGGCTCGGACACCAGAGTCCTGGAAATATATTGGTGTTAAAACTGCACTGTACTTTGGAATTTATTTGGGAGTCTTCCGCAATGCTTTTCATAGGCTGCACAGCGACGAGACGAATCCAGGAATTTTACAACACCCGGAGAACTAAACAACTCTCACTGTTGGTAGAATTGACGTGAAAACAACAGCACATCGACTGGGCATTTCACTCAAAAGTCAAAACATTGGCAACGCGGAGGTGGGAAAATATAAACATCACAACGTGGTGGTGGAGCTGGGATCAAGTGGAAGACAGTGCACAGGACGACTCGCAGGAATTCCATGTACAAGAGGCAGGAACCATAATCTTGTACGTTGCAGACTGCGCCACGGACGTAGCCAGAAGCAAAAGTGATATTCCGGAATGACATCGCGAATGAATCAGATAAGTACCCCTTTTAATTGTGTCCTACAATTTTCAGTTTTTGTTTCATTGTTGTCCTGTGACAATTTCACCTGATAGGCAGGAAAGTGTTTTGTCTATTGTCTAGCCTCTTTGATAAAAATGAGCAAAACTCAGTTAAATCAAACAGGCATGACCACGCGGTCAGGCCGTCAATTTGATGCTTCAACTCCAAATGTACACTTAAACAGTGAAGCAAATTCTGCGAGCAGTAGTTGGTCGCCTTTTCATGGTTTTCCGGGAGCAAATCAGCAACCGAATTTAATTGATCAGATATCTCAATTGTTGGATAATAAACTAGAACAACTGGTAACTCGAAATAACCAATTAGGTCGCAACATTAAAGAGGTCACAGAAAAGCTGGACCCAAAGTTAAAATCATTGAGAGAAGAAATCAACGCAACAAATAGCAAAGTACAAATTGTTGCATGTGACATAGAAAGGGTAGAAATCAAAGCTGACTGTTTGGAGGCTTTCACAATCTCCGAATTTAAAGAAACAAACAAAAGCATTGAATTAGTTAACGAACGTGTCAAAAACACGGAAGTAGTCGTTTTAAATGAATTAGTGAACCGAAAAGACGTGTTAAAAATGTTGCTGGAACTCAGTATTTCAGAAAATGAATTGGTAGGGGTATGATTGAAATTAAATTCTCAAGTAGTTTCTGATTAGATATCTCATATTGGCGAGAAAGTAGAAAGTGTACCAATAGAACTGCAAACAGTCAACTCCGAAGTTTCAAAATTGCAAAATAATATAATGCCACATTTTGATTCAAACCAGATGTTTGTGCATAATTGTAACAATTTTAGTTTAAAATGTTACCCAGGTGATGCGAAATTGCATCCTGTTGACTTTGTGCATCAGTGCAAAGACAGTTTCCAACCTAACATGCCAGAGTCTGCTAAAGTTAAATTTCCGAAACGGTTTTTGGATGGTGAAGCCCTTACATGGGCGAACCAAGACATTGATACAAATACCACGTTTTTTGCCGATTTTGAACGCCAATTCCTGGCAAAGTTTTGGTCGGAAAAGAAACAGGCAAGAATAAAATCTGAATTTCCTAACGGTAGCAAATATCACACAGACCTTGCAATTATCATGCGAGAATTTTGTGAAAACAATTAGGGTCATTGTCTCATTTGAGCAAACCATTGGACGAACTGATACAGATTGACCCACTGAAATGGCGCCTACCACACTGTTTTCAGTGGGGACTTGTATATGGACCAGATGACAGTGTTGACGAATTTTTACGTCATGTAGACAAAATTGACCGTGCATGGCAGAATGATGACAGACAGTACAATCAAACCCTCAGAAACACTCACAATAGGAATGGGGGGTCACAACAATATAATGGACACAGAAATAATAACTGGCGTGGTAACCAAAACAGTAGTTACAACAGACACGAAAACCATCAAGAACAGAGACACAGTAACCAGCTTTACAACAGAAATTCCTACCAGGGAAACAGGTAACAACCTCGTGATGATGATGATGATGATTAGTAGTGTTTTAGGGCGCACAACAGTAACCACCTCGTTGAGAGCCTGTCAATTTGAGGTGAATAGTTATGGCACAAACCAGGCAAATAGATGGTTAAAGAGACAGATACGTAAAAGCAATCATAAATGTAATGCAAATAGGGACTGCTACTTAGATGATACTAGCTATAAGCAAAACTTTTGGGACCACATGTTGAGTGAATTGAATAATGCACTTACTCAAGCAGGACCACAGTTTGAACTTAATGAACATGACTTAGCATTAATTGATGACACATTATCACCAGATGTAGACAGAACGTATTATATGTATGGTATCACTAGCTTGTTTTCTGATGAAGGTAAGGATAATGAGGTATCTATATTAGTAGAAACTCGTAGCCAAAATGAGGAAATAACACCTGACTTAGTTATGAAACAGTTAGCGATTTCAGTAGTGAAACTTCAGATGTTGAACACTTAGTAGTTAAGGCACATGTGCATGCAGAGGCATCAACCACAGTTTATTTTGATGATGATTTTGATAAAGATAGTGTTGTGAAAGATGATGTATTTAATGATATATGTACACAAGAGGAATTAGATGGCATTATTTATGTTGAAGTTATTGATAACGGTGCTGCAGCTGAAAGTAACTCTGAATGCGAAGTTGGTTCACATGAAGATATTAAGAGTGCAAACAATGTATTGGTACCAATTTGTGTAATAGAAATCTTAAGTAAATCTACTAGTAAGAAGAAACAAGCTAAGTTGATAGGTGAGAAGATTTAGGAATCTATTATCAGTGAAGTATGTTTAGAAAATAATAACGAAAGTGAAGTCATCAAATCAGATCCATCCATGAAACATAATTTTATGTCTAGTGAAAGTAAGGTATCTGTTTCATGTGTATTTGATTCCAGTCATAATGACACTCAATCTTATGTTGATTCTCACATTAGAACCTGTAGTGGAGGAGTATGTAACAACATCGATACAACTGAATTAGAAAGTGACTTGCTGGCAGAGAATGTGAGTAGTGACCCAAATATTACCGTAGGTAACCCTTATGTAGAAATAAGCATTAACAATTGGTCAGGTCTTTGATTGATTGACACTGGCAGACAAGTTGAGGAACAGGATAAAAGACATGGAAAGTTACATCGAATTTCCAATCACAGGTGTACAGATTAAAGGTGCCACTGGCAATTTTAGTAAGTTAATAAATAAACAAGCTTTAATTACATTTTCTGTTGGCAACATTAATTTTCTACATAGTTGTTTAGTTATTCCAGACCTCAATGAGCAAATGAATTTAGGGATGGACTGGATAGTTAAAGCAAAGGTGAGTTTTGATTGGCAAAATTCAGAATTACTGATCACTGAACGAAAGACCAGTATTCAAGGAAAGGTAGTGATCCAATTAAATTCAAGTACAAGCAGTAGTAACCATATTAGGGAAATAGTTTATCCAGAGTGTAGCCATTACATGGAGGAAGAGGAAAATAGGGATCACAATAACCAGAATTTGGTTAATGATAGTTACTCCCTAACCATATCAGAAAAGGTGAAAGAAGCAAATGACTTGACTGAGTCTGAAAAGCACGAATTAGAAAATGTTCTCTGGGAAAACTGTAACATTTTTTGTGATCAACCTGGTAGGGTCAAATATTATGAATGTCATTTGAAGTTAAAGCCACACGCACCCTTTTTCATTAAGCCTTATGGGGTACCCATCTGTAAAAGGAAAGAAGTGGAGAGGGAACTCCAGAAAATGCAAAAATGGAGAATAATAGAGAGAAGTCACAGTCCATATAACAGCCCGATGGTCTGTATTTCAAAAAAAGGATGCTGGTGTTAGGCTGGTATTGGATTCACGTAAACTGAATAAGTTTATAGAAAGAGAAACAGATCATCCTGAATCCATGGAGGAACTCCTGTACAAATTCAATGACACAAAATATTTTTCTAGCCTGGATTTGATCTCAGGCTTTCATCAAATCACATTAGCACAGGATTCAAGGCAGCACACAGCCTTTTTATATAATGGTAAATGTTTTCAGTATTGTGTAGTTCCGTTTGGGCTGAATGTGTCTGTAGCTGAGTTTATTCGAGCTTTGGATCATGTGATTAGAAGTGAACTACTATCTAAACTAATTATTTACGTGGATGATACGTTAATAACCAGCAAAACTTGGGAGGAACACCTTGATACTTTGTACAAATTAGCCAATAAGTTCAGGCAAAGCGGTATGACACTTAAATTAAGTAAATGTAAATTTGGAGTATCAGACTTGAAGTTTTTAGGCCATATAATTAACAGAAAAGGCCTTCTCCTTGACAGTGATAAAATTTCTGCGATTGTCCAGTTTCCATGTCCAAAGAACGAGAAACGGCTGCGGTCATTTTATGGTCTATGTAATTTTTATCGTAAGTATGTCAGCACCCAAGCTTTAAATGCACCGTGTTTGAGAGAGCAATTAAAAAAGAACACCATATGGAAATGGACAGATCAGTGTCAAGCAGCATTCGATGAGATCAAATAACAACTAAATAACAGTCAATTACTCCTCAGACCTGACCTTTCACTACCATTTTGCCTAGTGACAGATAGTTCAGATTACGGATTTGGTGTACATTTGTTTCAACAGAAGGAAATTGATGGAAAAATAGAACATCTTTTAATCAGTTTTGCCAGCCGAGGTGTGGAGAAACATGAACGTAATTACACAGTGACTGAGAAGGAACTACTTGTCATTGTATGGGGTTTCACTAAATACAGGAACTATTTAGCAGGCCATAAATTCATAGTTTTCACGGATCACAAAGCTCTATGTAATATCCAAGACTGTAAACTTTTCAATAGTAGATTAACCAGATGGGCCATATTTTTGCAACAATTAGATTATAGCATTTAGTATGTAAAAGGGGATCAGAATATAATTGCTAATGCTTTGTCTAGATTACCTGTGGGGGGTGGTCAGGAAGAAGAGCTATTGGATAACAAAGTGTTTAAAATAATGTACATGAGAGGGATTAAGCGTGACAAGGATATGACTAACATTTGCAGTCAGCTTAGGAGATACCAGAACCAGTTTGATGATTTGAAACTTGTGAAAAGCCTTATTGGTAAAAAGGGTTATGAGAAGGTTGGCATGTATTATCAAAACTTTAAAGGTATTTTATTCAGGAGACATATCACTGACTCTGACATCTGGAAGGTTTGTTGGCCTATACAATGTGTTGATGTTTTAATTAATACACACATGAGAGCTATGGACACTGTGGAATCATTAAATGCACTGACAGACTTAAGGAAAATGTATATTTTAATAATATGTTTAGAAGAGTAAGACAAGTTATACAAAAATGTGATTGGTGTCAAAGAGTAAAAGTCACAAATCAGAAATACCAAGGTTATTTACAAAGTATTGTGCCAAAAGGCAAATTGGAACTGATAGGAAATGATTTGTTTGGTCAATTGCCGAGAACTAAAGAGGGTTATACATATTTGTTTGTAGTTGTTAACTTATTCACCAAAATAGTAAAATTGTATCCACTAAAGAAGGCAACAAGCAGGAAAATTTTAAACTGTTTCGGTAATGATTACTTCACACAGATTGGAAAACCAAAGGCCATTCTTTCAGACAATGGGAGCCAATTTACATCTAACGTTTGGAAAGATTTCATGAAAGATGAAGACATTAAGCACGTCCTTATTTCTGTTTATTCTCCATCTTGTAACCCAACTGAGCGCTATATGCGTGAAATAGGCAGGCTTTATAGAACTTACTGCTGTAAACATCATACAAATGGGTCAAGTTACGTATGTGATTTTGAAGATCTTTTGAACACCTTACAACATAGAACAACTGGCTTTAAGCCTTATGAAGTCCATTTTAACAAACACCCACCAAACGTCTTGAATGAATTGATCAATTTTCCTGTCTGTAATGAGTTAACACCGGACGAGAGAATGGAAATAGTAAAGAAAAATATTGAAACACACTGTCTCAAGAGAAAGCTTAAACATGATTCAAAAGGAAATTTTACACAGTACAATGTAGGTGATCTGGTCTTAACCAAAAGTTGTGAGAAATCCAAGGATATCAATAGAGAGAGCTAGAAATTTTTCGACATTTGCATTGTCCATTTGAAGTTTATGGGAAACCACATCCAAACGCCTACCGACTTATCTATCCCAAATCAAAAATGCTATTTGGTTTAAGAAATGTCGCTCATTTGAAACCTTATGTGCTATAATTGCAATCCCTCATGGGGGTACACAATCTTTGAGTACTATGCGTGTGGCTTATGCAAGGTGCCCCAGCTAATGTGACATTTTCTTCTCGAAAACACTGATGCCACATTCTACAATACCTTTTTGACACACAAACTTCCAACAATACATATGTTAATTTTTGTTACCTATGTTTCCTTATATTTATTATGTAAGGTATTTTCTTGTGATTTAATTTGTAGTATAAGATACATTTTGTTTTGATTGAGTAATCTGCATCATCAGATGTATAGATAATTTGACATTTACATCTTACCGATTGTGACTATTACTGATATGTAAGGACTATGATTTGCCAGGAAAAACCAATATGTATTTTCTAGTGAGGAACAGTTACACATCTTTACAGACAACTGACCATACTGTATTTATATCAGATTATGCAGAAATGAAAGAGAAATTGTGTGAAGATACACTAAGCTTATTAATACATACTTAAAGATTTTATGGTACATTTGTGCAGTTAAAAAGAACTATATACATCTTTTCACTGTTTTTATCTTATGTATATTATTCACATGGAAGGAAGTACTATGTTTTGCTCCTCATACCGTTATACGATTGACAACTGAATTAATGTGTTACTATATAGAAGACCACATGAGATGTTGAAAGACGTTATGATCTATGAAAGGGTTGAAGTGATTTATGCTGTTAAGAAGGGATTTTCACCATGATATACTACATACATGTTTCACTCAGTTATGTACACACGATAGAGATGTTGAAATTGCTATGAATTGTTGTGGATCGTCTTGAAATATGGTAAGTGATGTTGTGATTTGCAATTGTATTAAAGATTTGAGGTTGCAGACTCATTCCAGTTTCTGATTCACATGAATTGATGTTTACAGTTTATTGATGGAAGATGATTTTGTTTTGGCTTGCATTTTCGCAGAGGTATTTGGATGATGATGATGATGGTAGGTTTAGGTTATATGATATACAATGCTTCTGAGGTGGTTGGTGGTATTCAACCCTCATTTATTAATGGTTTTGTTGATTCATTTAATTGAGAGGATTGTGATGATGATGGTACTGTGCAGTCACACATAACGGAACTAATGAATCATTTGAATCGCATGAAGTAGAACTCATATACATTTTGATTGAAGGAAATGCTGATATGAAATTAAATTTTAGAGTTATTTTGAAAAACTATGATAATGCATAGCACAGAAATCACATTGAAAAACTATTATTTTACACTACTCACATCTCGCTAGACACAACTTGGAGACTAGTTTGGTATTGAGGGATAGGAAATGACAACTTTAATAGACAGACTGAGGACTTTGATGAAATGAAATATATGATGTCATGTGACAAGGTTCTGGATTTTTTTTACAGAATCTCCTTACTGCGAGGTTGCTAACTATAGCACAATTACATTTTCACTTGCTTAAGTGTATCTTGCCACTTTCAGGAATTTCATTGATGTAATACTTATTTTGTCACAATTTATAAAATCTTAAAGCTGTTTCTCAGTGTTAATTTGATCTGATTTTCTGAATGTCTGGTAAACATTTTGAAATGTTATTGCATTTGATGTACAAAGCCAAGAAATATTGACTATACATTTTATATTCAGATACTTGTGACAACAACCCGGATTGGATATAAATGAACAGTTTCTGTGCTGTCACAATATAAATATACAAATATAATTTTGAATGCTCGTGTTTGACAAGATTTGTAGAATATTTTATGGTATTGCAAACTGTTAGGATAAATTTTATTCTTCTGTCTTTTATATGATAATATTATTCTAGAACATGTCATATTGACAATTTAAAAGTGCAACATAATCACTTTAATCAAATTTGTAATTTGTTAGCTTACTTGTGTTTGAATGTTTGAAGGAGGGAAAATTAATGGACGCTCTAGAAGTGACAAAAACAAGGACGCCCTAGATGGGATAGTTTCAGAAAAACATTCATTCAGAAAATTTGATGTAAATATTGATTTTGTAAAAGTTTGGAAATTTCTTTGTAGTCTCATATTTCCAATTCCTGGTTTCTTGATGTTTGTAGCTATTTGGAAAATTTATCTGTATGTAAAGTTGCATGATTCAATTTTGTACCTTTTAAGATACATGCAGTTTGTGTTATTTTGTCCCTCTAGTACTGTATCACATCAATCACACCAATATTTCTGTGAGAAGAGTTTCGTCTATCAGGCTAGGCAAAACTCTTTGGGGAGGTATTCAAATATTACTGTATCTCATTGCTACCGATCACAACCCCTCAGAGAGCATTAAAGACATACTCCACTCCTAATTGCCTGATTGAAATGTGACCTGTTTCCAAATTACATACAAAACATAACCACTATTTCAGTATACATATAATTCGAAAACGATGCTTTGCTGATTAACATTGTTCTTATGTGAGAAACATAATATAAATGTGAAATTAATACTGTAACTAATCGAAAGAAATGTAGCACATAGTCAGGATCTACCAGTAAACCTAGCATTATAAAATTACTACAGCAAACTAAATAGAACATATAAATAAAGCATGTTAATTAAATCTCTGATATATGTTAGCACTAAAATTCAGACACTAGTTGATTTCTTATAAACAAATTTAGAAATGTAATTCTTACCTGTAACATAATTAGTCAGAAAATTTTATATTAACTCATAAAATTGAAAATAGGTTCCCCTTGTTCAGCACTGTGATTGTAAATTCTTAGCAATGTGTATCTCATATTCGGTTTAACTTTTGATTGTGATTTTACATTAAATTGTAATTTTCATTGTCTGTAATTGTTAACAAAAGAATAAATAGAGGTCACGCAGACGCCTTGGGGCACTGGTTTTTTGGCTAGGATTGAGAGCAAATGTATTGTAGGCTCACTCGTTTGTTGATTGTTGTGAACTCTGTGTCGTTTGATGTCAACTTTGGGTACATGTGATGTAACCGGTACACTTCACCAGGCTCGGACACCAGAGTCCTGGAAATATATTGGTGTTAAAACTGCACTGTACTTTGGAATTTATTTGGGAGTCTTCCGCAATGCTTTTCATAGGCTGCACAGCGACGAGACGAATCCAGGAATTTTACAACACCCGGAGAACTAAACAACTCTCACTGTTGGTAGAATTGACGTGAAAACAACAGCACATCGACTGGACATTTCACTCAAAAGTCAAAACATTGGCAACGCGGAGGTGGGAAAATGTAAACATCTCAATCTCTAGCGTTATAATCACTGTCTCCTACACCCTACACAGCGTACAATCACATAACTTAAATGAAAATTCTAATTACCTAAGGTCTTTTTCTAAAATACCGTTCAGTTTTACAACAGAACACAACACACACAAAACAAAAGAATACAACACAGATGAAGACAACACTGTAGTCAACACAAGTAGAATTGTGCTAAGCTGTACGAGAAGTAATATTTTAAGTACATTAAAATTTGGTTATAATTAGTACATCCTAGTTACTGATCAGAAGGACTTGCGACTCGAAAACCTGGACAGGGATGGCACATGCAACGTAACCTACTACTAGTTCAAATGGTTCAAATGGCTCTGAGCACTACGGGACTCAACTGCTGTGGTCATAAGTCCCCTAGAACGTAGAACCACTTAAACCTAACTAACCTGAGGACATCAAACACATCCATGCCCGAGGCAGGATTCGAACCTGCGACCGAAGTGGTAGTGCGGTTCCAGACTGTAGCGTCTTTAACCGTTCGGCCACTCCGGCCGGCGCTACTACTAGTAGAGGTATTGTTAATGTTAAACCTCGACCTGGTAGTAACATTACCGTCGCTTTTTATGTCCCACAGCTCCTGCAAGCTACCCTCTGTACAGACGGTTTACCAAATTCGTGCGGTCCACGACATTACAGGCCACTGCGAATTAATTCCGGGTTTTAATAGTTTCTAGCGAGAGGGTTTAACCAGACGGTAAAAATTTGAACTCAACGGATAACGAAATATTTTTAGAACCACTACAGAAGGAACCTATGCAGGGCCTAATAGGCAGCATTGAACCTTTATTTACTTTCATGACTCAGCATTCGACTTTGGTACTGACTTTTACCCATTCTTTACGATGAAGGGAGGAAATAACCAGTCGAGGGTATAGGTTAATTGATATTTGTTCAGTACCTATGGCATTTCAACTACTAGCTATATATCTGTTGGAATATACATCATTATAACTGGTCTCTCTAGTTAACATGATTCGCTGTCGCCATGTAATTATGAAAAGGGAGAGGGGAGTGCAGACCTGGCATCAATGTAATTTTATGCAGTCACACAATTACACCTAAACCCATGCTTATTACATTTAATTGCTATAGGTCACGCAGAACAAGTCCAACAAAGACAGAACAAGCGGACTCGTGAAAGATGGAAGAGGATCTGCCTAAATATTTCAATTTTCATTAAAACGTAAGCTGAAGACTGGTTAGCAAGTGGTCCACTTGACTATGACTGCCTATTTTGATTTCATCTTTCGTTCAGATACAACGTCACGTTACTGAGGTGGAGGAAGAACATTTACTCTCATTTGGAGCTAAATTTTTGCAAGTCTTTATTCCATCAATGGGCATTAAAATTGGAACTTTTCTAGATACGAGAGTTAAACCGTATATTTTTTGTAGCACACAACATTGCAAGCAAATCAAATAGATATGGGGGGCACAAGAAAAATTCACTAATTATCACATTAACATTATTCCACGCACGTGGCCAAGTTGCGGTAGCCAACAAAAATGCAAAAAATAAGGACACACAAGATATTTCATTTCCTATCTTACACTCACCCACCACCGTATGGTTATTCACTCGTCTACTAGGCGTTTTCAGAGCTAAACTGCACATTATCAAATTGGAGTGTTGCTCCAAACGACCACGTGGTGGGAAAGCAAGTATAAACAAAAAAATAATCCCCCAAAATATTACGTTAAGGCTCATGGTGCAGGGCCTCACTAACGCACAATCGCAAAATTCTTATTCAAATTTGATCAAATTACCAAAATAGACTCCCTTATGGGGGTTCAGTGGTAATCTCACACCTGATTTATACATCTGGACCTTACTGACGAGCATATTTGACACACTGTAATGCCTTTGTTAACACTACCAAAATCGATACCTGCGTCCCCACTTCTGTCCAGCGCCACTACCCAGGAAGAAGTGGATCTGCGGACACCTCGCCTAACCGTTGTTCGTTCGAAAGGTGTAGGTGTGGATGGTTCGCCAACCTAACAGAGACAATACTCATGCCTTCACGACCTCTACAACCTGAGTTGCAAATTTTTATGGCAAACTTGTTCGCACGTAGGGGTTGTTACTAACCAGCCGCAGAACCACCCTGCTCATGCAATGCTACGCTCTTGAGCAAACGTTTCTGCTACGTCCAGGTCGCATATTGGAAGGATGCCGGGAAACTTGGCCCACGTGAAATAAAATAAACAAACAAACACCGATTGGTCCATTCTCTCCTTCTTATTACCCACAGATTTAGTCTGCAGAGTAAAAACACTCTCGCCATAATTCTCCTCTACCGGATGCCATTGAGAAAATATATGGGCTCCGTTTCACACTGTACCGTACCACTACTTGTCATTTCCCCTCCTGTTCCACTCACAAAAAGAATGAGGGTAAGCTGCCTGTACGCCTGCGCATGAGCCCTAATTTCTCGTATCTTATCTTCGTGGTCCTTACGCGCTATGTACACTCCTGCAAATTGAAATAAGAACACCGTGAATTCATTGTCCCAGGAAGGGGAAACTTTATTGACACATTCCTGGGGTCAGATACATCACGTGATCACACTGACAGAACCACAGGCACATAGACACAGGCAACAGAGCATGCACAATGTCGGCACTAGTGCAGTGTATATCCACCTTTCGCAGCAATGCAGGCTGCTATTCTCCCATGGAGACGATCGTAGAGATGCTGGATGTAGTCCTGTGGAACGGCTTGCCATGCCATTTCCACCTGGCGCCTCAGTTGGACCAGCGTTCGTGCTGGACGTGCAGACCGCGTGAGACGACGCTTCATCCAGTCCCAAACATGCTCAATGGGGAACAGATCCGGAGATCTTGCTGGCCAGGGTAGTTGACTTACACCTTCTACAGCACGTTGGGTGGCACGGGATACATGCAGACGTGCATTGTCCTGTTGGAACAGCAAGTTCCCTTGCCGGTCTAGGAATGGTAGAACGATGGGTTCGATGACGGTTTGGATGTACCGTGCACTATTCAGTGTCCCCTCGACGATCACCAGTGGTGTACGGCCAGTGTAGGAGATCGCTCCCCTCACCATGATGCCGGGTGTTGGCCCTGTGTGCTCGGTCGTATGCAGTCCTGATTGTGGCTCTCACCTGCACGGCGCCAAACACGCATACGACCATCATTGGCACCAAGGCATAAGCGACTCTCATCGCTGAAGACGACACGTCTCCATTCGTCCCTCCATTCACGCCTGTCGCGACACCACTGGAGGCGGGCTGCACGATGTTGGGGCGTGAGCGGAAGACGGCCTAACGGTGTGCGGGACCGTAGCCCAGCTTCACGGAGACGGTTGCGAATGGTCCTCGCCGATACCCCAGGAGCAACAGTGTCCCTAATTTGCTGGGAAGTGGCGGTGTGGTCCCCTACGGCACTGCGTAGGATCCTACGGTCTTGGCGTGCATCCGTCCGTCGCTGCGGTCCGGTCCCAGGTCGACGGGCACGTGCACCTTCCGCCGACCACTGTCGACAACATCGATGTACTGTGGAGACCTCACGCCCCACGTGTTGAGCAATTCGGTGGTACGTCCACCCGGCCTCCCGCATGCCCACTATACACCCTCGCTCAAAGTCCGTCAACTGCACATACGGTTCACGTCCACACTGTCGCGGCATGCTACCAGTGTTGAAGACTGGCTCCGTATGCCACGGCAAACTGGCTGACAATGACGGCGGTGGTGCACAAATGCTGCGCAGCTAGCGCCATTCGACGGCCACCACCGCGGTTCTTGGTGTGTCCGCTGTGCCGTGCGTGTGATCATTGCTTGTACAGCCCTCTCGCAGTGTCCGGAGCAAGTATGGTGGGTCTGACACATCGGTGTCAATGTGTTCTTTTTTCCATTTCCAGGAGTGTATGTTGGCGGCAGCAGAATCGCTCGGCAGTCAGCTTCAAATACCGCTCTCTAAATTTTCTCAGTAATGTTTCTCGAAAAGAACGATGCCTTCTCTCCATGGATTCCCATTTGAGTTCCCGAAGCATCTCCGTAAAACTTACGAGTTGTTCGAACCTACCTGCAATAAATCTAGCAGCCCGCCTCTCAATTGCTTCGATGTCTTGCTTCAGTCCGGCCTAGAACGGATGTCAAACCCTCTAGAAGAACTCAAGAACACGTTGCACCATCGTGGTATACGCGGTCTCCTTCGTAGGTGAACCACTGTTTCAAAAATTCTCCCAGTAACTCGAAGTCGACCATATGCCTTTCTACCACACTTTTCAAATGCTGTTTCCAACTCATACAGCTTTGCGACGTTACGCGCAGATATTTAAACGACTTAACTGTGTAAAGCAGGACCCTCGTAATACCGTATCCGAACATTACAGGTTTGTTCCTCCTACTCATCAGCATTAACTTACATATTTCCACACTTAGAGATAGGTGTATTTCTCCACACCAACTGGAAATTTTGTGTAAGTGGTCTTGGATTTTCCTACAGTCACTGAACGCCGACAGCTTACTGAACACCACGGCCTCATCAGCAAACGACTGCAGATTTGCCGCCCACACTGTTCGCCAAATCATTTATGTATACAGAGAACAACAGCGGTCCTTTCACACTTACCTGGGCACTCATGATGATACTTTTGTCTCTGACGAACACTCGCCGTCGAGGACAACATTTTAGGTTCTATTATTTAAGAAGTCTTCGAGCCACTCACATGTCTGTGAACTTATTCCACTTGCTCGTACCTCCGTTAACAGCCTGCAGTGGGGCACTGTGTCAAATGTTTTCCGGAAATCTAGAAATATGAAATCTGCCTGTTTCCTTTCATCCGTAGTTCTCAGCATGTCATGTGGAAAAGAGCAAGTTGAAATTCGCGAGTGCGATGCTTCCTAAAACCATGCTGATTCGTGGACATAAGCCTCGACCTCAAAAAACTTTATTACATTCCAACTGAGAATATGTTCAAGGACTCTGCAGCAAACAGAAGTTAGGGATACTGGTCTGTAATTTTGCGGATCCCTTCTTTTACCCTATTCCTTTGATTCCTCACATCGATGAGAGGTGAAGGCTAAGTTTAGGCGAAGACTAATAAATCCTTGGTCGGACCGCTATTCGTTCCCGCGACGTCCTGGTTTTGTACGCGCTTTAACACCGGGACAGCATGCCTAACATCTATACACATGGTTCGCCTATGGGTTTCATGAGTGAGTTTGCTAACATCAAATGTGTGACATATATGTCTGTATCTGTTGACGGCATTCACTGAGCGTCTTACATCTTTTTACCCCGCCAATGGACCGTATATCTTACAAGGAGGGGACCTCAGTGGTGTGATCGAATTTTCGCGGCCACCTACATGATGCTGTAGGCTAAGAACCCAGGTATCACGTCCTGAAGCCATTCACCCTGGTGGTCACTCGTTTACAACTAAAAGCCGATAAAATATTTAGCCTGCTACTGTAGAGCATTAACTAAATACCACCCACTCGGTTGCACCCGTAGAGTATTGGATAGCGTACGAAAATGGAAAACTAAGGATGGTGAGTTCAAATCCTATGGTATTCCTTCGAAATTTCTGATCCTTTGTCACGATATTTTGAGCATTGTATTAGCTTTCTTGTTTGTACATATTTCTCCATTGGACTCAAAATCATTGGTGGGTTTGCTATTACCAACCACAAATCAGTTCTTTTTCTTTATTTTTGGCGTTCTCCTCTTGTCTTTGTTCTCTGCGTGTTCGGCATTCAAAATGTCCGACACCGCAAATTCATGAGCGAGCAATGTCATGCAGGAGCAATGGAGGAATTTTATGATGAAACTATGTGAATGCAGAGAGATAGCTTTCATAGTGAGTCCATTGCCGAGAACAATTCGGGTTTTAAATGTTTGTGTGAGGATTACCACCGATAAAACTGTACATCTCGCAACGAAAAACAAATATTTGTGTGTGTTCCACAACCAGTATGAATGCTGATAACTATTTTGTTTTTTTAGTCGATTGATTGGTATTTTTAAACGAAAAAGAATTAAAAGCAGATGGTTAAATATTCCAAACGAAGAAAGAAATACAGGAGGACAGTATGAGAACAAATAAAGTGACTATGATGGTTAAAATGAAGTGGCAAAGGATTAGAAAATTTAAAAAACATTACACTGGAAGAAAATATCTGAAGAAAAATAATGAGGGAAGTCATTTCGACAAACATTTAAAAAAAATGTAATGTACGTGGAAGAATTGGAACTTGGCGCTTTCGGTTTACCACTCTTGTACGCTAGTCATTGCACTATGACGCTTGTCGAAAAGCTTATGTTAATTTAATGCTGTAGGGTAGCAGCCTGAATTCGTTTCGGCGTTCACTCATAAAAGAGGGTCCAGCACGGTGAATGGCTTCAGGATATAATACCTGGTGTCCTAACCTATACCGGAAGCCGATCCTATTTCTAAGGACCTCTCCTTGTTAGTACCTGACATACAGTAGGACACTAAAGTCTGCATACATCCTAAAAATAGCACTTGAAGTCAAAATAAATGAAGAAAATATTATGTATTTCTGTGACATAAACAGACCAGTTAGGAATTGAAAAACAACAGATACACAGAATAACTAATAATAATTACATATGCTGACATCTTGAGCATACAAATGAAACAGCGGTTAGGTACAAAAGTAAGCATACACTGTTACGTTCTTCACTTTCAGGCCCAATTTTATATTTTCTATTGCCACCTTCTGTCTCGATCACAGTTTCCAAACGTCGAAGCATAGATTCCAACATTTTTTTTTTTTGTGTGCGCAGGTGTAAAATTATTCGACTCTTTCACTAAGGCTGCTTTTAAGTGATCTTTATTTTTGGTGTTGTATTTTTTTTATCCTACGCTTTAGTTCTCCCCAAATATGTTCAATTGGTGACTGGTGACTGGGGAGGTGAATGCAACTGTTTTGGTACATTTCCTTCCATGACAGCAATTATTATGTTGAGTCATTGCAAACCTTCAAATATGTGATGGGATGGATAGTGGGTACATGACTGAGGTATCCTCAATTTTTAGGGTTGCGTACCATTCTTTTACGACAATGGTCGTATGTTTGGGGTCATTGTCTTGCTGAAACACTCGGTCTGTTCTTAGTCTCAGTTTCTCCGCAGATTGCTTCATATTCTCCTTTCAGATGGTGAGACACTTCCATTTATCCATAATACCTTCAATAAATCCCAAATTTCCACCTCCAGGTCCAAACCCACACAAGAATGTTTCCACCACCATACTTCACTGATGGTACAAGATTTCTCTTCTTCCAAGTTTCATTCCTATTTCGCCACACATTTTTCTGTCCATCACGGTGGAAGATGTTGAACTTACTCTCATCCGTGAAAAGTACTGTAGTCCAAAATGTGCAAACTTTAATTCGGAGAAGAGTTGCAAATTATTGGCGCTTCTGTTCATTTACCCTGCTTATGAATGGTTTCTTACTTCCTGTTCTACTTTCAAATACATGATTGCGCAGCAGTCTTCGTACTGTTATGGGATGAATACTATTTCCACTAGTATTTGCGATGTCTAATGCCAACTCCGTAGCTGTAATTCTTGGATCCGCATTTATTTTTCTTATGATGTGTCGGCGCTCCCTATTAGATGATTTTGGTGGTCGTCCACATCTAGCTTGGTTGTCTACACTTCCTCGATCCCTGTAATTTCTTATTACGGTTTGGAAATTTGCATGGTTCCTTCTAACAATATCCCCAAATTTCCGCAGTGGAGAGCCCTTTTTACTGAGGTCAGTAATGTTTTTACTCAACTCCATTGGTATTTCGGTTCTTTTTGAATCCATGTTCCGTGATCGAACAACGTATTGCAATACACGTCTATTATATCAACAAACCACACCACTTGCACTGTATTCACTGCAACCTCTCTCTTGCTACTAACGACAGATTCTAAGTGTATTAACCGTGCAGTTGTTAACCGTGCAGTTCAGCGCCCCAAAAACCAAACATCATCATCGAAGTATATGTCGACTTATGTAGCGCAGTAAACAAACACAGTTACATTTATCACGCTTGCAGTGCACGATACCGGTCCGAAGACCTTCGATTATGTTACTGTGGACGTGGACGCAGGCACAGAGTTGCACGTCTACCTCTGTGTATCCAGGCTGGACGCAACATGCTACAGAATTGGGATGTATGTAGACTTTAGTGTCCAACTGTATATTTAAACCTTATACCTATGACAGTTCCAGAAAACTTTGGGTTTTAGTGGTCGGACATCCAGACAGCGGACAGACAGACAAACAGACAACAAAGCGATCGTTAATGCGTTCGGCTGTTACCAACAGAGACACGCAAGCCTAAAAATTAAGAATACCTCTGTAATGCAGCCACTATTTATCCAATGGCATATTTGGAGTTTTTCAACTGACTCAACATAATAATTGCTGACGTGGAAGGAAACTTATTTGACCACTAGCAATGCATAATCGTTTCACTTTGATACACACATGCGCAGAATGTATACGTCACGTATCTGTGTCTCTTTCAACACGGAGACTGTGAAGATTAGGTTTTTTTTCGCCCGTAAGTCGTTAATCGCCATATTTACGTACGGTATTTTGACGACAGTTTTGCGCCGTGGAGGTTTATTCGCGTGCATCAGGCAGGAATGAAAAAACACGACGTTTCAGAAGGCATTTTAAAGTAAAGTGGAGGCTTTAAAAATTAAATTATTGGGATGGCCAGAGCCAGCGGCGCTTTGTTTCACATGGATGCAGTCAATCCTCTGAAGCCAGACGCCAATTTTATTTCAGTAATGCATTTCAGTCGCGCAGCGACAAAGGCCGTCAAATCACACTGCTGCCTCAACGCCGCACCAAAGGATACCACACGAAAACTGAAAGAGATGGAAAATTCTGATATTTTTTAAAATATCTGTACCCGCTGAATTTCTTGATGGTCCAGTTCCTCAATTCTCAGATTCAGAGAGTGGTGATGTCGGGAAATGTATTCAGGTAGCGTTATTCGCACTCCATCACGATAAACCAATTTTATAAATGTATTTAATTTTACACCCTACTAAATGGGAGTGCTGTCTGAAATCCCTCTGACTATTAGACGAATTTTTCAATTAGTAACTTTGTTACCTATGAAATATTGTTAACTACTGTTGTTACATCACTTCAGAAAAAGTTTAATTAATTTCATTGCAAAGTATACAGATGAGAAACTGAATCCAAGAAACTCATCTCATTCATCTAGTAGTGTGCAACACTTCCTATAGCAGAGACGCTCGTAGTATCGACGTCAAGAGGCTACATGTTGGCTCCATAGGTCTCAGCGATTGGTTCAAATGGTTCAAATGGCTCTTAGCACTATGGGACTTGACATCTGAGGTCATCAAGTTCCCTAAAACTTAGAACTAGTTAAACCTAACTAACCTAAGGACACCACAGACACCCAGGCCCGAGGCAGTATTTGAACCTGTGACCGTAGCGGTCGCGCGGTTCCGGACTGAAGCGCCTAGAACCGCTCGGCCACAGCGGCCGGCAGCGATGGGTTACAACAATGTCTAAGGTGTGTACAGCTCACAGACTTGTGCTCATTGCAGAAAGTGTTAGGGATTTCACAAGCACACAAAATCAAATCCCTAAGATTACTAAAGTCAATGGGGTACAATTTATAGGTTTCAACTAGGCTACAGACATACAGTATTGAGAGAATTAGATCAGAAAATGGCCATAATACGAGGGTTGAATTTTAATAGTGGCAACTATTTATTTACAACGCGTACAAAATAGATACGTGTTTCAAAGTCTTACTGACCTTCGAAGTAGTCACCAGCATTGTTTATAACCAGCTGCCAGCGATGTGGAAGTCTTAGGACAATCTTAGCAGTGCCAGTTGTTTTGACAGGTCGAGCGGCGCGGTCTATTGCCCGACGAATTTGTAGCAGTTCTGAAGCGAATGCCGTGAAGTGTTTCCTTTAGTTTAGAAACCGAGTTGAACCAAAGACGGTTTAAGTCAGAGCAGTGCAGTAGGTGGTATAGCAGCTCCAGCAGTTAAACAAACCAGTAATGACATGCACTTTACGTGCTTGAGCATTATCCTCAAAATGATGGTTAAACCTTTGTAAGTTCAACTCTAATTCTAAAGTGAAGGAACCACTTCACGGCGTTCGCTTCAGAACTGCTACAAATTCGTCGGGCAATAAACCGCACCGCTCGAACTGTCATCACAACTGGCACTGCTAAGAGAATCCTACGACTTCCACATCGCTGGCAACGGGTTATACACAATGCTGGTGACTACTCTGAAGGTCTGTAATTCTTCGAAACACGTATCTACTTTGTACAAGCTGCTAATATTAAATTGCTAGTTGCTAATATTAAAATTCCAACCCTCGTATATATAAAAGTTTACGGAAAAATGAAATTCATTTCTTTCAGCAGGACATTAGGGGTTAAAAAAGATAGATGAGATTCTGGTATGCCCAGATGTGTAAAATTCTGAAGTGTGCACACATCTCTGAGTACCATATAACAAAAGGAATAAAGGTCTCAAATATCTGGGATTATAGACTATTATCAAGTTCGTGTAAAATAAACATGTTTAAAGGAATAGTTGAACATATTTATATGTTGGACACAAACTCAAAAATATTTAAAGAAATGGTTTTGTGTTGATGAAAACATAGTAACATGCGCTTGTGAAATGTTACTGCAGTATACTTCTGTGTCAGTTGTAGCACTATACAGAACCCCTTTAGGAAGGCTTTCGACTGTTTATGAGAAATCTACAAGCATTATTGAGCCTCCTGTTAGACAAGAAGGAGCAGTGAGTAATTTGTCGAGATTTTAATGTTATTTTCTTCAAAGGTATGGACTGGAAAAATTATCTGACATTATTATTTGGTAGTTTCAGTGTAATTGAAGTTACCAGTTTTTCAACACGTGTGCACAACATAGTAGGACACAGTCTGAAAACAGTAATATAGAAAGCGCTCTGGCAGAAATGAGTAATGTGTACCCAGTCGTTAATGGAATATCCTATCATGATGCACAATTAATGGAAGTAAACAATATGGTACCTAATAGCCGTGAAGCAAGTTCACACAAAGCACTAATGCGTATTAATGTTGTATGTAGGCCGTTTATGTTTTCTTATTGGCAACGTTACGTAGCACTCTGTATGAAAATCACTGGCTGTGCTGTGTGCAGTCTGTGGTTAGTTTGCATTGTTGTCTCCCATTGTAGTGTTGGGCAGCTGGATGTGAACAGCGCGTAGCGTTGCGCAGTTGGAAGTGAGCCGCTAGCAGTGGTGGATGTGGGGAGAGAAATGGCGGAGATTTGAAATTTGTAAGACTGGATGGCATGAACTGCTATATATATTATGATTATTAAGGTAAATACATTGTTTGTTCTCTATCAAAATCTTTCATTTGCTAACTATGCCTATCAGTAGTTAGTGCCTTCAGTAGTTTGAATCTTTTATTTAGCTGGCAGTAGTGGCGCTCGCTGTATTGCAGTAGTTCGAGTAACGAAGATTTTTGGTGAGGTAAGTGATTTGTGAAAGGTATAGGTTAATGTTAGTCAGGGCCATTCTTTTGTAGAGATTTTTGAATGTCAGATTGCATTGCGCTAAAAAAAAATATTGTGTGTCAGTTTAAGCACAGTCATGTATAATTTTTCTAAGGGGTCGTTTCATATGGCGACCCTTAGCCGAGGATACCTCACTGGAATCTTCTGATTTTTTCCTTGTAGTTTGTGTAATTAGTGTAGCTATTGTTTATTGCTAGCGCGTAATTGTAGAGAGAATCTCCTTTGTAGTAGCGGTCTTTCATTATTGTACAGTAAAACGGTTGTGGCAAGCATGTAGATTTGCTCCAAGTATTTCGCAGCTGCGCTTGCAATTAACTACATATTATTGTCAGTGCTATGTTAATGTGTTCTCTTATTTTTGCTCTTCAAATTGTGCTTTTCTGTGTTATCGTGTGAAATATTGTGACAATAATGGCGTGTGAAAAACGTAACACTAGGCTTCAAAGTAAACTGAGAAATAATAGTGACGACGAGCGTAGCTTATCAGGACCACGGTGTAGTGAATTAACAGACATTCGAAGCAGTAATTTGGTAATTGTGCATAGGGAAATGGAGCGGGCGGCAAATAATGGTGTAGACAGTGAAACAGGTAGTGAACAAGGAAGCATTATCGATCGATCGGTCGGCAACAGCTCGCCTCAGGAATTGGGAATGACAGAACACAATATTGCAAATACTGTAGACTGAGGTTTTGGGTCCTCACCGTTTTCTCAAATGAGTCAAGACACATTATCTGCTTGTCAAAATGTGAATGTTTCCGGTGAAAATGCACTGCCTAAAAGCATAGAGAAACAGATTCCAGACACTAATACATTATTATTGCAATTAATGCAACTAATGGAACAAAATCAGAGACAAATGGGACAAAGGCTTCAAAAGTTAGACACAGTGGAACAACACCAGAAACAAACACAGCAACAGTTAGACACAATGGAACAAAATCTTAAAAAGTTAGACACAGTGGAACAAAATCTTCAAAAGTTAGACGCAATGGAACAAAATCTTCACACCATGCTTGAACAAACATGTGAATATTTAACTACTGAGTTACATAAAATCGAATCGAAATGTCAAAAAGTCTGTAATGACGTAAAAACACAAATTTGTGAGCATTTCCAACCTATTTTTTCGCGTCATGAAAATGCATTACAGAATTACGAAGCAGCCATAAAAGAACTGCAAACTATGTTCATGAAAATCACGACAACTTGCAAGCTAAAATTGACTCAGTTGCATCTACCGATTCGGTTATGCAACTTGCAAAAACTCAAGAAAACTTAAAGGACACAGTAGATTCGATTTCAACACAAATGGACACTCTGAAACTTGGTTCAGAAAAACACACTGAGGATATGTGTTCACTATCGGAGAAAGTAGCCGAACTTTCGGATCAGGTCACTAAATTATCTAAAAAGGTAGATGATGATCAGAATGACACAAGACCTGTAGCCTTCACTGACACAGAAGAGTATGAACAAATTAGAAAATTCAAACAAAATCAAAATCAAATCAATACACAGTACAAAAGAGAAATCCGGGAAGTACAAGATCAGTTGACGCAGGTAATACAAGAATTACGTATTTCAGAGGACACTCGCGCTCCAGTACGGGAAGAGGGACATAGAAATACGGAAAAGCCACAAAATAATAACACAGGGCATTTCGGAAATTATGAAAGAAACTGGCAAGGTGCACCGAATTTAGAAATGGAACCACCGAAACGACGTAACAATGACCGATATGCGACTCACCAACATGATGATTTTGACTATAAGCTGTTCATACTACACGTAAATTTAAAACATTTAAGAATTATGGCAACGACATTCATCCACAAGCATGGCTCCATCAAATCTCTCATTGTTTTCCTCCCAACTGGTCGTTAGAGCATTTGCTTAATCAAATTACCTGAACATTTACGACATATTATTTTGGCAGGACGTTGCAAAGACGACATCGAATGTTTTCAGGGGCTCTTACAAGAATTAGAAATTGACACTGACAATCGCGGAACGCGAAAACACGAACACAACAATTACAGGTCACATCCGTCGCAATTCCGCGATGAAAGAAATAATAACTGGACACGACAAGACTATTCTCACAACACAAATCGTGACCAAAACAGACACCACCCGTATGACAACCGTTGGCAGAGTAGTAATAATTACAGGAAAAGGTCACCTCTCCACGGTAGTGACTATCACAGAGACAATCAGAGAAACAGACAATATGGGAACCAAAATAATTATTATCAAGGGAGACAGAATAACTTTAGACGCAACGGTCCAGCGCGCAGTTACGATTCAGGGAGAAATTCTCCACCACGTAACCGACAAGAAAGAAACTATTGAACCTACCGACATGACGACAGACGATATGATCGTAACGACAGAGCTGAATTGCATCAGAACTGGCGGGATTCAAACAGAGCAGGGCCCTCTCGACAAGACGAATTTGTAGAAGTTAGGTCTCCAAATCCCAATAACGACGCACGCCAACAAAGAGACAACAGGCAATGACTCATACCGCTGGCAGCCACAAAATGTACATATGAAACTGACGACACAGCTGCCGTAGCTAGTAATTACGTAAAAATGGAAGACATTAGGGACATCTTACTCCAAGAACACGACGTAAAACATAACAACATTGCATATCCTGTGATTCACATTACAGTAAATGACGTACAATTTACTGCAGTACTTGACTCTGGCAGTCCCATTTCAGTAATTAGTGAAACAGCCTTTAGCAAATACAACAAATCGAACGATTGCCCCACACTTCCGTTACGTAAGATTAAATTACAAGGTGCAATCTTTGAAAAATGTGTAGATGTACGCCAACAAACCAACTTAGAATTCTTTTGTCAAAGCCACAGCTTCTCTATGAACTTTCTTATTGTTCCATTATTGTCGACGGAAATTATATTGGGAGTAGACTTTTTGAATGAATACAAAGCAATCTTAAGCTTTCACGATGCTGAAATAAGTTTAGAGAAAGAAGGTAAGTCAGTAGCTTTGAAATTTGAAGATTGGCTCTCAAACCATGACGAAGAAATTAATCGGCTTTACCTCCTGTTAGACAACAGTTCGGAATTTTCGACGGAACTGGACCCTAACAATCACTCTGCAAGTACTGACAGGGATGATATCGACAGCGCATTTGATACTAATGAGTTAATTCAGAATAAAATTCAAACAATTGAGAACTGTAATGACACTGATAGGGAGGACCTTTTTGAGATTTTACAAGCACATTCCACAGTTTTTACTCACAAAACAGGAACAATCAAGGGATTTCAATACCAATTTCGTGTTCGCGAGCATACTACATTTTGTGTTAGACCATACGTAATTCCTGCGCATTATAGGGACCGTGTTAGAACAGAAATACAATCTATACTTGACGAGGGCATTATTGAGCCTGCAGTAAGCTCATACAACAATCCATTACATGTTCTTGAGAAGAAAAATGGATCGATCAGGCTTGTCCTATATTCGAGACAAATCAACACTATCATTATTCCTGAAACAGACAGGCCGCAAACGTTGGAAGAACTTCTTCAAAATTTTAATGGTGTAAAAGTGTTGTCTTCTATTGAACTCAGATCCAGCTTTTATCAGATCGAACTTCATCCAGAATGTAGAAAATACACAGCTTTCCTTTTTTTCGGCGTTTATCAGTTTCGGAAACTTCCTTTTGGTTTGAACATTTCTTCGGCAGCATCCATTCGCGGGCTAAATTCCATATTACCTGAGTTCTTAAAACGTCACATCACCTTATATGTAGACAATATTCTGATAGCAGAAGCCTCATGGGAACAACACAATCGCATACTCAACAGCGTGTTACATATTTTTGCTGAATCTGGAATTACAGTTAACTTGGAAAAGTCTGAATTCGGCAGGTCTAAGGTGAGGTTTTTGGGACACATTATTTCTTCTGAAGGCATTCAGCCGGATCCTGAAAAGTTAGAAGCAATTAGAGCCATTCCAGTTCCATCCACAAAAAAACAAGTCCCCAGTTTTCTAGGTCTCGTAATTTTTTACCGTCGTTTTCTGAATATGCAAATTCTAGTTACACCAAAACTTTGTTCTCTTACTGGAAAAAATACTATTTGGAACTGGGACGAACAAGCACAGTTGGAATTCAATTCTTTGAAAGAATCACTACTTAACGCGCCAATACTAGCTCATCCAGATCTGTCACAAGATTTCTGCCTTAGCACGGATTCTTCTAAAGTCTGTCTTGGTGCCCATTTATTTCAAGAAGCCACAGAAAATGACACTACTGTTCAGAAAACCATTGCTTTTGCTAGACAAGTGCTAACAAAATCTGAAAAAAATTATTCCGTTACTGAATTAGAAGCTTTAGCTATCGTTTGGGCATTTAACAAATTCTGTTTCTTTCTTTCTGGTAAGCACGTAAAAGTATACAGTAATCATCGTGCATTACAATTTCTTATGTCTTCAAAATTAAATCATGACAGGTTAAAACGTTGGGCATTGTTTCTGCAAGAATTCCACTTCACAGTAGTCTACATTCCCGGCAAGGACAACATTGTTGCGGACGCATTGTCACGCGCACCGGCTGGGCTTGAGAAAAGTAACACAGAAGGCACCCTCGAGAAAAATTTCAGTATTCTTTACATTCAGAAAGTCGCCTTTGAAAACTTCATCACCACATCTTTAAAGGACATTGCTCATGAACAAGATAAAGATCCGATTTGGAAAGACATCAAGAGCAAATGGCATGAAAAGACACACACACAGATTCGGTATTGTTATCTGGTTAGAAACAACATACTGTTCAAACGCTGTACTGTTGATGACAAGCTATGGGTACTTTGCATTCCTGACGATTTTGTTAATAAGCTCATTTGGTACATTCATTTCCGCTACGCACATTTTGGTCCAAAAAATGTTATCATATTCTTCGAACGACTTGTTATTTTAACAATATGGAAAAGCGAATTCGAAGAGTCTTGTCTATTTGTAAACTTTGTCAAAAGGCGAAACCATCTACTATCTCACATCGTGCTCCGTTGTTTCCTATCATTCCTTCTAAATTAAAATAATTTGCTGCTGTTGATCTCTTGGGACCCCTTGTCAGAACATCGAATGGATTTTCGTACGTTCTAGTCGCTGTCGAACTTACTTCAAAATGTGTTTCTTTCACTCCGTTACGTAAAGCCACTGGACGGTCTGTATCCAACGCCTTTGTTAATAATTTCTTACATGAAGTTGGCCACGTTGCTAAAGGCATTTCAGATAACGGACCGCATTTCAGATCTGCTGTTTGGTCACGCATGCTTCGGAATCTTAAAGTCAAACCTGTTTTTAATTCATTGTACTCATCACATTGTAACCCCTCCGAACGGATTATGAAAGAAATCAATAAGCTTTGCAGACTTTATTGTCACAGAAAGCATCAGCATTGGGACAGATATTGACACTTATTTCAAAACGTGCTGAATGAAATGCCTCATGACTCCACTGCTTTACCACCTACTCTTGTACTGAAGAATGAAGAACCACCGAACAGAATCAGAGAGCTTGTACCTTTCCCGAATACATGTAAGCTTCGACACAAAGAATAATTGATTTGGCTATTAAAAATATAAAATCCGCAGTAGACAGAAGGAGAAAACTACACGCTAAAGCAAATGCAAAGAAATTATATATTGGTCAGAAAGTTCTCATTAAAGCTCATTCATTGTCACATAAGAAGAAACACTTGAGTCACAAATTCTTTCTAGTTTACAATGGACCTTACAGAATCCGACGTATACCATATGATAATTGCGTAGAAGTTGAAACTCTGCATACTAGGAAGAGTAAAGGTTTACAACACATTTCACATGTAAAACCGTTTATTGAAAGATATTCTGCTTTTTAACTTAGTCTTTGCCATAAAACTTTTCACTTCACGCTACTAGTACAATTTGTCACACTGAGAAACTGTTAACATGCAACAATGTTTTGATGTTAACTATCCAGTTAGGGATAGGGAACTTAGACAAGTAATTACGAATGCATTGTTATAGTGAACAGACGACACAGTGTTGTTATTTGTACATTTTTCCTTGTTAGTTGGGCGATTACATAACGAATATACGGCTTACATACTTAGAACATATACTGTTAATGAGATTTTAATGCAACATTTTGGTTTACTTGAAAAGATACTCTTTATTTGAAGTACATTCGGTGAGAATAAAGATGACTTAGTATTTGGTTTCTTAGACAGCTACACGATTATATCACGACGCTACTAATGAATGACAATTTACAATGTTGCTTTTGCAGTGTTTCTGTCTTATATCTGCATAGTTTTTCTGTATTATTCTGGAAAGTAAAACATGTTTTAGTAGTAACTTTTGTGGTATAGCTGCAATGAGACAGCCTTTTCTGCAGTACAACAATACGTTACAGTACAGTACTTTGTTCATCACGGCAATAAGCGTAATAAGTAAGATATCTATACGCAAAGCATTTCACTTTTGTTCATCATGAGGTAAGTACATTGACTTCCACGAAACTTTGCTTAAGGACGACGATAATTACGACACTTGGCACATTTTTTACCCTTAAGTAATGACAGAGATTATGTTACAACAAGACGCACAATTTAGCGCTACAGGACACGCATTTGAGTGATTAATTTTGTACTTAAAACATTTATTTTTAAAGATTTTTGAATTACAATGATACAAAGGTTTCCCATGATACATTTCACTCCATTTCTGTAATCTGTAACACCTGAGGGTATAATTACATTAATCCTCATGGGGGTACACGCCTACTTTGTGTACCATGTGTTTGGCAAGCACAAGGAGCCCTAGCTAATACGGTATTTGCTTATACAACTTTACACATCGGTACCATATTCCTCTAACACATAAATTACACAGCTATCTGATTATTTAACAGAGAAACAATATTTTTTTTTACTACATCAGTGACACATGTTTACGTAATTACACAGATGGGTAACTTCACACTTATGAAATTTTATTTTGTCTGTACTTTGTGAACTGTTCATATTTTTTCGGAACTATTGTGATACTATGAGAGCTTTGAATGATGTATTTGGTAATGGAGCATGACTTTAAAGTACGTTTGAGGTAGATGAACCTTTTTAAATGAGCAGAGTATTTTTTTGGGTTTTGAAATTATTGCAGAAAGCTACGACGTTTTTGAGATTTGACTGAGGTGTTATGATGTTACTATTGTGACGACGATGTGTATTATGCTGCTGAGGTATGTTTATGATCAATAAGCTGATGCAATATGAGTTATTTGATTATGCTACGTATCTGTTATGATGAAATATTGAAGAAATGTCGACGAATAAGGTAAGGAATAATGAATAGTGTTTAGAGACTCAGGTTTGTGAAAAAGGTTGTTGGAAACCAAGAATCGTACTTTAATAAGAGTTATGAAATGTATGTAAATGCGTGAATGTATTACAATGCTGACAAAAATTTTTGGACATTGTTATATCAATAGGATTTTGTTTCTACAGGTTTGTAACGCAAATTCTTGACCTGTGAAATATTTTTATATGAGACTGTCACTGTATTGCAAACTGGTGTCGTAAATACACTCCTGGAATTGGAAAAAAGAACACATTGACACCGGTGTGTCAGACCCACCATACTTGCTCCGGACACTGCGAGAGGGCTGTACAAGCAATGATCACACGCACGGCACAGCGGACACACCAGGAACCGCGGTGTTGGCCGTCGAATGGCGCTAGCTGCGCAGCATTTGAGCACCGCCGCCGTCAGTGTCAGCCAGTTTGCCGTGACATACGGAGCTCCATCGCAGTCTTTAACACTGGTAGCATGCCGCGACAGCGTGGACGTGAACCGTATGTGCAGTTGACGGACTTTGAGCGAGGGCATATAGTGGGCATGCGGGAGGCCGGGTGGACGTACCGCCGATTTGCTCAACACGTGGGGCGTGAGGTCTCCACAGTACATCGATGTTGTCGCCAGTGGTCGGCGGAAGGTGCACGTGCCCGTCGACCTAAGACCGGACCGCAGCGACGCACGGATGCACGCCAAGACCGTAGGATCCTACGCAGTGCCGTAGGGGACCACACCGCCACTTCCCAGCAAATTAGGGACACTGCTGCTCCTGGGGTATCGGCGAGGACCATTCGCAACCGTCTCCATGAAGCTGGGCTATGGTCCCGCACACCGTTAGGCCGTCTTCCGCTCACGCCCCAACATCGTGCAGTCCGCCTCCAGTGGTGTCGCGACAGGCGTGAATGGAGGGACGAATGGAGACGTGTCGTCTTCAGCGATGAGAGTCGCTTATGCCTTGGTGCCAATGATGGTCGTATGCGTGTTTGGCGCCGTGCAGGTGAGCGCCACAATCCGGACTGCATACGACCGTGGCACACAGGGCCAACACCCGGCATCATGGTGTGGGGAGCGATCTCCTACACTGGCCGTACACCACTGGTGATCGTCGAGGGGACACTGAATAGTGCACGGTACATCCAAACCGTCATCGAACCCATCGTTCTACCATTCCTAGACCGGCAAGGGAACTTGCTGTTCCAACAGGACAATGCACGTCTGCATGTATCCCGTGCCACCCAACGTGCTCTAGAAGGTGTAAGTCAACTACCCTGGCCAGCAAGATCTCCGGATCTGTCCCCATTGAGCATGTTTGGGACTGGATGAAGCGTCGTCTCACGCGGTCTGCACGTCCAGCACGAACGCTGGTCCAACTGAGGCGCCAGGTGGAAATGGCATGGCAAGCCGTTCCTCAGGACTACATCCAGCATCTCTACGATCGTCTCCATGGGAGAATAGCAGCCTGCATTGCTGCGAAAGGTGGATATACACTGTACTAGTGCCGACATTGTGCATGCTCTGTTGCCTGTGTCTATGTGCCTGTGGTTCTGTCAGTGTGATCATGTGATGTATCTGACCCCAGGAATGTGTCAATAAAGTTTCCCCTTCCTGGGACAATGAATTCACGGTGTTCTTATTTCAATTTCCAGGAGTGTATTTCCGTAAGAAAGTTAAGTGACCACCTGCACGTAATGCGTCGTGGGCACCCAGCTGTGTCAGACGCCTGGAGAAAAAGTCAATAGTGTGTGCCTATTCAGAGGCACAGGTAGAAAAAAAAAGTGAGGCCATTATCCTCGCTATTGATATTCCTTTGTAGAAAGCATCGCAAATACGACACACTCAAACTTGAAAACATATGATTACAATGTCGAGCTCTTAATTTATGATATTTACTAAAATGACTAATGAAACGATGAGAAACATTTCACGGCTATTGTCTTGCTAGCTGAGAGAATTTTTTTGCCTTTGGAGACGCCATTTGCCTAGTGAATGACGTTTCATATGTTGCTTTATATATATATTTGCTCATTTTGTTTAATATCTAGTTTCTAGCTGCACTGCAGCATTGGTTAAAATAAAATTTAATAGATGTACTCATATAGTTATTTTATGCCTACAGATCCAGTCAATTATAAATTTATGATCTACTTCCAAGAAAACGAGGGCACATAAATTGACATTTCCCTTCACAGGAATTGCATAAATAATTTTTTTACGATTTGGTAACTTATCTGCTAGTGTACGTTTTTGTGATGCATCGCTCTAGTGTTAAGATGTGACATACGTATTAAAAATGCCCATTTTTACTGTAATATTTTTTCTGCTTGAGCTATGTCATGTTTAGATATAAGTTATTGCATTTGCTGCTGCTGTTTGCCAGGCATAGTGTTAGTGAATTTGACTTTGTATTACTCTGCTAAGCCAGTTTTACTACGGATTTATTTTTCTTGTTTGCTGCACAGTGCCTTATATTAGCTGTAATATTGCAATTGCTTTGCCAATTTGAATTTTTTGTCATTGATGTTTGTGTTAATTGTTTCGTGCTGCTGCATTGCCTCGTCCCTTAGTTTATCATCTGAGCTCAGTAGATTTAAGTTAGCTTAAGAGGGGGTAGACTATATAAGAAACTAACTATGATGGATTGGAAGAAATGCATTGAGAAGCTATAAGAAAATGGTTTGGCTAAAACAGTGTTTTGAAAGAGGATATGAACCAAAAAGTAGGGTTTAGGGACAACAGGTTTAGGTAGGATTTTCTTGGAAATAAATGATGAAGTAAGATAATGGAAAATAAATAATGAGGTAAGAAATATGTGAACATATAAATACAGAAATCATGCTTGATAGGATTTTTTGGTGGAAACAAATGTTGAAATAAAAGTTTTGGGTTGGACTGCAGTACCAAATGTTACACTGAAAACAAACCTTGTCCTTTCCTTTTGTGTTATCCCACTATGTGTTTGTGTACCCGTGTGTATTTGTTTTCTTCCTGTCTCTGTGTAGTTTCATAGAATTTTTTCTTCATCTAAAACTAAGCTACATTCACTATGATGAGGAATACTGTTATCCTCAAATATAATTGGCATTAATAATATGTTACTTACTTTGTAAATATGCTTAGACATTATTTCTTCTGTTTTGTTTTAATGCTTATGTGTAAAGTTGATGTTTCAAAAAGTTATTCTGATCTTTTATGTATTTACTTATCTCATAATTCCTGTAACACTGATGTATATGTTTATTTCTATTATTTTGTGAAGCCTGTATTACTAAAAATGTTATCTGTATTATTATGTTTTTAATGATGCATTTTGTACCTTTGTTATTGTATTTTTGTGTTATAAAATTGTAATTGACACCAGTTCATCAAATTAAGTAACTTGTAAGATACATTTCACTGCACACGTTTCTGTTGGTCATAGTATATGGACAATATGTGAGAAACAGGGACTGTTAGTGTTGGCACGTGTGTTGATAATTCAGCAAGGGACTGGATAACAGCATTGCTGATTCTAAGGACAATTCCAAAAAGTTTGTGAGTGCACAAGTAGTGGTTATGGACTTGCTATATTATCCGCAAGACTCTTCAATGGTGATTGTGCACCTGCACAGTCACAACAGATGGCTGCTGGCCATCTCTACAAGGACTACAGTGGGTCTGCATCTTTGATGACCCACCAATACCATTATTTCTACAAGGACTACAGTGGGTCTACACCTTTGCTGACTCACCAGTACCATTATTTCTACAAGGACTGCAGTGGGTCTGCGCCTCTGGTGGCCCACCAATACCGTAATCTCTACCAGGACTACAGTGGGTCTGCTCTGTGATGACCTACCTACCAATATTCTTCAAAACGTCGAATGACTCTGCTGTGTGTTTGCTCTGTTGTGGCCCATTACCTGTCAGCATGTCAAGAGTCAGCACTGACTTTCCGTTGGAAGGACAACACTACTTCTTCAAGACTGCATGGAAATCCACTACTTCCGAGTGCATTGTCTTTTACTACTCAGACTTTGAGAAAAGAAACGGCAGTTTCAATGTGATGAATGATCAGGACTGTCGGTATGGACTGTGAAAAAATTTTAGCTTTTGACCAACATTGTATTAACAAGTGTGTGCATTTGATATTTTTCTTACCGTAATTATGGAAAATTTTATCATAGCATTATTGGCCACTGCCCAAAACAATTTGTAAAATTTTTTTGTGGGGAGCATGGGGGCTATGTAAGTAGGCCGTTTATGTTTTATTATTGGCAACGTTACGTAGCACTCTGTATGAAAATCACTGGCTGTTCTGTGTGCAGTTTGTGGTTAGTTTGCATTGTTGTCTCCCATTGTAGTGTTGGGCAGCTGGATGTGAACAGCGCGTAGCGTTGCGCAGTTGGAGGTGAGCCGCCAGCAGTGGTGGATGTGGGGAGAGAAATGGCGGAGATTTGAAATTTGTAAGACTGGATGGCATGAACTGCTATATATATTATGAATATTAAGGTAAGTACATTGTTTGTTCTCTATCAAAATCTTTCATTTGCTAACTATGCCTATCAGTAGTTAGTGCCTGCAGTAGTTGGAATCTTTTATTTAGCTGGCAGTAGTGGCGCTCGCTGTATTGCAGTAGTTCGAGTAACGAAGATTTTTGGTGAGGTAAGTGATTTGTGAAAGGTATAGGTTAATGTTAGTCAGGGCAATTCTTTTGAAGATTTTTTTGAAAGTCAGTTTGCGTTGCGCTAAAAAAAAATATTGTGTGTCAGTTTAAGCACAGTCATGTATAATTTTTCTAAGGGGACGTTTCAATGTGAACAAGAAACCATATTGTAAGAGAAAGTTAAATGGCGTGAAGTATTTAAAGAAAGAGATTCTAATGTCTAATTAAATTTATTCCATAGTCAACTGATGTCAATATTTGATAGTCCATTCATAAAAGTCATCTAGAAGATCTATTAAAAACGAAGTAAGCTGTGGATAGTTAAGCTTATTAGGATCTCCTGTAAGAGGAAACTTATAAGTATATATCAAGGTCAGAATAAGTCAATATCCTACATTACTTGCACACTAAAGAAAATACTATAATATATTAAGGAAAGTCATTAAAATATCAAGAGTTCTATTCGTCCTGACATAAATTAAAAATGAGGGTGATAAGATTAAAACTAAATTACTTAGAAAGAAGCTACTACCTGTACAAATCTGAGATGAAGAATAATATATAGTGTTTACCCGCGGACATCATGTACGGAGTGAAAATTATTGAACTACGCACATCAAAAAAGCTCCTGAGCCTGTACAGAAAATTGGAATAAAGTTCAACATAAACATCATTTCCGCCCTTTTTATTGCTCATGAAAACGACACATGTTACGTTGTACCACCGTAAGCGAGACCTTCAGAGGTGGTGGTCCAGATTGCTATACACACCGGTACATCTAATACCCAGTAGCACGCCCTCTTGCATTGACGCATGCCTGTATTCGTCGGGCATAGTATCCACAATTTCATCAAGGCATTGTTGGTCCACATTGTCCCATTTCTCAACTGCGATTCGTCATAGATCCCTCATAGTGGTTGGTGGGTCACGTCGTCCATAAACAGGCCTTTCCACTCTAATCCAGGCACGTTCGACAGGGTTCATGTGTGAAGAACATGCTGGTCACTCTAGTCAAGCGATGTCGTTATCCTGAAGGAAGTCATTCAAAATATGTGCACGATGGGGGCGCGAATTGTCTTGGATGAAGACGAATGCCTATCCTACATGTTACCGATATGGTCATACTATCGGTCGGAGGTTAGCATTCACGTATCGTACATCCGTTACGGCGCCTTTCATGACCACCAGCGGCGTACGTCGGCCCCACATAATGCCACCCTAAAACATCAGGGAACCTCCAACATGCTGCACTCGCTGGACAATGTGTCTAAGGCATTCAAAACGACCGGGTGCACTTCGAACACGTCTCCGACGATTGTGTGGTTGAAGGTATATGCGACACTCATCGGTGAAGAGAACGTGATGCCAGTCCTGAGCTATCATTCGGCATGTTGTTGTGCCCATCTGTACCGCGCTGAATGAAGTCGTGGTTGCAAAGATGGACCTCGCCATGGACGTTGGGAGTGAAGTTGAGCATCTGGCAGCCTACTGCGCAGAGTTTGAGCCGTAACACGACGTTCTGTGGCTGCACGAAAAGCATTTTACAACATGGTGGCATTGGTTTCAGGGTGCCTCTGAGTTATATCCGTAGGTAGCGGTCATCTATTGTAGTATTAGCCCTTTTGTGGCCTGAGCGTGGCATGTGATTGAGAGTTCCCGTCTCTATGTATCTCCTCCATGTCCGAACAACATCGCTTTGGTTCACTCCGAGACTCCTGGACACTTCCCTTGCCGGCCGTCGTGGCCGAGCGGTTCTAGGCGCTACGGCCTGGAACCGCGCGACCGCTATGGTCGCAGGTTCGAATGCTGCCTCGGGCATGGATGTGTGTGATGTCCTTAGGTTAGTTAGGTTTAAGTAATTCTAAGTTCTAGGGGACTGGTGACCTCAGCAGTTAAGTCCCATAGTGCTCAGAGCCATTTGAACCATTTTAGGACACACTTCCCTTGTGGAGAGTCCTTCCTGGCACAAAGTAACAATGCGGACGCGATCGAACAGCGGTCTTGATCGTCTAGGTATGATTGAACTACGGACAACACGTGCCGTGTATGTCCTTCCTGGTGGAATGAGTGGAACTGATCGGCTGTCGGATTACCTCCGTCTAATAGGCGCTGCTCATGTATGGTTGTTTATATCTTTGGGTGGGTTTAGTGACATCTCTGAACAGTCAAGTGGACTGTGTCTGTGAAACAATATCCACAGTCAACATCCATCTTCAGGAGTTCTGAAAACAGGGGTGATGCAAAAATGTTATATGGGTGTATGTGAAACAAAATGATCATACCCTCTGAATGGTCTGCCTTAGGACATTCAAACTGCACGGTTAGCCTTGGGGCATGATGGGAATTAGCATCTGCATGTGCATCCACCTTGTTGTTTTCATTTGGATGGGTTCGTCAATAAGGAAAATTGGTGTATTTGGGTGACTGAGAATCTACACTTCGCGATCGAGTAGTCTCTTCACGCTTAGGGGGTGCCTGTGTGGTGTGTAATGCTCCAGTCACGGAATAATCGGTGCGATTTTCCTTGATGTATAGCTGACTACCGAACGATACATGATGGTTTTGGAAGATGATTTCGTTCCCGCTATCCAGAGTTACCCTGATTTCAACAAGATGTATTTCATGCAAGACGTAACTCGACGCCATCGAAGCAGGAGAGTGATTGATGTCCTGGTGGAGCAGTTTGGAGACCGCATTCTGGCTCTGGGGTACCCAGAGGCCACTGGCATGGGCGTCGATTGGCAGCCGTATTCTCCGGATCTGAACACCTGCGACTCCGTTCTGTGGAGCTATATTAAAGATAAGGTACGGCAATAACCTAAAAACCATTGCTGAGCTGAAACAACCATTTAGGAGGTCATCGACCAGCATCGATGTTCCGACGCTTCTGTGGGTCATGCAGAATTTCGCTGTTCGTCTGTGACACATCATCGCCAAGGATGACAGACATATCAAACATGTCATAACCTAAATACGAATATATGTAGCGACGTTCACATGTTGAATGAAGCATGTGCACACCCCAGCTTGTAATTAATTTACGTTTCGTTTCTTCTTGTATTTCAATAATTGTCACCCTGCAAGTACCTCTTCCAGTAACTAGGTATTTTAACTGCGCTGTCACAGTGCCTACCTTCCCTGATGAAATTTGTTGCAAATAATTCATCAAAGTTTCAAAAGAGTGAGGTCAACACCTATACCATTATTAAAGCCACCAATGGTTGAGAAAAGAGTTCAACATGCAGCAACAAAGATCATATAGCATTTGCCCAATAAAATGAAATGTGGCAAGTAGCAAAACAAATTTAAAAAATAGCCTAAAATCATTTCCCCAGTGCCACTCCCACTCCATGGACCAATTTCAGTTTAAAAATTCGGTTGCCCGAAAAAAAGTATAGCTGATTGATTAGGACTATTGTAATAAGATGATTGTTAATTTTAACAATAACATTTATACATTCATGTAAAATGACTCGTTTCACATCGTTTCTATATTCGATTAATGTAACATGTCACTAACTAACTAACTTAGACGTGTGGTGAGCGTAGGTAAACGTGTGGATCAGTGGCTCCTGAGACCCACAGCCAGGATGTGTTTCCTGATCGTGTAGCCGCTAGCCTAGTAAAACTGGCTAATAAATATTCTCCTGAACAGAAACTTGGTAACTGCACATAATGGAGACAGCTACAGCAGCCTCTCAATGTTGAAGGAATACAGTCGATGCTGTAAAATACTGAAACTTAACAATTTCTAGCACCATATAGAAGTACAGCACCAATAAATAACTGAATTTGTTTTTCAATTAAACTTCAAAGGAAAGAAATGTTTTACTAGATGTTAAGGAAACCTGAAAAACAAATAATATTTAGAGTTTGTACATTAAGGGTATAAATGGAGTAGCTAAATAATTGTAACAGATATAAGTCGTTAAAACTTCCATGTAATATTCGTTCTAATTGAAGCAGGCTAATCGGGTGCACGAAAAAGAAATGCTGATTCTCTCCTCTTCTGATTCTAAATAGCCAAACAAAGTTCATTTATCACTGGTATTGAGTTCCTCTAAAATGGCACTTTATGGGCCAGCTGACTTCCATACTCTGAAATTAAAGCTAGCTTCACTTGTATACTCACAAGTTCCCTTGCATTGCTGCAATATTAATACGCGTGCTTCATACATTAATTTTCACCTGTACCTTTTTCTATGTATATGCAATACATATACATCTTTGAAAATAAGAAGACTAAAAATGCGAAATTTAAATAGTACGTTAATCAAAGTTTTATTAACCATTTGGTGTAGAATTGTACACGTTTAGGTAATTTATGTAAAAAACTAGATTAGTATTAGGAAATTTGTATGGCAACATTTGTTGTATGTAGTAACAGTTTCACTTTACCTTGATATCAACTTTATATATAATCTCACTTTTGTCTCTAAAGTTAATTTTAAGTTTTTCTGTTTACGTGGTCATTAGCTGCACACTGATTTAGATACATTGTAATTCTTTCAAATATACAACGACTTCTTCGCCTCAGTGCGCTGTACCCTTCTATCGTCTGGAGGAATGAAAATGGAATCCTTTCCATTGCTGCGTTGACTTTTATGTAATGTCTGGCACAACATTCTATGTCGACAGTGCTTACTGCTACACAGACTGTAGAGCCTAAGTGATAAATACCAATGAAGAAAATATACAGGGTGGTCAGAAACAGTCAGTAAAGCTTATAATACAAATTCGGTCCTTAGCGCCGTTTCCTACCTAAGTAATGTGGGAGTAAGCAATCAGGCCGTTGGGCACACAAATTCAAGCCTCGGCTAGACACATTAATTACTGGTAGTTGTCCCCATAGCGTAGGTGATAGCGCACGATACTACTCCAAATTTGGCTCGGGTTCAAACATTCCTGCCATCCCATGTCCAACTGATGTTTCGTTCTCTCTTTCGGTTTTAGGACACCAAACGAAGAACACGTTTGGCGACACCGTCTCTGGCGGTCCGCTTTAATTTACACACGCAGTGGCCTGATGGGCTACGAGTAACTAGAATGCTAGTTAAGTCAGAAACTGCGCAACGTATCGAATTTTTTCTTAACAATTATTTCTTAGTACAACCTACATTGCAACAGGCTAAAAAACTTTGCACATTATTTCTGACCTCCCGGCATAATATCTTAAAGTGGTATGGAGCGTAATTCTCATTGACGTTTAAAAATATAAGACACATGAGGCCGCAAATGTTGGGGTGGTAGAAAATGTGGCATTAGCAGGCGACGTACCTCGCTGCAAGTGTTGCGGTTGAGCCTATAGATTATTCACACTTGATCATCCCAACCAAAGTGAAGTATTCACGTCGGTGTAACTCTTGGGCCAGATGCTCGAATTTAGCGCATGGGACTCAGAGTTCGAGTGTAGCGTACGCCACGCAGTAGTTTTCTCCATTGAGTTAGACAACTACCTTCTTATATTGAGATAAAATTTACTATTTTATCAACCGGTCTCGGTTGAAAAATGAGTAGCCTACAGCAGTGAGAAGCAGCAATGTTCCACGTCGCCTACAGGAGTGAGGTGCAGCACTGTCCCATGTCGGCGACGGTCGGACGGACAGGTCAAACTAATGCACATGGAGAGGTATCTCGTGACGTCATATGTTCAAAATTGGTCACCCACTTTTGGTTATTTTCCCACATCTGCGGCCCCATATGTCTTATATTAAATTACTTGTCTCAGAATCATTTACGCCGTTTTGGGGACTTCTAAACATTAACAGGCGTCATCTCTTAGGCTCTACAGACTGTAGCAGTAAACGTTATCGACGTAGAATATTGTGGCAAACATTGCGTAACCGTCAGCGCAGTAATGGAAGGATTTCCTTTCTCATTCCTCCAGGCTATAAAAGGCACTGCGCACTCAGGTGAAGAATGTTTGTAAACTGGAAATAATTACAGTGGATCTAAAGCACAGTAGTGCCTTTCATTACTACTACCCCTATACTTTGCTCTTAGTCTCATCCTAAGAAGCCAATACATTATGATCACTCTTCACATTGACGTTTGATACCGCCTGGTGGCGTTGTGGGCAGGTGATGCTGTAGCAAAGCTATGGAAGGGGAGCAAACGCGGACGGGGGCTCACCCTAGCGGAGATGTGGGCTGTAAATGAGGAAATCCATTGAGATAAGCGACTTTGACAAAGACCACGTTTTTGTTACGCAAAGCCGGTGAACGAGTATCTCGAAAACAACGAAGCTGGTCGAATGTTCATGTGTCTACGTCGCGAGCATCTATGTAAAGAAGTAGAAGGACAGTGAAACTGCCACTAGGCGCTAAATAGTTGAACATCTACGACTCTTCACAGAACATGGGGTTTGGAGACATGTCTGCTCTATAAAGATAGATGGTGATCTCAGGTATCTCTGACGAAAGAGCACAATGCTGGTACACACACAAGTGTTTCGGAGCACAGAGTTCATCGTACATTGTTCAACATTCAGCTCCACAGCAGACGACCCCTACATGTTCACAAGTTGACCCAACGACATCGTCAGTAACGATTGCAGTGGGCACGGCACGATCGGGCTTCGACCGTTGATCTATGGAAACATGTTGGCCCTTCGGTTTCATCATATGTTTGCTACAGTAGGTCGATGGTCGTTTCCACAAACGCCGTCATCGAGGTAAACGGTGGCTGGAAATGTGCAGCGCCCCACGGACGCAGGCTGGCTGGCGGGAGCCGTATTATGATTTGGGAGGTATTCTCCTGCTCTTCAATGGGAACTGTGGTGGCAACCAAAGATATGCTGACAGCTATAACCCACTTGCATCTCTTCACACTTGATGGCTTCCCCGAAAGGCGATGTCATGTTTCAGCTGTATAATAGTTGGTGTCTCAGAGCCAGAACCATGCTACATTAGTTTGAAGAACATTATAGCGAAATCACGTTGATGTTTCGGCGACCAAATTCGCCAGACTTAAATCCTGTGGAACCTATCTGGGTTGCTATCGGGCGCCATCACGTAGTACGGAAATCAGCAGCATGTTATTTATGCGAATTACATGACCTGTGCATAGTCATCCAATGCCTCATACTTCCACACAAATACAAGCTGTCGGATCGCTGGTACCCAGAATCAGTGACATTCTGCTCTACTGTAACTGTTGACACCATCGCTGATGAGGAAACTCGGTTCTCTAGTTTTCTCCTCCTGTTTGCTACCGCTCCCTGATCCCGACGTTTTTCTCGGGTCTGTTATTACGGTCTGTTTTCAGTTTATTTCTCTTACTATTATACCAATTATTGTTCAATAAATGGTTCAAATGGCTCTGAGCAC
This sequence comes from Schistocerca cancellata, assembly GCF_023864275.1. NCBI lineage: Eukaryota > Metazoa > Arthropoda > Insecta > Orthoptera > Acrididae > Schistocerca > Schistocerca cancellata. The sequence goes on from NC_064629.1 coordinate 903,476,708, forward strand.
TATGGGACTCAACTGCTGAGGTCATTAGTCCCCTAGAACTTAGAACTAGTTAAACCTAACTAACCTAAGGACATCACAAACATCCATGCCCGAGGCAGGATTCGAACCTGCGACCGTAGCGGTCTTGCGGTTCCAGACTGCAGCGCCTTTAATCGCACGGCCACTTCGGCCGGCACCAATTGTTGTCGCATGACGCTTAGCAGTAACTTTAAAATTTGTTTATACGAGTTATCATACATACAGGGTGTTACAAAAAGGTACGGCAAAACTTTCAGGAAACATTCCTCACATACAAATAAAGAAAATATGTTATGTGGACATGTGTCCGGAAACGCTTAATTTCCATGTTAGAGCTCATTTTAGTTTCGTCAGTATGTACTGTACTTCCTCGATTCGCCGCCAGTTGGCCCAATTGAAGGAAGGTAATGTTGACTTCGGTGCTTGTGTTGACATGCGACTCATTGCTCTACAGTACTAGCATCGAGCACATCAGTACGTAGCATCAACAGGTTAGTGTTCATCACGAACGTAGTTTTGCAGTCAGTGCAATGTTTACAAATGCGGAGTTGTCAGATCCCCATTTCATGTATGGATTAGCACGGGGCAATAGCCGTGACGCGGTACGTTTGCATCGAGACAGATTTCCAGAATGAAGGTGTCCCAACAGGAAGACGTTCGAAGCAATTGATCGGCGTCTTAGGGAGCACGGAACATTCCAGCCTATGACTCGCGAGTGGGGAAGACCTATAACGACGAGGACACCTGCAATGGACGAGGCTATTCTTCGTGCAGTTGAAGATAACTCTAATGTCAGCGTCAGAGAAGTTGCTGCTGTACAAGTTAACGTTAACCACGTCACTGTATGGAAAGTGCTACGGGAGAACCAGTTGTTTCCGTACCATGTACAGCGTGTGCAGGCACTATCAGCAGCTAATTGGCCTCCACGGGTACATTTCTGCGAATAGTTCATCCAACAATGTGTCAATCCTTATTTCAGTGCAAATGTTCCTTTTCGGATGAGGCTTCATTCCAACGTGATCAAATTGTAAATTTTCACAATCAACGCGTGTGGGCTGACGAGAATCCGCACGTAATTGTGCAATCACGTCATCAACACAGATTTTCTGTGAACATTTGTGCAGGCATTGTTGGTGATGTCTTGATTGGGGCCCATGTTCTTCCACCTACGCTCAATGGAGCACGTTATCATGATTTCATACGGGATACTCTACCTGTGCTGCTAGAACATGTACCTTTACAAGTACGACACAACATGTGGTTCATGCACGATGGAGCTCCTGCACATTTCAGTCGAAGTGTTCGTACGCTTCTCAACAACAGATTCGGTCACCGATGGATTGGTAGAGGCGAACCAATTCCATGGCGTCCACGCTCTCCTGACGTCAACCCTCTTCACTTTCATTTATGGGGGCTTTTGAAAGCTCTTGTCTACGCAACCCCGGTACCAAATGTAGAGACTCTTGTACAGTACGCCATTCTCCAGGGCTGCATCAGCGCATCAGGGATTCCATGCGATGAAGGGTGGATGGATGTATCCTCGCTAACGGAGGACATTTTGAAAATTTCCTGTAACAAAGTGTTTGAAGTCATGCTGGTACGTTCTGTTGCTGTGTGTTTCCATGTGATTAATGTGATTTGAAGAGAAGTAATAAAATGAGCTCTAACATGGAAAGTAAGCGTTTCCGGACACATGTCCACATATCATATTTTATTTCTTTGTGTGTGAGGAATGTTGCCTGAAAGTTTGGCCGTACCTTTTTGTAACACCCTGTATATTGCTATGCCATTTTATTCGGCCCGCTTTCTCCTTCTCACTTTCCTGTTGTAGTGTTACAGGACAGGAACGTGTAAGGTTAAACGCAATGTCGTCATCCCTTTGCGTTTCGAGATAGCTTGATGATATCCAACCCAGGCGAAACGCGTCATTAATGAGTTAATTAACAACACTGTGCAATCTACACTCCTGGAAATTGAAATAAGAACACCGTGAATTCATTGTCCCAGGAAGGGGAAACTTTATTGACACATTCTTGGGGTCAGATACATCACATGATCACACTGACAGAACCACAGGCACATAGACACAGGCAACAGAGCATGCACAATGTCGGCACTAGTACAGTGTATATCCACCATTCGCAGCAATGCAGGCTGCTGTTCTCCCATGGAGACGATCGTAGAGATGCTGGGTGTAGTCCTGTGGAACGGCTTGCCATGCCATTTCCATCTGGCGCCTCAGTTGGACCAGCGTTCGTGGTGGACGTGCAGACCGCGTGAGACGACGCTTCATCCAGTCCCAAACATGCTCAATGGGGGACAGATCCGGAGATCTTGCTGGCCAGGGTAGTTGACTTACACCTTCTAGAGCACGTTGGGTGGCACGGGATACATGCGGACGTGCATTGTCCTGTTGGAACAGCAAGTTCCCTTGCCGGTCTAGGAATGGTAGAACGATGGGTTCGATGACGGTTTGGATGTACCGTGCACTATTCGGTGTCCCCTCGACGATCACCAGTGGTGTACGGCCAGTGTAGGAGATCGCTCCCCACACCATGATGCCGGGTGTTGGCCCTGTGTGCCTCGGTCGTATGCAGTCCTGATTGTGGCGCTCACGTGCACGGCGCCAAACACGCATATGACCATCATTGGCACCAAGGCAGAAGCGACTCTCATCGCTGAAGACGACACGTCTCCATTCGTCCCTCCATTCACGCCTGTCGCGACACCACTGGAGGCGGGCTGCACGATGTTGGGGCGTGAGCGGAAGATGGCCTAACGGTGTGCGGGACCGTAGCCCAGCTTCATGGAGACGCTTGCGAATGGTCCTCCACGATACCCCAGGAGCAACAGTGTCCCTAATTTGCTGGGAAGTGGCGGTGCGGTCCCCTACGGCACTGCGTAGGATCCTACGGTCTTGGCGTGCATCCGTGCGTCGCTGCGGTCCGGTCCCAGGTCGACGGGCACGTGCACCTTCCGCCGACCACAGGCGACAACATCGATGTACTGTGGAGACCTCACGCCCCACGTGTTGAGCAATTCGGCGGTACGTCCACCCAGCCTCCCGCATGCCCACTATACGCCCTCGCTCAAAGTCCGTCAACTGCACATACGGTTCACGTCCACGCTGTCGCGGCATGCTACCAGTGTTAAAGACTGCGATGGAGCTCCGTATGCCACGGCAAACTGGCTGACACTGACGGCGGCGGTGCACAAATGCTGCGCAGCTAGCGCCACTCGACGGCCAACAGCGCGGTTCCTGGTGTGTCCGCTGTGCCGTGCGTGTGATCATTGCTTGTACAGCCCTATCGCAGTGTCCGGAGCAAGTATGGTGGGTCTGACACACCGGTGTCAATGTGTTCTTTTTTCCATTTCCAGGAGTGTACGACTGTTTCTAATATTAATCTTAGTAAGGTCACTGTATCACCAAGCAACGATGGAATGGAATAATACTTATATACTTGCACATAGCGCTCAGTTAATATTCTGTGCAAGTGCAAATGACTACTGGCTTAGTAAGGTAGCACGCAGAGTTATATTTTCTATCAGTCGTAATAACTGAATATGAGCTAGATGTGAGACGTCTATTGAGGGGCGAAAGTAGTTATTAAATTTTTTTCAGATGACCGCTAGATGTCGCCGGTGTTGTCATATTAAGGATGAATGTAAATTTCTGCTTTTTATTAATAAAATAATTACAACTTATAAAGTAGCTGTGTAGTTGTTAAAAAGGGTTTTAACGAAACAGTATTGTGTAAAAAAGTCTATGTGAATGTTTTCGTTGGATTTTCTTTTTAGTAAAACTATAACACATAAAAAGTATCTCCAAGCGCTTTGTTCAGCTTCTGATAATCGGTTACCTTCAGCAATGGTTCAAATGGCTCTGAGCACTATGGGACTCAACTTCTGAGTTCATTAGTCCCCTAGAACTTAGAACCAGTTAAACCTAACTAACCTAAGGACATCACACACATCCATGCCCGAGGCAGGATTCGAACCTGCGACCGCAGCGGTCTCGCGGTTCCAGACTGCAGCGCCAGAACCGCACGGCCACTTCGGCCGGCCCTTTAGCAATGTCTGCTTACTATTTGTTTGATGAATTTCGTGAAGTTGGCAGTGGTTCCAGACAAATGTGGATGCTCATTTGAAAATACAGATATTTTTAATCAAAGAGACCACTACAGTAGTTTTAACTTTGATTGGACATTTCTCTGTAGAAAGTATTATTTCACGATGTATTGCACAAAATTTTACTGAGTCCCTAAAACAGGCTGGAGTCGAATGGTGAAATGATATGCTCAGAATATTCGACACAGGAAATGAAAATTACGTATGCGACATCATGACAGGAAACGAAACTAGGATATAGTAATACTAGCGAAAACCTATGCGGCAATCAATTGTCATGCTGTTCCAATACGAACCTTCACCAAAAAAGTGGTTCATTGGTGATACGCTACCAAGAAAATGACGGATTGGTTTTTCGCTCGTTTTTTTCTTTTCCCCTGAGAAAGTCGTAATCTTTGCTTCAGAGGCTTGAGAAACAGTTAATGCTGAACGGTACAAAGTAATTTATTTGCACTCACTCAGCCATGAAATCAGGAGGAACAAGTGAAAACGTGTATTTTTATAGAAAAACACTTTTTCTGTTGTTCCTCCCACCCCTCAAAATTCTACTGAAAACTCACCGGGGACCAGGCCGCATTGTACGTAGCAAACAAAACCGACTACTGGAATCTGCTGGACTTTCTGAAAGAAAGAAACGTAGGACACTTCACGTACTGGACAGTCCTAGAAAAAACACAGCAGTACGTGATCGAGGGGATAGGTTCACGAACCACAATCGAGGCGGTACACGAGGAACTCACCGCCGTCGGATGGGAGTGCATTCGTGTAAATCGAATGACAGAGTTCGGCACCGCGAGGTCATCTCACAACTACATGGTGGAGTTGGCCGACACTGCGAAGTCCCGCGACCTGTTGAAGTTAAAATTATTTCTTCACATGGTCGTCAGTGTAGAAGCCTACATGTCGCCGCCCCCCTTCCTACAATTCCGCAACTGCCAGCGATTATCGCATGCGGGTATCCGATGCGGTCTCGCTCCCAGCTGCCGCAAATGCGGTGGTGGTCACACGACACAACTCCCCAACACAGTACCACGCAAATGCGCCAACTGTGGTGAGGCCCATCCGGCCAACTTTGCATTGCATACAAAGAAGCTCTGAGGTGCTAAATAGCAAAACACACCAAAACTACCGCAATCACAGCTCCGAAAGCGCCCCCGCGCCCATTAAGATGCGGAATATCCTTCCCAGGAGTCGTCGCTGGCAGCCACAGGAGCGCGGGACTGTCAGAGGAGCCTCAGAGCTGAGGGCACGCACAACAAACACCCCCAGCAACAGACACACAACCGATACCCACAACACCCAACACCAAACCCGCATCGGATACACCGCACAACACCAATAACAACACGTCCCTACCCCATGAGATCGCGGACTGCAGGCCACCACAGGCTACAGAAGACGCATCAACACAGGGACGACCACAACGCCAGAGAAGGAGAAGGAGAAACAGTCAGAAAAGGAGGAACACGACTACACCACAACAAGCACACAGACAACAGGACACCAATCCTCACGAACACAATTCGGGCACCAACACAACGACCCATACAACACAGCCACTTACCACAAAAACCACACAGGTGCCCACAACCGTCACTCAAATAGCTGGCACACAAGCCAGCCCTCGCCAGACACCAACACAACCAACAACTCACAGGTCGACACGCCCAAACTTACCTCAACATTCCGAAGAATAATGGAGACGTTATTCGCCGGATTCATGGCCACCGAAGAAGTCATGAAGATTATGGGGTGAGTCACACAACTCATCACGTAGTTCATGTCGGGCACGCTCAACTGGACTAGCATCCAAGCCACTATCACGCCACTTTTTACACCACTGCATGGATAATACACCACAGCAGCCCCGAAACGCAGACGCTAACACAAATTCACAGATCCTGTTTTGGAACACCAACGGGATCGCAGACAAAAGAGCCGAAATTGTCGCGTTCATGGAGCGAAACTCTATCCGAATCGCCCTAGTGAACGAAACACTGCTTACGCCTCGCAAACACCTAAACATCCCAGGCTATTGCGTTTGTCGTACCGATCGAGCGGATGGCAGGAAGGTTCGCGGCACAGCAATCATCATACACAAAGACGTAGAACAAACGAAGACTGAACTCCCTGCGCTTGAGAGACTAGAGGCCACGGCCGTCATGGTCAAATTCAACGGACCAAACACCGCACTTGTATAGCTGTAGAATCATCCTAGAGACATAGTAACAAGCGGTATCAGCACATCTCACAACATAACACCGTGGGTAATCGCCGCTGTAGAACTAAACGGGAAACACCCCGACTGGAACTCACGAATACGTACCCTCAACGGCAAGAAACTCTACGAACAACACTAGGGCGAAACTACGTTATACTTGGGCCGGACGTCCCCACGTTCATGCCTGCACAGGCCCGACAGAGGCCAGACGTGCAAGACAAAACCCTCATCAAGGGTAACACATGCACACTCTACCTTATGGTGGAAAACGACCTGGACTCAGACCACATGCCTGTAATACTGCACACGGAAGAAACACTGCAGGACACAGAACCACGCAGGATACTGAACTACAAGCGCGCGAAATGGACACTGTTCATAGAAATGCTTGATAGTCGTTCCTGACACCCACGAAATTAACAACACGCAACAAATCGATGAGGCTGTGAAGGCTCTTACTACTGCCGTCCAAGATACAATGACTGACGCCATACCACATACAACATCAAAACAACACTCGACGGCCCTTCCCCAGGAGATCCTGGGCTTTATCTCAATGAGGAACCGCCTCAGGAGATACTGGCAGCGTACCAGGCGTCCGTTCTATAAACTGCACGTCAACAGACTCCAGGGTATAATACGGGACAAAATACAAACATTTAGAAACGAACACTGGCACAGAAACTCACTGGGCTGTATACCACACGTCCTGGTGTGTGGAAGCTAGCCAGACACTTCACCAGGGAGAAACATTACATTCCCACTCTACGAGGACCAGACGACCCAACTTACTCCGCGACGGAGAAGGAAGAGCTTATGGCCGCAGCACTTGCAGCGTCTTTCATGCCGAATCTGTATCCTTCACATCCAGTATTCACACTTGAAACGGACGAGGAGGTTACACGACTTGTAGCCTAGCCAACGCGCGACGAAATTAGTCGCACTAGTACAAATGAAATTACATGGGCTATCAAGCATACCAACGCTAGGAAAGCCCCTGGGCGTGATGGCATGCCAAACAGTTTCTTCCAGGAGTTCACGGATAGAGCCTTATAGTACCTTACACACATAACGAATGCCATCCTAAAACACCAACACTTCCCTGACTTTAGGCAGGCGGCCAAGGCCTTGGTGTTCAGAAAGCCAGGGAAAGACCACTCCCTCCCACAAAATTACCGACCCATCAGTCTGCTGTGCTCGCTCAGCAAGATTGTTGACAAGGTAATACAAAAACGCATCACTAGGCACTGCATCGCCAATGACACTCTAAGACCGGAGCAATTCGGCTTTAGGAATCACCACTCAACAACACAACAACTCCTCCGCGTAGTCGAACATATAACACACAGCTACAATATGAGCAAAGCCACAGGGACCGTGTTCCTGCACATCGAAAAAGCTTTCGACCATCTTTGGCACAACGGCCTTATACGCAAACTAGGCGAATCTGGTTTCCTTGACGGACTGGTACGTCTCATACATTCGTATCTCATGAACAGATGTTTAGATGTTTCAACACAGACGTACAGGACAAACAATCAACACAACACGGTATCCAAGCTGGAATACCCAAGGAAGCACCCTAGGGCCTATCTTGTTCAACCTGTACATTAACGACTCCCCAGCAACACAAAACACGACGTTAGCCATCTATGCGGATGACACAGCCATCCTAGCGCAAGCTTGGAAACCGTCGAACATTAATTCACGAATACAGACGACACTGAGAACTGCCGAGCTCCCATAGTGCTCAGCGCCATTTGAACTGCCGAGCCTTGGTTGGATCGATGGCGTATTAAAGTAAACGTCGACAAGTGCGAAGCAGTTCTGTTTACATACAGATCGAAACTACTGCACAAACATCCACACAGTAGACAGATAACACTACATACAAGCCGAATACGTTTCCGAGAGAAAGTCAGATAGCTCGTTGTCAGGCTGGACCGGAAACTTACATGGGGGAACCACATCGAATACCTTGTCAACAGAGAGCACTCGAGGCTCCAAGAACTGTACACAATACTCAAAAAGCTCACTGAATAGGAGGGTGTCGAGGTCCATATACATGACTCTGATTAGACCTCTGATGACGTACGCTGCTCCCGTCTGGGGATATGCAGCTCTTACACGACTGCGCCGGCTGCAGATCATACAGAACAAAGTGCTACAAATCATTACCAACGCTCCACGCTACGCACGCACCGTGGATCTTCACAATGAATACCGCCTTGATATCCTCAAGGAAGTATTCAGAAAACACGCCACACGGCTATACGGAAACTCGAGACACTCGATCAATCCTTTCATCCTTATTCTGGGAACTATGATCACAACCATAGGTGGAAGCATAAGCGGACAGAGACTCTACTAACTAAGGAATAACCACCTATGACAAGATAACACACACCAACAAGCGACAAACGTCGGCAAGCCCCTGTATAGCAGCAACGCTGACTGGAACTACCAGCTGCTACTAAAGTCGAACAACGGGCTACAGAAGGGAAACCGATGAGCTCGCCCACTGACGCACAAACAAATCGCCAACATCACCATACACTGTGCATCTGATATATGAACTATCGGACACAAAATGATGATGAACCTACTAACTGTTACAGGTTTGCTGACGCTGACCGAGAGATCAATACCGGCACCCTGTGGCAGCCGTCGAGTAACCACACCACACAACATCAAAGGTATCGACATGCATGATACCCACTGCTAACAAAGCCTACCCTTGCATGACCTGTCGCAAGCAGCAAGATATCCGCTACTGCTCTTAACACCCGACCTAACTATCGCAGAGGTTCTTCTTCCCTTGGCTCTTGCCTTGGCACCTTTTTTCCTCTGGCGTTCAAAGCGCTACCTTCGTATCCACTTCGGACTCAATCTATCTCCAGATGAGTGTGTATTAATGGTTAACCTTAACCAGACGTACGCAAACATCGCAGTACCCACATCCTGCGACACCTCACTTTAGTTTTAACACTTATGCAGATATGGAAGTAGACCTTTTGGGTTACCATCATGCCGGTGTGGGCGTGGTGGGGCTCCACCTCTTGTATAAAAAAAATGAAAACGTTGCATTATTCTCGACGATGACAAAATCAGCAGCCATTCGTCACCTAACGAAATAAACTATTTGACAAAGAAAGCCTGAAATAAATGCCTTATTCCTTTCTCTACTTGATGTACTGCCTTTCCTTGTCAAATAAATAGTGCATGGACAACGATTTTCATTTCATAAAGATGCTGTTGAATCAGTCTTAAGCTAAGATTTGGAAGTGCCACTCTGAGAAATGAAAATTAGGTCCAAGATTCGCTCGAACGTATGACAAACAATGAAACGATTCCTGCCAAAGCACGTTTTTCTTTCATTGTATCTAGAGAAACGTAAAGGCAGCCATCGTAGAACAAATCAGCCAGTGTGAACACCCCACGAATGTCTCATACTTCTGAAACGACGTTCATAACTGAATATGCTAAGCGCAACTTTTTAAAAGAAGCCATTTTTCTACGTCAGGCTGTTCTTTACTTGAAACAAACGTATCGTGAAAGCCTATAAACTGAGGTAATGAACTGAATTGTTTCTCACCTATTACACGTAATGTTATTTGATTTTACGACGTTGATCACGCTATGTGCGTTTTTATTTCGAGAAATTTTCTCATATTTATTTGAATGTAAAATTAAGATACCACGTTTGGTGCTAGTGAGAGGAGACTACCATATGGTTTGCTCTTTGTCGTTACAGATATAGAACCTGATACTGCGAACGTGCAATTGCTCTATTTTGCGGCAATATGGGATGTAGTTATTAGTTGGATGACAAATTTCAGTGACATATTTCGATGTACTGAAGGTTAATCCAAGAATATAAATTTTTCGCAACACTTTTCCTTGATTTCCTTTCATTCCTACTACTACCGCTTTAAAATTGCGATATGCACCTACAAGACAATGTAGACGAGGTTTTCCTCAGATATCTTTGTCTCTTTGTCCACTCGCAGCCAGCTGTTCCACTCGTAAAACAGACATAGACTTCTGTTATGTTACATCTGATTTAACAGAATTTACTATTATCTTTCTAAATTACTGCTATTTCAACAGGAATAACCACAACATACACTACTGCTAAACTTTTCACCATTTCTCCGACTGTGTATGTGTCCCACACATATATTACACACACCTCTTTCCCCACCCATTTTCTGTCCAACTCTTACTGTCACTATCTCTCTGTTCACATCATCCTCCTAACCACAACTGTCCATCGCCTCCTGCACCGTCTCTCCATCCTTCCCATACTTCCTCTCCCTCTGTATTTCTTTTGCTTCTCCCTTCCTTCCATCTATGCCTCCCTCCTCCCGCTCCCAGTCTTCCCATCTGTCCACCGCCCCCAGCCCCCCTCTACCTATCTTGGCGACATGTGTGGCCATCCCTGCCACCACTGCCTGTCGTTCCATCTGTCACTACACTGTCTTAATCCTCCTCCCTACCTCCCTATGTTGATTCCCCACGCCTCTGACCGTTCCCTCCTCCCCCTACTACTGCCCTTCTCCTTCTCACTCCTCATTCCTATCCACTCCTCGATGATCACCTTCTTCCAACCAATCCATATTAATCTACTTCAGCCACCTTCTCGCTATTGATTTGATTCCTACCCACTATCCATCTCCACCTCACCCCTCCCATCCAACACTTCTGCTAGCTCTCCAAGATCCTCATCTCCTCTACCCCTCTCTCTGCCCTCCCTCTACAGATTCCCTCTCTCAGTCGATTCTCTCCTGTCCCCCTCATTCCTTCCCTATCTATCCTCTACTGCTCTACTGCTCTACATTTATTTCTGTTCATAATCTATCCATTTCAAACTTTGCCATCTGTACCTGACCACATGTGTTCTCTCTGCAAAAGAGGTCGATAAAGAAGGTCGATACTACTCCCTCAAAATGTGACTTGAGCCAGAGAAATTACACATCAGGGTTTTACATAAGTTTTTGCCCCTGACAAACAGACTGTCTGGGAAATCGAGTTGATAAAAAAGCTGATACTACTCCTACACAATACACAGGTCGTGCAGAGCAGCCTACAAATTGGGGGCTGGAAAAACTGTTCGTTATAATTGACATTTAGGCTGCCCAGCAAAGCTGGTTGATAAGGCAAGACGATGCTATTCGCACACAATATGCCTGTTGTACAGGGCTGCTATATAATAGGGACCCAGAAAAAAAAACATATTTTCCTATATTTCTGGCCTTTTTGGAGCTATTGTGTTACAAACACTATAGTGCTGACAATAAGGACATTTATTGATGTGTGCCAGATTTGATAGAAATCGATCCAATGGTTTGGGAAGAGATCCCAGACATACACACATACACTTTGCTTCATACATACATACATGTATATGTACAGGGTGTCCCATTTATCTCGACCACCCTAAATAACTGTTAGTCCAGAAGCAGATTACAAAATGTCTCAATAAAATGTTCGTTAGCCGTCAGGGGGCATCAATCAGCATGATTGCCTTTGTTGTAGCTTCGTTTTTTTTTTTTTTTACAAAGATATGAACAACGGTATGACTTTCTTACATGGCACCCTGTATTTTTTATTTGGTAATTTAATTAGTCTCCTAAAGACTTATTCAAAAATGTGTCACAGTGTACCATTCACTGAAACCCAATGTTATTAATTACATAGCACTACAGTGACTTCGAATCCGGGATCACCAACTCGTCCACTTGCTGGAGTTGTCAGAAAACAAATGAAAACGAAGTAGAAACATAACACAAAATTGACTTTAACTCTCGTGTACCATTGCCCAGGAGCAGAATATTCATAGGTACTCAAAGTGGTGACCCTGGACACCGATACACTGGTGCACTCGTTGAATAAAAGAATCATTTATTGCTTCCAGTGTTGCCTGCTGAAGAGAATTACAAGCAAGCACGATACGTTCCTGCATGATCTTTGGAGTTGTTGGAATATCGCGATAGACAACGTCTTTAATGCGCCCTCAAAGAAAATATTCCAGATTATTTAAATCAGGAGACCTAGCAGGCCAAGTAAGTTATAACACTCCTGTCTGCTACTACTTTACCATAACCTCAATGCTAGAAACAGGTTGCGACATAAAACTATCTCGCAAAAGCAACTATGGCACAAAGCAACAGAGCAGTGTTACCCTCTGAGAGGAATTTTGTTATGTTGACCGAGTTGTTCCTAACGGAGGTGGCTTATCGGAAATGAAAGTCAGAATTACGTAAATATTTGAATAGTAACAAACAAAATTTTGCCTAGCTATACTGTTTATAGAATAAGGGAAACGGTCGCCAGCCTAATTAGGCAAGAGAAAGATTAACGTTCTCGTTTACGAAAGTAGGTATAAGTAACTATAGTGGACAAACACAACCTAGACTTAGCCACACGCGAGTGCAATGAACTCTGACACACATATGTTTTAAGATTGAAGCTAACAACTGGAGCAGCACTAACTATTTGCTAAATTATAAGAGATACCGAAACACCCTATTACTTTCAGGCTTACATAAAGTGAATGGTCTTTATAACATTACTATTAACATGCACTTCTAATACACAACATACACAAACACTTAGCAAACATGAATATATAATGTTTCACAACTGCAGCTTTCTCACTTTTACTACAGCGAAACACAATACTGACCAAATTGCAAGAAACTGACTCACCTTTTAGAATTTACTACAGACAATTATGTGATCATTTGCCTTATAAGCCACAGTCTTAAGAACTTTTAATATTGAAGTTAGCAACAGCACTTTAAATAGCAGTTTTAATAGGAAAATTATTTTGAGCAAATAACATTTACTTTAACTCACTCTATTGCCACATTAACTTTAACTTTCTTTTTGCTAAGTTCAAGAGGCATTAATTAGCAAAAGTCAAGGCTTTAATTTCTTTTAGTAAGGGCACTCGGATATCACTTTAGCTCAGACGGAGAGGTGTTATGATGAGGAGAAAAATCAAGGTTGGTACATAAATTCAGATACAAATTACCTTATATTTCAGCACATTAGCACGTCCATTAAGCTGATCCTTCACTGTACATCATTATAGTATTACGTTGCAATGATTGCGCAATGTGGTGGCAACTGCATGTTGGTAGGTGGAATTGTAGGCAGAATTGCTGGACTCTGTCATTTCTTGGTGGCGATGATAGATACAAACTCCAGAATAGTTCCAGCTATTTATCCATCCATCCGAGACCTTGGAAAGAAGCAGGAAAAGCCTCTCTCGGAATCAGCACAATATGCATCTCTTACATGGCAGTGCACGGACTCGTAGCTCGTCTCCGACTGCTGGCTCGGCCCCGACTGACTATCAGTTCCACCTTTTCCACCTAGGCCAACCACAATTTGCACGTGCTACACAGTTCTGTTCCCCAGGGGAACCACTAAACCTTTTACATACAGAATAACTAAGAGCCATAACTGAGGATCAGCAATTTACATAACAGCAACCAAATACATTATATAAAACAAAACATTTACACTTATTGACATCTCTACAGAAAGGTATTCACACAAAATTACAATCATATACAGTAAGTTTTGTTCCCTCCAAATGGGACAAACAATATAAACTGCAGATACACTACTTTGCATAGAATCAAATCACGACATCAAAGGTTTGACAAAGAAAAGAGTATACAACTTTGTGTTATCTGTTCGATCAAACACATTTACAGATACTCAATGTTATAACATTAAATAAAACAAAAGCAAAATAAATCTGTACAGCAGAAGAGGTATGGTGTTACACATGCCCCATGTTTCGTTCAAGTTTCCCGTGAGGGATACTTCAAGGAAACATCTATAACGCCTAAGTGGTGCTGGCTGCAAAAAAAAAAAAAAAAAAAAAAAAAAAAAATCCATCCAACTCCAGTTGGGAGAAAAGAAAACACACACTACGAACATACAGTATATACACTAAGAAATTGCATACATTTCTTCCAAAAGATTTTACAGAAATTTTCATATTCACACTGGTTGAAGGAAACTAATTTTCATCTTTACACTAGATATCTTTAAGCATGTTCATTTCATACAAACACAGTTCAAATAATTGACAAACAGTACACAAACTGATCTACATATTAGTATAATAGGTAAAGCCTTTAAATAAAATAAAGAAAATACACACATACAACAACACAGATCATTCTAACTCAACAAAGCAGAAATTTGTCTTTCAATATTTTTAAAGGAATGTAAGTTTCAGACACACAAGTATAGTCATGATCACAGTACATTTTACAAGGTTCAGCAATTAATGAAATGTTGAAAATTTCAGTTTGCATCCACATAAGCACAAATATTTACACAAACAACTATGAGAACCTTTTTCCAACTGACTCTTTAAATACCAAAGTAACTTTGCAAGGTTTTTTCAAAATAATTAACCTTAAAGCTGCTTTTCATTAATAGCAGTCCAAAATATTTGTTGCACTTAAACACACTAACATAATCAGAGCCTATCTTTAATCATCACTGCTGTGTTTTAAAACAAGGCAGTCCAAAACTTTAAGTTATTCAAAAAAAAAAATCTAGTATCAAAAACATCTACATCCATTTAAATAAGAATGCATACATATTTCATAATAACTTTCCACTGACTTCAATAAGAATAGTCAGTTCATAACATATTGCTCAAAAAACCTATCTTAGTTCACTGCTTGCCTCAGCACTAGCAGTCCATGTTACACATTCTGCCCATTATTGGTTTGGTAGTCTTTGTATGTAAACATTTAGGCACAAATACACAATTTAGATTAAGAACACTAAAAGACACATTTTTAAATTAATACACTGCCTCATTCTCTACGTTTGGCAGTTCGTGACTACTTATCAACTTCTTGCCCCACAATGGCCAGCCCTTTGGCTACTGCTCACATAGCATATTTTGTAGTCCTTAGCTTTAGGACCACAGCATTTTCATTGTTTTGCCTTGTTTTGCTGCCCAACAACATATTTTTTGAGCAGTTTATTGTCATCATTTCCACGTTTTTTTCATTTTTATGTCATATCTTTGTCACAAATTGGATTAACAGTATAAAACCTGCAACTTTGAAACAGTAATTAGACACTGGTAACAAAACCATTTCTTTTCAAATGAAAACATCAGGTAACACATACATCATTAATCAGGTAAATTTAAATGACATTTTTGGTATAATGACAATGTTCAGGGGTATTTGAGAGTCCCAGATTTGTGGTTTTTCTCCCCACATTCGTATTCATCAATATTTCTTTTATAGTCAATATCAAGTTTAATTACACATTTAGGTTATCAAATATGTCAAGATCAGCACAATAATTTTACACCCTACTGTAAGTGATATCTGCCTACCTTTTGTGGTACTAGACACATGCCTCTCATACCTATTTTCACATACATTAGTCAGGTTCATCTCCTCAGTTTTAAACACATATACAGTTTCTCAATATCATAATTATCCCTATTTTCAGAAAAAAAACCTTTACATTCAGTCATATTATAGTATTCATTTATCTTGTTTTTAGTATTCTTACCTTTTCTCATCCATTTTTCTCTTTCCAATTACTTTACCACTACATTTTTCCTTTACAATACCCACTATGCTTCCATTATTCTTGGTCATTTTCTAGTGTACCCAATTTAATTATTCATTTACTTGTCCACAAACAATACACAGTATCTTACATCTACATCTACACTTTTTTGTTTACTCTGATAGAGAGAAGAAGGAAAGAAGATAGTAAAAGTTCTGAATGATGAAGAGGAAGGTTGACAGCACGAAAAGAAACAGAAGTAGTGCTGGCAACGACTGAGGTTCCTAGTGCTCGTCAGGCACTTGACAATGCAAAGAGGGCATGTCCCCTGAGGCTTGAACAACCCTCATCTGAGGACATGTATCTTTAAGTGAACAACATAGTGCAAACATAAGCCCTTTGTGATCATTAAGTATATTATAAATTAATTATTATCTTTTAGAGTTCTTTGCACTCTCGTTAAGTTACTATAAGCATAATCATTCATAAGTTTTCAGGTTTCTCACATTACATGGCTCTCTCTTCATAATTAGACTGGCAACAATAAGTATTCATTTGAACATAAACAGTTCCTAAGCAAAGTCAAACAGTACACTACAATAAATAAACAACAACCTGCCACAGGCCACACGATCAACAAAACAATAATTCATTTTCAGGTAACACTCAGATATAATAATAATAAAGTCATGCATTATATTAACAGTATATATACATATATCAGCCTGCCCCCCAGTCTCTTTATTAACAAGGCAGTCTCTTATGGTTCATAAAATAGTTACTAAGTCTGGTGGCTCTTTCGGTTTTGTTTCGGTTATGCATTCCGGATTTTGTTTCGAAAAGATGTCATTAAATTTTTCGTAAACTCTTTCTGTAAAGGTATAATTGTGTTTTTCGACCTCCGAAAACTCATATATATCTGAATCTGAAGAATGTCCTTCATCTGAGCTATCACTAGGTTCTATCTCGTGATCAGATTCGAGCAGGAAAG
Source organism: Schistocerca cancellata (assembly GCF_023864275.1). Classification (NCBI taxonomy): domain Eukaryota; kingdom Metazoa; phylum Arthropoda; class Insecta; order Orthoptera; family Acrididae; genus Schistocerca; species Schistocerca cancellata. The sequence continues at coordinate 903,493,639 of NC_064629.1, forward strand.
CAACTTTTAAACAGTGAGGCAAATTATCACTAGATATTTCAGCCACTTCGATTTTCGACTCATTTTCTACCCACTGCACATCGTTTGTAGACTCAGGCACTTCTGTTGTATCACTTTGAACGATTTCAGCCTTAACTTCATACTTAGTATAATCGTCATATACTTCGATAACCTTCATTTCATTTTCTTCCTTACTATTAGTTTCAGACAATCGTGCGAAATTCCTACTAGACTCTTCTGCATTATAATCATAAAAGACCTTTCCATCAACAACAATTTTGTCTGCACTGTTTATAATGCAATGTTCACTAACGTCCTCCTTTACATCATTTTCACCTATTTTTAATTGTGTACACGTCTTTTATGTGGCATATTGTACCTCCCTTTCCTCTTTATTCATCATAACCTCCCCCACATCTACGTCTTTTACCTCATACACATCATTAACAGTGCCAATATTCCCCTTTTGCATCGCCTTTTCTGTCTCCCTTTCATTCTTTAATAAAGTCTTTTCGCACGATTCCGATACTGAGTTATCTTTATCATATGACATATTAACTTTATTTTCATTTCTACATTCATCTACTACTGAAACCGGCCAACGGAAGTGTCCGATCCCGCCTCTTCTGTTTCTCTCTACGGCAGCCATCTTGTTCTGACGTCTGCCATTTGTGTGTGCTGCCAAGTGCTATGTACGCTGCTCCGGCAACCGCTGGCCCGAGCTCGAACGGTCACGTGACTTCGCACTGGGCATGCCACTATGTATCACTCCGCGCCCGTCTTTCATAGGCGCGTCCTTAACCTTCCTGCCCCGTATTTTGCATCTTTCCATCTAGAATCTATTATTTGACATCTTTTCTTTGGGCCCAAAATCGGTTTCCGCGTGAACCCGGCCCATAACACACGTGGTTTTCTGTTTTCCATTTCGTCTCTAGTTTGGAAATTCCGCGCCATGTATCCTCTGCCGCCCGTCGTACAATTTCCCCTACCTCTCGCACGACCTCTTTGAATCGTGTTTACACGAAATCTATCGTTTTCAGGTCGTTCGTTTTGCTCATTACTTTCTCGCAAATTATTGTTGTTATTGTAGGGACGGGTCTCGCGATTTCTTCGCCTGTGATCTTCATCCTCTACCCTTTCCAGAAACGCAGAAAAACTTCAATGGGTACTCCCAACATACCGTTTAGAATCCTCAGGCAGTTTCTGCCAAAGAACCCAAACGATCTCGGCTTCAGTCTTCCTAGCCTTAAGATGTATCAGCTTTCTGTACCATGATTCACAAAACTCTTTCGTGGTTTGCCTACCTGTGATATCATACAATTTGGCCATTAGAAACTCCCGCCACAACTGGTCTTGTTTTTGTTCTGACCAGTACTCGTCAATAAATTTTTGCTTAAAGTTTTCAAAAGACATCTGCTCAGTATCCAGATTCAGTCCCCACCTTTTTGCTTCTCCAGTTAATGCACTGATTACAACATTAATATTTTCCTGGTCAATCAAATATTCAGGAAAATTTCTTTCGCAATTCTTTAAAAAATCAAGGGGGTGCCAGCCGTTATATCTCTTTGCAGGGTCAAATTTTTCCTCGCCCGCTAATATTTTACTGAAAGGTATTTCTTCAGTAAAATGTGTAGGTCCTGATTGTAATTTTCTTTCCAAGTCATACATTTTGCCTTGGATTTGTGAAGTGTTATGTTCACACTTCTTTTTGCAAGTAACAATCTGTTTTGTTAGTTCTCTACTTGTTTCTGTTACAGATTGTTTAATCTGTGCAAATTCCACGTTACATTCTGTTTGTATTTCGGATTTAACACCGAATACTTTTTCGTCCACTTTAGTACAGACTAAGGGTTCTATTTGATCTTGAATTTTAATTACTTCAGTGTCAAATCTTTCATTAATGTCATCAATCTGTCCTTGTATGTTGGAAATATTGCCATTGATGACAGTAATTTCGCTTTTAAGGTTTTTAATTTCATTACTCACAATGTCTACTTTTACATCAACCTTCTCAATCTGTTTACTAAGATTCTTGCCTTGCTCTTGCATTTGTTTACTAATATCACTACCCTGTGTTGCAATTAGCCATCTTTGTTCTACATTTTGTTGCCCCAGTGCTGCGATTTGTGCATTAATATTGTCACTGTGTGCTGTAATTTGTGCCTTAATATTGTCATTGATATTGTCATTTTGCGCTGCAATTTGTGCCTTAATATTGTCATTGATATTGTCATTTTGCGCTGCAATTTGTGCAACCAACATTTTTAACAATTCTATCATATCTGGATTCTTTTCACTTTTAGATTCTGCTACATTTTTGTGTTCGAGTCCTACTTCCCTTTCAGTTTTTGGTGACTCAAACATATCCCGCGATTCATTGACATAGCCACTGTCTTCGACAACATCGCCCATATTGTCTTGCTTAGTACGCGCGACACACATAGCTTCGATCTGTTTATTGACGTCTACGTGATAACGTACGTAACTTAACTCGCACTTCATGCCATCTGTTGGTGTGCTGCTTGAACTGCTCTCGGTTGCATTCTGCTCTTGTGTGTCTAGATTTATTTCTAGTTTCCTGTCCATTTTAGCTATTATTAAGAACTGATACCTTTTACTTTTAATTTAAACTGAACTTTCACTACCAGTTCTGTCAAGTAATGTACAGGTTCGTGCCGCTGGACGTTTTATGTTCACTCTATGTTTGTAAAATGCTAATTACTTATAATTTTTTCCGCCTGTAGATGCAAACTGAACAATGTCTTGTCACGTGGCGCCACATACAACACTCCTGTCTGCTACTACTGTACCATAACCTCAATGCTAGAAACAGGTTGTGACATAAAACTATTTCGTAAAAGCAACTATGGCACAAAGCAACAGAGCAGTGTTACCCTCTGAGAGGAATTTTGTTATGTTGACCGTGTTGTTCCTAACGGAGGTGGCTTATCGGAAATGAAAGTCAGAATTACGTAAATATTTGAATAGTAACAAACAAAATTTTGCCTAGCTATACTGTTTATAGAATAAGGGAAACGGTCGCCAGCCTAATTAGGCAAGAGAAAGATTAACGTTCTCGTTTATGAAAGTAGGTATAAGTAACTATAGTGGACAAACACAACCTAGACTTAGCCACACGCGAGTGCAATGAACTCTGACACACATATGTTTTAAGATTGAAGCTAACAACTGGAGCAGCACTAACTATTTGCTAAATTATAAGAGATACCGAAACACCCTATTACTTTCAGGCTTACATAAAGTGAATGGTCTTTATAACATTACTATTAACATGCACTTCTAATACACAACATACACAAACACTTAGCAAACATGAATATATAATGTTTCACAACTGCAGCTTTCTCACTTTTACTACAGCGAAACACAATACTGACCAAATTGCAAGAAACTGACTCACCTTTTAGAATTTACTACAGACAATAATGTGATCATTTCCCTTATAAGCCACAGTCTTAAGAACTTTTAATATTGAAGTTAGCAACAGCACTTTAAATAGCAGTTTTAATAGGAAAATTATTTTGAGCAAATAACATTTACTTTAACTCACTCTATTGCCACATTAACTTTAACTTTCTTTTTACTAAGTTCAAGAGGCATTAATTAGCAAAAGTCAAGGCTTTAATTTCTTTTAGTAAGGACACTCGGATATCACTTTAGCTCAAACGGAGAGGAACCTGAGAGGTGTTATGATGAGGAGAAAAATCAAGGTTGGTACATAAATTCAGATACAAATTACCTTATATTTCAGCACATTAGCACGTCCATTAAGCTGATCCTTCACTGTACATCATTATAGTATTACGTTGCAATGATTGCGCAATGTGGTGGCAACTGCATGTTGGTAGGTGGAACTGTAGGCAGAATTGCTGGACTCTGTCATTTCTTGGTGGCGATGATAGATACAAACTCCAGAATAGTTCCAGCTATTTATCCATCCATCCGAGACCTTGGAAAGAAGCAGGAAAAGCCTCTCTCGGAATCAGCACAATATGCATCTTTTACATGGCAGTGCACGGACTCGTAGCTCGTCTCCGACTGCTGGCTCGTCCCTGACTAACTATCAGTTCCACCTTTTCCACCTAGGCCAACCACAATTTGCGCGCGCTACACAGTTCCGTTCCCGAGGGGAACCACTACACCTTTTACATACAGAATAACTAAGAGCCCTAAGTGAGGATCAGTAATTTACATAACATCAACCAAATATATTAAATAAAACAAAACATTTACGCATATTGACATTAATGTAATAACATTAAATAAAACAAAAGCAAAATAAATCAGTACAGCAGAAGAGGTATGGTGTTACAAAGGGTTCCTCTCGACCAATCCATCTGGCAGGATACCTTCGATCCAGAAAACGTCGTGCACGCAAGACATTTTGTGCTGGACATCCATCGTGTTGATACATATAAGCATTCGGGCTAATAGCAGCACTTAATCCAGAAGAGGAGGATGAATTCGTCTGAGAAAGTTGGCATATGCTGTGCCGTTTAGACTACGATTGATGAAACAAGGGCCAATAATTGTAGTATCAAACACGCCACACCAGACGTTAACTCTCCACCGACACTGCTGTTCCACCTGTCTAAGCCATCGTGGGCTATCGCTGGACCAATAATGCATGTTCCTTGTATTTACCTGTCCTTTTTTCAGAAGGAATATTCATCGGTAAACGGAAAATTGGAGGAGGAATACGGGTTGTCGAGGATTTGCTACTGGTCCCACTGACAGAACTGTACACGATTCTGGAAATCATTCCCTTATAATTCTTGATGTAGTTATAGATAGTAAGGATGGAACCCTTGACGTGTAAGACTAGGATGTACACTGGTTTCAGAAATGCCAGTCTCGTGTTCAAGCTGTCGTGTGCTCATATGTGGATTCATAGCAACGGAAGTAAGAACAGTAACATCGGCAGCTTCGTCTGTGTGAGTGATACGAAGATTGCGTTGTCGTGGGTTGAAACTTCCCGTTTCCGGAAGCGTCGGAACGACACGAGAAAACATGCGTCGGGAAGATGGGTTCCTCTCAGAATATCGTTCTCTGTACAGCTCCGCTGCCTGCGTAGCATTTCACCTACCTTCAACAATAACAATAAAAGAAACGATATGTTGATGCAGTTTATAGGAAGGGCCGCCTCTACTGTATGCCTGCTCTACATAACATTATTTAAAAGGACTAAACTACTGTACTAAATGTACCTGTACATAAGAAAACAGCATTGCAATTACTGTTCCTACATTCCCCATAGATGAGTACCATTCCTACTTTCTCTTCCTTGGCATACATTCTACTCAAACAACTCTTCAACTGACGATGGTTGACGGAATGACGGGTGTGCATTCGGCTTATGTTTACATTTATCCTCTGTCAACGACATCCAGGCGATGCTGACGCTACAACTCTGTACTATTATGGGGTGTTTAATGGCGTTATTTCTTGGAGCATATCCATTGCTGAGTGGTATCACGAATCCACCTTGAGCGCTATTGTGGTTAGATTTTCTGAGATGGAAGTACGTGGGTCCTTTAAAGCACTCAGCCATATACCACACCTTGACATCCATATACATGTCGATGATCTGCTAAATGGCGGGTCCAGTTACACTAAGCTCCCTGAGGATATAGCTAACAAGAAGGTATGCATTAATGTTGGAAATAGAAAGGATCAAGCTTGTTTTGCCCTGGCTGGCGAGAGAAAGTAGAAACACACAGATCATCCGCAGCGTCCAAACAGTTACCAAGTCCGTGATATTAAGACATATTATAACTTTGATGGTATAGAGTTCCCCGTAAAGACCAAGGACATACCTAAATTTGAGGTGCATAATACCAGCATATCGGTTCATGTTTATGGCCTGGAGAATAATAACGACAAGTCAGACGAGCATAGACAAGCACACCGTCATCGGCCCCCTCCATTTCTCAAAATCTGCTGGTGAGCGGGAGCTGCATGTAAACATGATGCTCTTCTCTCAAGGCGATAATTCTCATTATGTTTGGATCAAAGACATGTCCCGACTCCTTTCCTCTGAACTATCAAAAGATCAATATAAAGAGCATATTTGTTTAAGGTGTCAGAATTATTTCTCGTCAGAAGAGTTACTAGCGATACATCTATTAGATTGTGTTTCCAAAGACCTGGTACGTGTTATTATGCCCACAGAGGAAAATATCTTCATTAAATTTCAAACTACTCACCACCAGCAGCGATGTCCTTTTGTAGACTACACCGACTTTGAATGCCTGCTGGCTCCTATTAATTGTTGTGAAGGGAAACCATTAGCCTCACATACAAACTTCACACAAAACCACGTACCTTATGCCGCAGTGTTCTAAGTTGTATGTTGATATGACTCTAAACTTAACCGCTACGAGCCTTGTGTCGGAGACAATCCTGTGGTTTGACTCCTCACTGAGCTTGAAAAACTTTCATGGGAAGTTGATGAGCTCTACAGCATAAACATTCCCATGACCACTTCAAACGAAGAAGATGAATTGTATGAAAAGGTGGTTAATTGTCATATTTGTGGGCTACCGTTAGACAGAAAAGCGGAAACTCCCTGTAGAGATTATTACCATGTTACGGGAAATTTCCGTGGTGCAGCTCATAACGCATGCAACTTCAAGTATAAGTTACCATGGCACATAACTGTCTTTTTTTATAAATTGAGTGGGTATGACGGTTATTTTCTCGTTGAGCACTTGACTAATTTCAGTATGAAGAATGATCGGGTCTGTGTCCTCCCAGAAAGTGTTGAGAAGTACATTTCTTTCTCAAAACGAATGATGCCAAAAATTACGCTCCGCTTCCTTGACTCTTTACGCCTTATGCAGACTTCACTCTAGAAACTCGTTAAAACTTTACCTCGGAATGATATGGATATGCCTATCGTTAGATCTGCATTTCCTGGTGAGGAAAAGTTCCAACTTGCGAGTAGGAAAGGAGTTTTTCGATACGTGTATGTTGATTGTATGGCAAAACTCAATGAAACCAAGCTTCCTGGCATATCTGCATTTACCAGTACTCTCACAGGTGATGCCGTAACTACAGCAGATTATGAGCATGCCCTGAGTGTCTGGCTGGAATTCTACATCCCCAATTTGGGAGAATATGCAAGACTATACACGGACACAGACGTGCATTTGCTTGCAGATGTTTTCGAAACGTTCCGGAGTGTATGTATGGCCACGTACTCTCTGGACCCCGCCTTTTATTACTCGGCACCTGGGTTGTCCTGGGACGCTATTCTAAAAAAAACGGACCACAGCATCGAACTTTTGACTGATGCTGGAGTGGTTCTATTTTTTGAGTGTGGAATCCGTGGGGGACTTTGTCAACGTGTTCACAGGTACGCCAAGGCAAATAACCCGCGGATGGGTGTTGAGCTTAAGGCATCCCTTGATTCGAATTACATTATGTACTTAGATGTGAACAGCTTATATGGGCCTGCCATGATGCAGCCACTGCCGGTTGGTGTGTTTCAATGGGTGCCCAAAAAACGAATTGATTAAGCGGAAAAATAATGTGTTTTGCGGCCGATTCTGAGGTAGGATATGTGCTTGAAGGAGACATCACATATCCTAATAATATGCTTGGAGAGACAAGCAACTTACCTTGATGTCCAGAGCAACATATTCCGTGAGGAAGCACCATCCCTATACTGATGGCTACTGTTGTAGATAAGCAGATGTATATTATTTATTATTATAACCTCCAGCAGTGCCTCAGCTTAGCAATGGAGGTTGTTAGAATCACCCGGGCTATCTGCTTCAAGCAATCGCCCTGATTGAAGGAGTACATTAAACGAAATACAGGAAAGAGGGCGGTCACTAGTAATAATTTTGAAAAGATTTTTATAAATTAACGAACAATTCCATTTTCGGGAAAACTATGTAGAATGTAAGAAATGAACGTGATATTTTGATTAGAACCACGTGGGAAAGGCGATATGGCGTGAGAAAGTGTATCTGCAGTCCAAATATTAAGCGTGCCACCATCTTCAATGAAAACTTTGTTGCTGTGGAGATGTCGAAGACTGCAATAGAGTTTATGAAGCCTATTTATTTGGGGATGTGCATACTGGATATCTCCAAATTCTACATGTACCGCTTCCACTACGAGTTTGCAAAACGTCATTTCGTAGAACGAAGGTTGCTTTATATGGATACAGACAGGTTTATGTACTGGATCAAGAACTGCGATGCATATGAAGTAGTTAGGTGCCATGGTAAAGAATTCAACACGTCTTCTTATGAGGTCGATAATCCTTACGGTATTGTTCCTAAGAACAAGAAGGTTATCAGTATCATGAAAGACGAGGCTAATGGACTACCGATTGTAGAGTTTGTGGGATTGAGGTCCTAAATATATGCATTTGTACAATAGACGGAGGCACCCAGAGGCGGGAAAAGTGTGTTAGACGTGCAGCATCTCTATCTCTCACGATTGAAGGTTATTTGCAGTGCCTGTATGGTCACAGAGTTGAAGGCGCTCCTCCACACATAGTTCGGCAAACTAGTATTTGATCACGAGGTCACCAAATGTACACTGTACTACAATCTAAAGTCGGATTGTCTCCTCATGACGATAAAAGAGTCATTAGTGAGGATGAGTTGGAAACCCTCACATATTCACACTACTTACTTGAAGCAAAAGTAGGGATGGGGGAATCTGATTGATAGAGATAGAGAAAGAGAATGATTGTGTGAATAGGATGAGGTGGTTTATGCATCAAAGAGTATCGCTCTTTTATCATTGTGTAATTATTGGTTGTGTATGTGATGCGTGGTGTGTGTGTGTGTGTGCATATGTGGGGGTGTAAAAATATTTATGAATGTGTGTGTGTGAGAGTAAAGTATGTATGAATGTATAAATACATCAACGTATATATATATATATATATATATATATATATATAAGCACCATGTGCTGAAAAAAGTAAAACAAATTAAGATACAAAAATTAATTCCTTGTATATATAAGCACCATTTTCTGGAAAATAAAAAAAATTGCAAATTTATTTATATATGTGCACGATGTGATGAAAATAAATATTATTCTGTCTCTTCCGTTATGCATGTGTGTGTGTGTGTGTGTGTGTGTGTGTGTGTGTGTGTGTGTGGAAATAGAGCATGTTTAAGCTTCACCTACCACTAGCCATACAGTCAAAGTAGTTTTATTTTCATCCAAATTTTTTTTCTTTAGTACAGCTGTTTGGGTTAGACGCTTTAGAGCCACCCAATTAATTGTTATTATGAAAGTATGTCAGAAGTCTGTTGTGGAAAATGGCTAGAGCCACCCAGTTAAAAAAATATTTAGAGCTGCTCAGTTAAGTTGGAACCATCCAATTAAATGTTGATTTTATTAAAGTTTTTCAATATATATATATATATATATATATATATATATATATATATATATATAGAGAGAGAGAGAGAGAGAGAGAGAGAGAGAGAACTTGTGTCGTTAAGTTCGAGCCACTCAGTTAATTAATTATTTAACGGAAAATATTTAGAGCCCTGTAGTTAAGTAGGAGGACGTTAATTCACAGGGCAGCTCTGTTCAGTATAGTCTGTTTGGATGGAATTTCTTTAGTAATAGTATTTAGTGTGTAAGTAAGTTAGTCATTACCTGTGCTTTAGTTTTAAGTACCCTACATCACTGTTCTTATTTGAAAAACCCTAATCATAATGTTTTTGTTAAAAAAATATGTATGCTGAACATTCTGCAGTTATATCAGCATAGCACCGCACAAGTCTTCGAGACTTGGCGCATTTAACACACACACAGATTAAGAGAACTGACTGCATTCAGATCTGCATTGCCGGCGTCTAGAAGAGGTGCTGCCTTTAGGACACTATTTCAGGGAGAGAAAACGAATTCACTGTGGGTGAGGTGAAAGCCCTTCTATAGATAACACAGACAGCGCTACTCCACTGGTGACACTGCGCAAAGGCTGTGGTAAGTGAGTCACAGTTCCAGTGCAATACAGGTATAGCGATCATCGTTAAATCTTAGATGCTAAGGACGCAGGTGTCAAAAATAAAAAGTATACAAGGATTGTTAGGGAAGAAAACTTATTTATTTCTCATCCAACATAAAAGTAATTTTACATTTTCATAAACAGATACAGTAGCACTTTTTTGATACATGTTCTTGAGTCGATGGATAGATGGACAGCTGTAGAATTTCAGGTCTTGAATAGAAGCACATTTAAAGATTGGACACATCCATGAGATCATGTCCTTCCCCTTCATGTAGACGATGGTGTCTATGTGATAGAATAATTTAAGCGCAGTCACCATACCTTTATAGGGTATGCCAGAATCATCCCAGTGAATTCCATGGTCGAAATGTGTTAACCACTTTGCGCTCTTCCTTGTCTTAGTACACCTCGCTTGCTTGAAAGATCATGGTGATGCAATGATTGCGGGAAGTGTGTCTATTACTCCAGCATGTTGTGTGTATGCTACAAACGCAACATCTTTAAATACGAACTGTCTACGCTCACTATCGTAGAAACCCTGAGCATCCACAATGATGTTCACATCATGAAATGTCATCGTGAAATGCTCTAGGAAGAGAGCAGTACCTATTCATTTATACAGCTCACTGTTAAGCAGCTGTGAGCAGGCAGTAGTTAATCACACAGTCCTGTACAACTAGAGCATTTGCGGCAATGTGTTCTGGGAAATTTGTCGATGATTGAAATTCAATCTGCATATCTATAGGTCCACACTTAATTGTCTCATTCTGTTTCGAGCAGTCTATTACAATTAATCGCTGAAAGCTCTTTGAAATTACGCAGACATAGTAGACACCCTTCTCCCTCTCCTTTAGCAGTTTCATGGTAAGAAGCGCGAAACCTTGCATACATGACATACGCTAGACTGTACACATTTTGATTCCACTGCAGATGTAGATTGTCATATGAGTAGAATTCTGAATTGAGGTAGAATTTGGCATCAGCTAACTTGCTGTTACTTTAAAAGCTTCAAACATTTCTCGTCTGATACACTGATGTGAGGCATTTTCCATATTATCTTGCTGATTGTGATCATATTCTCTTCTTGAGCTTCTTGAACGTATGAGTTATTGACTGCCGCACTTCGCACCAGAATGAGTTCCTGTTTAGCGTGCATAATAATCAGTCTCATGTCGTCAAAGTACCCCATAAAATTTTTTAGAGGTATGCAGGATGTAAGTCGCTTGTACTCTGCAACTGTTCTATCTTCTGGATCGTCTATGAACCATCCTGCATTTTCTAAACTATGTAAATCTGCTTCTGATGCCAAAGCATATGTTTTAAGGACTGACGTTATGCCGACATTGCGCGTGCGGTCGATCTCAGACCCATTGAGTTCATAGCATATCTCTTGGAACAGGAATGCTAAAGCGTTATGTGTCAGCTTGGATCCCACTGTATCCTTGCCATCGGTTTTCTTGAATGACCCATCTAGATACATGAAACTCTGGCATGGAAGCGTGAGTGCATCTTGGTGCTGGATAACAATCCTGATTTCATCGTTCTTGTTAAACGTGGTTGAAGTGTAACGTTTATGAGAGAAGTATTCCTGAAGTATAATTCTGTCATTATACTCTACTGGACTGGTTGTATTGAATGAGGAAGTCATTGCACGGTTTCAGACCAAATGATTTAAGAAACTCGTAGTATGCCCCTGTTATCACTTTGCTGTTCGGTAACGAAGTGGCATGCTGTGGATTGCGTGTAATTTTTTTATACCATACGACGTTCCTACCTTAGATGTAATTGTACAATGATTTCCTCACCACGAAAGTCGACAAGTTGATTATTCTAGTTCACAAAACGCAGCTCCAAATAGTCCAATGTCTGAGCTGTCAGAGGAAGGTATACTGCATTGAAAGGGGTCTTAACAGCCTGTTGCACCTGAGAGGAAGAATCGGTAAATAGTGTGAATCAGACTATCGTTGAGATAGGAGTTCGTAGCAATGTTACACTCGACACGGATTGTGCTTACAGGGAGTATGCCCACCGTCTGATCTGACATGTAAAATTTACTCGGATCCTTCTTCAAAATCTATCCTTTTGTGAAACCTAGCAGGCGTCCTATTGAACCTTTGTGGTTAAAGTCAATCGTTGCATTTACAGTGCTTATGTAAGATTTAAGAGTATTGATGTTTGCATGTAGTTCAGTACCCTTTCCAGACTGCTTTAAGACTTCGTTTAAATTGTTGATATAATGTCCACCAGGATCTATTCCCACAGTATTGTTTCACCATTAATGTCCAGATGGAGTTTATTGTTAATCACTGTGGTATTTGGGATGCTGTAGTACGTCTCCAGTTCAATCAATGCAATACTCCATTCACCAACGCTCAAATCAATTGGCGGGAAGTAATTTGCACGCAATACAGATGACCGTTCTTTTAATGTCAAAGTGTACGACATTGCATCTGAACATCAACTGCATAATGAATGTTTAAGCCTCCTCCTTATATAGCATGCTTCTTCTTCTTCTTCTTCTTCTTTGTGAACGTCAAGAGTAACACGATCCATAGATGTCTACAGAGGTGTGTGTTGAAGTCCTGATAACGTCGATAATTGTAGAGCACACGTCTTTGGTGAGTGAAGTATTGTTGTAATTCTGCTGGAGGCTGCAGATCACTAAATGAGTAGAAATAGTAGAAGGTATCCGCATTATTCATAACATATGATACCCAGTGGATACCGGGGCCTCCAGCAACATCCAAATTCACAATACCGCATTCACCAATTTTCCACATAGTTTTCGGTAACGTATCCCACATAAACACATCACGGAATCTTGGTATCTTTTATTTGTCTCTAACAAACTTAAGAAGATCTGTATTTGTGAGGGGCCGATCTTGTAGGGCAGCTAATGTGCTTTTTTTATTAATAGACCAAGCCCTCTCCAGTACAGTTTCAAGTATAGCCCTCTTCCGATGGCTGCGGCTTCCATCATGCGGTGGTGTATTCTTGCCTCTTCTAACTGTAATTGGGAGTTTTGCGCGTTCTTGACAGTTCGAGCAATAGCTGCAGCACCACCAGCGAGGGAACCTACCGCCGAGAGCACGGAGAGGGCCAGGATGAGCGATAGAATAAAACCGCCAGGTGTCTTGGGTAACGGAATCGCTCTAGGTGCTTTAACCGATCCTCTTCTTCTTCTTCTTCCCGCATCTTTCTGCTTCAGTGCGTTTTTAGCTGCATACATCGCTGTCAGGATAAAGTTCTTCAAACAGCCATTCTTGTTCTTCTTCTTGTTTAGTGCACAATGTGTAGCATTCATAACTCGCTTGAAATTCATCACCCCTAAACCCTACTTAATTGTTTCACTCACGGTTTTATCAATTGCAAATGCTGCGATGCGTTGACCTACTGCAATATCCTTTCTTCTCCGTATCGCCTTAGCCTTATCAGCTACAATCCTATCTGCAATGTGATGACTTGATAGATCTTTATTTGCAGCGTATGCAATGTCATGTTCCATACACGCTTCGTCGAGCAGATTAACTTCCTTATCACCTCACGCCAAGAGTTTCTAAAGCTTTGTCCCAGGTCCACATTAGTTATACCCAGGGGTGTGTAATTCCACTGGGAGTTTGTTTAGAATACCACCACCTCCTCTAATGCGTCTCCTAGCACGCATGTACGCTGCTGTGGTGGTTGTGGACTATATATGCCCATTATATACCAAATCGCCGATATCAATCCAGCTGTTTTGTGTAGCAGGAAAACCAAGCCATTTGACAAGTGCTAGTCTTATGACTCTCTCCATTCTGACCTTTTCTGCATATCCTCAGAGTAGAAGCTGCCTGCAGTTTCTTCACCTTTACTGTCCTTAAATATACGAGTTCTAGGATTCGTTCGTTGCACCTTTGAAACTGTAAATATATCAGTTTACCAGTTTGGTAGGTATGTTTCCTGAAATGCAGTCTTGTGTTTTGAGATACACACCAAATCACCTACATTTAATTTTTGTTTGCGTGGATCCAGCACCTTAATGCGACAGTATACCGTATCCATGAGTCCATTATCACCAACATCGATTGGTCTCATTTTTATTGTGGTATGTTTGATTAGATTATACCGGGCAATTATTTCTTAAAGGATATCTGTCCATTTGTATGAGCCGTGAAGGTTAAAACACATCCACATTCGACCTTTTATTGTTCTGTTCAGGTGCTCCACGATACTTGCCTTCAGGTGAACGAATGTTGAGTAGTGATGTATTCCGTACCGCTGCATCACTGTCTTCAAATACGTATTGTAGAACTCCCCACCGTGTTCGGTTTGTAGGTTGTCAGGGCATCGATTCGTCACTGTCTGTAGCAAACGCTCAAAAACATCGACGACATTTCGACCCGGTTTTGTTTTGACAACTGATGCCCACGCTAATTTGGAGAGTGTATCAATAACCATTACAATATATTTGAATCCATTATTCTCATGTAAATATTCCCACATATCAACAAGATCATCTTACCACAAGTTATCCAAACCTTTAATCACAACACGCCTGAAAGTGTATGTCTTGTGTGCGGGTTTGTGCAGTTCTCGCACTGCTGCCTCCACACTTATTCGACGATCCCTCTCTCTCTAAGCTCCGATATTATTGAAACAACCTCATTCGAATGAGCTGTATTTCCTGCAGCAGCTGATGCCATGAGCAGCCGTAGTCCATCTATTAGTTTGTTGGGGTCGTCATAATATACTGTATATACTACGGGATCTGATTGTTCACTGCTTTATGCTCAACGTCAATACCATCACCGCTGCTGCTGTTGTTGTTTTCACCTTCAAGTACTGGTTTTATAATGGTTTTATATTTCTTGTTGCTCTGCCTTTTCGTGATCTTGTGTACACCAGTCATGTGCAGTATTTCACGGTATGTTTCCCCATCATTAACTGAATAATTTATACGTTTTTTGAGAGGTCTTAGGAAAATAAGATTCATTGAGCCGGGTGTTCTCTCAAACCGCCTATCACCAACCTGTATTGTGTCACCAGTTACAGTTATAGGATGCGTACCCAACATGTACGGTCTTCCCCTGCTAACGCCGAATGTTCTACCTATCTGGCCAGGGGTGTGACGAATAATTAATTCATCAATGGCAACACCCTCGTTATCGTGTGTTTCTGTTTTTACAGAGAGCTGTCGGAGAGATTCAGTAACCGGCTTGAAAATCTCTCATAGTGTTTGCTGTCGATCCATATGCCCTAACATTAGCAGCCGCAATTTCTCACGAACTGCTTTACACGCCTGAATCACTTTCTGCTTCGTCGATATCTGGGTGTATACTAATCAGACATCTCCGTAGCGTGAGGCTTTATATATCCGGTCATTTTCTTCCTCCTCATACTATGATCCTGATCGCCCTTCCGAACAACAAGGAAGTCTACATCTATTTCCCCTTGTGTAGCATCGTCCTTTTCAGTTAAGTCGGTTACTTTCCTACTGCCTTGATTAACTAGCACATTTAACGCGTTCACCATTCTCAGAGGAGTCTGGTAATATGTCTCTAGTTCCCTGCGCATACCTGCCACTTAATGCGCCATAGCCTGAATTTTCACATCCATGTACATGCGAATGTTCTGTCTGTGTACACACATCCTCTCGTGTTGAGAGGTAGATATAGGCGCGAATTTGTCAATGGTGTAGCATAGACTCTTGTACAAACCTCTCTTACCGTGCTATATATGCAAAAACTATTGAAAGTTTCTCCTGTACCTATCATCACTCAGGTTTCTTGTTTTATCAATAACGAGGAACCCATAGTGTGAATGATTCCGGCAATCTGCACATACCCTTACAAAATCATTGATGACATATCCGTTCCGACATGTGCCTGGTAAATGTGTTTTAAATTCAGGTTGTCTTGTTTGAAGACTATAATGAGGTTTGCCTTATTCCTAATCAACTGTTTAGAGATTCTGGAATATATTTGACTTAGATAAAATATGTCATCACCCATATGACGACAGAAACAGAAATATTTTCGAATTTGGTCTTGGTTTTCCACTGCAACATCGTCAAATATGAATACTGTGTTTGGCTTCGCTTTTTCAGGTGGAAGGATATCACCGTTTTCACTGAATGTCGTGTATGTAACACCATCTGCACGCTGCAACACCTCCTGCAATAGCTGATACTTGGGTTGAAGCAGTGTTTCTGAGAATAAAAAAACCATGTTCAAATCGGACCACATCTATAAGTGTTAGAAGATTCATGAGGACATTAGTCTTCCCACAGCTGGAAGGACCTACTATAATTGCTCGTGTATTATCAGGAAGGAGAATTCCGTTCTTCCTGTTCTTCTTATTCAGATCTTCATTTGCATCTTCACAGGACCAGGCACTGACTAGACAAATAAAAACACAAACACAAACTTAAGATTGTAAACATATTTATTTATTCACCATCTACAATTATCATCAACATCGAAAAAAATCACTTGATGCTTTTTTAATCAGTGCAGCAGCAGTACAGTATTTGAAAAATAGCTGTTTCTTGTGTCCCTCAAATTCAGCACGTATATCTCGTAATGTTATCGGCGCAATGCAACAGTCTGGTATTCTATCAGTAAATTTGAGTTCAACATTTTCAACACCTATTCGAGGAATAGCACAAGACTTCGGCACTGCACTTATACAGGTGCTAAAACAACGATCTATACCTTCTATATGAATGCTACATGTGTGAAGCCAATTAATGATGCCACTGTATACAGCTTGAACATATTGGCGCCATCTATGTAGTCTCTCTATTGCACTAGTTACCACCATGTTTAAATTGAACAAGTTATCAACAGTCGAGTGCTGCATGAAAATACTCTGACCCTAATCACTTTTAATTCTTAGTGTAGCATCGTCATACATTGATAGAGTACTCACAGTTAGACTGCCGCAGTACATGTCCTGGTAGGAGTGGGATGGAGCCTATTCGGTAGTCATATGCTTCTTGATGTATGTTTTTACAAGACAGAGTTCATCCCACTAGTCATCTTAAAATCGCACTTTAATATTTTTCTGCACATTTTCGAGCACTAACACAGTTTACAGGCTACTGTCTTGTGAAACTTCAAGTCCTACATGAAGACTTTTTGAGCCACTAACTGTTATACATAGAATGATACAAATAGTAAAGGTTGCAGTGAATTGGGGTAGGTATCTTCTCGGCCGTAACATCCACAGCAGAGAAGTTAGCCACCTGTTCTTGCACTAATGGTTGTACATCTCTTGTGTGATGATCAATGGATGGTGCATACAAAGGAGACCAGTACTGT
Organism: Schistocerca cancellata; assembly: GCF_023864275.1. Taxonomy (NCBI): domain Eukaryota; kingdom Metazoa; phylum Arthropoda; class Insecta; order Orthoptera; family Acrididae; genus Schistocerca; species Schistocerca cancellata. The sequence goes on from NC_064629.1 coordinate 903,510,955, forward strand.
GAAGCCCCGTCAAGTGCAGTCTCTGGCACAGAAATTAGCACTTCGCTAGCCTGCTCCAGCATGCTGAGAATCTGCACTACAGCATCCTGTGTGGGGGAGTCCGAGGTCACCAAATGTGTGGACCACGACAGGTTGGAGCCTGCTGATGCTTACGTCATGGGTGCAGATCCTAACATGCTGGAACCCGCTGCTGACGTCACGGGTGCAGCTACCAGATAAAGAAGAATATTCATAAGCATCATATGCTGCTGATACAGGAATAATAATAATAATGCAATATAGATACTTACTTTTCTGCTGCTTCCTCCCCATATTCTGCTGCTGCTGCTTCTGGGGTGACTGATGCTTCATCTTGACTGACGGACCAGAACAGAGATCGAGCAGCTGCTGAGTCCTTCTTATATACCGGTACCATCCACCCACGTAATCATGATGCCATATTCCAATTGGCTGAATCGCATGATCACGTGACCTATTGAAGTGCCCTCTAGTGGCGAGCTCGTTAACTGGCTCAGTTCTTCAGTCAGCTGGATTAGAGGCAGTTGCCTCTAGTGAGCTGGGAGCTATTGGTGCTTTTAGAAAAGGCAGACAGTTCCAACAGTAGCAGATGTTTCCATGAGTTGGGTAATGCATTTTTTAAGCATCTCGATGCAAAGCATTTATTTGCAGTACCGTATTCTTCCTCTTCATGTGTTTGGGCATTAACGCTCGCTTCCATTCTACTTGTACGAGGCAGTTCTAAGCTGTATGGTTACAAACAAGTTAGCTGTTAAACTCGTCCCGGTCAAACATCGATAACTCATCGATAGAAAACATTCAGCAGGGCCACAACGATGGGGGTGAGCAGCTACTTTTCGATGGTATATATCCCGTATACGTATATGCTTACACAGAAGCGAATTGACATCAACTGCTCATCGCTTCCGTTTTGGGGGAGTGAATGCTTCATGATGAATATCTCGGCAGTTTGCGCATGTTCATGAGCATGTGCTGGTTACAAGATGCATTCTGGCTCCATCTCTCATCACTGTCGCAATCTGCTGAACTGAATTCTTGTGCTTACTCCTCCTACACTACTCCATTATTATTCTCTTCCATACCTCATGTAGTGAAGTGCGGCTACAGTCCTCCGAATGTGTACATGTAATGCAGCTATTGAAAGCTGCTCTATCTTTCACATTCATCACGATGATCAAACACATAATGATAGTTTCACAATGACAGCTCAGCAAAGACTGAATGTGCACCACGAATGCCAGTCATCTGAGCAGAGAAAAAAATTGCCGCCATCTTGGATAATGGTACTTGTGTGATCACCTTACCTCTGGTGATGGTTCTATGTACTAAGGAGTCTGGATTTCGTGGTGAACACACTGGATGGCCGTACTGTGTGAAATTATTTAAATAAAGACTTATATCGAGCACTGGTCAAGTCCTTTTCCCACGAATCCCTAGCAGGAGGTGGCGGTCGGGTGACTTTGGTTAGTGGATTAACCTTTCTTTCGTGCCCCATTTTCTCAGCTTTGTAGAGATATGCGAATTGACCTTTCTTTACTGCCAAAATTCAAACTTGGTGCCACTTCCTAGGAGGAGGTGGCAGATGGTGACTTAGGTTAGTCAGGGTAGCCCAAGTGACCTATCTTCCAGCGATTTTCTTATGTTAGTACAGATAACCATGGTGTGATGCATTATCCTGTTGGAATTTGAACTTCCCACAATTTTCTGGGGGAGAGGAGGGGCTTAGGTTAGTGGAGGTAGCCCTATTGACCTATCTTCCCACCAAAATCCGCCATCTTGGATGAAGTCACGGCCGCCTTCTTGGATGATGTCATGCACTGTTGCCAAGTTTACAAGCTGTAATCTTGAAAGACGTCATAGCAGCCATCTTGGATACATCTGGCGACAATGTAGAGTGGCTCAGAATGAAAATTGTCCCAATACTATAGCACTGATACCACATTCTGTTTCTTGTTCGTAAAGGTATTTCTTCCAATAACAGACATGATGTTTCTTGCACGAATGCGGTGTAAGTCCTACCATTAAGATTTCCTTCGATGAAACAGGGGCCTATAAATCTGGCCTCCAGAATACCACACCGTATATTCACCGACCACTGTTTTTAGTGTGCAACTTGCCACAGCCACCATGGATGGTGGTGGTGGTTAGTGTTTAACGTCCCGTCGACAACGAGGTCATTAGAGACGGAGCGCAAGCTCGGGTTAGGGAAGGATTGGGAAGGAAATCGGCCCTTTCAAAGGAACCATCCCAGCATTTGCCTGAAACGATTTAGGGAAATCACGGAAAACCTAAATCAGGATGGCTGGAGACGGGATTGAACCGTCGTCCTCCCGAATGCGAGTCCAGTGTGCTAACCACTGCGCCACCTCGCTCGGTACCACCATGGAGTTTCAGTAGCCCAATAATGCATGTTATGCAAATTAACATTTCCATGTTTCGTGAATGTAGCCTCGTCATGAAATAAAATCAAATCAATAAATATGTCATCCCTCTAAATCTGAAGTTTACCCAATCGGCAGAATTCATTGCGATGCGTTCAGTTCGTACCAGTTAACTCTTGGTGGAGACTGATATGGTAAGGATGATATTTATGGCGACGCATGACTCAAACAAAACTACTCTATCTCATGCCAGATTCCCTTGTGATTTGATGCGAACTAACACAAGGATCTCGAACCGCAGTGGGAAGAGTACCAATTTCCGTTTCTTCGTTAGTAACTTTCCTTTGCCGGATATATTTCTGATGCGTTAAAGTTCCAGTTGTTCTCAATTTATAATTCACATATTTAAATGTACGACTTGTAGGGTGAGTACGTTGAGGATACTTTTCAACGTATAAGTCTCTAGCCCTCACTAAATTTTGTTGGCATTCTCCGTAAATGAGAAGCGTATCGACTTGTTCTTCAAAGGAATACGTCATTCACATTCGCTTGATTCGATGACATTAGCCTCACCGTTCCTATTAGTGTTGTATTGCGAAACCGTCGAATGGTGTTTACATGTCAATGGCACGTTAGATGGATACGCAGTGTTCGGCGAATATTCATTATTCGTACAATATATGAAAGAGAATTATCAGAGCATGTGCTTCGAGAAGTGCCGAAGTGATAAGGAATACGTCTCAATCCATGATAAGAAGATTGCTGCACTGCACTCATACCAGTAGTCATCACTTCGAACACCTCTCTAAATGGACGTTCATGCCACTTTTACGACCTTCGTTGACCTTCAAAGTCCTTACTTTTACTCATCAATAGATTCTTCTTACTCATCAGTAGATTCTTCTAGATAGCCGTTATCAAAAATGAAGTACCAAACTACAGCATTCCATTTAAAGAAACAGAGCTGACCTTCATGCCTCCATCGCGACCACACGTAGCAACAAAAAACCAACGTCATATTAAGGCCCCCGTTGTCCGAAGCAACATTTGTCCCACAAACTTTCCAGCTACGAGTATTATCATACTTTCGGAGTTATTCTAGGTGGCAATAGTTAGTGACTCACTCTGAATAAAGGAGGCCATTACCACTCCCACAAGCCATCTGTCATGCAGGGCAGGCGACACGTCAGGTGTTTCTAAATCTTTTTCCCGTCCCTAACATACATCCCATCATGCTGGTCTACATGCCTTGTTTTTCTTGATTAATAGCTGTTCTTCAGTTTCCTGCCATACGAAATTTCGACTTCACAGAACTACAAGATAAACATTTCATTGCTGTAAGTTTTGTTTTTGATGTTCTTGGCAACAGGGTTGAACATGCCTTTGTGATAAAAGTACTCCCTTCCTCTGTGTGTTTGGGTGTTTTCACATTGTTTTACGTACTTTCTTTTACTACTTATTTCATTAAGTATAGCAGAGTCTTTGTATTGCTTTGAGTCTGGTCACTTATTGCATGTTTGTCTTCTGCTTTGGTTTTTTGGGTGTGATATTATTCCTGGATAGGTATAAAGCATTTGTTGCGGTTGTTTAGCCGAATGATTTTCGTACCTTGTTCTAAGTTGGTAGGGTTACGATTATGGTGTTTTAAGTGTTCTGCAAATGCGGAATGAACTGTTTAATATTTCCAATCCCTGATGTGTTCTTTATACTGTGATTTAATATTCCTGAGTGTCACGTATATGTACACTTTATTCCAACTTTGACATTCAAGTTCGTATGTTCCTCATCCCTGTAATTTGTCGCTGTCAAATGTTGGTTGGTATGACATTTTTCGGAGATATTTCGCAGTTTTTTATTTGATGTTGGGGCCCCATTTCTTTAGTATGTTGGCAAATTTCTCTGTCAGTTTATATTTCTAAGTCACAGGATTCCATATACCTGGTATCGCTGTAGTTCTGTCATTGTGTATTCGTGTTGTGTATATTTGCGAGTTTGGGCACTCTCAGGCTTGCTGAATTCAGGCGATTCTAAATGTTTTGTCTTCTGTCGCACTTTTGTTTTAATTTTAGTTGTAGGATATCTGTGTCATACACATTTTTCCTACATATTTGTCTATTTGTACTCATTCCTTTATCATATTTTGCCTTGTTGAATGAGATCCTGTTTACTCTATATAAAACGAATCCTAGTGGAATTAGCTTCTGGTTGTGGTGATGACTGACTGTGAAATGTATTATTGTGTATCTGGCCATTGGATTGCAACAAATGTGGAAATTCCTTCTTTGAGAGTTTTGTAGAGGTCAAATATCATGCACTTTCTGTTGAGGAATGTGATCTCTGGGAACATATATTCCACTCGTTTATCTTCACTAGTGTTGCGTGTGCTTAGCAACGTTGAGTGTTACGTAATGTCATCTAAGTATCTTTGCCCTTATGAGATTCTAAATCTCTCCAAAGTGACTACCTTTTCATGTATCTAGTTTACTGAATTACTGATATGAATGTTGTCTAAGGTCTTGATACTAGGGCACCCATATGTAGCCTCTCTTTTGGCAGATAACATTCATCCTCAAACTGGAAGTAGTTTCCTTATGTAATGCAGTGGGCAATACTTCTTATAACGGTTTTTGCTTCAGTAGTTAGACGTCTATGTGCTTTTATTTTATGATTTCATTTGTTTCTCTGATAGGAAGGAAGAACTGCATGTTTTCCATGTTGAATGAGATCAGTGATGCTGTGTGGAATCTCTGTAGTCTGTACTAGTTCTATTAGTACCCCTATGTTTTCACTTCCCTATCATATTCTGTTTTATAGAGCACTGTGATAATTTCGTGAACATGTTTGGCCATGTCGTATGTCATTTCCTCTCTGAAATCTGCAACTGTTGCTATCGCTGTGTTATGTTTATGTTTATTAGGTTGGCTGCAGAGTACTGTTATTTTGTGGTTCTTCTATGTTATGTGGTATTTCTCTTCGTCTATGAGTGCACGTTGTATATTTATAAGTGATCTTATCATGTTTGACGAAAACAGTGTGGTTGGGTCTGATTTAAATGTTTATATACTGTTGGCAACTACTTATTCCTCCGGTTTTGAAATGTATTATTCTTTGTTTCATGATTAATATCATATTTCCCATGTTTGATTAAGTTATTATAATGCTGTTGGCTGCTAAATTTGTTTTCAATTCTTTTCATGGTTGTGGCATCCCTGTGGCTGATCATACTATGTTTCCACTGTGTTTGTTTTACTATGCTTTTCCCTACTTTTTTTACAATACTGTTGTAATTTCACTACTAACCAGTTCTTTTTCATCTGTACTATTTTTTTAAAGATTCTGTTATGATAGTATCTATGCAGTGATCACCTTCTTTGCTGTCAGTGCAATCTTTCATCCTTTTTCAAATAGCAGTTTCATTTGTTGATCCCGCTGTTTCTCTGTGAGGTTTAGTAAATGTGAGTTGAATTTGTGGCGGTGTTTTTGTGATTTCTCATTCCCAAACATGGGGTGCTAGTGGAGCTAACACTCCAATCCCTGGTGACCTTCAGAGAATGGAACCTCTGGGTAACTTCATAAGCTCCACAAATGATAATGCAAATTTTAAGGAAATGATGATGTCACGCAAATCAAAACTTATTACTGAATGGCATTTAATAGGTGTGGCCCAGTTAACATTAAAAAGTAGCTAATAGACCACACTTGGAAACACACTGGCGGTAAAAGAAAAATCGCAAACCAAGGAGGATTTCTAAGACATAACCGAACGTTGGTAGGTTTGCTTCTCGTACATCTGAAAGATTATGTCTACTCAAATTTCGCGCCAGACACATAAGAGTGGGGCTAATAGCGCCACTATGAGAATGCAGATCAGGTTTGCTTTATATACACTCTATAACGATCGTGAGCGTCACTTATCTTTTAGACTGGACGCGATGACTTGATGTTAGTCCAGAATGCCTTTAAGGCGACAGAGACTCCATTATCAACATCTTACTGAGTTTGAAGTAGATCGTGAAAAATGGCTACGAGAAGATCGATGTGTCTTCTGTGATATGGTAGAAGGACTGGACGGGTGTGTAGCGTCTGAGTTTGATTGCTGGTAGCGGTGCTCACGAAAATGAACTGTCGCAACAAGACCGGGCTCTGGACGGCCAATTAGCACTTCCGATAGGGAAGACTTCTTAAATAAGGAGATTATTCAGAGGCTTCCTTGAACAGGATACAGGTTGGCTGGCAGCTTTTCGAGGAGCTCTTTGCGGTGTGGGGTAGTAGCCATGTATGTGAAAAACGGCATCCCATTTGAGTCAATTGATGATCCAAAGTACTGCACTGAAAAGGTGTTTGAATGTTGTGCAGGTGTGCTTAAATTTAATGGAGCTAAACTTCTAACTGTTGTTATTTATTGATCCAAAGACTCCGATTTCACAACATTTCTGTTAAAGCTAGAGGAGGTTCTTGGTTCACTTTATAGGAAATACAAAAAGTTAGTCCGCAGCTCGTGGTCGTGCGGTAGCGTTCTCGCTTCCTGCGCCCGGGTTCCCGGGTTCGATTCCCGGCGGGGTCAGGGATTTTGTCTGCCTCGTGATGACTGGGTGTTGTGTGACGTCCTTAAGTTAGTTAGGTTTAAGTAGTTCTAGGGGACTGATGACCATCGATGGTAAGTCCCGTAGTGCTTAGAGCCATTTGAACTTTGAACCGAAAAGTTAGTTGTATGTGGTGACTTCAATATTAATTGTATAAGCGATTGTGCAAGGAAGAGGATGCTGGTAGACCTCCTCAATTCATATAATCTTATGCAAACCGTATTCTTTCCAACGAGAGTCCAAGCGAACAGTAGAACAACCATAGACAACATTTTTGTTCATTCCTCATTACTAGAAGGGCATTCTGTTAGCAAAAAGGTGATCATGATGCACAAATTTTAACTCTAAAAGATTTTTGTGCTGCAACACGTGTTAAAAATAGTCATCAGCTGTTTAGGAAAGCTGATCCAGTTGCTGTAGAGACCTTTATAAACCTTATCAAGGAACAAGAGTGGCAAGTTGTTTATAGCCCTGATACAGTAGACGATAAATATAATGCTTTTCTGAAGACTTTTCTCGTGCTCTTTGAAAGTTGCTTTCCGTTAGAACGTTCAAAACAGGGTACTAGCACAAACAGGCAGCCTGGGTGACTGACTAGAGGGATAAGAATATCTTATAGAACAAAGTGGCAATTATATCAAAACGTTAGAAACAGTCAAAATCTAAATGCAGCAGCCCATTACAAACAGTATTGTAAGGTGCTTAAAAATGTTATTAGGAAGGTAAAAAGTACGTGGTATGCAGATAGAATAGCTAAGTCTCAGGATAAAATTAAAATTATATGGTCAGTCGTAAAGGAAGTGGCTGGTATGCAGAGGCAGGTCGAGGATATAGAATCAGTTCGTTGTGGGAATGTCCGTGTTACTGATAAGTCGTATATATGTGCAGTATTTAATAATCACTTTCTGAATACAGCAGGTGAACTAAATTGAATGCTAGTCCCAATAGGGAATCATATAGCGCTCTTAGAAAAAAGTGTTCCGAGACTGTTACCTGAAATACTCCTCCATGATACTGACAAGAGGGAGATTTAGTTAATAATTAAATCACTAAAGACCAAGAACTCTCATGGATATGACGGGGTATCTAGCAGAATACTGAAGTATTGTTCTATATATGTTAGCCCAGTACTTAGCCATATCTGTAACTTTTCCTTTAGGAGTGGTCGGTTCCCTGACCGATTAAAGTACTCGGTAGTGAAGTCACTTTATAAAAAGGGAGACATTGATAATGTTGACAAATTTAGACCTATTCCTATGCCATGGGTGTTTGCTAAAGTTATCGAGAAGGTTGTATATACAAGGTTACTGGAGCATTTAAATTCACATAATTTGCTGTCACATGTTCAGTTTGGTTTTAGAAATGGTTTAACAACTGAAAATGCTATATTCTCTTTTATCTGTGAGGTTTTCGACGGATTAAATAAACGGTTGCGACCGCTAGGTGTTTTCTTTGATTTAACGAAGGCTTTTGACTATGTTGACCACAAAATATTACTGCAGAAGCTGGACTATTATGGAGTAAGGGGAGTAGCTTGCAATTGATTCGCCTCTTACTTTAAGAACAGGAAACAGAAGGTAATTTTCCGCAATATTGAGAGTGGTAGTGATGTTCAGTCCCAATGGGGCACTGTTAAGTGGGGCGTTCCCCAAGGGTCGGTGCTGGGGCCACTGCTGTTTCTTATTTATATAAATGATATGCCTTCTAGTATTACAGGTAATTCACAAATATTTCTGTTTGCTGATGACACCAGCTTGGTAGTGAAGGATCTTGTGTGTAATATTGAAACATTATCAAATAATGTAGTTCATGAAATAAGTTCGTGGCTTGTGGAAAATAGTTTGATGCTAAATCACAGTAAGACTCAGTTTTTACAGTTTCTAACTCACAATTCAACAAGAACCGATATTTTGATCAGACAGAATGGGCATATTATAAGCGAGACGGAACACTTCAAGTTCCTAGGCGTTCGTATAGATAGTAAGCTGTTGTGGAAAGCTCATGTCCAGGATCTTGTTCAGAAACTAAATGCTGCTTTATTTACCATTAGAACAGTGTCTGAAATAAGTGACACTTCAACACGGAAAGTAGTCTACTTCGCATATTTACATACGCTTATGTCGTATGGTATTATTTTTTGGGGTAATTCTTCCGATTCAAAAAGGGTATTTTTGGCTCAAAAACGGGCTGTTCGAGCTAGTTGTGGTGTAAGTTCGAGAACCTCTTGTCGACCCCTATTCAATAGTCTGGGAATGTTGACATCGCCCTCACAGTATATATTTTCTTCAATGTCGTTTGTTGTTAGCAATATTAACCTATTCCCAAGAGTTAGCAGCTTTCACTCAGTTAATACTAGGCAGAAATCCTTTTTGCATGTGGAATGCACTTCCTTATCTCTTGTGCAGAAAGGAGTGCATTATTCTGCTGCATCCATTTTCAATAAGCTACCACAAGAACTCAAAAACCTTAGCAGAAGCCCAAACTCTTTTAAGTCTAAACTGAAGAGTTTCCTCATGGCTCACTCCTTCTATTCTGTCGAGGAGCTCCTGGAAGAGCTAAGAAATTAAGCAAATTCCAGTGTTACATTGTTGATTTTCTTTATTTAAACTTACGACTTGTCACCTGACTATGTTGTTTTATATTTCATTTTATCTGTTTCTAATATCGTGTTATAATTTCATGTATTGACTCGTTCCATGACCATGGAGACTTCTCCTTAATTTAGTCCCACGGAACAATAAATAAATAAATAAATAAATAAAATAAAAAGACCAACGTGTTTGGTGTATGGGTCTCGTGCATGGTACTACACAGTAATTTGAGCAGCATGCGGAACCACAGTGATACAACGAACTATCACAGATACGTTACTTCACGGACACCTCCGAGCCAGACGCCCCGTGCATGCCACTGTACCCAAACTGACGCCGTTTGTGACTTCAGTGCTGTCAGGCGAGAACTCAATGGAGGACACGGTGGAGGTCTGTTATGCTCCCGTTGTCGTACGAAATCACTGCCCAAACCATAACAAGACATACTCATATAATTACAAACTTAACTAGCCCACTTCGTACCTCCAGTTTCATCTCTAGAGCACGTTAATAACGATTTCTTCACGTTCAGCGTAATTCCAAAAACGCTACCCATGCATAAAGAGGGGAACAAGTAATGAATCTATAAAGAAACATGATGCCAGTCCAAGATCAAGAAATACATAAATATATTAACCTCTTAGCGGCAATATCATATGATAGGAAAGACAAGGAACAACGGATTTCATGACTGATATAAACCATTAAAATGACCAAAATCTGTTCAGAAGTGCACACTTACACATGAGAGACGGAATGTGTCTTATCCTAACGCTGCTTCTAACTAGCTCGTACGCATACGAATCAGTTCACTCACCACAAAAAAATCAGATCAGTCTCCTCTGATGAGGGGAGCGTAGTAAAAATTAAAAAAAACCTCTTGGTACATCTACATCTACATCTACATTTATACTCCGCAAGCCACCCAACGGTGTGTGGCGGAGGGCACTTTACGTGCCACTGTCATTATCTCCCTTTCCTGTTCCAGTCGCGTATGGTTCGCGGGAAGAACGACTGTCTGAAAGCCTCTGTGCGCGCTCTAATCTCTCTAATTTTACATTCGTGATCTCCTCGGGAGGTATAAGTAGGGGGAAGCAATATATTCGATACCTCATCCAGAAACGCACCCTCTCGAAACCTGGCGAGCAAGCTACACCGCGATGCAGAGCGCCTCTCTTGCAGAGTCTGCCACTTGAGTTTGTTAAACATCTCCGTAACGCTATCACGGTTACCAAATAACCCTGTGACGAAACGCGCCGCTCTTCTTTGGATCTTCTCTATCTCCTCCGTCAACCCGATCTGGTACGGATCCCACACTGATGAGCAATACTCAAGTATAGGTCGAACGAGTGTTTTGTAAGCCACCTCCTTTGTTGATGGACTACATTTTCTAAGGACTCTCCCAATGAATCTCAACCTGGTACCCGCCTTACCAACAATTAATTTTATATGATCATTCCACTTCAAATCGTTCCGCACGCATACTCCCAGATATTTTACAGAAGTAACTGCTACCAGTGTTTGTTCCGCTATCATATAATCATACAATAAAGGATCCTTCTTTCTATGTATTCGCAATACATTACATTTGTCTATGTTAAGGGTCAGTTGCCACTCCCTGCACCAAGTGCCTATCCGCTGCAGATCTTCCTGCATTTCGCTACAATTTTCTAATGCTGCAACTTCTCTGTGTACTACAGCATCATCCGCGAAAAGCCGCATGGAACTTCCGACACTATCTACTAGGTCATTTATATATATTGTGAAAAGCAATGGTCCCATAACACTCCCCTGTGGCACGCCAGAGGTCACCCCAACGTCTGTAGATGTCTCTCCATTGAGAACAACATGCTGTGTTCTGTTTGCTAAAAACTCTTCAATCCAGCCACACAGCTGGTCTGATATTCCGTAGGCTCTTACTTTGTTTATCAGGCGACAGTGCGGAACTGTATCGAACGCCTTCCGGAAGTCAAGGAAAATGGCATCTACCTGGGAGCCTGTATCTAATATTTTCTGGGTTTCATGAACAAATAAAGCGAGTTGGGTTTCACACGATCGCTGTTTCCGGAATCCATGTTGATTCCTACATAGTAGATTCTGAGTTTCCAAAAACGACATGATACTCGAGCAAAAGACATGTTCTAAAATTCTACAACAGATCGACGTCAGAGAGATAGGTCTATAGTTTTGCGCATCTGCTCGACGACCCTTCTTGAAGACTGGGACTACCTGTGCTCTTTTCCAATCATTTGGAACCTTCTGTTTCTCTAGAGACTTGCGGTACACGGCTGTTAGAAGGGGGGCAAGTTCTTTCGCGTACTCTGTGTAGAATCGAATTGGTATCCCGTCAGGTCCAGTGGACTTTCCTCTGTTGAGTGATTCCAGTTGCTTTTCTATTCCTTGGACACTTATTTCAATGTCAGCCATTTTTTCGTTGGTGCGAGGATTTAGAGAAGGAACTGCAGTGCGGTCTTCCTCTGTGAAACAGCTTTGGAAAAAGGTGTTTAGTATTTCAGCTTTACGCTTGTCATCCTCTGTTTCAATGCCATCATCATCCCGGAGTGTCAAATGATGGTCGGCTTACTCTATGAAATACTTTATGTTAGAGGCGTGGTGTATTCCACAAGATTTCTTCTTTCGAAACGTCTCAACTTTTTGTCCCACCAGAAAATTTCTGAGCAGTATCCTGTATCCGTTATTTCTGTTCGCACACATTGCTTCGGATGTGACGGGGGAAAAATTTCAGAACTTTACGGTGCCTCAATTTATGCTGTACTGGGAAATGTCCCAATTTCTTTATTCTACCTCGTGGATGTTTGTTTTCCTGGGTCAGTATGAGGGAGGTTGATACTAACTCAATGTGGTAGTTCATTCGAAACATCCCGAATGTCGTGAAGGAAATGTCCCACACTCGGTGCTGCTTCGAGATTACAGCCTACACAGTTTCCCGTGTTCTTTAATAATCTTATTCGGAAGGTTACTAGTACAGAGATAAGTCTAAATGAAAATAGGTTTGATTTGCTTTCTTTGTTACATTTCCTTCCGTTGCTGTGGCCATAACTGAGGTGATTTTTGGAAACTACTTTCTGTAGGTCATGCAAAAAGTGTTGCAAGAAGGCATTCACTACAGCTTCAGGTTGAATCTTTTCTGAAGCTAGTCAGGGTCACAGATTTTTATGTTAAGTCCACATCCCAAAGAACAATGTTGAAGCATTGATTATTAGGTAAGAGGTCAAATATGTCCACAGTATCTAGCCCTCCTAATATTGCGATTACAATCAGAAACGGAGAGGACTTAAAAGAAATGGTTGGTAGCCCCACCTTTTGTCAAAATTTGATAGTGGATAACAATTATTGTGTTCTTTTTACCATGTTACTAAAGTAACTAATTTCCTTGAATTTGTAGAAACATATGCACGTTCCCTAGTGGGCAGAGTTAAGAAGGGTGTACCAGATTAACTTATTGTCCTCAACTATGCTAATGCCCCCTTTGGCTCGCCTGGGTTCTTCACTCTAAATATAATTTCATTCTTATCTAGTGATATTGCCACATTTCTTTATGGATTTGTCATGTCACTTCATTTTTACTTCTTTTACGAATGGAACGTTGTCGTGATCCTATACGATACTTGTCAGAGCTGTAGCTTTGTGATTCTCGAAGGTAACCCGCCTCGTGTATAGGATACTGAAACTGATCTGCCACAGACCCAACATCATCTCCATTTTTGTTAGGACGGACTGTCCTCTGTTCCTTTACAGCAAGTATCTTCTTCGAACTGTGTGCCGTTTTCGAAAACTCTTAATTCAAATCGAAATGCGGAAGCAGATATTCTGCTTGCAGTACATTATTAACCTTCTGAAACTCTTACTATGCCTTCAAGTCCGAACGTCGGCTATAATTATGATAAGATTAACAAAGTGCCTATAAAAATTGATTATGGTAATGTATGTGTTCAGTTGACTCTTCCAGAAATTCCCGAATTGCCTGACCATTCCTGGGATCTGGTTACCTTTCTTGTGACGAGATTGCATCACCAAGAAACTCAATTTAACGCTTCCTGAAATCAGATACTTCGTGGTTCACAGTGACACCCTATGCACTGAAATGCTTTCAAAACTGTTTAAAGACCTGATTTCCGCTTTTACGATGATACCACCAACACCCAATGTTGTGTTTATCTATAGTTCCTGATGGAGAATGGTGTTCAACCCTCATACGAACGCTGTGGAAAGAACCGTATGATCAACTTTGAGTTCCTTAAACTGATAGCACTGGTCGAAGCACAGTAATGACGTGTAATTGCGGCATGAAGGATGGAGCACTATTTTGCAATAACTGACTCACAAATTCACCGAAGATAACACCTTGGCACTGTGAATATTTTCAGTAGCTCTTGCAGACTCCAAGGTGTCGCTCTTTTGGGGATAATGATGGTATAAATTATCCTTGAGTTACTAGTAAGCAGATCGATCTAGGTCACTTTGGAACCACAAGTAATGGGCTATTGTACAAGAGTGTCTCATGTTAAGTTATTGCGTGCTGCATCGTGGAATGTATTTTCATCGCCACCTTTTCGTTAAGAGCCAGCGGAATGAGGTGCAGGTCCACAAAAGATTCCTGCCTTCCTCCATGCAGAACCTGTGTATGGGGTTCTTAAAGGTTCTTGGTGCATCAGATAAATTCTTGCGTTTGCGTCCATAATCTCCTCTCACTCGGTGTGCTCCTCCCGTGTTAGATTTGCTCCATCCCCCTTACGCTTTACGACTTATTGTAAAGTGATCTTATGGTCGTACCTGAGTCAGCAGGTACATTTTTTCTGATATTTGTGAAAAAACTCCCGTTCAGCTCCCAAACCGGTGTTTCTCTGGGTGTATTATTTGAGAATTCAGTTTTTTAACTTTAATCTTGGTGGTCTCCTGTGCCTTTTAACATACCTTGCCATCACCAAAATCTTCTTTTACCTGATGTGCATTCAGGAAATCATAACCTAAAGTGAAGTTCGTACATACTGTGCGCCTCTGGCATGTAAAATCAATATGAGTTGGCCTGTCGACTTGGACAATCTTCTAGTGAATGGCTTGTTTAAAATTTGTCTAATGTAGTGACAAAACATACCAAACAACCTCCTGATCACACCGACCGAATACTGTTTTACGTACAACTGTATGATGACTTCCTCTGTCGATGACAGAAGACAGTCAGTTTTGGCGCTAATTACTGGATGTGTCATCGTACGACTTGTGCTATCTTCCTAGGCCAGTAGTTTCTTCCTAATATCCTCAAAATTAAACAAACGTATTTTGTGGACTAGTGCTAACGCTTCTGACTTACCCATAGCAGTTTCCACATTTTCCATAGCACTTGTGCATCATAGCTGAGATGGCATTTCATCGCTAGTGTTTAATTGTGGTTAGACCGAAATCATCTCTACTATTTCTGCAGACAGTTGTTCACGGATCCACCAATTTTGATTGTGCCTGTCTCTATCATTGAACGTCCTGCGGTTTTACAAACCTTGATTACTGCTCTCTTAGTTTCTCTTCCAAGTCTCGAATTCGTTCCTTTCATGAAAGATTGCTATGTCCCCCTGAACTTTAGTTTTGACATCGCTACTAAACAATTATCTTCCCATAGTGGTTTCCTGTTCGCAATCTGCGACTTTCTAATTATCTTGTAAAACTTCAGGTCATGCCAAAGATATTAAAAGGCATCATTATCGTCCTTGCACTTTCCAACAAGAATAATATGCTGCACAGGGACTGCAATTTGATCAGACATACCTGTATTAACTTGGCCAGACTACATCATTGGAATGGGACTGACTAGAGACATCTGATTTCCTAAAACTGTACACATTACTATGTTTTGCTTCCATTCGTACTGCTTGGTTTGTGATCAAGATGTTCTGAAAAGCGCGTGGTAAAACTCTCGAGCAGACTGACTTCCATGCGCTGCTAACCAACTACGTTTCTGGTTCACCTACATGGTAGCCACGAAATAACTCGATTTTGTTTTTGGCCAGATAGGATGGAGGTAATGATTAATTAAATTGTTCCATCCATGCTCAAGGACGTCTACATTTCAGAACTTTGAAACCTTACGACTGACAGGAAGTATTTGCAATCTAATACCTATCGTTCGGCAATCTGATGCTGTCTCCTGTAACTGGAAAGAAGATTAGCTTTTAACAAGGCACTGACACGAAGGTCATGAGAGATGGAGCACGAAATCGGATTTTTCTAGTTTGGTGAAGAAAATAGGCAGCGCCCTTTCAAGGGAACCGTCGCCGTCGTAGTATTTCGTTGGAGCGATCTAAGGATATCACATACAATCTGAATTTGAGTGGTTTTGGACCACCATCCTCCAGATAGCTAGTTCAGTGCCTTAACTACTGCAGCTGCACTTGACCCCTGTTTCTGGTGGAAATTGAGAAATGATTGTAGCCTCTTAGAATGTGGTCGTCATTGTAGTAATCAAAGTAGTTACTGTGTTCGTCAGCGTCATCTATTACTTCTTTGTCAGATCCCTGTGACTCATCATCACCATTATTAGATTGCAATCTTCGTTCTTCTACATGTATTATTTTGTCAAACACTTCTCGTATTACCTGCCTATAGAAACCATTACCCCCGTATTGGGCATCCTGCGAAGCAATGAAGTGGACGTACCTCCTCGGCCTCTAATATATTCACTTGATGTCTCTCATCTGAATTGTTCCAGTTAATGAATGTGCTTGCACTACTGTATTTTTAAGAGAGAACGTTTCAGAAATTACAAAGGCATGTATAAGCTAAGCTAACTTTCATTGTTTGAGAGATAATTCAACCAAATTTTGCACATGCTACCACTGTGTTATTGGCTATAATTAGGATTTTTTCAAAAATTCTCATATACATTTACCAGGACGTTATGGAATACTTTTACAACACATACTGTCCTATGGTGAACATTTTCTGAAAGGCTAATTTACTTATCGCTTTCAAAATATCGTAGGTTATTCCCAGTAAAAGATAAGGAAATGTGCATACCAGTTCTTTAATGTGTCTTAGAAGTCCAAAAGCAATATTTTAAACTTATGAATGACGTGTACCTATTTTTATTTTACATAAAATTAAATAAATTTGACAGTGATGCACTTTGAAATATTTTGTACCACAGAAAGTTATGTTGCCGTAAGCAAAAACTCTACAGCATATTTCACCTTTTTATTTTCAATTGTTCAGCGGAAATTGCTCCTTATACACTGAAAACTGCAAGTTGTGGAAAATTCAGCATTTAGGTCTGAAGCAAGTACCATATTGTTGGCCATAACTATACATTTAGACTATTAAGTCTTGATATAGCTCTTTTCATCTAGTCTTAAATACGCACATTCTCAGTCTGCTTCACTAGGTTTTCAGTGAAGTAACCTTCTTTTAAACCTTGTCTCATACGGATCCTGGTTCTTCTAATGTTGTTATCATTGAATGTCAGACAAGCATCATATGAGAAAATTTTAAGAACAGTAGAAGAGCAGAATGTTGTCTTTAAGTTTCTCTTCCAAATGAGGTTATTAAAGCCTGCGACCTGATTTTGTGTTCCACCATGTTAATCGCATCGCAAATTGGTTCAAAGCGTTCTTTAGTCTACAGATGATTTCTCCTACACGAGGAAATAAAAAATATCACAAACAAGAAAAGAAGCGCTGAGGAAAGAGGGTGTAGTGCTGCGCGTTGGTTCAAAGAAAATAGCTTTTACATCATTTGTAGCACGGATAACGTTCTGAAAATTGCAAACAATATTTCCAACATGCAAAAGAACTATCTGACGGCCAAAAATTTCAACATCTTAGACCAATTTTACGTACGCCCTCCCTTAGTTCTTCGGTTTTATGGCCTATCTTCTTAAGCTCCTCTTTATTCTTCAGACTTTGCCCGTGTACTTTACCGTTACCACCAAGTACTAATTCGCGGAGTGTATTTTTGTGTGAGGCCGCTACTTGTCATACCTTTTAATGTGATATCTCACAATTCCGAAATTGGCTTCCCGTTGCGCCTCGATGACACTGAGGCGATTCCCTAATTCGCTGGCATTGCGGCGTTGCTTATTAGCCAGTGCTGTCATATTATTCATCTTACGGCCCGTCATTGCCTAATTTCTGCAACTTCGTACAAAATCTTTTCAATTCGTCCCCCAGATTCGTTCTTCGCTGCCCGTCTTCTTTTTTTTTCTGGTTCTTCCTGCATGCAATTACCTTTCTGCTAACGCATCATTTGTGTGAACATCCAATATCAAATTGAGACAATAAATCCGAAGTCGGGTTTCAACTACAGTCTCATGTGGCAGTTTCAGTCACGCTGTTTCTCAAGAAGCTCGTTTCTGCAGCAGAAACGACTTCCCCATTGAATCACAACCCTTCCTACCCCAACAAACAGTGATACTGAATTTTCCGAGGGGATGCTGTTGGTGAGGCATCGCTGTCGTATTTCGACAATTTATGAGAGAGTTCTTCTGAACTGCAAAAGATAAGGATTCCTGGCTAGCTTGCAACCCCATTGTGACTATAGTGAATGCGACCTTTCTGTTGAAAGTAAGCCATTAATCTTCCACACATAAATAATAAAATGCCAAAAAATATAATACACAACAGAACAACACACAAATGTATGTGACACGAAGGATACCTGTTTACACAAGACAAATACTTAAAGCCACGCATACAATCAAACTAATAAAAACAAGACAAATAATGTCTTATTTTAGGCTAAGTGATTAAATAAGATCAGCAGCATGCACAAAGTACACTACATGGATCAGCCACGTGACTTAGTTGCACGCCACAACGGACAAACTTGTGACCGTATATCAGCCACATAATTAGTTTGAGAAAACTCATTGAATCTGTCGGCAGTTTACAGAAGACCCACGAGACTCAAATCAACGGAAAGGATCGCCATGTGCAAGCAACCCGTTTGACACTTTACATCTATCGGGCTAAGTGTGAAGCCTATATGTTGCTAGCACAGATGATTCCATCAATTACGAAGTATGATAATTTCCTCCATGTCACCCCCACGGACAACGAAAAACGGTTTGCGTGAGCTGTTTGAACGTACGAGTGGTTATCATACAATGAAGTAACTTGAAATATAACTGAAGTAACTTTAAACAGGCCCAGTAGTCCCTTGTTCGAAGATATAAACAGAACCGTCTTCCTAACATAGGCACCTATAAGTTATTATCATCACAAACGAAAAAAAGGTGTTCTTTATACGTTACGCATTACATGTAATTTTTGTTTTTAATTTTTAGACTTCTTTCTTTCAAAGAGTTCCAGAATGTACTCATTACACTAATCCCTTTAAACATTCTCATTCATTCCAAGAGCCTCTCTATAACCATAAACACTCACGATGCAAATTAGCAAGGCGAAGATCTATGATATCGAGTTATACAGTCCTTGGAGAAACAAACTTAATAATGGTCAATATTGATATCAAACGACGAAACAGCATACGAAAAAGAATTGAGAAAACAATGTAGAAAGGCATAAAATTATTGTAATGGAAAATAAGTGGCCCATAGCTGTAACTGACTATCTAGGAAGTGAGACCTGGCACCCGTTGGACATGGGATATGGGGTAGTGAGCTCTTGAAACGCTCTATTTGACGTTAAATTATATGAAAGAAATAAACTCTCGTTATCACGAAATAATGCAGCATTTGAAATGAAAGATGTGTGGAAACGAAGTCAGTAGTTTCCGCAGCAATGTAGCGAAGCTACCTATCCCATAATTGGCGACCTCCGTTGTTGACGCCTGGTTATCTCGGTGCTCGGTCGCCACAGGGAGTGTCTGTTTGCACACAACTGATGCAGAAACGATCCGTTTGCTCTACTCTTTCTGGCGGGATCCTATAGTGTTCACGAAAAGTGTAGCTTGTTGAAGGTGGTAGATAAGAAAATGGTCATACTTCTAGCTCCCCGTCACCAAAGGTGGAACTGAATAAACTTCGCGAAATATTACAAGCTGGAGTATGTAACTGAATTTCTTTCTTGTCAGCCCAAGGAGTTTCAGTAAAACATGATAAGACGCCACATATGGACTTGGCGATCTCGATTTAATAACAAATTCTTGTCGATGTAGATATCATGTCAGCAGTTTATAAGGATGATGGACTACTTCATCTGGAACAATGAAATGTCGACATTATACATCTGATCCAATGCAAATGCTAGTATTTCCATTCAATCAATTGATGTTCTCTGAAGGAGCACTAAATTCCAAGTACTCTTACGATAAAGTGACTTCAAGTTTTTCTTTTCCCTAAATTAAAATTACGTGACGTCAAATTTCAACCTTTAGAAAATTCTTAAAATTCCTTTATGGCATTCTAGCTAATATCTCATCACAGTACTGTGCGCTCAGTATTAGGACAGGGAGAGCCCTCTACCTGCCAACACGTTGTAAAAAGAGATCGTAACACAACTGGAGTCACTACATATTGTCTGGTTCTTAGCGGCGGATGGACGACATGTGAACCGCTGTAATTGTCTGGCAGAGTTTCAGCGGCGTCTCTAGAAAGCCGCACCCTAATTCCCGTCGAGTTAATTAAAAGCTGTATTTGAAGGGCCGGCTGACACAAAGGATGAGCACGCCCTAATTGTTTTCTGCACCCGTCGTCAGGAAGACTAGAAGATTCAGCGTGATTTGACCAAAGTCGTCTCCATTTCTGCGTGAATTGACAGCGACGTACAAGCAACCATTTTCCACTAACGAAAGTTGAACAGTTTTTTCGCCAGCGTGAGAAACATTTATTTTATGTCGAAACTGATCTCATAACATTGGTCTACTTCACTTCTTTTGATTATCTTGGCTCGTAGAAGAAATCCCTAGTCTCTATCGTGGAGTATAGCAAACAGTGCAACGAACTGACGAAGTAAACTCACTTAACATTAATTATCAGTGTCCCTGTGTTAGCTTACGTATGAGAAAAATGTCATAAAAAGACAGTACGTTATTAATTGCAGCAATTAATTAAACTACGACATTATATAGCTTGTTACACTAATTTTCCAGAATGATTCACTCAGCTTGAATGCTACTGTAGAGCTTCCAGAGGAATACAAACTTAAATCGGAACGCTCACATACATAATGTTATGTGGAAGGCAAAGGACTGCCTGCAGTGCAATTGTTTGTCCTCTAATACTAATGTGCGGCATGGGATCCCTGGCAGACAGGACTGACCGAAGACATCGAAAATGTCCAATTAAAATTAGGTAGTTTTGTATTACCGTGAGATATGGGAGAACGTGTCGTGGATGTGATAAGCCAGTGTGGTTGTCAATCATTAAAACCAAGTGCGTTTCTTTATTGCGCGATGACGGCAAAAGATTTCAATCACAAACGTTCACCTTTGCAATATTTTACTGTTACCAACCGACACAGGGAGTAATGATCATCGCAATAAAATAAGGTAAATCAGAGGTGTTAATTTTTCACCCGCTGTTACAGAGTAGAAGGTTGAGGAATAGTCTGAAGGATGTTCGGAGAACCCTGTGCCAGACACTTAAATATGAAGTGCATAGTAGCCATGTACGAGAACATGCTGAAAAGTAATTGCTTCCAATATTTTATATGAAAACTAATAGAACTTTTTAAATAAAACGAACGTTATTAACATACTACATCTATGTTAATGATGTCTACATACGTGCAGCCCTCTGCCGCTATCTGGCTCCGAAGTGTAACGTGTAACGTGGCGGTTTGTAACGTTACCACGCCGACGTGTGAGAAACAGCGTGCTGTAAGCGATTGTCGATATTGAAGGATTCGTTCACACATTTGCGTGACAATGTCAGACCGCACAAGGGAGCTGCGATATCTTCACCATCCGGACGCCTTGGTTTCACTGCCATCGATCATACTCCATACCATCTGTACTTGGCCCTATTGGATTTTCAACTATTTCCAAAACTTAAAAAAAACGTTCAAGGACTTCAATTTGATGTGATGAAGCGGTGCAAGCCTAGGTGACGTTGTGGTTCAGTCAACTAAGTCAAACCTTCTACAGTGACAGCATCAACAAATCCTCGTTGGGAGGAATGTGTTCGTCGCCATGGTGACCTTGTTGAGAAATAAACATCTAGACATTAAGGATAAAAATGTAGAGTGTCTATTATTTTTGTCTTGTTTAAAAAACTCTATACACTTTCACATTACATATTCGGACGCATTACTTTCAGCACTTCCTCATAAATGTAGATGTGCAGGACCTATACTACAACTCATTGACTCGGCATTCGCGGGCAGTGTTCCTTCAACTGATCTGTGCATGCACAAGACACGACTACTCAACAGTACCCCAGTTCCGGAAGTAGCTCTCTACTGCTTTCTACATTTAACAGAAGCAGTGTTCACCCTTGAGCTTTACGCCTTAAAGGCTTTAAGGGAAACGTGAGCGAAGTTTGCAACGGAGGAAAGAGATACTGGCGGAACTAAAACGACTCGTTAATAATTTAAATGATGTTCCGAAGGTAGATTATGCCAGTTTCTTACAATACTAAGTCTATATCCATGCATATTATAAATATGAATGTTCCACATTTCCTCTTAAACCGCTAGGCCAATTTCCACCGAAATTGGTACAAACATCAATTACTGTCTAAGTATCATTGCTGTGGGTGTAAAGACCACCTACGTGACAAAGGGGTGGGATGATAAAACAGTGTAGCCCACGATGTGCGAATACCCATACTATAGTTATCCAGTATTTGAGAATGAGAGCACTTAGGGACTTGCAACAAACTTTACGCATAATTTAAAATTTTTACTAAACATTATTTCGCTGACGACCACCACGAAAGAGATAAGTGAATCGCTTGGTAAGTTTTCTCTGTTCATATAGTAAAGCTGCGGCTTGAAGCATTACATTTAAAAGATTTTCTCTTTGCTACTAACCCTGTCCGCAACACTTTTCTCACACATTATGCACATCTGCCCCTGAATGTACTTACGACAGCAGATCATTGTACGACATATACCACAGTAGATTTATCAAACATTGAGATGCATGGAAAACTGCCACATCATGCTTGATCATTTAATGTACTACTTCTTTACTATTAACTCTATTCACAACAGAGTGTCCACATTCATCGCTCAATGTACCTAGAAAAATATATCGTTATACATACATAGTTCAGGAGATATACGACGTCATCAACACTGAGATGCGTAAAAAACTGCAGCATCATTTATGACGTTTTAATATATTACTCCTTTACTACTAATTGTATTCGAAACTCAGTCAGCAGGTAGTAGCCACATATACCACTGGATGTGTTAATACCTGAAAAATTACATCACTGTTCAATACACACTTCAGAAGATGCGACATATACATTGAGCCGACTGAACATTAAACGGCAGTTCTAATTTCATTGGATATAGAAATGGAACATGGGTACAAATCCGTGTGAAATGTGTTAAATATGTGTCAAATACACATAACGTGTGTGTACGTGGGCAAAGGCACAGGTAGAAAGCTCATCCTGAACCCCTGGAAAGATTTCAAGCAAATTTGGTTCATATTATTCTGTGGGCTAAGGTCCACCAGCCTCCTATTAAGGCGAGTGGGATAACGTGGAAAGAGAAGAGTAAGGAGGAGAAGAACACAAAGGAGGGGAAAGGAGGAGAGGGGCACAGATGTGGGGAATGAGGAGATGTACTGAGACGGTGAGGGGGGGGGGGAATGGACAGAGAGAGGGGGAGGGGTTAAGGATAGACAGTGGGTTGATGAGGAGATGCGCCGATAAAAGAAAGACGAGGTGATGGGCAAAGACTGGGAGAGGAAGAGACAGACAGAGAGATTGGGAAGAGGAGATCAATAGACAGAGGTAGGGAGAAAATGATCAGCCAAAGGAGAGAGGAGAAGATGGGCAGATGGAGGAGAGGAGCAAGGAGACAGAGGAGGAGGATACAGAGAGTGAGAGGTGGAAGGAGGAGATAGACTGTGAAAGGGTGGAGGAGGAGATGGACAGAGGAAGTGGGAGGAGGATATGGATTGAAGAAGGTGGAGGAGGAGGACAGAGATAGTGGGGGTCGAAGAGGTGGGCAGAGAGAGAACGAGCAGGTGATGGACTGAGAGGGGGTGATAGAGGAAATGGACAGAGTGAGGAAGGTTAAAGAGCTGGAATGTTAACAAATTGGAATAAATACATACCTGGGGAATGCCAGGTACTCAGCTAGTTTCGCATAAATACTGGAAAAGCTTAGTCATTTCTTTAGGAACTTCTTTAGTTGCATGTGTATTTTTTAAATCAGAGTTCTATGGAAAATTACCTTTCTTTATTTAAAGTTAATTTATTTCTATTAATGTGCTTGTGCTATTTGTAATGTGAAAAGTATACACATTATAGTTTCCAGAAGGAACTAACACACAATTTATGTAAATACGATATCCATCATATCACAAAAAGTGAAATGTTTTCAGATCTAAAAGAGAGAAAAAAAAAGGAATTAGGGAAACTCATGGTACCCTCTCTACCCATTTCTTTGTGAAATGGAAGAAGATGCGCCGTGTTGAGTACAAACACTTTTTAGGTCTTTACATTATGTGATAAATGTTTTTTGTGTATACAAGTACCTCAATCAGAAAAAGAATTCTCTTTCGTGCATTATTACGTCATGCATGATTTTACAAAAGGGAAAATTATACTAATAAGAATACTCAAAGGACAACTATACCAAATATCTTCAATCTCGTAACTAATTATGGGCGCTTGTTTGACTCAGAATGTTTCTTGGACTCAGTTACTACAGACTTTCAAAAGAATACATCAAATAATTGTCTCGCTGAAAATCTTCTTTGATTTTAATATTATGAAACAAAGATGTGTAGTGATCTAACGGACCTTTCTGATACACTATCCACAAAGACGATTATTAGAAATATTTTTATAGTTTAATGATTTTGGTACTTGTGAGATATAAACATGCTGTTTCACTTAATGAGCTTGGCAAGTGAAAATTTACAACCTTTTTTATTATCATTAATTCACAAACTTGATTGAGGCAGTTTCGAATCTCGTTATAGGTATTGACAGTAAATAATTAAAAGTGAATGCAGTGTGCTTAAAAACATTTAGTCTCATTAAATTATCTTGAAACTTTCTTGTAAATTACTATTCATAAAGACACATTTCCACTTATTTTATGTTATCACAGCCATATGATTTTACACATCGCAATATTAAACAAATTAAGTGTCCACACAAAATTTTGTAGGCTGACTAATTTTCATAATAGTATATTTCAATAAAGTCACGCAGTGTCGTCCATTTTCTACGTTCAGCGTTATATGAGGGGATATTATAATAAACCAATATGTTATGCAACCTTTAAAAATTACTGGAACCTACGATACCACTTTATTTCCGGCAATACTTGTACCTGTGTTCAGATATTTAGTGTCTGATTCTTGTTTTTTGGTAAATACACAATGTTTTAGCAGTCTGTCGAACCATTGCCTTGCTTAAAGTTAGCTAAGTGTGTGTCGATAATATTACACATAACCTAGCTATGCTACGAAAATTAGTCTTCGTGTGACTGTCGATACAGAACATAATATGCAACTTCGTTTTTTATTGTTTTATAAAATCAGTGGAACATCATACACAACAGATGGCTCTTAGATTTGATTAATTTACCAATACTATTCATCGTGTAATTTGATAATGATGAATCTTAATTTGGATGAAATCCCGCCATCCTTTGTTTCCCTTATTTAGTAAAAACTTTGAATGGAGTGAAGGTAAGACTTCCTAGAAACTACACTTTCGAGTTTTGTCAGAATTTTCATAGCCAAACGAAGAGCGGAAAACGGAAGAATGGGTTACCAAACCGACCAGCGAAAGTCTAGTTTTTCAAAGAAAAGATTTAATTGCTTAAAAGTAATCAGAGTAAATACTATACACATAATTAATGATATGATATAGAATTATCGTCCGTTTTATTATAGCCAAACGAATAGTGCGCAGTGGAGATTAGAGTATCAATCTGATCAGCTTGATGATTACTTCTGTGAAAAAGTAATTAATATATTGAACGTAATACGGTTAATTAAGAAATACTTAATGATTGCTCTTTGCGAACATTACAGAACTGATTCTTGTATGAAGATTTTACAACCAAATCAAGAGTGAGAAATCGACAAATGGGATACCAAATTTTGCAAAAGAAGGTCTACTTGGTTGAGAGTATGAAGGATAGCTAAGAAAAATTGAATTTGTGATAAGAGGGAAATTTTTTCTCCAAATGTTCATAACCAAACGAAGAGTGTCGAATGGAGGTATGTGGTTTTAAATTCACCAGCATAAAGTCTAGCTATGCAATAAAAAATTCATTTCTTGTAAGTAATCAGGGTTAGTAAATAAGCTTAATCAGTAATTGGTAATATTTCACGAACAGCTGCTGCTATGAATGTAACTGAAGAGTAAAAATTTTCGTCTCTTCAAGGCCTAGAGAGTTTGGATATGAAAAGGAGTGTTAGTGAGAAATTGATGTACTTACTTCGAATTAAGTACAAAATTGGGTAGAAATTTAAAGGTAATTGAGGTTTGACAATGTTCATCTCTTCAAGCCATAGCGGATCCGTGTATAACAATAGGCATTCGTGTGATATTGAAATGTATGTTATATGTCACGCTTTATGAAATAAACTAGAAAATAAAAAAAAATATTTCCGAAAATAGGTGGTCACATATTTCGCGAAATGATTTGTCTAAAAGTAAAATAAAATGTGGATGTCTGACACTTTTAATACTGCTTAGACTGTAGTAATAGGCACATAACACTGACGTCCGCTGCTGCTATACCATAGCCTTAAAGTTGGAGGCAGATCGCAAAATAAAACTATCTTGTTAAAGCAATTCTGCTATAAAGTAACAGAGCAGTGTTTCCCTCTGAAAGGAATTTTGTTGTGTTGACCGCGATGTAACTAGCGGAGGGGGCTTATCGGAAGTGAAAGTCGGTATTACGTAAATATTTGAACAGTAACAAACAATAATTTACCTATCCACACTATTCAAAGAATAAAGAAAACGGTCGCCAACCTAATTAAGCATGAGAATGATTACCATTCTTGTTCAAGAAAATAAACATTAGTAACTTTAATGGACCAGCACAACCTATACTTTGCCACACGAGAGTGCAATGAACTCTGGCACTTTCATATGTTAACGTTAAGGTTCGAGCTGACAATTGGAGCAGAACAAACTATTTGCATAAATATAACAGATGACGATACACACAATTATCTTCAGGGCTTAGTCTAACTGAATGGTCTCAGTAATATTAGTATTAATATTCACAGTAAAATCATGTATTGGACATAGGTTCAGTATTACTTTTCAAACATTTTCCTATCAGCCAAAAAATAATTGTAAATGATGTTCACAGCAACATTATGAACTGGTCATAGGTTAAGTCTCTCTCAGCTAAATACTTTTCTATTTAGAATGAAAGTTAATTGTATTTCATTTACAAACACTTTCTCAATAACCTTTGAATAAAAGAAGTTACTGTTTTCATAGACAGTGGTCTTTCTATTAATTGTTATATATCATAATGGACTGAATGTGAATCTTGTTAGATTAATAATACGCTCTTTCAATACACAAGAGAAAGAAGTACTTAGCAAGCATGAGTATAAAACTCTCCACAATTGCAGTTTTCCACTTTCACTGCAGTGAGACACAAAACCGACATATTTGTAAGATATTGATTCACATTTCTCGATTTACAGCAGGCAGCAATACGATCATTTACTAAGCAAAACTTTATAAGCCTGAGTTTTAAGAGCTTTTAATTCGGCTGGTCCCAGTGGAGGTTCGAGTCCTACCTCGGGCATGGGTGTGTGTGTTTGTCCTTAGGATAATATAGGTTAATTAGTGTGTAAGCTTAGGGACTGATGACCTTAGCAGTTAAGTCCCATAGGATTTCACACACATTTGAACATTTTTGAGCTTTTAATTTATAAGTTGACAGCAAACTGCTGTAATACCTGTTTGTATTACTTTATTATTTTAAATTCCAATTTTCACTTTAATTTTTTTAGCAAACCCACAAACTTTTAATAAGCAGTTTTAATTGCAAAACTACTTTCAGAAAACATTTTTTGCTTTAGCTCACTCTTTTGCTACATTAACTTTAACTTTCTTTTTACCATGTTCAAGAGGCATTAATTAGTAAAACACTGGGCTTTAATGTTCTTTCACTTAGGGCACTCGGTAATCACTTTAGCACGGGAGGGTTTCTAAGTGGAAATGTGACAGAGGATAAAGCAAGTTAAGTTTTCATGAATAGTCTATTGGTTTACCTTATAACTGAAAACAAATAAATCAAGCACATCGGATGATCCTTCCCTGTACATTTCTACAATTGCCTGATCTCGTTACAGTGATTGTGCAACGTGGTGACGAGTGCATGTTGGTTTGTGGATTTGCTGGCGGAAAAGCTAGACTCTGCCATTTCTTGGTGGCGATGATAGATACTAGTTCCAGAATAGTTCCAGCTCTGTATACAGACATCCGAGGCTTTGGCACATTGGAAAGCGGCACGAAAAGCCTCTCTCGGCAGGAGCACAATAGACAACTTTTGCATGAGCAGTTGACATTTTTGTAGCTCGTCCCCGAGCGACTCTGCCTTCCACCTTTCTAACAATGCCAACCACATTTTGCACGCGCTACAAAGTTCCGTTCCCGAGGGGAACCACACCACCTTTTACATACAAAATAACTAAAAGCTCTTACTGAGGATCAGTCTTTACAAACAGCAAGTAGTTACTTTAAACAAAACATATCGTTTGCACATATTGGTATTTCTATAAGGAATTATTTAAGGAAAATTAAAATTATATACATTAAGTTTTGTTCTCTCCAAATGAGATAAAGAATTTAAATGATAGATACACTACATTGCATAAAATCAAACCATGACATCAAAGTTTTTACAAATAAAAAGCGATCACTCTTGTGTTATCAATACAATCAAACAATATTTACAATGACAGAAGGTAGAACAGACAAATTAGAAAAAATTATGTCAGGAGAGCAATGGAGCTCTATTGTTACAACACGATTAATTTGCAACAGTTTTAGAGCCTCAAAAATTTTTCAGTACAGAACTGTACCAACTCTGGGAAAAGGGATGCGTACAGCGAACGAAGTAGCGCATCCCTTCCAATTTCTGTAGGCAACATTGCTCTTTCGTAGTGTGCTTCCGGGTGTTGTGCCGAGACATTGTTTCCATTTTGTGCACTATATTTCGACGGCCGACGCAGCCATTTTGTTACGGACCTGCCATTTTCCGTAGTTATGTTTAGACTATTCCTGGACTCCAACCGGACTGTAAACTATCATAGGTCTTGCACCGCTATTTATAGCAGAGTTCGAATCCCGATGCTCACTACGCCATACTCTTCAGAGCTTGCACTGGTGCTCCGCGAAAGACAATTTCTCTAAGCGCTTTCATGCTCTGTTGAATGAGATGGTTGCCGAGATTTAGTACGAGAGCCGTCCGCAAGCGTTATTTAAACTGAAAGTTCCGTCTGTGTTTATTGGGCTTTCTGACATCTGTATTTCGGTAGACTCCTTAATAATATGGTCCTAGAACTCGGTGTTGTTACCACGGAGCTGATTTCATCGTATTTCATTTCAGCATTATCTGCATCTGTGTCTGCTCTGAAATTCACAGTTCATTGCCTGGGAGATGGTTCGTAGAAACACTTTCACTGCATTTGTCCACCTTTCCGCTCTCGAGTGGCACGAAGGAAAAAGGAACACTTAAATTTTTCCCCGTCTCTTATTTTAATATGATGAATATTTCTCCCCACAGTTTTGGCGTTAATCAAATAATATTGCGTTCAGGTGAATAGGAGGGGATTGATATTTCGTAAAATGATGTCACCGCAACTAAATACGCGCTTGCTTTAATGATGCTATCGCAACTCAAGTATCATGTCTGTGACACTCTCTCCCCTATTTCGCAACGAGCTGTCCTTCTTTGATCCTTGGATGTCCTCCGTCAAATCTGTCTAGTAAGGATCCCATACTGCAACGGCTTTACTGTAGCAGAGGACGGACAGGAGTAGTATAATCAGGCTGTTTAGGAGACCTGTTCTTCCAATAGGACACAATCTTTGATTACCTTCCCTAAATTATTTTCTGTGTGACAGTTTCAGTTAGATTCGTTCGCAATCGTCACACCTAAGTAAATACCCAGTAGCACGTCCTCTCGCATTGATGCCGGCCTGTAATCCTCGTAGCATACTATCCACAAGTTCATCAAGGCACTATTAGTCAACATTGTAGCACTCCTCAATAGCGATTCTGTGTAGATCCCTCAGAGTGGTTGGTAGGTCACGTCGACCATAAAAAGCCCTTTCCAATCTATACCACGTGTGTTTGATAGGGTTCATGTCTGGAGAACTTGCTGGCCACTCTAGTCGAGCGATGTCGTTATCATAAAGGAAGTTAATCACAAGATGTGCATGATGGGGGCGTGAATTCTCGTCCATGAATACGAACGCATCGCCAATATGCTGCAGATATGGTTGCACTATCGGTCGGAGGATGGGATTCACGTATCGTACAGTCGTTACGGCGCCTTCCATGACCACCAGTGGCGTACGTCGACCCCACATAATGCCACTCCAAAACTGCAGGGAAACTCCACATTGCTGCAATCGCTGGACAGTGTGTCTAAGGCGTTCAGCCTGACCGGGTGTCCTCCAAACACGTCTCCGACGATTGTTTGGTTGAAGGCAGATGCGACACTCATCGGTGAAGACAACGTGATGTCAGTCCTGAGCGGTCCATTCGGCGTGTTGTTGCGCCTATTTGTACCGCGCTGCATGGTGTCGTGGTTGCAAATATTGACCTCGCTATAGACGTCGGAAGTGAAGTTGTGCCTCATGCAGCCTATTGCGCACAGTTTGAGTCGTAACACTACATCCTGTGGCAGCACGAAAAGCGTAATTGAAGATGGTGGCGTTGCTGTCAGGGTTCCCCCGAGCCATAATTTGTAGATAGTGATCATCCACTGCAGTAGTAGCCCTCGGGCGGCCTGAGCGAGGCATGTCACCGACAGTTCCTGTCTGTGTATCTCCTCCTTGTCCGAACAACATCGCCTTGGCTCACTCCAAGATGCCTGGACCCTTGCCTTGTTGAGAGCTCTTCCTGGCACAAAGTAACAATGCGGACGCGATCGAACAGCAGTATTCACCGTCTAGGCATGATTCAACTACAGACAACACCAGCTGTGTACCTCCTTCCTGGTGGAATGACTGGAACTGATCGGCTGCCGGACCCCCTCCGTCTAATAGGCTCTGCTCATGCATGGTTGTTTACATCTTTGGGCGGGGTTAGGGACATCTCTGAACAGTGAAAGGGATTGTGTCTGTGATACAATATCCACAGTCCACGTCTGTCTTCTGGAGTTCTGGAAACCGGGTTGGTGCTAAAGTTCTCTGTATCCATCAGCGGGTTATGACAGGTCCCGTATCTCAGGGTAATTGATGAGACTGCTGTAGACTGAGGCAATTCGGGAGTTCACTTTTCATCACTTTTCCATAGGAAAGCAATGTCTGGTCGACGCACATGAAGCAACTGTGCGGGTTATAATCAAGATCGCCCCCACGTCCCATCCACTCCCCCGCCCCATCCCCCCCCCCCCCTCACTCGGAGAAATACCACTCTACCTACTAATCCCTTCGCCCTCCAATTCGACAAATAAAATTCGTGCCCACCTCCACATCCTTTATTGGTAGAGTAATTGTGTGGGCTTTTTCATTTGAGGTCTGGGCACCATACAGAGAGGACCATTTCTTTTTTGGTGTCAGGGTGTTTTCTTTAAATAATAATAATAATAATAATAATAATAATAACTTAATTATTTCATTATTTCAGTTACGGGGGTTTTGTTCCACTGCTCTTGACATTATGTCAGAGTTGTGTCATGTCAACATCGTACACTGTCACGCTATGTTAATGTCGCGTTATATCGACGTCATAATGCTATCAGTCTACCATAATGTAGCATTTGATCAAAAATATCCTAACGATCAGAATTAGTTTTCAGTCATTCGCTGTTGCTCGCCGTTCGAAATAGGCGCTCTTTGGTGAGTATTAGTGTTAATTAGTTGGATATTTTACCGAATTTTTCCCATTACCAACACATCTATCCTAAATACAATCTTAACCACATACAGCAGCACGTAATTTGTCGACAGCTAAACCCTTCAAAAGGCTCTGAAAGTTAAACAAGAACCATAGGACGACATACACAAGCAAAGAAACCCTTTCTAAGTATCTCCAACCATCCCGGTTCTAATACTTAATCTTCTGTTCTGGCGACGTATTTTTTAGTCAGCCAGAATTACCAGGAGGAATTAAAAGACACTTAATTAGTGTTAACCTATAACAAAACGATACTAAAACTAACAATCTCTTGCTACGTCCCTATATTATTGGCGAGTGACTCAAATATTACCCTCATAAATAGCACATTGCTGTAATAAACTACCACAGCTCATAATTATAACAAAATACATTTATTTCTGCACTGCACTATTTATGAAGAATACATTCCTGATTGTGCCTTCTGCAAGCACACACTGGCGAAGATATCATAATAAAAATTTTACATTCCAAACCTACATATAAATACCAACCTGAGCAATTAGGACACGAACTAAGGGAAACTTTCGAACAACGCTCGCACAATGGCTGCCAGTTATTGCTGAATTAAGACGTTTTATGAAGTGTCATAAATGTAGCATCCCTACCATTGGATAGGAATGGTGGAGAAATATACTTTGCGATAAACAAACTAAAACAATGAATATATAATCGACATCGCGCCTGGCTCGGCCCACGATACAGCTGGCTGGAGAGATAGATCTATCATCACTCGAGATACAGTAGATACTCTCCCCCCCTCCAAAAACCTACAAAAGACATTCCGGCCATGTGGAAACACAGCAGATGCCATTCAGGCTCAACCAGTGTTCCGCAGCCGGTGTGCCCTAACCCGTAAACCACAGAAGGCAGATGAACACGAGATGGGTATTGGTCAGTCATCCCACAAGCCGACATGAATCACGCAACTGCCTCCATCAGACAACACTAATAGTGCCACTTAAAACCTGCAGAATTTGAATTACTAAGAAAATACATCTCTATCCTGCGTCACACAGATGCATTCTGTAATAGCAAATACATTCCTACATGTACTCATTACAATAAATTCATCAATTCTAAAATGTTGTACGTTACGAGTTCACACCAATCTTCCTCTCCTGGTTGTTATGTATCATTGTAGCGGTATGAGCTCTGACAACATCCCAGCTGTACCACTATTACTTAATACGTAGCAAACATCGGCTAATATTAACTTCAATGCCTAATGTTGCCGAGAATCCAAGTCTGTACAT
This sequence comes from Schistocerca cancellata, assembly GCF_023864275.1. Taxonomy (NCBI): domain Eukaryota; kingdom Metazoa; phylum Arthropoda; class Insecta; order Orthoptera; family Acrididae; genus Schistocerca; species Schistocerca cancellata. The sequence continues at coordinate 903,544,003 of NC_064629.1, forward strand.
AGCCTATTGCCTATATATCTCAGTTGAATATCCTTTTACCGGTTTGTCTTGTACGTGTTACAATAACTTCGTTTGTGAGATGTTCATAATCCTTGTACGTGATGATTTTCTCTCACAGTTCGCACTCTTCTGGGTAAATTTTCTAGGCAATACTTTTCAAATGGGTTGCACGACGATTACATGGTCCATAGAGCTTAATGTGACCTGCGCCTATGTTCGATGTCAGCGTTCAGTAACCTCTCACAGATGGCAGATGACAGCAGTAACAGTGGAGAGTATACAAAACATGTTAGAGGAACACGGAAAACAATACAATCGTTCGTCAGTAGGGGACAAGGGTGGGGCCAAGACACGCTGCACTGTTGCCAAATTTATTCAAGATGGCGGTGATGACGTCATCCAAAATGGCGGCATGTAGACTTGGCAACAGTGCATAACGTAATTCAAGATGGCGGATTTTGGCAGGAGAATAGACCAATTGTGCTGTGTCCACTAACCTAACCTCAAGATAAAACTGCGGGAATTTTGAATTTTTGCGGGGAAATAGTTCAATTTTGCTGCGTCCACTAACCTAAGCCTCCAGAATAAAATGGCGGGAAGTTTGAATTCCAACAGGATAATGCAGTCAAAGACCGTACTTGTCTTTTTATAATTATTGATTATCATTCATTAACATTCCTTATTATTTATTATTATTTATTATCAATCCTTATCATTTATTATTATTGGCCTACCTCCACTAGAAAATTGCTCCAAATTCAAATTCCAACACAATAATGGCTGCATAACCTTACTTTTGTTAATTATTATTCAATATTATTTATTAACATTCATTATCATTCAATGTCATTTATTATAATTCATTATCATTTATTATTATTATTATTATTATTATTATTATAGGCCTACCTCCATTAGAAAATTGCGCTAAATTCAAATTCCAACACTATAATATCTCGAAAACTGTGCTTCTATCTATTATTATCATTTATTATTTATTCAAGATGTTGGATTTTCTTGGCGAGAAAGCAATTTTCCTTACATCGATAACAAAAATCTATCACAAGTTCAAATCCCAACACCATAATTGATCACACGTACGAATTTTCTCCCTTACTTATCATTTTTCACTGGTAGCCGATCATAATCGCATTAAATAATAAACTGCTCTTATAGTGACGAAAGTCACGTCCTTTTATTTTGCAGGGGAGAAGGGACTGAAGGCTTTATTTCAAACAGTACAGCCATAATTTGTTCTCCAACACAGTCAGCACACACATCTTTGATATCGCAGTGCAGTCACCACGACGTCCACGCTCCAACTGAATTAGTTCCTATTCTCGCCACCCCCTCGCCAGTGCTCAGAGACACTGCCTACGCCTGTCACGTGAGGCGGCCGGCCGCTAGCGCGGGAGGCGAGCACAGCGATCGCTCCCACGTCATAAACATCTTTTCGCTAGACACGGTGGAACTTGTCAAGTTAGACGTCACAGTGGCCCCTTGTCCGCACACCACGTGTATTCGTCGCCTCCGCACGTATCCCACCAAAATTGTCTGCCTCGGAGCTGAATCATACAATGGTCGACCATTCGTTGCCACACTTTTGGCGTCACGTTCAAACCTCTCAATGCTGTCCGCTCACCGTCCAGCACATGTCCCTGCGCGAGCGAGAACGCAGTGCTACACTTACGGCGGCAAAGTTTGCTCGACAGTGGAATCCGCCATGACTATATAACAGCACGTTTCGACCGCACTAGAACGCCCGCTAATTGACTCGCTCTTGTGCGCGTCGTAACTGTACAATCGCTGCGCCGCCGCCTCGCTTGCGTCACACACCCTCCATACACAAGACACACATATCCTTCTGTAAATACCTGGAAAATGACTCTTTATTTCAGACATTGTGCTCATACAGGTGTGTTCCAACTGACCTCTCCATGCTCAAACATCGAAACTCCAGAGCGCAGCTGACGTACGGGCGGCCGGCTGAGCCTCTTCCATCGGCAGCTCCCTGGCCGGCTGATGTCAAACGACCAGCATGCCCGCACACCCCCACGGCCAGCGAGCCAGGTAGACGGCGGCGAGCGGTGCCTCAAGGTCCCGCAACAAACGGTCAACTGCGCTTGTCAAGAGTCCGACTACGTAAACATTTTTCCGCGACCTTGAGCACTTAACGCCGGACACGATGGAACCTGTCGACCGCGTGCCTGAAAAAGGATACGTTTGGCGCCAGAGTTTGACCGACAGTGGAATCCACCATGACCGTATAACAGCGTGTTTGCTCGTCGCGAGATCGCTCGCTAATTCACTCTCACCACACCGCTATATTAAATAATTGAATTTACAAATTCATATACAAATGCAAACGTGTTCAACTAATCAATTTCAACCACTTTTCGAGGACAGAACAGCCACCTCCTCCACCTCCTAGGAACCAGCGCCAAGTTTGAAATCTGCCAATAAACGAAGCTCACTTGCGCTTCCGCCACCAACCTAAGAAATTTGTTTCAAACCAAGTCACGAGCTGTCAACCTCTCCCTGGTAAAACGGACTCCCTGTGCACTAATTCCATGGATGGAGGAACGAATTTACTTTATTTAGGAATGGAGTATATGTATCACACCGACATGTCCCACATCATACACACCTGCAAACACTCCTACATAACTCATTTACAATGTTGTAGACACACGCTTGCTAATTGTAAGCAGTTAAAAATAACTCATAGCACAGCCTATAGACATGCAAACCGCTCGTAAATAATGCAAAACATTTACCTCCAAATAGCCAAAAAAGTGCTAATTTTCGGAAATAATTTCTGTGCATAGGCTGATGGAAGGAGGAACGAGTGTACTTTATTTATTTGCGACATATCTTTTTGAAACTTTTACTTCTCATAGGTAACGCACAGATAAGACAGTTTCTGAACTCCAGTAGTGCACTACACTTGGCAACACAACCACACCCATCAAGATATTCATTCCAATCCAGACCTGTAACTCCTCTACAGATAAATTTGTCCAGTTATTTTTTTTCACTCACATTCTGACCAGATTGCCGTTATTGCGCAAAAACAGCTCAGACTGCGCTGTGCTGCTCAGGGAAGTAAGGAACGGCTTTATTTGGAGCCCCTTTTATTTACTCGTGGAGTATATTTGTCACAAAACACTCGCACTGATCCGACTGTGGTCATCTGACACAGGTCACAAACACGTAAACAACTACTAATTTCACCACATAATAGCAAACAGCTCTTAAATAATGCAGTACACATTATCAGCAGACAAGCGCAGTACTCTTAAACTCTCCAAATAAAGCACCGCACAGTGCACAGTCATGCTCGCAAAATAGTGCAACAGACGCGCCCAAACACACTCAGCTGCCAAACCGACCAAAAGTCTCTGCTCGACATCCCCCAAACATGACCTCAACACAGCCGCATTCGCACCTAACACCGGAGAAATTGATATCGCCCATGCTCCTTAGATTACGCTCCAAGGCAAGTCGCGCGCGCGTGCGGTCGGCGGGAAAGGGAGTTCCAGAGTCTCCAGCCAAGTTCAGCTTCCGAGCGCTCGTGACAGCCGACACATATGAAAGCTGCATTGTCCTTCTCATCTATACCTCCGGCGTCTCAGGTCTGGATCTGTCTTCACGTCTATTGTCAGAACAGCTCATGGCTCGTTGACACACACGATTAACGCGGCCGGGATAACATTTACTACTCGCATGCTACCGAGGTGGTGACGGGAAAACCAATCACTCTGATCTGCGCTGCAGGCGCGTGTAATCATTGAGAAAACTGTATTTATTTTTTCGAACAACTTATTTAACCCTACAGTGTATCTATCACGCTATCACAAAACACCCACCCAAATGTGCCCTGGGCCATGTCGCGCAGCCCACAGACACGCACCCAATCATAATTTCAGTACACATTATAGCAAACTGCTACTAAATAATACGCCCAGTACTCGTAAACTACCCTAATAACGCATAGCAGTGCCTTCAGATACGCTTGCAAAATGACTCAGCAGACGCGCACAGGCACCCCCCAATCCGCACCCTGCCCACAGGATCGTGAAGTCACCCATCCGTCTGATTTCAGACTAAACACAGCCCCTGCTCAGCTTCCGCAAGCGTGAGTTGGCGCGGTCACCGCACTCGTCGGCGGTCAAAGCACACACATACGTCCGTCCAGGACCGCAATCCACCACAACCCCGAGCCGCTACCACCGAACGCGGGTGAAATTCAACTTTATATCAACGTAGCATAATTATCAAAGCGCAGCCTCCATACGCTAGATACATCATAGCAGCACATGTCTTTACCTCCTATGACACTGTAGCACACTGCGCATTGCTCCTAATACGACATTACACGGCCCTTTAATTAAACATAACTACACATCCCTGCTCTCGCCTCGTCGCGTGACCAGCCATCTAAAACCTTCTCAATATTATTCTTACTTTACAACATTTTTTTAAAAAAAATAAGATCTAATTTACACCTCCCACCGCACCTAACCTCACACCCGTCCCACAATCAACATACGTAAACGTCCTCAACCGTTCTCAACCGTATCTTGACACGTGCTGAGCAGTCATCTATGAATGGTCGCAGTGATACTTGCAAAGTAGAGAAAGTATGGTTTAGCTATCATACTGATATTAAAGAAACAAGCTGTCACATGATTGGCCAGTGTTGGACTTACTGTAAAATTTTTTGCGATATCAGCTGTGATGGATAATATTACAGTAGATCGGTGGTGTCTTATCCAACGCATCTGTGCATTGGGTATCACATAATGATTGACTGACAATGCTTGCTTGAGTTGGGGGACAAACTTTCGGGGTTGCTAGCACCGGAAACGGTGATCCTGTACTTGTGTGCAAAAATGACCAATCACTGGAAATGTAATGCAGAGTTATAAACTATTCGGTCACTGCGACATATGAGTTTAAATGTAGAGGTGGTCAATCACTTTCGAGGGAAGTCGCTACAACGTTACGCTATCGACTGTAAGACTATGATTTACAAGGTGCAAGGTATAGTTTCTTGTGAGAGGCTGTGCATCCGTGTTAATGTCTGTTTAGAATCAGACACTGACTTCGAAGTCGCGGCAGAAAGACGAAATGCTCGGCAGTTTGCAAAAGCGTGTTAGAAAACACTGTTTGAACAAGGGCCAGAGGCAGCTTCTCATTCGCTTAGAGTATGGGTGATCAAACTTTAAAGGGGTCTCTGCAGCGGGTTTATATTTAATATGATCTTGTTCATATAGGCATCTGTAGTTTGCGGTGTCGGACTTGGCGAGCTGTTAGGAATTATTGGATGGTCGCACTCTGAGTTATTCGGGGGAGTATTGTGAATTCCGTTTGTCCGGGGTAGAGGTGGATCGCTTTGGTGCCTTCGTGACTTTTTCACTGTTTGATGGTAGAGGATGAAGATGATAGGGTGTTGAAGATCTGTTGTACTTGTACCTAGTTTGAGGCGTACAACATTGCGCGCATTTCCGGTAAATGGTCAAAACAAGGTCCTGTTCTAGTAACTCAGATCGTTCGGTTTATAGACAGGTGGCAGGAGGAAATAGATATGTCTTTCTCCGACTTATATTGCAGAGATCAGATGGGTGAAGATAAATGCATACTCATCTATGCTTAGAAAGGGAGAATGCTTTTTTTATTATTAAGTGAGTTTTGGCAGGAGTGAATATGGTTTCATATGTGAGAATGTTGAAGATTTGTGAGTGGAAATTGTCGGCGAAAGGTGAATGACGTCGGGTTCGCTGGCTGAGGGAGACACTGTTTACATGTCCTGTTAGGGATGCAAGGGAGAGATAGAGAACTGCGCTATTCAGCAATCCATTTGTGCACTGTATGTCGTAAGACAATAGCTGGAGAGCAGGTATAGGGAGAGCCCACTTCAGCATTCTGGTCCTGGGGCTGAGTGGACGGCTGTTTAGATGGACAGCAATGTGCCTTTGACGTGCCGCCGGCGACGCTCGGACACTTGCTTTGTAAGGCGCTATGGGATTAGTTTGAGCATTTAGTACTTGGTTCGGTGGTTATTGGATTAAGAACTGTAATATTGAAGGTCATGTCCTCAGCGGAACCACTGTGTAATTGAGTAAGTGTGTTTACGTAATTGAAGTTGATGGCGCATTTTAGCTACCACTGTAAAAAAATAGATGTCTGCTGCTGAAAGAAAGAAAGAATGAAAGGGGCGACCTTGTCCCCAGACCTGATGAATGAGTTATTAGTTAAGAGCTAGTGATAGCTGAATGCTGCTATGTGTTCGGATATAGGAATCTCTAAACGGCGGGGCGAGATTTGTTTTATGTGAAAATTTATGTCATCTATAGATAGTGATATTCTACCGCTAGTGACAACAGTTAAGAGCGGAAAAAGTAGGTACAGATCGAGTGCTGGCAGAATGTTACGGCAATGGTACTAGCATTCAATTCAACGTGGAGTTGGTAAATATGGAGCAGGCTTTGAATATTGTCGTATGAGCTTGATGCTTTGTATAAAAGTTTGACTCTTTAATTGCGTTTGGTATTTCTGGGTTTGTGTAAAATTAATTTTACTGTTGAAAGTGCGAGAAAGATGAGTTGATTGGTGTTTAGATAGAGACTACTTTTGTAATTCGAAAAGAGGGGATGAGAATGGGAAATTGATTGATGGACATGGTTTGTGGGGTGATATATGAGTGTCAAGATACGGTTGAGGACGTTTGCGTATGTTGATTGCGGGACGGGTGTGAGGTAAGGGGCGGTGGGAGGTGTAAATTAGATCTTATTTCTTTAAAAAAAATGTTGTAAAGTAAGAATAATATTGAGAAGGTTTTAGATGGCTCGTCACGCGACGAGGCTAGAGCAGGGATGTGTAGTTATGTTTAATTAAATGGCAGTGTAATGTCGTGTGAGGAGCAATGCGTAATGTGCTACAGGGTCATAGGAGGAAAAGACATGTGCTGCTATGATGTATATAGCGTATGGAGGCTGCGTTTTGATAATTATGCTGCGTTGATATAAAGTTGACTTTCACCCGCGTGTGGTGGTAGCGGCTCGGGGTTGTGATGGATTGCGGTCCTGGACGGACGTATGTGTGTGCTTTAACCGCTGAAGAGTGCGTTGACCGCGCCAACTCACGCTTGCGAAAGCCGAGCAAGGGCTGTGTTAGATTTGAAATCAGACGGATGGGTGACTTCACGATCCTGTGGGCAGGGTGCGGAGTGGGGGGTACCTGTGCACGTCTGCTGAGCTATTTTGTGAGCGGATCTGCAGGCACTGTTATGCGTTATTAGGGTAGTTTATGAGTACTGGGCGTATTATTTAGTAGCAGGTTGCTATAACGTGTACTGAAATTATGATTGGGTGCGTGACTGTGGGCTGTGCGACATGGCCCAGGGCACATTTGGGTGGGTGTTTTTTGATAGCGTGATAGATACACTGTAGGGTTAAATAAGTTGTTCGAAAAAATAAATACAGTGTTCTCAATGATTACACGCGCCTGCAGCGCAGATCAGAGTGATTGGTTTTCCCGTGACCATCTCGGTTGCATGCGAGTAGTAAATGTTTTCCGCGCCGTGTTAATCGTGTGTGTCAACGAGCCATGTACTGTTCTGACAATAGACGTGAAGGCAGGTCCAGACCTGAGACGCTGGCGGTATAGATGAGAAGGACAATGTAGCTTTCATATGTGTCGGCTGTCACGAGCGCTCGGAAGCTGAACTTGGCTGGAGACTCTGGAACTCCCTTTCCCGCCGACCGCACGCGCGCACGACCTGCCTTGGAGCGTAATCTAAGGAGCATGGGCGATATCAATTTCTCCGGTGTTAGGTGCGAATGCGGCTGTGTTGAGGTCATGTTTGGGGGATGCCGAGCAGAGACTTTTGTTCGGTTTGGCAGCTGAGTGTGTTTGGGCGCGTCTGTTGCACTATTTTGCGAGCATGACTGTGCACTGTGCGGCGCTTTATTTGGAGAGATTAAGAGTACTGCGCTCGTCTTCTGATAATGTGTACTGCATTATTTAAGAGCTGTTTGCTATTGTGTGGTGAAATTAGTAGTTGTTTACGTGTTTGTGACCTGTGTCAGTTGACCACAGTCAGATCAGTGCGAGTGTTTTGTGACAAATATACTCCACGAGTAAATAAAAGTGGCTCCAAATAAAGTCGTTCCTTACTTCCCTGAGCAGCACAGCGCAGTCTGAGCTGTTTTTGCGCAATAACGGCAATTTGGTCAGAATGTGAGTGAGTAGACAAATAACTGGACAAATTTAACTGTAGAGGAGTTACAGGTCTGGATTGGACTGTGTGGTGTCACCGCCAGACACCACACTTGCTAGGTGGTAGCTTTAAATCGGCCGCGGTCCATTAGTACATGTCGGACACGCGTGTCGCCACTCTCAGTAATTGCAGACCGAGCGCCACCACACGGCAGGTCTTGAGAGACTTACTAGCACTCGCCCCAGTTGTACGACGACTTTGCTAGCGAGTACACTGACGAAGCCTTTCTCTCATTTGCCGACAGATAGTTAGAATAGCCTTCAGCAAAGTCCATGGCTACGACCTAGCAAGGCGCCATTAACCATTTCTGGAGAGAGTCTCACCTGTATCATCAAGAATGCTGTATACAAATGATGGAGTAAAGTTAAGTATTCCTGGAGCTACGTACTTTTCTTTATAGCCTTCATTAAGTATCATGTTCCAGACTTCACGCCAGTCGGCGTGAGTTGACGCGTGTCCTTTCGGTTTCCTCGCCTTGTGTCTAGACTGTCTTGTCTAGACACAACAGAATGAATATCTTGATGGGTGTGGTTGTTTTGCCAAGTGTAGTGCACTACTGTTCAGAAACTGCCTTATTATAGCGTTACCTATGAAAAATAAAAGTTTCAAAAGATATGTCGCAAATAAATAAAGTACACTCGTTCCTCCTTGCATCAGCCTATGCACTGAAATTATTTCCGAAAATTAGCACTTGTTTGGCTATTTGGAGGTAAATGTTTTGCATTATTTACGAGCGGTTCGCATGTCTATAGGCTGTGCTATGAGTTATTTTTAACTGTTTACAATTAGCAAGCATGTGTCTACAACATTATAAATGAGTTATGTAGGAGTGTTTTGCAGGTCTGTATTATGTGGGACATGTCGGTGTGATAAATATACTCCATTCCTAAGTAAAGTAAATTCGTTCCTCCATCCATGGACTTACTGCAGGGTGAGTCCATTTTACCAGAAGCGTGTAGGGAGAGGTTGAGTGCTGGTGGCTTAGTTTGAAACAATTTTCTTAGGTTGCTGGCGGAAGCGCAAGTGAGCTTTGTTTACTGGCAGATTTCAAACTTGGCACTGGTTCCTAGGAGGAGGAGGAGGTGGCCGTCTGGTCCTCGAAAAGTAGTAGAAATTAGGGAGTGCAACACGTTTGCATACATATATGAAATTGAAAATTCAAATATTTAATATAGTGGGGTGGTGAGAGTGAGTTAGCGAGCGTTCTCGCGACGAGCAAACGTGGTGTTATATAGTCATGGTGGATTCCACTGTCGGTCAAACTCTGGCGCCTAACGTATCCTTTGTCCGGCACGCGGTCGACAGGTTCCATCGTGTCCGGCGTTAGGTGCTCGCGGTCGCGGAAAGATGTTTACGTAGTCGGACTCTCAGACAAGCGCCGCTGACCGCTTGTTGCGGGACCCTGAGGCGCCGCTCGCCGCCACCTACCGGGCGCGCTGGCCATGGGGTGTGCGGGCACGCTGGTCGCTTGACATCAGCCGGCCAGGGAGCTGCCGATGGAACGGGCTCAGCCGGCCGCGCGTAATTTAGCTGACTCTGGAGTTTCGATGTGTGAGCATGGAGAAGTCAGTTGGAACACACCTGCATGTCCGTAAGGTCTGAAATAAAGAGTAATTTTCCAGGTATTTACAGAAGGCTATGTGTGTCTTGTGTATGGAGGGTGTGTGACGTAAGCGAGGCGGCGGCGCTGTGATTTTACAGTTATTACGCGCGCGAGAGTGAGTCAATTAGCGGGCGTTCTAGTGCGGTCCAAACGTGCTGTTAAATAGTCATGGCGGATTCCACTGTCGTGCAAACTTTGCCGCCAAAAGTGTAGCACTGCGTTCTCACTCGCACAGAGCCATGTGGTCGATCGCCCGTTGTGACGACAGGGAAGTTTCTAACTCTTTAGCAAACATTCCAGTTCGAGTGTGCCGGTTCCTGTATATCGGTGGGAGAATTGCAGAGTTTATGGGGCGAGAGCATAGTTTGTGCTCCATCATCATATGTGCTGGTGACGCTGTGGAGTCGCGGGCATGTGGCGTGAGGGTGGTTTGAACAAAGCAAGCGTGTTGGTTCCTGTCCGTCGGTGCTGGGAATTTGCGAACTTTAGGCCCGATATAGCTTTTAGTGTGTCACGTGATTGAACTTTCCAAACATCTAGTGCGGTTGTGTGAGGTAGGTATCAGCAGGTTGGAACCTGTTCGGAGAAAAAAGAAATTGGGGTGGAACATGTCCTTTGTCCAGCACGTGGTCGACAGGTTCCATCCTGGCCAGCATTAAGTGCTCGCGGGCGGGTGAGGATGTTTTCGTAGCCGGACCGTTTGTGGCGGGACCCTGATGCACCGCAAACGTGGCGCCAAACGTGTGGCAGCTAACGGTCAACCATTGTGTGATTCAGCTCCGAGGCAGACAATTTTGGCGGGAAACGTGCGGAGGCGACGAATACACGTGGTGACCGGACAAGGGGCCGCTGTGACGTCAAACTCGACAAGTTCCAGCGAAAACATGTTTACGACGTGGGAGTGATCGCTGGGCTCGTCCCCCGCGCAAGTACCCACCCACCTCACGTGGCAGGCGTAGGCAGTGTCTCTGCGCGCTGGCCAGGGGATTGGCGTGGATTTGAAGTAATTCAGTTGGAGCGCGGTCGTCATGGTGACTGCACTGCGATATCATAAATGTCTGTGCTGACTGTGTTGGAGAACAAGTGATGACCGTACTGCTTGAAATAAAGTCTTCAGTCCCATCCCTGCTGCAAAATCAAAGGACATGACTTACATTAATATAAGAGCAGTTTATTATTTGACGCGATTATGATAGGCTACCAGTGAAAAAAGGTAAGTGAGAGGGAAAGTTCGTGTGATCAATTATGATGTTGGGATTTGAACTTGTGATATATTTTTGTTATAGATGTAAGGAAAATGGCTTTCTCGCTGAGAAAAACAGACATCTTGAATAAATAATAAATGATAATAATAGATAGAAGCACAGTTTTCCAGACTTTATAGTGTTTGAATTTGAATTTAGCGCAATTTTGTAATGGATGTAGGACAATAATAATAACAATAATAATAATAAATGATAATGAATGATAATAAATGACAATGAATGATAATGAATAATCATTAACAAAAGTAAGGTTTTGCAGTCATTATTATGTTGGAATTTGAATTTGGAGCATTTTTCTAGTGGAGGTAGGCCTATAATAATAAATGATAAGGAATGATAATAAATAATAACAAATAATAAAGAACGTTAATGAATGATAATCAATAATAATAAAAAGGCAAGTACGGTCATTGCATGCATTATCCTGTTGGAAATTCAAACTTCCCACCATTTTTTCTTCTGGAGGCTTAGGTTAGTGGACATAGCAAAATTGAACTATTTCCCCGCCAAAATTCAAAATTCCCGCCATTTTTTCTTGACGTTAGGTTAGTGGACGTAGCACAATTGGTCTATTCTCCCGCCAAAATCCACCATCTTATATGACATCATGCACTGTTGCCAAGTCTACATGCCGCCATCTTGGATGACGTCATCACCGCCATCTTGAATAAATTTGGCAACAACGCAGTGTGGCTTGGCACCACCCTTCTCCCCCTACTTTCGTCTAATGCGAAAATGAAGTGATCTATCCACTGTCCAAAAACGCATGAGCAACAGCTTTCGGGATAAGGGTGAAAGCATTTTCGAAATGACTAAGTTCGTAAAATTTTTGTGTTCTACTGTAGTTAAAGTATACAACATATGGCACTAATACTGCTATCCAAAGCCGGTGCTGAGGCAATTTTGGTGCCCCACTGGGCGTATATGACAGGGCGGACGACGGCTGTGGAGATGAGTACAGGCCAATGGACGTGCTATTTTGAGCAACTGACAGCCCGGATGAATCAAAGGGCTACCAAAAGTATCTCCTCAATGACAATTTAGGGAATACTGGTGCGTATGGGCCTCCACAGCATGCGCCAGGTTCATGCACTCTTGCTGAATGCAGTTCATTGGTGACGATGGCTGCGATTCTCACACCAATAGAGCAACTGGAAGTCCACGGAATGGCGACAGGTGTCTTTTCAGATGAGCCAAATTTAACGCACCATTGGACACATGGCCGTTGGTGTGTATGGCGTGAAACGTTACAAGGAAAACACCGGAAAGATCTTCGGAAGGGTCCAGTCCGCAGGAATGTTTTTTCACAGTGGGCGATCTTCTCACTTTAGAAGGCACAATGCATCAACATAAGTATGTATCTATCCTTGAGGACCATGTCCACTCCTATATGTAGTTTATTTATCATTGGCACGATGATACCTACGGGCAGGAACATACAACGTGTCACACAGCTCACAGTATACGAGCGTGGTTTGAAGAGCAAGAGAACGAATGTACTGTAATCCTCTGACCATCAAACTCCTTGCATTTAAATCCTATTAAGAATCTATGGAGCTTCCTCGACTGGCTGGACGCGTCATGGGTCCTCAACTGAGAAACCTAGTGCAGCAGGCCATGGCACTGGATTCGGTATGGCTCTACAGCCCTGTCGGTATCTTGCAGAACCTCACATGTCGCAGTGAACTGCATTGCAAAAGGTTTTTAGTCAGGCTTCGAACAGGTGGTCATGAATGGTGTTGTAGGGAAGCAGCCTACTCACGCTGTATAAAATTAACATCAGTCTTTCCATTGTGTACCAGCCTCGTCCGTTGTAACTAGCTCTGACGTCATAAATGTTGCGCAATACTCTAAAAATCTAGTCAATAACCTGAAACGTTTCTAGCATGTCAGGAGTAATTCTATATTAATATGTGTTGAATATCAGTTCGATAGCTTTAACCATTTTCGAAATTTGGACGTTTTTCTATAAAAATCATTGGCTCAACAGAAAAGAGCTAGAGACTTAAAAATTTATATCTAGATTCCTTTTTCATAGTAATTTAGTAGGAACAGTACTTTGGATCACAGAAATTAAGATTTTACTTAAAATTCAATATTTTCTGGTTTTTGTCTTAAAAATTAAGGAAGCAAGAAAGATGAAGTAGGTTAATAAATAAGATTAGGATGTTTATATTTAAGTAGAATGGAGATCCGCTATAATCTTAAAGATGTGAAAAATTTCAATTGAATAACTATAAAACTATAGCGAAAGCGTATCTCCAAAGGGCAAGTTCAGAGCTCGTCTACTGCATGTAGTGTAATGAAATTAATTCTCTCGCCCAACATATTTTGCTTAGCCACGTCAGACTTTTATTATGATTACATACCTGTGTGCTGAATGCACATTTAAATTGAGAGCTTCATCGGCCATCAGCAAAGGAAGCGATGATTTATTCAATGACTTAAAGTGGTGCATTACTAGCCCAGCGGCTAGTTGGGAGAGCTGATCTGATCAGGTGTTCCCTTAGCCGTCCGCCCATGGCTTTATATATAAGAACGCTGGTCGAGGAAAAAAGGCCCCAGTTCTCTCCAGACGCAGAATAGCACACCATCTGTGCCGGGAGTCACGTCGCGTCGGTATCATTGCTATAAACAGCCTCGGATGCCGTATTAAGTTACTCGGGATACGCACAACCATGAAATCATTTTCGAGTGAAGTGTTAATTCTGGGATAACTTTAATTACCTATCTTCAGTTTGCGTATGTCGTATTTTCATGTGCCGCCGCGGGACAGACATTCTACCATTATTTAGCGTGGCGTTTGATGAACATTATCATCAAATTATAGCGAGCATTCATTCAAACATTTAATTTGTACAGTTATAGTTGCATCAGCGCAGTAGACTCTGAACTTTTCTGTTAGATTTCGTGGATTCTTTTTTTTTTCATCTGTGACTTTCAGAATATAACGAAGTTTATTTTCACGATCGTTTTCGATTATGAATCCCAGACAATCTCCTAAGTCCTCAGAGCGCTAAGCTGTAGCTGTAAGTGTATTTCTCAGAGGAAGTGGGCACTAGGAATTCTAATTACAGGCTTCACGTTTTGCTAATCACTTTCTGGTTGCCAAAATTGTAGTTAGAGAGCCAGTGTTGAGAACGGCAAAACAACAACATAAATAATAGGAACATTTATATAACAATTAATTACACCCACCGCCCCAAATATGGTTAGACGGCAGGGAAATGCATCTATTCCTCATTACGTTCTAAATATAATTAACAAGTATTAATTCCTCCCCGCCGCCCCACATATGGTGCATCGGCCGGGAAAGAAACTCAGTAAAAGTGAAAGTCATTTTTTTTTTAATGTTCGGATTCGGGAGTGAAATGCGACACGCAACTGAGTAATAGAACAGTGATAGTGTTACGTGTGCATGTGGACGACGTAATTGGATTAACAACGCATCTGGATTGACGGAGCTGGCACTGAGTCTAGCGGCGCTGCCGGCGTCGCGAGAAGCCAGTTTCGCCTCACCGCAGTCGTCCGCCGGAGCAACCGGAGTCGCGCCTGCCGTTGCGGGCCACACAGCAGCCGTCGGAGTGCCGTCTGCAGTTCAGCGCGCCACGTCGCATCAGTAATCCTGGTACGCCGCGCCGGCAACGCCATAAGTCGTGCAGAAGGAACTAAGTTAAGTGAAAACCTGTTAAAAATTTTACTAACCTGCACTAAAAGACTGTCGGCGATGCAACCGCCAGAAGAAACTGAGGTTAAACTTAAATCAGAAACTATGTCTGTTGAGGGAACTGTAAATCCAGACAACGGTTCAAGTGTAAATTTGCATGAAAATAGTGATGTAAAAGTGAAATATGAAGTATTGTCTCCTGACAGTAGTGTGAAAAGGGGCAATGATTCAATAATAGAGAGCCCTGTAGTAAAGCAGAAATCAGAAATTGTTAATTTATTGGATGATTGTTTATCTGATGAGTTAAAAACAAAACAGTCATCAGAGGTGGTAGAGTTTAAGAAGGAGAAGTTAGATATGACTGATCAATCAGATGTTTCATTTAGTTTTGATGATTCTGATGTTGGAGCTAGTTTTTTTGTCACCTGAGTGCGATAAAAAGCCAGCTAGTGAGCAACCCAAAGATACTGAGGCTATGGATTTAAATGTAATATTACAAGCAATAGCTGCCAGTAATGCTAGAATGACAGCTGAATTAAAGTCTGAGAATAGTGAACAGGTCAAAAGCAGTAATGCTGAATTAAAGTATGAGATTGTGGGCAGCCAATTTAATTTTAATTAACGATTGGATGTAATGGACAATACCTTCAAGGCTGGTTGCTATACGTTGAAAGAGGATCTGGACAGTTTGAATTATAAAATTGTTTACAACCATGAGGATACTAAGGAAAAAGTTGCTCAACAATTTTCTTAAATGTATAAAAATATAAAATCCGAAGTTGCTGAGGTTCGCAAAGACTTCCAAATGGATGAAGCGAAGCTGGAGCACAAGTTAACAGAAAAGATCGAGGCGGAATCTGAACTGTGCTCAGATAGGTTTAAAGATGTTAATATAAAAGTAAACATATGTCATGCAGAAGTAGACGCAATCAAAACTGATACTACTCATATTGTGCAAAGAGTAGATAATGTTGAAATGAGAATAGGAAATATTAGTACTAACATTGCTAACATTGAGAATAAAGTAGCTTCATTAACTTCTGGTAATGGTAGTATGCAACAAGTTGTAGCTGCAAACGCCGCTTTTAAGGGTGTCGGCAGTTCTTGCGGTTCGATCAAGATAAAAATATCCACCCGCTAGATTTCTGGAACGATTTTGAAGATGTGATTCCACCAACTTGGTCTGAACCAGAGAAAATCTCATTTATTAGAATCCATTTAGCAGGTGACGCCATGCGTTGGTCAGCTGATGTTATGTTGAAGTGTAAAACATTAGCGGAATTTAAAACAGCTTTCATTAATGAGTATTGATCTAGTAATAAGCAAAATGAAGTGTTGAGAGAATTTTGGAGTGGCAAACGCTTCAATGTACGCAAGGATTCTGTTAAAGAGTTTGCCAGGTCATGGATCTCACGTTTGTCACATTTGACCGAGAAGCTAAAACCTGAAATGATAATACTAGGTCTTGAAGCCAAACTGCCATGGTATTGGCTAACTAGAATTATATCTGCCCCTAGAGACAATCTGGATCGTTCCATTAAGTATTTGAAACGTGTAAAACGTGTTGCTGCCAATGAGGAGCAAGCACGTAATAACAGAAATGCTAATAACACTAGTAGTAATTTTAAGAACGAGCAGAATGGCAATGTAAACATCAGAACAGTAGGTGTTCGCCATCCTAAGAGAGGCAGGAAAGGGAGAAATAATTATCAGAACCAACGATGGCATCCAAATGATAGTAATTTTGTTCAGAACAAAATTATGCAGGAAAACTACAGTGCGGAAAGCAATGCTATGCCAGTTAACTATAATGGAAATAAAGGAAACAGTAGTAGACCGAGGCAGGAAAACTAGTTCCCGTCTATGATGACAGACTGAGATTCATTGGAAGAATCCTAAGGAAATGCAATCCGAAAACAAAGGAAGTAGGTTACAGTACGCTTGTTCGCCCACTGCTTGAATACTGCTCAGCAGTGTGGGATCCGTACCAGATAGGGTTGATAGAAGATATAGAGAAGATCCAACGGAGAGCAGCGCGCTTCGTTACAGGATCATTTAGTAATCGCGAAAGCGTTACGGAGATGATAGATAAACTCCAGTGGAAGACTCCGCAGGAGAGACGCTCAGTAGCTCGGTACGGGCTTTTGTCAAAGTTTCGAGAACATACCTTCACCGAAGAGTCAAGCAGTATATTGCTCCCTCCTACGTACATCTCGCGAAGAGACCATGAGGATAATATCAGAGAGATTAGAGCCCACACAGAGGCATACCGACAATCCTTCTTTCCACGAACAATACGAGACTGGAATAGAAGGGAGAACCGATAGAGGTACTCAAGGTACCCTCCGCCACACACCGTCAGGTGGCTTGCGGAGTATGGATGTAGATGTAGATGTAGATGTAGATATGAGGACTCTGGCGCTCACCAGGCGGTTACTTTTCCTAAGCCATTAGTTACGGTAATTGGTAAGACAGATCAGAATACTCAGACTGAACTTGTGGATGAAGGGTCGGTAGCAGCTAAGAATACAGCATAAATATTAGATCACTCACAGTATTTGATAGATACCGTGTTAGAGACGCTTTCTAACTGGGAAGAGGAAGAGAAGGCGCAGCAGTGTAACGGTAGGGAAGAGCTATAAAATAATAAATTGTCAGGTGAAGAAGCAGAAGTAATTCATGCTTATATTTACGATGAGGATGATGTGCTCTTATCTAAAGTGCCTGTGCTGGATGTTGATACTGTACTAATAGATTTAGGACAGGAGGTAAGTGAGAATGTAGAGGGTAGTCTGTTGGGGGTCGATGAACCCAGTAGCTGTGACCAGTTGTCACTTGAGAAGGCACCCGACGATAATAGTGAAAGTGGTTTAGCTGTAACTAGTGTTTTGCCTGGTCTGGAGGCGCAGAATCGCTCAGACTACAGTAATTTGGGTCATGTTCAGCAAACTAAATGTAATGAAGTCGTGCGGTGTTTCGATTTGAAATTAATAGACCGAGTGGAAAAGGCAGCTGAAAATGTAATTCAGGAGACCCCTACACACTTTGACCCAAAAGTAATGAAGACAGATGTCGATCACTTTAGTTGGAGACAAATCCAAAAGGAACTATTGGATGAATTTGAGGAATCACCTGTACAACCTAAAATAAGCCACCCTATAATAATAGTGAATATGTTGGGTATCAATGTACGCTGTCTCTTAGACAGAGGAAGTGAGGTGTGTGCGATATCTCAGTCCTTCTTTGATGCGTTACCTGGTAAAGACAAGCTTACAGTAATGAGGGTATCAGGACTGAGAATAATTGGTGCTACTGGCAAGGTGTGAAAAACGGTAAAGCAAGAAGCTTTGCTGCCCTTTATTATTAATGATAATTTAATTGATCATCTATGCTTAATTGTAGATAATCTCAGTATTGAGGTTTTAATTGGCATAGATTTCTTGGCAATGTATCAGAGTGTTGTTGACTTAGAAAGAAGCCAGTTAAAAATGGTCTTGCCGATAACTGGAGTAATTACAGTTGAAACGTCCCCTTAGAACTATTTTTACATATGAAACGTCCACTTAGAACAATTGTACAAGCCTGTGCTTAACCTGACACACAATATTATTTAGCGCAACGCAATCTGACTTTCAATAACCCCTACAAAACAATGGCCCTGACTAACATTAAACTATACCTTTCACAAATCACTTACCTCACAAAAATCTTCGTTGCTCGAACTACTGCAATACAGCGAGTGCCACTACTGCCAGCTAAATAAAAGATACAAACTACGGAAGGCACTAACTACTGATAGTCTTAGCAAATGAAAGATTCTAATAGAGAACAAACAATGTATTTACCTCAAGATTCATAATATATACAGCAGTTCATGACATTTTTCAAAACTACGCCATCTCTCTCCTCACATCCACCACTGCTGGCGGCTCACCTCCAACTGCCCAATGCAATCTGCTGTTCACATCCAGCTATAGCAGTTCATGACAACAATGGCAGGCAACAATGCAAACTAGCCACATACTGCACACAGCACAGCCAGTGATTTTCATATAGAGCGCTACGTGGCATTGCCCATATAAAAATCTAAACAGCCTACTTACATAGCCCCCATGCTCCCCACAAAAAATTTTACAAATGTTTTTGGCCAGTGGCCAATACAGATTTGAAAAATTTTTTCATAATTACAGTAAGAAAGATATCAAATGCACACACTTATTAATACAATGTTGGTCAACAGCTAAAATTTTTTTCTCACAGTCCATAAAGACAGTCCAGATTGTTCATCATAATAGTAATTACAGTTTTTGTTTTTCACAAAGTCTCATTAGTAAAAGAAATTGCACACAGAAGTAGTGGTTTTCCACGCAGTCTTGAAGAAGTAGTGTTGTCCTTCCAACAGAAAGACAGTGCTGACTCTTGACATGCTGACAGGTAATGGGCCACAATGGAGCAAACCCACAGTAGAGTCATTCGAAGTTCTGACGAATATTGGTAGGTAGGTCATCACAGTGCAGACCCACTGCAGTCCTGGTAGAGAGTATTGGTGGGCCACCAGAGGTGCAGACCCACTGTAGTCCTTGTAGAAAGTGTGGACAGGCCCACTGTAGTCCTTGTAGAGATTGTGGTATTGGTGAGTCATCAGAGATGCAGACCCACTGCAGTCCTTGTAGAGATGGCCAGCAGCCATCTGTTGCGACTGTCCAGGTGCACAATCACCATCGAAGAGTCTTGCAGATAATATAGCAAGTCCATAACCACCACTTGTGCACTCACAAAGTTTTTGGAATTGTCCTTAGAACCAGCAATGCTGTTATCCAGTCCCTTGCTGAATTATTAACACACGTGCAAACACTAACAGTCCCAACTTCTCACATAGTGTCCATATAGTATGACCAACAGAAAAGTGTGCAGTGAAATGAATGCTTACAAGTTAATAATATGATGAACTGGTGTCAATTACGATTATATAACATAAGAATACAATTACAAAGATACAAAAAACATCATTAAAAACATAACAATACAGATAATATTTGTGGTAATAGGGGCTTTACAAAAGAATAGAAATAAACATATACATCAGTGTTACAGCAATGATGACATGAGTACAAAAATAAAAGATCAGAATCACTTTTGAAACATCAACTTCACACATGAGCATTAAAACAAAACAGAATAAATAAAGTCTAAGCATCTTTACAAAGTAAATAACAGAGTATTAGAAAAATTCTACAACATAGCTCTCATCAGCTAAACACATAAAGACAGGAAAAACACAAATACACACGGGTACCCAAACACATAGTGGGATAACACAAATGGAAAGGACAACACACAATTACATAAAAAGCAGCAAAGAGGAAAGGACAGGGTTTCTTTTACTGCAGTATTTTGCTTGGAGATCTCCCTTCATTCCATAGATCGTTCGTCTTATTTCAACCTTTGCTTCCACCAAAAATTCTATCTAGGCATGCTTTCTGTATTTATATGTTCACACATTGCTTACCTCATCATTTATTTCCAAGAAAATCCTACCTATACCTCGTTCCTGTATTCTATTCATATTTCTTTCAAAATAATTATTTCTGATTGTACAATACTCATTGGGGCCCAAATCTTTTTTCATGTAACCTTGCAATGCATACTTTACCTATTCTCCATAGTCAGTTTCTTATATAGTCTACCCCCTCTTAAGCTAACTTAAATCTACTGAGCTCAGATATATATACCAAGGGACGAGGCAATGCAGCATCACAACAAATCAACACAAACAGAAATGACAAAAAATAGAAATGGCAAAGCAAGCAGCATAAATTAGCAAAGCAAGTGCAATATTACAACTAATATAAGGCAATGCAGGAAACAAGAAAAACTAGCTTAGAAGAGTAACACAAAGTCCAATTCAGTAACACTATGCCTGGCAAACAGCAGCAACTTATACCTAAACATGACATAGCTCAAGCAGAAAAAATATTACAGTAAAAACAACAATGCAGACAAGGGAAAAGCATATTCACATCTTAATGTCTATGTAATTAAAGTGGTGCACCATAACAACTGATTGTAAAAAAATATTACCATGTACCTGAAAAGAAAATTAAGTGTTACTGTTACGAGTTACTTCTTATTGTTCTTTCCTTTCCAAGTGCTCCTTTTTTAAAGAATGTGGATTACAAAATTATCATTTAATAGATCTGTTGACAGAAAGAGTTCACATTAGCAAATGCATCTCATTTTATAAAAGCAATGCTGCAACACAGCTGGAAACCAGATATCAAATGAAATAAGCAATTACGCAAACCAAAGCATAAAAATGTCATTCAGTAGTCATGTGACATTTCATTTCATAAGTTAATTGCTCTCAACTCTCGTACAAAGACTCTTGTCATAATCAGGTGTGCAGATGTAAAAATATTTCTTGTCATTTTGTTAGGCATTTCAGTAAATATCATAAATTTTTAAGTAACGAGGGTGTCGCATTAGCGATAAAAGGCACACGCTAATGGCTTGTTCTCCAGGTGTTTGACACAGCTGTGTGCCCACAACGCATTACAAAAATCATATGTTTTCAAGTAACGAGCGTGTCGCATTAGCGATGCCCTCTACAAAGAATTGTCAACAGTGAGTTTAATGGCCTCTCTTTGTCCTTCTCTTCCACCTGTGCCTCTGGCACACCCTAATGGCTTTCTTTTCTACCTGAGCGTCTGAAAAGGCTTGTTCTCCAGGTGTCTGACACACCTGGGTGCCCACGTCGCATTATGTGCAGGTGGTCACTTAACTTTCTTACGGAAATATTTACGACAGCAGTTTCCGCTACAGTGACAGTCTCATATAAAAACATTTCACAGGTCAAGAATTTTATTGACATAAACATACCTCAACAGCATAATACACATCGTCGTCGTAAAAATAACATCATAACACCTCAGTCAAATGTCAAAAACGTCGTAGCTTCCTCCAATGATTTCAAAACCTAAAGAAAATTCTCTGCTCATTTCAGTAGTGTCATCTACCTCAAACGTACTTTAAAAATTATACTCCCTTACCAAATACATCATTCAAAGTTCTCATAGTATCACAATGGTTCCAAAAAAATATGAACAGCGCACAAAGTACAGACAAAGTACAATTTCTTAAGTGTGAAGTTACCCAACGGTGTAATTACGTAAACATCTGTCACTGACGTAAAAAAAAATGTTTGTTTCTCTGTTAAATGATCAGATAGCTGTGTAATTCGTGTTAGAGAAATATGGTACCGATGTGTTAAATTGTATAAGCAAATACCATATTAGCTAGGGCTCCTTGTGCTTGCCAAACACATGGTACACAAAGTAGGCGTGTACCCCCCTGAGGTTTTGTAATTGTATCCTCAGGTGTTACAGATTACAGCAATGGAATGAAATGTATCACGAAAAACTTTCTTTGTAATTCAAAAATCTTTAAAAATAAATGTTTTAAGTACAAAATTAATCACTCAAATACGTGTCCAGTAGCGCTAAATATGCGTCTTGCTGTAAGATAATCTCTGGGAAGTGTCGTAGTTATTGTCCTCCGAAAGCTAAGTTCTGTAGAAGTCAATGTACTTACCTCATGATACACAAAAGTGAAATGCTTTGCGTATAGATAACTTAGTTATTACGCTTATTGCCGTGATGAGGAAAGTACTGTGCTGTAACGTATTGTTGTCCTACGGAAAAGGCTGTCTCCTTGTAGCAATAGCACAAAAGTCACCACTAAAACATGTCTCACTTTATAGAAGAATTCAGAAAAAATTGTGCAGATATAAAACAGATACACCGCAAAAGCACATTGTAAATTGTCACTCATTAGTAACATCGTGATATAATCGTGTAGCTGTCAAAGAAACCAAATACTAAGTCATCTTGAATCTCACAGAAAGTACTTCAAATCCTGAATCCACTCTCAAGCAAACCAAAATGTTGCATGAAAATTTCATTAGCAGTGCTGGTAAATGTTCTAATCGTGCAACTAACAAGCAAGAATGTACACACACAATTACACTGTGTCGTCTGTTCGCAATAACAATGCATTCGTAATTTCTGTTTAAATAATTTCTCTTGGTTCTTGACTGGATGGTTAGTTAGCTTTAAAACATAGTTGCATGTTAACAGTTTCTCAGTGTGACAAATTGTACAAGTAGCGTGAAGTGAAAATTGCAAAGACTAAGTTAAAAAGCAGATTATCTGTCAATAAATGGTTTTACATGAGAAATGTGGTGTAATCTTTTACCCTTTGCTCCTCTCAGTACGCAGAGTTTCAACTTGAATGCAAGTATCATGCGGTATTCGTCCGTAAAGAATACGGGAATTTTGCTCAAGGTTAGCGTCAATGTTATTTTTCCCTGAGCCAGCGGGCGCACGCGGCTGCCTGCGGTGTGAGTCATTGTCTGTTTCTTTGTTGGCGCGCGCCGTTACTGGGATTAGGAGGCCTAACTTCCACAAATTCGCCTTGCCCAGAGGGCCCAGCTCTGTTAGAAACCCGCCAGTTCTGATGAAATTCAGGTCTGTCGTTACGATCATATCGTCTGTCGTCATGTCGGTAGTTTCCATAGTTTCTTTCTTGTCGGTCACATGGTGGAGAATTTCTGCCTGAGTCGTAACTGCGCGCTGGACCGTTGCATCTAAAGTTATTCTGTCTCCCTTGATAATAGTTATATTGGTTCCCATATTGTCTGTTTCTCTGATTGTCTCTGTGATAGTCATTACCGCGGAAAGGTGATCTTTCCCTGTAACTATTACTCTGCCAGTGGTTGTCATATGGGTGGTGTCTGTTTTGGTCACGATTTACGTTATAAGAATAGCCTTGTCGTGTATTATTACTGTCATCGCGAAATTGTGACAGATGTGACCTGTAACTGTTGTACTCCTGTTTTCGCATTCCGCGATTGTCAGTGTCAATTTCCAGTTCTTGTAACAGTCCCTGAAAAGCTTCAATGTCGTCTTTGCAACGTCCTGCCAAAATAATATGTCTCAAATGTTCAGGCAGTTTGATTAAGCAAATGCGGATGAGTTCTGAGGGGCTGTATGGGTTTGATAGGTACTGATTCTTGTGCAACATGTCTTCAAAATATTTGACAAGACTGGAAAATTCAGATTGTTCAAAGTGTTTCATCATCATGATACTATGTTTCACGCGATCTTGTGTAGCTTGTGACCAATATGCTGAGAGGAACGCATGGTAAAATTCTCCTTCACTGTGGCAATCGTGAATGACCGATCGCATTCTTACAGCTGGTTCATTCTCCAAATAGCCACACATAAATTCTAATCTGTGTTCTAATGACCAGTTGGGAGGAAAACAATGAGAGAATTGATGGAGCCATGCTTGTGGATGAATGTCGTTGCCAGAATTCTTAAATGTTTTGAATTTACGTGTAGTAATGAACAGCTTATAGTCAAAATCATCATGTCGGCGAGTCACATATCGGTCATTGTTACGTCGTGTCGGCGGTTCCATCTCAAAATTCGGTGCACCTTGCCAATTCCTTTCATAATTACCGAAATGCTCTGTGTTATTATTTTGTGGCTTTTCCGTATTTATATGTCCCTCTTCCCTTATTGGGGCGCGAGTGTCCTCTGAAATACGTAATTCTTGTATTACCTGTGTCAGCTGATCTTGTACTTCCCGCATTTCTCTTTTGTATTGCGTATTAATTTGATTCTGATTTTGTTTGAATTTTCTTATTTGTTCATACTCTTCTGTGTCAGTGAAGGCTACGGGTCTTGTGTCATTTAGATCATCATCTACCTTTGTAGATAAGTTAGTGACCTGATCCGAAAGTTCAGCTACTTTCTCCGATAGTGAACACATTTCCTCAGTGTGTTTTTCTGAACCAAGTTTCAGAGTGTCCATTTGTGTTGAAATCGAATCTACTGTGTTCTTTAAGTTGTCCTGAGTTTTTGCCAGTTGCGTAACCGAATCGGTAGATGCAACTGAGTCAATTTTAGCCCACAAGGTCTCATGATTTTCATGAACAATGGTTTGCAGCTCTTTTATGGCTGCTTCGTGATTCTGTAATGCATTTTCATGCCGCGAAAAAATAGGCTGAAAATGCTCACAAATTTGTGTTTTTACGTCATTACAGACTTTTTGACATTTCGATTCAATGTTATGTAATTCAGTAGTTAAATCTTCACGTGTTTGTTCAAGTGTGGTGTCTAACTTTTGAAGCTTTTGTTGTGTTTGTCTCTGATTTTGTTCCATTGTGTGTAACTGTTGCTGTGTTTGTTTCTGGTGTTGTTCCATTGTGTCTAACTTTTGAAGATTTTGTTCCACTGTGTCTAACTTTTTAAGATTTTGTTCCATTGTGTCTAACTTTAGAAGATTTTGTCCCATTTGTTGCATTAATTGTAATAACAATGCATTAGTGTCTGGAATCTGTTCCTCTACGCTTTTCGGCAGTGCATTTGCACCAGCAACATTCACATTTTGACAAGCAGAAAATGTGTCTTGACTCATTTGAGAAAACGGTGAGGACGCAAAACCTGAATCTACAGTATTTGCAAAATTGTGTCCTATCATTTCGGATTCCTGAGGCGAGCTGTTGCCGACCGATCGATCGATAATGCTTCCCTGTTCACTACCTGTTTGACTGTCTACGCCATTGTTTGACGCCCGCTCCATTTCCCTATGCACAGTTACCAAATTACTACTTTGAACATTAGTTAACTCATTACACAGTGGCGCTGATAAGCTACGCTCGTCGTCACTATTATTTCTCAATTTAGTTTGGAGCCTAGTGTTACGTTTTTCACACGCCATTATTGTGACAATATTTCACACGATAACACAGAAAAGCACAATTTGAATAGCAAAAATAAGAGAACACATTAACATAGCACTGAAAATAATATCTAGTTAATTACAGCAGCGAAATACTTGGCGCAAAGCTACATGCATGCCACAACTGTTTTACTGTACAACAATGAAAGACTGCAACTACAAAGGAGATTCTCTCTACAATTACGCGCTAGCAATAAACAAAAGCTACACTAAATACACAGACTACAAGAAAAAATCAGAAGATTCCAGTGAGGTATCCTAGGCTAAGGGTCGACATATGAAACGTCCCCTTAGAACTATTTTTACATATGAAACGTCCACTTAGAACAATTGTACAAGCCTGTGCTTAACCTGACACACAATATTATTTAGCGCAACGCAATCTGACTTTCAATAACCCCTACAAAACAATGGCCCTGACTAACATTAAACTATACCTTTCACAAATCACTTACCTCACAAAAATCTTCGTTGCTCGAACTACTGCAATACAGCGAGTGCCACTACTGCCAGCTAAATAAAAGATACAAACTACGGAAGGCACTAACTACTGATAGTCTTAGCAAATGAAAGATTCTAATAGAGAACAAACAATGTATTTACCTCAAGATTCATAATATATACAGCAGTTCATGACATTTTTCAAAACTACGCCATCTCTCTCCTCACATCCACCACTGCTGGCGGCTCACCTCCAACTGCCCAATGCAATCTGCTGTTCACATCCAGCTATAGCAGTTCATGACAACAATGGCAGGCAACAATGCAAACTAGCCACATACTGCACACAGCACAGCCAGTGATTTTCATATAGAGCGCTACGTGGCATTGCCCATATAAAAATCTAAACAGCCTACTTACACAGTACCTTTTACTGATAAACATGTAGTAACTAATGATGAAACTTGGGAACTGCCTATACGAGTTTTGAAAAATAGGAGATATTGGAACGAAGGAGTAAACTTAGTAAATACCAAGGACCTTTCAGGATCATAGGAAAACCACATGCCAATGCATATAGGCTAGAGTACCCTAAGAGTAAAAAGCTATTAGGTCTCAGGAACGTGATGGACCTAAAGAAGTTCATAGGTAGTGAATGAATTCTGTAGGGAGGAGGTTGTTCTGTAACCTCTACACAGTGTGGCAGCTGTGCAGTCCGAGCTGTGTGAGATCTTCTTTCCATTTCAGGTCTCACTCATTCTTCATCTTTCCTATCCACAAAAATTTTGACCCCTTCTTTCCCATATGAAAAATTTTCTGAAACCAATGAATGCTGTAGGGAGAAGGTTGTTCTGTAACCTCTACACAGTGTGGCAGCTGTGCAGTCCCAGCTGTGAGAGATCTTCTTTCCCATTTCAGATCTCACTCACTCTTCATGTTTTCTATCCACCTAAAATTTCGACTTCTTCTTTCCGACACATTAAATTTTCCGTCATGGCTTTCAAGCCATGAGTTCTGTAACCATTCTATCCACCGATTAGTGAAGAAAATACCTAATGTGACAGACCTAACAGTGTTGTAAACAATACAGAAGTATGAAGTAATTAAGATACAAATGTATTTGAATAACGAGTATGTATAGAACGCTGGTAATATTGTAAGAACAGAGTATTATTTTATTGGAAATGGTCCCACAATAATATTTTAAAAAGATATACGAATTCGTGTACAAGCAGTATCTGAAGTGGCAGTGAAACCTATTGTATGCTGTAGAGCTAACTAATTAATAGTGAAAGAGATTGCTTAGTGTTATGAAAAATATGCGGATAAGTTGTAAGGATAAACTCACCTTGTGTAGCAAGGAATGGCAGGATAATAGAATTGAACAGTGTTTGTGGTTGAGACGTGAAGGACACGTCTTTGAAATATTTATAAGGTTGGAGCTGGCCGTTATTTTGGTGTAGTGTGTGACAGGACACACCTACACGTATTGAGATTATGAGTTGGAGGCGTGAATGCGACCGTAGGTACCCTTATGTTAGATGAGACAGAGCAGCTCATGGTGTCCTATAGGCTTTTAGCATTACGCTCGTCCATAATTACTTGATGCATTTTTGTGGTAGGTCGAGAGAGACTACCATGTGGTTTCAGCGTCCGATCGAGTGGAAGTGGATTGCCACGTGAGCAAACTGATCAGCTGCAATACACTATAGATACGAAATAAATGTGCTATCCTATGCTTTAAATGTTAGTAGAGTGAGTGTTAAATAAGTACATACACTAGCAACATAATTGAATAACATTATTTATAGCTCAGCATAAATACACTTCAATAAAGTAAGTACATAACTGCAGAGGTGGAACTGACACAACAGCAGAGGACCAACAAGTGGATTTAGTAGTCAACTAAACGTAGTGTGTTTTGAACACTCAGAACTGTACTATTACCACAAGTTACTCACATGTACAAAGAAACTGAGAAGACAACTACTAATCAAATACACTCATACTATCTCTAAGAATAAGGTAATCAAAGATGAGTCAGCTAAGTGAATAAAATACAAAAATATCAGGAATGTACTGAGCATTGGTTCAGTGTTCCGGCCCAGAACTAAAAAAAAAAAATTGAAATTAAATAGAATTCATGATTGTATGCCTCGAGCATAAATTTTCTCTAGTACGTGACTAACGGCGTTTTGAGCCATTTGTTTATCGATTTTGACAAATAAGTAACCGCGAGAGTAAAATTGAAAACGTTCTGTTAACTTTCTTCCAGTAACATATTGAAGGATAAAATGTATATATCCCTATTTCATTGTGACCCACCCTTAGATATTAAGTGAACAGAGTCTGGGGCACTCTTTTTGTTTGTTCTACAGGACAAACCTGATAATGGCAGCCTGGTAGCTGCGTGAAAGCGTGGAGTGACTTGGACACAACTCACAGTGACCCCTCCCCTTTCCCCATGTAATTTAGAGTGAACGTGAAGGACGCACACCATAGCAACTTCCCCTCCTCTACCCTGTGAATGGAAGTGTAGAACGCCAGCCAAAGCGGCTACAACTATGTGTGTAAAAATGAAATTGTCATGATTGTAAAATTTTCTTTCAGGTTTAGAAAAAGGTACAGAAACGATACAATCATCTGTTTATGTATCATCAATAACTGTGTTATTTTCTTTGAATTTGTGTATGTAAAAATGTATTTAATGGATTTAAGATTTTTATAATTTTACATAAATTCATGTGTTTGTTTGTCTAAGGCAATCTGTATGCCAAAGTGTTTCATTGATTTTGCTTAAATTTTGAGAGATAATATTGCTTGAGAGGCAGTGAACAAGCCAGAAATTTAAATAGTTAAAGTAGGTAATCAGTTTTCCTTTTAATATTTCTGTATGTATACATTAAAATTTAAATTATCGTAGGGAGTTAAGCTGTACTCTTCCTTCCCTTTTTGTAATTAATTTTTTTTCATTCATTAACATTAAAAAAAAATTTAAGTAGAGGGTGATGTAGGGAAGCAGCCTACTAATCATAAATAATAGGAACATTTATATAACAATTAATTACACCCGCCGCCCCACGTATGGTTAAATGGCAGGGAAATGCATCTATTCTACATTACATTCTAAATATAATTAACAAGTATTAATTCGTCCCCGCCGCCCCACAGTGTGACGGGACAGTGTATAGATATCATCTATTAATTCGTCCTGGTAGCAGTCTTTGGCTGTAGGACTGAGTGAAAACCCCAAAACCCCTCAATCCGATGTCTTTTTGTGCAACACGAGAAGGAAAACGCTTTTGAAAAAGCGATTAATTTCCCGAAAAGTGATTTTCGAGAGGTAGTTGATTATAGATAATATCGACACAGATGGGTAAACAGATGCCCACAATGGTTTATTACCAATAGTTTACTGTTGTGAATTTCGAGCTACTTATGTCCCAGTATACAAATTACAGAACTACATGTACAATAAAATCGCAACACGGAGAAGGGGTTGTGCGACATAAATGAAAGTTGGTAGGCGGCTTTCTACATCTGCAAGATGATGTATG
Source organism: Schistocerca cancellata (assembly GCF_023864275.1). Classification (NCBI taxonomy): domain Eukaryota; kingdom Metazoa; phylum Arthropoda; class Insecta; order Orthoptera; family Acrididae; genus Schistocerca; species Schistocerca cancellata. The sequence continues at coordinate 903,573,626 of NC_064629.1, forward strand.
TTCAAATTTCAAGCCAGTTACGTAACAGTAGCGTCATTATGAGGGTGCAAATAAAAAAAATATGGTTCATATGGCTCTGAGCACTATGGGACTTAACATCTGAGGTTATCAGTCCCCTAGAACCTAGTCCCCTAGAACAACTTAAGGGGACACAGTCGCGAGGGAACTCCCATAAGGAATCAATGCTAAAACGAGCAAACGTCAGGTACACTTTCTGAAGTAACTAACGGAGATAATGACCTGAAACTTTTACTGTGTACAGCTGAAACATCATTCTCAAATCACATAAAAATGGTTAATGTATTTTATATATTTCATGAGTAATCATTTTTTTGTTCTATAAGACAAAAAATTAAAACTTTTCTAAACACCTTCGAGCTTGTAAATCTGTTATTTTTATCACTACAGGTCTCTTTTTTTATCTACTTAATCATCGTTGTATTAACAAGAGCTGCTGTAAGTCTGATGTCTGTAGCAGTCACAGTTTTTGAGAAAAGTGTACCAGAAGGTCAAAAATGTAGTTTTGAGAAAAATGGTATTAAAGTTTTACATGCAAGAAACTGATGTACAATGTCATACAGACACACTTTTAAAACATTTCAGGGCTATACTGCGGCTCAGCTTCTTGATCTATATCTTCTTTTCTTCTTTTCTTTGATGTTCTGGCTATCCTGGCCTCATTGGTAGCATTTCCTGCAGAAATATGAGCATAACGGATACGGTCCATGTCAATCTTTTTCAGTCCCCTTTCAGTATTGATACCATCCATTGTTCCCAAGAGTCTGAATACATCAGTCTTCTTTGACTCACCAGCATTGAAGCACATCGCTGCATCATGAACACCAAATTTTAGTGTTTCTTTTCTAACGAAAACAGTTTTTGGTAGCCTTGTCCAAATGACAGAATTCAAACTTTCATTTGGGTTTTGAGTTTTTCCATGCAGACACTTTTTCAAGAGCTCTTGTTGGCTAAGGTCTCTGAAAGTGGGTTTCACAGCTAGCAGGATTTTTTCTGGCATTGAATGTTTGTGTTTATAGCTGGAAGATGTAGGTGGGTTGTTGATTTTGCAGTTGCTGTCAGGTCCCCGTGGGCAAAGGTTATGTTGTGGTTCCTCATCTGTTGAAATTTTATGAAAGAATATAGCCCTGATGGCTCTCCTCTTTGCTTATACATTGTTGCAGTTATTTCTAATGGCCATACCATAAGTCTGGATCCTGTCTATTTTAGCCTTTGTCAGGCCCCCTTTACCATCTAACTTGTTTTCCTTACATATCTTTAGAAGTCGTGATCCCATTATTTTCTGTACATGTCCTATACATTCCAGCTTATTAATTTTGACTCTAGGCCCATAAGGTTTATCTTCTACCACTTTCTGATAAGCCTTACTGTCCCCGTCCTCAAGATAGTCTGTATAGAGAATACCTCTTGACTGCACAGACCTTTTGAAAATGTTAGCAACACCAGCCACTTCCACGCCTCCACTAGAACCATCGTAGTCCTTTTTGCACACGTTGTATAGTGGGATTTTTGCTACAGATGTCACAGAACTTAGTAATAATTTCAATATCAAGAACCTTCCCAGCATCAAAAGAAGTAGCTGACACAATGCCGTTTAGGGATGTATGCCCACGTTTCTGCCAACTGCCATCAAAACCAGCAGAAATTTGCCTTGGGTCAGATTTCGTATCATTCAACTCAACTGCTTCTTTGGTTGCTTTCAACATTGTACATTCACTTACCTCAGCTACAACAGCACCAATAGTCTTGTTGTTCACATCAAACTTTCTTGGAGGTGGAGGAATGTTCATCACTGCACAAAGAACAGCACCTGCACTTCGCCCTTTTCCAATTTAAGTGCATTCACTAATCTTATATTGTTTTCATACAATCTTCTACTTGTTACGTGGGATGACATTGTATTGGCAGTACAGCTACATTCCAAACATGTCAAAATCAAATTACAAACAATTCCCTTGGTTTTCACCACATCTTAGTGCAAAGTAACGTTTCCACCACAGTTTTTACAATTTGCGTGTTTTTCGATAAGTTCACGTAATAACATCATGGAGATCAGAATGGTTGTGTCAGTATCAACAGAAACACTGTTCACACCACATATTGCATTGTCACGCATTTGAGAGGCACTTGGAAAACCGGCAGCACCTAGAAGCTTCTTCCTTGAAGCACTGACACTCGCACTGATTCACTTTCAATAATATTTTCTGCCCTCTGTTCAAAACTAGCAGTTTGGCGGTTCATTTTTACATATTTATTTCCACGAAACTTAGGCTTATATCCAAGCATCCTTATTCTACCCATTGTGTTGTAACGTTTCACAAAATCATTATATTTGTATCACGAAAACGTAAACAACTAGGATGATGAAACTGACAAACGATAGTCGACAATGCAGACTGGCTAGCAAACATCAGAATAACAATTCTCTCTTGCAGCCCAAATAAAGAGTATTTATATCCGTGGAACATAAATGATTGTTGTACTATAGTCAATGCTGACTACTGCGCAAGACACAGCAAAAATGGACGTGGCGCTAATTACCATACTTCACGAACAAATTAATAGCTCCGAATCTAATAATCAGATTTGTATGAAACAAACGGCATTTTGTAGGCAAATAATTGGAGCATAGATTAAGACAAAAAAAAATTCGATTTCTTGGAACCTGTTCGTGGCTGTGTCCCCATTAAACATAACTAAGCTAAGGACATCACACACATCCATGCCCGAGGCAAGATTCGAACAAGCGACCGTAGCAGCAGCGCGGTTCCGGACTGAAGCGCCTACAACCTCTCGTTAACAGCGGCCGAGGCAAATCAAGTTTGTTTAAATGTACTGTGTAACGGTCATTAGCGTTACTTACCTTTGGGATTGGTCGTGGTAAGTTGTGTTTCTCAAGAATGCCTCTAAGGCGACAAAGCCGTCACTATCAACGCATCACTGAGTTTCAGAGAGGTCAAGTAATAGAGCTAAGAGAAGGCGGATATTCCTTCTGCGATACTGCAGGAATGTAGGCACTGTACATAATCACTGACAGCAGTGGTTGCAAGAACATACGGTTGCAAGAAGACCGTGCTCCGAACGACCACGTGGCATTACCGAGAGTGAAGACCATCGTGTTCAGCATATAGCCCTGGCGCACCGTACTGCATCTACAGCAGCAACTGAAGCAGCAGTTGGCACCAAAGTACCACAACGAAAGGTTACAAATCGCTTACTCCAAGAACAGTTTCAAGTCAGGCGCCCTGTTGAGTGGAATCCACTAAAGCCAAACCACCGTCATTTGCGACTGATGTGGGGTCAAGCGAGAGCTCACAGGAGGGCAGAGTGGAGGTCAATTGTGTTTCCTGATGAAAGCTGGTTCTGCCTCGGTGCATTGATAGCTGTGTCTTGATAAGGAGCAGTCCACTTGACGTCCTGCAACCAACTTTTCTGTGTGCTAGATACACTAGGCACATTAGTCCTGGAGTTATGGTCTGGGGTACGATATAGTATGAGAGCAGAAGCACTCCCCTTGTTATCAGACGCAACCCTGACTGCAAATTTGTACGTCAGTCTACTGATTCGACCTGTTGTGATGCCATTCATGAACAGCATTGAAAGGGTGTTTTCCAGCAGGAACACGCCGCTCCTGTGACCCAACGTGCTCTACAGAGTGCCGACATATTGTCTCAGCCTGTTCGATCACCACATCTGTCTGTAGTCGAACACATATGGGACATCATCGAACGACAGCTCCAGTGTCATCCACAAACCGCCTTAACCGACCTTTTATTGACGGACGAAGTGCAATAGGCATAGACAGAACTGCATACCACGAACAGAAATTTGGTACTTATACAACACAATGCATGCATGTTTTCGTGTTCACATTCAACATTCTGGCAGTTACACCAGTTATTCAGGAAATAGCATTTCATATTTGCAATGGCTTATGTCGCGATCGACCTTATAGTGTGAATCACTTAAAAATACGTCACCCAGACACATGAACTCTCGAAATTTGATTATTCTATGCTAATTAGTTTTTGGTGGTGCGATTTCTTTCCGTTTGCGTATATATGAATGAATATGTTATAGCTTATATCTGCTCAACACATTGGCTCTTTCGATTTCAGAGCGACGAAATTAGTTCTATATGTGTTCCGACAAGGCTGTCAGGGCTATCTTTTCTGTAGCTATTCTGATCATTCCGAGACTTGCCGTCGCAGAGAAAATTATTCCACTGAACATTTCCATTTTCTTAACACTGGCAAAAACATGTCGGAAGCTGGAGCTTGTGCAAGCTTATAACGCTACTGTGGTTGCGTGCGTTTGCTACCTGTTTCCTAATAACAGAACTTCTAGTCCTGTCATAGAAAAGCCACGTACAAGGCTACTGTGGAATTTTAAATGTGCCAAATATGACGTTAAAATGCAGTAAGCATTACCCTCTGGGAGGAATTTTGCTGTTTGCCCGTGCTTTAACCTAACGGATAGAGGGAATCGAACGTGAATTTCGTAGAGGTGACAATTAGTAGAAAGCAGAAAGACTAAAATTTAGAAAATAATGAAAGTAGCGAAAATTTACGTAAGTGAAACAGAAAATGGTCGCCATACTAATTACACATAACGATGTGCAAACATTATTCTCAATGGATTTATATATACTCTTGCAAAAGGAACTTTCATTAATTCTTTCTCAGTAAAGTGCAATGAATACGAATAACGATTAGACGAACTACACAGTGGGTAGCAGTAGTTATCAACAGCATAGGTTAGCAATCACAGAAATGTAAAAGAAAATTTTCCCCTGTTAACTACAGTTATCACTTCAACCTTTGACTAATTCAAAACAAATAATTGTTCCGAAAGACAACATGAGACTACGTAGTACCTGACAAGAGTTCAAGTTTAACTAACATACATATACACATCACAAATGCAATAATATTACGCTAAAATAACATATTTCATATCCATACCACAGTAGCAATGTTTCAGATTAATTTGCAAAAGCCAAGTTCAATTTGACTTTCCCCTACTTGTAAAGATTAAAGTGGAGGCCCTTCAACTGTCCTTCTCTTTATCACTAACTATGCTCACATTTCAGAAACACTATGCATCACATAACTGCTGAACTACAACTCCACTTAAGATTATTTAGCCCCCAATGTTTTAAAACAATTTACGCTAGCAATATTCTTCTTAAGCTTTGAAAATAAATTCAAGTTCCAGTTAAGTTTTAAATAGGATCAAATTTAAGTGCCTCACAACACCACTTGTGAAACAAGAGGTTTCAACTAACCACTTATATGTTCATTAGTACTAGAACTTTCAAATAAATGAAGTTCATAGCAAATTAAAACTTTTCATCCATTCAACATTATGTGCCTTTCTTTTTATCTGTGAAACAAGTGATTTAAGTAGCAACTTTTACATGCTTTAAAACTGAACTTAGGCACATTTAAATGGAAAGAAATTAGCATTTTGTGACGCCACTGTTAAAAATAAAATAAATTTTTAAATACTTTTTTAACTTTGCTTTAGGGTATTGGTATGCTGAAAGATCGATATTAGGTGTTACAAAGAGATCTAAAAGAAGTCAGCAATGAACGTGTAAAAGTGTTATGTTTGTATGCAAAGCTCTTTGACATAAAAGAATTACTTCATACCCAATTGTTAATTAACGATAAGGAAAATGTTATTGCCATTCAATGAAAACATTGTAATGACTTCAACCAGCTTAGGGGCCACTGCCTTGCCGCAGTGGATATACCGGTTCCCGTGAGATCACCAAAGTTAAGCGCTGTTGGACGTGGCCGGCATTTGGATGGGTGACCATCCCACCGCCATGCGCTGTTGCAATTTTTCGAGGTGCACTCAGCCTCGTGATGCCAATTGAGGACCTACTCGACCGAATAGTAGCAGCTTCGGTTAAGAATACCATCACAACGACCGGGAAAGTGGTGTACTGACCCCACAACCCTCCTATCAGCATCCTCCCTAAGGATGACACGGCGGTCGGATGGTCCCGGTAGGCGACTCGTGGCCTCAAGGCGGAGTGCTTTTTAACCACCTTAGGGGAAATTATCGTGGTTAATTTGTTAAACAAATCTACAAAATAAGATGGGAAGTACAAAGGGTTTTACGTGACCAGTTGTGGAGGTGACCTTGTCGAGAGGAGCGCCAAGGGAAAACACTGTGGAAAGAGAGGCAGTTACGTGGGAAGTTTCGCAGCTTCTGTATCGGGCTGTGATAGGTCCGCTAAGGTGAGGCTTATATGGTGCTGAATTTGTGAAAAAAGTGAAACCAAATGTTCGGACGGCAGCGGGTTTTATGCCCCAAAGTCGTCTCCAGTAAATATCAATTCAGAAGGCAAGATTATCCGAATAATTTTATGATGGAATTCGGCCGACGCTCCGACGAGTAGAGATGGATGCTGATTGTGAAGTGGCTATCAATAAGGAACTCCATCAGTGGGGACGTGAAGAGAGGACCGAAATTGTTGTACCGACAGTGCTATGAGCCTTCGAGCACGCAACTCAAGGCACGCACCAATTTTATAGACTTGTTTGTTTGACCTCAGATCATGTAAGGGATTGCAGTCAATTTACTTTGAAACGAAAAAAATAGCTAATGTGCAAACTTATTCTCCGAAAAGATCTGCCCCAATCCATCACCTGTCAGGTTTCCTGGTCATGTTTGTTGTGTAATGACGATTTGAAAGTTAAATTGCTTGTTTGTTTAATAACTGAGCAAACGGTACGACAAGTAAATTCATTATTATCATGAAGTGCTTCATAGTAGAGAGAGGGAGACATTCAATCTAAGAAATTGATTCGGTTTATAACACCATCTTTAAATGTGGTCCCTTTGTTCAAAGAAATAAACTACAGTCCATTAAATAACTTTAATTTTGCTACAGATTTAAATTTGCTTTGCTTGCTAATTCATGCTTTACATAGCAAGTGTTTCAAAAGTAAAGATGGCCGCCACTTGGCTAGTCCCAGTTTGCTTCCATGTTGTTTAGAAGTAAATTACTGACAGTGAAAGGCATTGTCATCACTAAAAATGGTCAAAAGAAAAACGTTTAAAGATTTCAGAATTGCACCTTCAGAGCTGGCGACTGAAAATGAAAACTTTAGGAATGGGTTTTCTTACAGTGGGCCTAACTAAGGTAGGGGATTCCAGTCTGCTGTGGTTTGCTACTGCGGTGTGCATGGATCTGATAGCAGATAGGTCAGACACTGTACAATTGTGTGTGACACACCGAATTTTCGCATCGAGCCCCTTCATCCACATTGTGCTTTCGGTAGAAGCCAACGTTAAATGATCGCCTTGCAGTGTAAAGTCCATTAGGTCCACTGGTCATAGGTTTTGTGGTACATAGATAGTTTATTAACAATATTTGCAGTAAAATTTTCAGTGTAACGTTTACGTTAGCGGTGGTGAGTGAACGGCAGTATTGAGAAAAATAGCGGAACGCGTCTGCAGAGACACCGTTAAAATTTTCTGTGCCAGTGTCCGCTTGGCGTCAGAGGAGGGGTGGCCGCTACCCGCTTCCAAAGGGCGCTCGCCTTCGTCCGGACGGCTGGCGCGGAACTTTCACTCATCAGCAAACAAGTAACGTTATTGTGTGCACTGAAAATGTATTAATTCAAATAAAATTAGTGGAAGATGTACGTAGCTAACAGTTTGTTTTTTTCAACTACGTTTCGTAGAGACAATACAATTCGCGCGATTTCGTACAAGAATTATTTAATACAACGAATCGGTCACACGTGGAATCGTCGGGTTCGGTCACAATTTCTTCATAATTAGGATACTCGATTTCTAGCACTGTTAGGATAGAACCCTGCTTGGTAACATGAAGAGGGCAGTTCAAAGTTTAAACACGTATTTTGCAACACTAATTATTATTCAAAAGTGCAGACAAGCACACTGGTTCATACTGACTTACATATCTGTTTTCTAAAGTTATTGAAGCAGTTGCTCAATATTGGTGGCAAACACATTGTGGCTACCAGGTCTTCTTCTGGCGGTTTCAAGCTCTATTTAATTCTTCCTGGCGGCGTATTCATCATCTTTAGAGCTTTTCCAAATACGATAGTACCATCTTTACAGCCGTAACCACACCCGAGGCCATTCCATTATAGATTTGTTTACAGAACGCCTCACTTGGCACCTGCGGTGTTGACTATGCGACTGCTGGCCACTGACTACCTAACGTGCTCTCTCTCTTGCCGCCCAGGCAGACCACCACTTCCATCTTTTCTTGTGCGCCAAGCCCCTTCCGTAATGGATTGGGTTCCTTACACCTTTTAAGTTACATCATCCCTAATTGCGAAACAGTTTTATATATACAATGTTGTTTTTACGAACATACATATTTTATAAAATTCCATTATTTAAGCCCACTATACGGTTAAGCAAATCATATATCACAAATATCCCTTTCCCTCCAACAATTCAAAGATCTTAACTCATACAGAATAAACACTTCATAATAAATTTACACTGTACCAATGACTCACAATCGATAATGGAGTTACAAGCTGTAGTTCTGAATGTGTAACTGTAACTATAAATATGTGTCATAATCATACCCCCTTCTTGGTTCTACAGCAAGTACCTAACGCCTGTAACTTGGCTGACGAATCGATTTCGAAATATAGCCAGTCAACCACTTCCTCCCGAAATTAACAAATTTCCAGTCAAATCTACATTATTGTGATGCAAGTACATTCCATACTGATTTCGAAATGTAACTAGATTACGACGAACAGACAGTCATCCAAATACGTAATATATTCTACCGTAGAACTGTCAGTATCGCGGTTTGGCAGTAACGTAATCGATTTCCATGTTAAATAATTAAAGCTACAGACATACAGAACATAGTTTTATAGCCCACTGTCGAGCCTGATGACCTGGAAAAGTCAACCATAAACCTTCGTTTGCATACTTTAATTCTTAAGAAGATGTTTGTTTTGGTGTCACTTCAACCTGTCTCAACGTTTGTATACGTGTAGGACAAACACTGGAATGCGTTTTACGCAGCATTATGATTGGTATGTCTACTAGCAGAAAATTATTTTTCTTTGCTGATGGATATTCGTACCAACAGACAAAACCTTATCATCCAGTCATATCTTACAAATTTAATCTGACTTGCAATTAAATTGTAAACTCCTAGCTCAGGTTCTCTCTTGTGTATGTGCTGCGACATGAACACTCCTAGGGTAGGGTGCAGGAGTGAATCCAGCAACAGCAGGCAGTATGCAGGTGTTTCTCCTTTTTTTGTATGATAAGCGCTACTCAACACACCAAATGCAGACTAAGGAAGGAAATATAATGACATACATTTATTGAATTATCAGCACTGATGTCCATAAAATGTGAAATGAGATTTGCAAGGAACTAGTACATCGGAGCCACAGACAACTGTATGGAAGAATAAGACGGTATTAACTTTGAAAGTTACCCCGCATCGAGGGTCGTCATGGCGTATGGATGACTCTGATATCAGTTTAAGTAAAACTAAGACAACAACATTGACAAAATTATACAGACGATCTAGACTTCGGCCCTCGATTCGTACCTACCACTTGCTTATGCATCCTCTGTGGGAAACGTCTCAGAGTACATTACTTTAAATGAGTACATGAAGAGTAGAGTTTGTGTAATCGATTTCCACGTTAAATACGTAAGACAACTGACCAACTTATAATAGTTTGTATAAGATCCCCATTTTCCTCACACACCATATCAATGTAACTGCTTTAAAAACCATGATGTGGTGTAGATTGAAAATACTGTTTTCCAGCTCTTTAGTAGTAGTAGTAATAATAATAATAGTAATAATTTGAGACTTGTGAATAATATATGTATCCAATTCCGCACACTACCCCCACCTTAATAATGCTGGATCCAACTTGAAACAATCATGGGGTCTTAGGTTCGATTCCCAGCCTGGTTGGGAATTTGTTCTGCCCATGGACTGGGTGTATGTGTTGTCCTCATCATTTCATCATCAACATCGTCATACATGACAGTTGCTACATTGGATTGGGTTAAAACATTAAGACTGTGTAAAAATTGGTACTTTTTATGGGCGCTGGGGAATTCACAGTTGAGCGCCTCAGAAACCAAAACATCATCATCATCATCCAACTCGGAACACACTCTTCGACCTAATACAAGATGAATACACGTTCAGATGCTACCCTGGGCTCCAAGCAGGCGGATCGATCTTTGCACGCTTTCCTGGGTATATCGCAGGTGTATCCACCACCTGTGGAAAATTCTGGAAGGGCTGGCTGCATAGCCCCTGCAAGAAACTGACACAATGAGAATAGCAGAAATTATATATATATATATATATATATATGTGTGTGTGTGTGTGTGTGTGTTTGTGTGTGTGTGTGTGTGTATGATAAAAGAAAAAAGTCGACCCTTCATCTCCAGTGCAATTACAATATACGAGATTTCAGTTAGTATTATGCACGTAGACAGTTGGAAGTACTATAGTTTGGAGAACTATCAGCATCTCAACACCAGCAACTCCGACAATGCCAGAGATATTTGTGCTAAAGGTTGAGAGAGCTTGGAGACCTGTTGAAAAAATAATTGAATTCATTATCTATATAGAGGAACTAGTCGAAATTTATAGCATCAGTAATATACACGCAAGGTGTTTGGAAACAATCTGAAAAGCTTGTAAGGCTTCTGCAGGGTAAGCTGTACTGAAGAATAATTGTTAAGGAAAAAATTCGATACGTTGCTCCATTTCCGAGTTAATTAACACTGCCGTTAGTCAGTCAGGCAGTTGCATGCCCAAATTCAAGTTTCCCACCAGAGACAATGTCACCATACATTTTCTTCGTTTTGTTTCTTAAAACGAAACAAGGGAGTACTTCAAAAATTGTAGCGGGGTCTGTAGTAAGTATCGAACATAAGCCCTAGGCTCAGCAGTCTCGTTTGTTATCATATACATTATGAGAACAACTGACACTAATTGTATGTGGCACGCCTCTTGAATTTCTCTATGCAACTGGATGATCTGCAAACTTCAATGGTGATTAACTTGTAAATGGCTCAATGTATTGAATATTTTCTTTTGGCAGTACAACATACCCTACATGACCCATACAAGTTTCTTTTTATACTGTTTCTGATCAACCAACGTACCCACCAGGGTAGCCGAGAGCACTAATGTGCTGCTTTGTGGACTCGAGTAGGCACACCGGCCACGGAGCGAATCTTCCCGGCGGATTAGCGACGAGAGCCAGCCTGAATATGGTTTTAGGCGGTTTTCCACATTCCAATAAGTGAATATTGGATTGGTCCCCACGTTCCACCTCAGTTACACGACTAGCAGACATTTGAAAACGTTCGAACTATTCCATGGCTTACACCAGACGCAGACAGCTGGGGTGCACAAATTCCGTCCCAGGGGGTTTGCGGTGGTGGCAGAAATGGCATCCAGTCACCCTCTGCAACAAATACTGCCAAATCAATAGTAGTCCGGTTGACCCCACATTGCAGTCGGACAAAGGCCGCAAGAAAGATGACATTACATCACACATTAACCTAAAAATCAAATGGCTCTGGGCACTATGGGACTCAACTTCTGAGGTTATTAGTCCCCTAGAACTCAGAACTAGTTAAACCTAACTAACCTAAGGACATCACACACATCCATGCCCGAGACAGGATTCGAACCTGCGACCGTAGCGGTCTCGCGGTTCCAGACTGCAGCGCCTAGAACCGCACGGCCACTTCGGCCGGCCATTAACCTATACTTTTATACGTATATACAGAGTGTCCCAAGTATCTTGTCCACCCAAAATATCTCTGGAACAATAACAGCTATTGGAAAACGACTTTCACCTGTATCAATGTAGGGCTGGGACCCATGAATGTACAAATTTGGAAGCATTCTAAAACGAATGCATTTGTGTTTTTTAACATAAACTTATGTTTTTTTTTTTAATGGACCTCCTATAATTTTTCTTCAGCAATCCATAGCATGACAAAGCACACACACAATGGCGTTGATTGCATTGGAATATTCTCATTACATCCCGAGATATTGAGACGCGAAGTTGACGCTTGCAACACCCGACATGCGCTGCTAGCGCACGTCCTGAGGCTCAGGCGTGAACCCCATGCTGCCCGTAATCACGATGTGATTGACATGCGTAATCACACTTCCATACTTATCAAGAGGTCCGAAACGAATTATACGGTCTGCTGCCATCCTGTATTAACGTCGTACATTCCAGCAGGTATTTATCCCATAGGCTAGGGGTGATGCGGTTCTGTAACATATCTGTGTACCGCAACGTTAGTCACAATATCGTTAATCCGTTACTAAAAAGGTAATGCCGTTCAACGTTAATACTTTACTTTACTGTAGATCTAGCGCAAGTGACAGTTAATCATTCACTCGTAATAGTAAAAGTCATGTTGATGGTTTTAGTGAAACGAGCAAGTGGACTAAAAATTTTTCCGTTGTTTAGGTAAAAATGTTTTGATTTGGGAAGTTCAGGTAGGACATAGAAGATGAATGTAAACATGTTTAACCAATTAGTTTTATTATCGCATAATTATCAATGTTATGCTTATCTAATGCGTTAAATGACAAATTGTTGCAAACAAATGTTTCTTAACATCACTGGGTAAAATGGCCCTTTGTAGAAACTTCCACTGTGATACCAGCACTACATACTAAACCTAGCGTTCACATCTCATGCTCAAAGTGATGCCCATTGGCTTGCATACATAGGGTCACTCTGCGGATGAAGGATGCCCTACTTCGTGCTACTGTTTCCTCTTTGATGGCTGAACAAGCATTAATAATGCATTGCTTCATGTCCTCTGGTGTCGTTGGTTCATGTTGGTAAACAGCATCCTTCACTGCTCCCCAAAGAAAGTAATCAAGCGGTGTAAGGTCCGGAGATCGGGCAGGCCACCTAACTGGGACACCTCGTCCAATCCACCTACCAGGGAACTTAGAGTTCAGAAATCGTCATGCTCGTAAGGCGTTAGGTGCAGGGCATCCGTCATGCTGATACCACATGACCATTCTCCGGTTCAGAGGTACGGTGTGCAAGAGAACAGGAAGTTTGTGTCGTATAAATCTGGAGTATTGTCTGCCATTTTGGATGCCATTTATAAAGAAAGGTCCGATAATGGTACCTCCAATAATCCCACACCAAACATTAACTTTCCACGGACGTTGATGCTCTACATGACGGATCCATTTTGGATTGTCTGCGGACCAATAATGCATATTCCTCATATTGACAATTCCTTTGTTGGAGAATGATGCCTCGTCGGTAAAGAGAACATCCACAAAAAAATTTGGATTAGTCAGAAGCTTTTGCTGAGCCCACCGACAAAATGTTACCCTATTGCGGAAGTCATTTCCATGAAGATCCTGGTGCAAATGAACATGGTAAGGATGAAATTTATGACGTTTAAGAATAAGCTGTGCACTTGATTTCGACACACCAACTTCACGTTCAATTTGACGTGTGCTGATTTGAGGATTCACAGCTATGGTAGCGAGCACAGCAACTTCAGCACGTTCATGCGTGCGTGTTCTAGGACGATGTCGAGGTCTTGGATTTAAGCTTCCTGTTTGACGTAGACGAGATGTGAGACGACCAAACATCCGGCGCGGAGGCGATGGCTTGTCAGGGAATCGTCTTCTGTACAGTCGTTCTGCCTGAACAGCATTTCGTTCACCTACAACAGGGTACAGTACAGGCATGTAGAGTAGGGTAGAAAACATACATATTAACTTAATAATCATAATGTTCGCTAACAGTACTATCAACAAACAAGCAATCTCATAACGTATTTCCCGTCAACGTACATTCTCCATAGATCAGCAGCATTTCTACCATATCTTCATGTGTGTACATTATACTGTACAGTATAAGTTCCACAACACAACGTTTATTCACAATGTGTACTACCTCCGTGGCGTCACTAGATTACTCTGATGCACGACTACACTGGCAAGCGGTGTACTGCACGTCAAAGCAACAACAAATGGGATGCTCGGAGGGTGTTGGAGTGCAGGAGATTGCATGGGTCGCAAATCATAAACAAGGCGAAGTGGTAACTGTGGCAGTAGTGGGAACTACGTTGGACACTTGACTAGGTAGAGCCAGGCCCTGCGCGACAGGCACAATGGGTCATATAACGCATTATACACTCCTGGAAATTGAAATAAGAACACCGTGAATTCATTGTCCCAGGAAGGGGAAACTTTATTGACACATTCCTGGGGTCAGATACATCACATGATCACACTGACAGAACCACAGGCACATAGACACAGGCAACAGAGCATGCACAATGTCGCCACTAGTACAGTGTATATCCACCTTTCGCAGCAATGCAGGCTGCTATTCTCCCATGGAGACGATCGTAAAGATGCTGGATGTAGTCCTGTGGAACGGCTTGCCATGCCATTTCCACCTGGCGCCTCAGTTGGACCAGCGTTCGTGCTGGACGTGCAGACCGCGTGAGACGACGCTTCATCCAGTCCCAAACATGCTCAATGGGGGACAGATCTGGAGATCTTGCTGGCCAGGGTAGTTGACTTACACCTTCTAGAGCACGTTGGGTGGCACGGGATACATGCGGACGTGCATTGTCCTGTTGGAACAGCAAGTTCCCTTGCCGGTCTAGGAATGGTAGAACGATGGGTTCGATGACGGTTTGGATGTACCGTGCACTATTCAGTGTCCCCTCGACGATCACCAGTGGTGTACGGCCAGTGTAGGAGATCGCTCCCCACACCATGATGCCGGGTGTTGGCCCTGTGTGCCTCGGTCGTATGCAGTCCTGATTGTGGCGCTCACCTGCACGGCGCCAAACACGCATACGACCATCATTGGCACCAAGGCAGAAGCGACTCTCATCGTTGAAGACGACACGTCTCCATTCGTCCCTCCATTCACGCCTGTCGCGACACCACTGGAGGCGGGCTGCACGATGTTGGGTCGTGAGCGGAAGACGGCCTAACGGTGTGCGGGACCGTAGCCCAGCTTCATGGAGACGGTTGCGAATGGTCCTCGCCGATACCCCAGGAGCACCAGTGTCCCTAATTTGCTGGGAAGTGGCGGTGCGGTCCGCTAAGGCACTGCGTAGGATCCTACGGTCTTGGCGTGCATCCGTGTGTCGCTGCGGTCCGGTCCCAGGTCGACAGGCACGTGCACCTTCCGCCGACCACTGGCGACAACATCGATGTACTGTGGAGACCTCACGCCCCACGTGTTGAGCAATTCGGCGGTACGTCCACCTGGCCTCCCGCATGCCCACTATACGCCCTCGCTCAAAGTCCGTCAACTGCACATACGGTTCACGTCCACGCTGTTGCGGCATGCTACCAGTGTTAAAGACTGCGATGGAGCTCCGTATGCCACGGCAAACTGGCTGACACTGACGGCGGCGGTGCACAAATGCTGCGCAGCTAGCGCCATTCGACGGCCAACACCGCGGTTCCTGGTGTGTCCGCTGTGCCGTGCGTGTGATCATTGCTTGTACAGCCCTATCGCAGTGTCCGGAGCAAGTATGGTGGGTCTGACAAACCGGTGTCAATGTGTTCTTTTTTCCATTTCCAGGAGTGTATAAACCTTATTTTGGGTGTGCAGGATAAATAAGACAACCTGAAGGGTGTACACCGATCGGTACTGGTTCATGTTGTGTACCTAGATACGTAAAACATGCACGAGGGAAACCATTATATGCTTATGAGAGTTGATGGCAGCAGACCGTATTATTCGTTTCGGACCTCTGGATATGTATGGAGGTGTGATTACACATGTCAATCACATCGCGAATTCGGGCAGCAGGGTGTTCACGCCTGAGCCTCAGGACGTGCGCTAGCAGCGCATGTCGGGTGTTTCAAGCGTCAACTTTGCGTCTCAGTATCTCGGGATGTAATGCGAATATTGCGATGCAATCAACGACATTGTGTATGTGCTTTGTCATGATATGGATTGCTGAAGAAAAAATATGGGAGGTCCATTTAAAAAAAACATAAATTTGTGTTAAAAAACACATATGCTTTCGTTTTAGAATGTTTCCAAATATGTACATTCATGGGCCCCAGCCCTACATTGATACCGGTGAAAGTCGTTTTCCAATAGCTGTTATTGTTCCAGAGATATTTTGGGTGGACAACATATCTGGGGCACTCTGTATATATATATATATATACTGTATATATATATACTTACTTATCGCGAATGGACCCAGAAGGATCACGCAAAGCTTTCTGACGTCGTTTCTTCCATACTTCTTTCATCCGTTCTCCATGTTTTCTTTTTCTTTCTTCTGTCCATTTTGTTCCTGATCTCTTTAGTGCTTCCTTCTCCGACAATACAATCCACTTTTCCACCTTATTTCTAAAAGTTTTTCTGTCTTTGACATCTTTAAGTTCAATATTTGCTTTTTGTAAATCTAATTTTACTTGGCTAATCCATGGTGTTGTTGATTTGACTTTTTCTATGTAAGTGAGAATTCTGTTGGTGAGTCGTGTGGGGGGAAGTCTAGTGACATGTCCATAAAATTTTAATCTTCGCCTTCTTATGTCTGCTGCCAGGTTTGATATAGTTTCTGTGGTTCTTCTTGATTGTATCCGATATCCTTCTTCTGTTAATTTTGGACCTAAAATCTTTCTCATAATTTTGCGTTCTTCTTTTAGTATTTTTTCTAAATCACATTTTGTGTGGAGTGTGAGCGTTTCACTAGCATATAGTGCTGCTGGCTTAATTACTGCGCAGTAGTGTCTGATTTTTGTGTTCGAGGAGATGCATTTTTTATTGTATATTTCATGTGTCATACCATATGCTCTCTTCATTTTCTGTTGTCTGATCTTCTGTGCAACTTTCTCTCCTCCGGTTGGCTCCAAAATTTCACCTAGGTATTTAAAATGTTTTACTCTATTTATTTTTCCATATTTTGTGTTCAAACTGTGTATATGTAATTTTGTACAGAAAAATTCTGTCTTTTGAAACGAAATTTGTAAACCTACTTTATCCGCGCATTCCTTAAGGATCTCTATTTGTTTGGTGGCGATTTCTTCATCATCTGAAAGTATGGCCAAGTCGTCCGCGAATGCTAAACAAGATATCTCCACGTTGTCTTTGGTTCTACCAAGATGGATTGGTTTCCAGTAGGATTGATTTTTTAATTCTTTTTCCCATTCCTTAATGACTTTATCCAGGACTATATTAAACAGAAGTGGAGATAGCCCGTCACCTTGACGTACTCCAGTTTTTATGAGAAAAGGTTCAGAGATTTCTCCCCTGAATTTAACTTTAGATACAGTGTCTGTCAGTGATTCTTTGATAAGCCTTAGTGTTTTGGAGTCAAGTCCAAGTTCCTCTAAAATGTTAAACAAAGATTGCCGGTCTATTGAGTCATAGGCTTTCTTAAAATCTACAAATGTACAAATTATGGGGGCATTTCTAATTGCTTTGTGTTTTAATATTGTCTTTAAATTAAATATTTGTTCTATGCATGAGCGACCGGGGCGGAAGCCTGCTTGATAATCACCAATTTGGCGTTCCAGCTGCTCTTGTGTTCTTTTCAGCAGGCATGTTGAGAGAATTTTGTAGGTGACTTGTAAAAGTGAGATTCCCCTGTAGTTATTGACATTTGTTCTGTCTCCTTTTTTATGTAACGGGTGAATAAGGGCACATTTCCAATCCTCTGGTAATTTTTCTGTTTCCCATATTTTTGTTATTATTTTTGTGAGCTCTTGCAACGTCTTTGGTCCTAGGTTTTTTAATAGCTCTGCAACAATGCCATCTTCGCCAGATGTTCTATTATTTTTTAAGTTTTTAATGTGACATTTGATTTCTTCCTGTGTTGGTGGTAATGAATCCGGTTGAGCGTTGGCACTGATTTCTTTGGGAAACCTTAAACTAGGTTCTGGGCAATTTAGTAGGTTAGAAAAATATTGAGCCAATACTTGACAGTTTTCCTGGTTTGTTAGGGCTAATTTACCATCTGGTTTTCTGAAACATAAATTTTGAGGGATATATCCTCGTATTTTATCTGCGAAAGTTCTGTAGAAGTCTCTTGTATTATAGTTTTGGAAATTTTCTTCTATGGCATCCAGTTGTGCCTTTGTGTACTTCCTTTTTGCTTGCCTAATAGATTTTGAAACCTGTTTTCTAACCTCGTTAAATAACTGTAGACTTTCTTGTGATTTTTTACTGTTATATTCTTGAAATGCCTTTTTTCTCCTTTCCAATGCATTTTCACAGTCTGAATCCCACCAAGGGTGTTTGAATATCTTTTTCAAGGGAATAGTTTCCTTAGCTATTCGCGTGATTTTAGAATGAAATTCTTCCCATGTGTTTGCCTTTTCCTTCTCCCATTCTTCTTTTACTTTAGATTCTTTAATCTTCTTGGTGTCATATTTCTGTATTTCTGTTTTCTTCTGATGACTTCTTCGTGCTGTAAACTTGATTTTAATTCTAGTTAGGTAATGGTCTGAATCAATGTTTGCTCCTCTGCGTACTTGGACGTCGTAAATTTCTTTTTGTACTGGGTATGAAATCGCCACATGATCTATTTGAAACTCGCCAATTTGTTGTATAGGAGATCTCCATGTCTTTTGTTTTCTTGGACATTTTCTTAGAGATGTTGACATTATCTTCAGGTTATTCTGCTTACATAGTTCGACGAGCCTTGTACCATTTTTATTGGTAAATTTATGTGCAGGATATTTGCCTACGGTCTTTTGGTGGATTTTCTCTCTACCAATTTGGGCATTAAAATCGCCGAGTAGAACTTTTGTATCATCTTTTGGAATCTTGGCCATTATATTCTCCAAATTTTCCCAGAACTTTTCTGTTTCTATGGGGTTTTTCTTGTTGTCTCCGTTTGTGGGAGCATGAACATTAACCATTGTGTATGTTTTGTTGGCACATTGTAAGCGCATCGTCATTATCCTATTATTTACGGGAGTAACTTCCTTGATGGAGCTGAGCACGCTCTTGTGTATGACAAACGCCATCCCGAGATGGGGGGCTCCTCTTCCGATTCGTTTATCCGTCTTGCTCTTAAAGATGCGATAGTTGCCATAATCTGATGTTTCTTCATCTGTAAAACGCGTCTCCTGTAAAGCTAGTATTACTATCTTTTGCTTTTCAAGTTCTGTTGTAAGGTTTAGAAGTTTTCCTGGTTGGATTAATGTATTTATGTTAAAGGTTCCAATGTATGTAGGTGTTTTGAGTGGAAGTTTGCCAGAGAGCTCCGACTTTCTCTGATGTAATCGTGTAAGTCCAGGTTCCCCAGAATCCGAATTCCTGGTTGCCATCTGTTGATGGGTGGATTGGTTACCACCTGGGGTAATGTTGTTATTACTTGCACGAGTCATACTTGCTTGTAATCAAGTTGGTCCAGTGTTTCCACTGGGTGTTTAGAACCAGGGATTGTTAGTTCCTGGCACATTATGACCAGCCGCACATTGTGTGAACAGACGCTGACCAGGATGCCGATGGTTCCCACTTCAGACGCGTCCTGGATTTGGGTGTTGACAATGCTTATTGTAATGGCGGCACTTACTCGCCATGACACAGCAACGTCTTCGGGTTCTGTGGTTTTTGAATGAGTGTGACCCTTGCCAAAAGTCACCCTCCCACACCCTCGTGATGCTGCCGCCTCGGTCCGGGACTGCTTATTTGGGTTTCCCCTTATTCGCAGCTGTCCACCATATCTGATGGATCGTTCGCTATCCGCCACCTGCGATCCGCCCTATATATATATATATATATATATATATATATATATATATATATATATATATATATAT
Source organism: Schistocerca cancellata (assembly GCF_023864275.1). Classification (NCBI taxonomy): domain Eukaryota; kingdom Metazoa; phylum Arthropoda; class Insecta; order Orthoptera; family Acrididae; genus Schistocerca; species Schistocerca cancellata. The sequence goes on from NC_064629.1 coordinate 903,593,478, forward strand.
ATATATATATGCTTTAATGGAGGAGAAGAGTGTATTATATTTTCATATTACTACTAGTTTTGTGTGCGTGAGTAAATGATAATGTTATTCCCAGTCCACATTATAGCTATAAAATAGGATGAGATTGTTAACATATGTTATATGGGTATAACACATAAGGTGTCCTACATAGCTATCATATTGCATAGAAGTGCCATACTTTACAATCCCAGCTATAATATTCGATTGTGGTGTGAACTTGTTGGCATTTATTTGTTTGCTAGTTGTATAGATAGGAATATAGACAGAGAAAAGTTGCTATTATGCAGTAAATCCTCTTAGCTCGTGTGGTTTTACTACTGTGGAGTTTGATTTGTAAGAAACGCTTTATTAGGATTCTGAATGCTTTGGCCGCCTCTCCCAGTACCTATGAGAATGCATGTGGAATCATAAAAAGAAGTGAATGCGAAGTAAAGTTGAATGATCCCATAAACGAACAGCAATACACATTGATCATATATTGACACTACCACTGCATACGAATCCATAAGAGAAACGCTTTCTGGGCACAATATGGATGCACACTGTTCATCTCCATTATTTAGGTAAAGAACTAATAGAATTGCTTGGCATTTGTTTAATTTTTTGAACCATTTATCATAATGTTAATATTTTCTTAGGTTTTTCTCTCCAACAGTATCAGTGGAAGGAGGTTTACTGCTTTTGGCACATACACCATTGATTGACTTTGTGGGAGAGTGAAGTCACGTTTGAGAGACAGTCATCAAGAACACCACTCGTATCATATCGTTGCTGTGCTATGGATTATGCATGTCGCTGCTGAATCGACAGAGCTGGCTGAGAGCGTTGTCTGGTGGCGTATGAACACGTGTCCTCAACCTATGGTTGCCTTAGTTAAGATTTTACCATCATGCATTATTATTTTTTCAAATTAACTAATGCACTCTTGGTACAAAATGCTACTGGTCAACACCACAATGAGTGTCCTAATGAAATACTGTAAGTGGAATTGGCAATACATACATTATACATGACCACTTTATCATTATTATTATTGTTAAGCAGCTGGAGTAACATATTTTACGCATTGTCTACAGCACATTAGGATTGCTAAAGCAATAACTGTAAATGACTGAAATGTACTTTACAGTTGGGAGCTAAGGCAAAATAGTATTGGCCTGGTATAGCTTTAATTAATTAATGGGCAATCTCTTACAAGACTTTGTATTATTGGTGTTCTCATATAAAATAATGTATTCTGATACTTTTACTACAGGGTATGCATAACTTATGTTTACATATGGATTGAAGTTCTAAGTATAGATTATCTGTGTTATTTTTAAACATACTCAACTTAGTTCTGCATGAAACGGTATTAAAGTCATCCATATATTATGATGACTCTAATTGCCGGGATAGTATCCAGCAACAACATACCTCGTTGTTCACATTGTTTGTCAGGGGTTGGGAAGTACTGTTCAGCTGGGAGTGCCATATCGCATTTTGTAGATGTCCTACATCTGCATCTACATCCATACTTCGCAAGCCACCTGACGGTGTGTGGCGGAGGGTACCTTGAGTACCTCTATCGGTTCTCCCTTCTATTCCAGTCTCGTATTGTTCGTGGAAAGAAGGATTGTCGGTATGCCTCTATATGGGCTCTATTCTCGCTGATTTTATCCTCATGGTCTCTTCGCGAGATATACGTAGGAGGGAGCAATATACTGCTTTACTCCTCGGTGAAGGTATGTTATCGAAACTTCAACATAAGACCGTACCTAGCTACTGAGCGTCTCTCCTGCAGAGTCTTCCACTGGAGTTTATGTATCATCTCTGTAGCGCTTTCGCGATTACTAGATGATCCTGTAGCGAAGCGCGCTGCTATCCATTGGATCTGCCCTATCTCTTTTATCAACCCTATCTGGTATGGATCCCACACCGGTGAGCAGTATTCAAGCAATGGGCAACACGTGTACTGTAACCTACTTCCTTTGTTTTCCGACTGCATTTCTTTGGGATTCTTCCAATGAATCTCAGTCTGGCATCTATTTTACCGACGATTAATTTTGCGTGGTCATTCCAGCTAATACCATAATAAATGCAGTGTGTGGCAGGTATAAGTGCAAATATTTCAAATGGTGACTGAGGATGGTGTCCTAAACAACACTAAATCAATATTTCCTTCGTTTACAGACTAATGAGTATAGACTTTATAAGTTGTATGTTTGTAGGTTGGTTAATACCTTCAAGTATATGTGGAAAGAGCATGCCATTAATATCTATTTTCCCCTGGGTAGCAGGTGAGGTGTTGAAGTGTGGGTATATAGACACAAAACGGTAAAACCATCCTGACAGGCATAGTCCTCTTACCGGTGCAGTTCGACCGTGGAGAAACCAACAGGTGGTAAAAATTGTGATGTGTTTGTGGGAAGACTGTTTGATGCAGAGAAAAAAAACAAGCACAGTGATAATAAGGCACCATGTTTAAAAGTATCTGAACTTGTATCCGTTACACACAGTATATGTCGATAATTTTCCTCACTGAGTATTAGTTTGGTTTGTAGCGTAACGGCATGCACATAGAACACAGAAGAAGAAAAAGATATGGAAGTTGCTTGTCGTGGCTCGATCCACTACCGTACAATACCATCGGGGTAGTCGTTCTGCAGTAAACACAAAATTGTGTAATTGGGCTAGGAATTAACAGTCTGATTGTAAGTCAAATCTTATTTAGAAAGTATGACAGGATGATCATGAGACTGGAAGTGCTGTTGTCTTTGCTTTAATCCTAAGGTATTTTTAATCTTCATCAACAAGAGACCTAAAATTGGTGAGACTATAATACTAGGAAACAAGTTTATTATTTACCGATATGAACTCACAACTAAGGTTGGCAAAAGCTCCACCTTGCCAGAGGTGTTTACTAGCTTGAAGAATATTGAAAAATCTAGTTAGATTCATTGTCTCCACAACGGTACATCTGAGCATACCATGAATAGCTATACTTCCTCGGAACAAAGGAGAGGCCTGACTCTTGGGCTGGCATAAATACAGAAAAAACTTCATATTCCTGATACCTCAAGGAACCAATGTGTCGAGCAGACTTATGTTATTCCGTATTCAATGTACACTCTTTGACATAAAACTTGACCGGCGGCCGGCCGCTTCAGAGGCTAAGTCCGCGCCGATCGCGACATGGGACAAAGAAACTGGCCAACTCGCTAATTCTCTAAGTCCGATTATCTGCACAATCTGGCAACACTGTAGACTGCGGCACTTCCTGGAGGAAAACTTGTCCCAAGATAGAGAGACTCTAGGCTGATTACGCCTGTGGTCTAGCGGTAGCGTGCGTTGTTTCTGTTCATAATGTCAGTGGATCGAGAGCAGCTGGCATAAAATATTTTTATAGCCTCTTCTGTCTGAATGCTGAAGACGTGAATGTAATGGTAGCGCAGATTCAATCTATTTCGCTTTGTGACACACCGATATCAAAATTTTATCTAGTAACGATTTTGCGGCAGATTTCCTGCAGACTGTCCTCCTCTGGACGCCGTATGCGGCAAAGCTCCGGGATCCATTTGCTGGCTACTGGCAGCGGCCGTGGCGACAGCAGCGGCGCTGCACTCCCCCGTTCTTTATCGAAAGCGCCTGCTACCGCTCATCGCTTTTGATGATTTAAAACGCTTTATTATTAAATGTTGCTCCACAGAAAATTTCTACAATTTCCATTCACGCTCAAAAGCAACGGAGACAGACGCCCTGATTAGTAGGCGGGTAATCGGCAAGAGCTGAGTATGGCCCGAAATTAATTTTATAGACTGGGACGAAATTAAACCACCTCACTACATTCGATGAATTTATAAATGCTTCATACCTCGTTTCTTTTCCTTTCAAACTTAATTATTTGTGCAACTTTTGGTCAATGTTTGGATGTTTTCGTCAAGCCAGAGTGAGCGTCTGTGGTGTAAAGTGTATTACAGTTCTTGTTTCATTCCTTATGGTAAGTCTATGCGATAAACTGTGTGAATACCTTGCAATGCATGCTCTGTAGCAGTGCAGGCACACTGCACATTTGGAGTTCCATGTATGGGTTCATGAAGTATTTATTGTTGATCGGAAGTGATAGTTAAGGTCATCAGATTTAAACCAGAAAAATTTGTCGTTTTGAAGGTTTCAGAGAACGGAAAGGAATTGCTAACGCCGGTGTTAGAAAACGTCTACAGTTAAACGCTATTGCAAAAATTTAGAAGATGTGAACTATATTAATGAACATGTGCACTTCATAAACAACCTTCTGACATGTTAGACCTATATGACGAACAAAGCTCAAATTTATATCGTTGACAGTCGGTTTGAATCTTTTCAGGACCTATTTTACAGTGAAGCACCTTGGAATTTGCAAAGCAGAAATCCATGATATTAACTTAATTTACTAAGTCGAAATCGGACGAAGATTGATGTTTAAAGGCATTCTTCAGATTTCGCATAAGAAATTTTTACTAGCAGTTTGCAACTCCATTAATTAAAATGGAAAATAAAAGGTTTTAGTCAGCGGCTTCTACCGTGATTCGAACTTATAGTACAAGCACTGCAACGCACAAGGGAACCTCTGAGCTAACGACACACTGGCGGCCAGGGGCGGACTATAGTCACTGCGATGTTGCCTGAGCCTCAAAACGCAACCTTAAACACAGAAACAGAGGAGGTGGAGATTACTGTTTTAACGTCCCGTCGACAACGATGTCATTAGAGACGGAGCACAAGCTCGGATTAGGGAAGGATGGGGAAGGAAATCGGCCGTGCCCTTCCTAAGGAACCATCCCGGCATTTGCCTGAAGCGATTTAGGGAAATCATTGAAAACCTAAATCAGGATGGCCAGGCGCGGGATTGCACCATCGTCCTCCCGAATGCACACACAAACAGGTGTTACTTATGTGAAGAACGCCGTTCTTGGAGTCCAGAAATTAAATATACTTTCTAATTGTGTCATCTTGCAGTGGATTATATCGTACGAGTCTTCGATGTGGAAAACGAATGTTAAGTGAATTTAGCGAGGTAACGCCGACCTACACCCGGAAGTAAATGCACTATCAGAGTGTTGACAAATACTTGCTACGACGCTGCCATTTCTCGGCTCTCTGACGAGGCAGCTCTTCAGCGAAATGCTTGCCGTGATTCTCCGATACGGTTCTTCAGAGTGGAGACGCGCGCGCACGTTTGGTTTTTATGCGGCGTTCTCCCCTGGTGGTTTCTGACGTCGCCTTGTGGGCTATGTATACATATGAGACATTCAATTATCATTAATCCAGAATGATACAAGTTTCAGCTTCCGGCGTGGAAGAAGGCTGTTGACGCCGACATTATATCATTTCAACGTAGGGAAAGCAAAACGGCTCATTCAATGTTTCTCATTCAACATAAAGCATGTGAGATAAATTTCCGTAACGTTCATAATCATCTAAAAATACAAACGAAGTAAAAATACACCGGAATCTTATTCGAATTGAATATAATGTAAGATACCAAACGCTTTGCACCTCGATGTCGAATTTGTCCACTTGCAATCGTTTGCAGCATGCACATAGATTGTCATGATTACCGCGAGAATGAAGAAATATGTTGGTAAGGATGGAAGCAAGAAGAGACGCAGTCAACAAATATTCTATTCCTCATGGCATTCATTTCATTTGACACGTAAGAAGAGGTAAAGCGGGAATTTACTTTCGTTAACACGAAAGATATGCCGCACATATTGATAACGAGGAAGTCTGCGTCTTCATACGTTTCCTCCTTGAAATCTGTATGTTCTATTATATACTAAGTAGCCCGATCATTGTTTCAGTAATGTTACCCTCTTGTTTGACCCCGTAACGATGAACAGATTCCAAATGCATGTCTCTGCGTGAAAGTAGCTGTTCGAACCCTTCCTGGGTTGTTTTTTGTGTTTTATTGCTTGGAATTCCTGAAGCAGACCACTGTGCCTTCCCCCCTCGTGGGTTAGGTCTCAAAACTAAACCGCTTTGTATCCAATGGCATAATTTATTCATACAGCATCAGCATAAGACTCTTGCGAGTGAGAGAATGACAATAACAATCGTAACAAGAACAAGCAAATAATGAATGATGTTTATTCCAACGCAGAAAGAGAATGGCTTTAAATATAAAAATCTATATCTATATCCATATCTATTGATCTTCGAGTTGGCACAATGAAAATATATTCTTAGCATTTAGTTACTGAATTTAGTTCTGGATGTTTGCAGAGAAAAGGAAAAGTCGGTACTTCTCGCTAGTGTAATATAATGTGAACCAGCAACTACCCTTTCCTTAGAACACGACTCAAGCAGGTCCTCAAGTAGGCACTGCTGCACTCTGTTCCCTGACATTGCTCTGATGACGGTTAATGCAGATGGTTCCGATTATGAAATACAAAACGTATTGCAGGTTAGTTCCTAGGATAGTAACATTAAATTTGCGTTGTAGACGGCACATGAACGTGACGACTATCCATATTACTCATCAATATAAAAAGACAGTATTTTGGGAATTTAGCAGGATTACTCAAAATGAATTCTGAAATTGGGTGACTGACCGCACAGGTGCTAAACGTCGTCAAGAGTATACGATGTCCTAATCGCATTAGGAATATGAAGATCGTCTTCGACAGCTCGCAACTTTCACATAGCTAACCCCACCCTACTCCAGACAGCTCTCGGTGGAGTTGCACTACGTTGCCGATGTTATGGAAGGCCTTCAAACCGACAACAGACCACATATTGAAAAATACAAGCGAATTCTCTTGCAGCGTAAGCTTATTGTAACTAATCTAAAAATTATTGGAGAGGAACATTGTCCTATTCAAAAAAGTAAAATGTTACACACTGTTGACGTCAAACGGACATTATCTATGTCCTGTCTTGTGTCCTACTCATCTATAATATCAAGTGTACTATGAAAATGATTATATATAATGGATTATAAGGTAATGCATTGATACCAGATGGTGGGGGCCGGCCGATGTGGCCGTGCGGTTCTAGGCGCTTCAGTCTGGAACCGCGTGACCGCTACGGTCGCAGGTTCGAATCCTGTCTCGGGCATGGATGTGTGTGATGTCCTTAGGTTAGTTAGGTTTAAGTAGTTCTAAGTTCTAGGGGACTGATGACCTTAGAAGTTAAGTCCCATGGTGCTCAGAGCCATTTGAACCATTTAACACAAAATGACATTAAAAATTTAAGTTATTCACGAGCAGCTAGTTGAGAATATGTATGAACATTAAATGACACGACGAACCGTCATGTTCTGCATATGGATTCAAACCCAGCTCATGCAGACTAAGCAAAGATTTCGTGACTGACGGAAACTAACAGTCATTCCTGATTAGGCATACAGAGAGTGATATACCTCGATTTTAGACAGTATCAGTTAGCAAATATCAACTTTAAATTGCATAACGCAAACATTTTTAACAGACGCGAATTCCTACCCAGCATCTATTGTCCCTGTTAACGAACTACGAGAGATGTTAAATATTGCTTCTTCACAAGTAACTTACTTGAAATGCCGTGAGGTAAAGCTGTGTGTTGGACACGGATTCGAACCCGGAACCTAATCGGATTGCTATCGAAGCACAGTCAAATGTGACATATCGGAATTTCGCGGCAGTAACTAGATGTTATAACTGAAATGACGAGACGAAAAATTAATTTTTTCCTTCCCAGGACTCCAACCCGGCACCTATCGCTGTTATATTCTAGAGAAAACTAACGTTAAATATGGGTTTGTTGCACCAGCAGTGACATGTGAGCATGTTTGAACTGAAATAATATGACGAAGAGTTCAGCGCTCACTGGGAATAGAGCCCCACACATATCGTTGTTGACTACACACAAAGAGACGTCAGCTACCGAATTTTTCTCCACCAGCTGCTCAGAATAGCATCTTGAACTTACAGTCATCTCGCAAATAGTTCTGTGTCTCACTGGGAGTTAAAAACGTCAGATATCGTTAGTGTGACAGCGAATGAAAATACATTAAAAATCAAAATTATTATCCACCAGCAGACAGGTGTTCTCATGCTAGAGCTTGATAATACATAATTAAATCTTTAGTGCCGGGCCAGGATTCGATCCCATTCACGCATAATATGTGAAGGTGTTGAGGAATCTGCAGTTTTGAATAAACAACAAATTGTAGCCGAGCTGTATTGCCACGAAGGGATCAAATTCCGCGTTAAGGGCGGTCTGAGTTGCATTCCCAGTTCAGAACCAATTTTATCGACATACAGAAGCTCAAATAAAAGATGGAATAAGTGTCCTGTGACCATACATAGCGTTTGTGTCGTCACTTGAAATAAATAACTAGTATAAGAAAGGTTACTGGTGGTAGAGTTTCTACATGTCGCCACTCCAGACTTTATTGTGGTTCAACCTACCGTCTACTTGGTAAAGAAGGAATATCATCTTTAATGTGAATTTTCTGACCATGCAGCCATTATATCTCCTTCACTTGGTGTAGCCAGGAGAGAATGGAATCTGTCTCTCCCTATCTAAAATCATTGACAGAAGTGGGAATCGAACCCAGACCATAGGTATAACAACCTACCATCCGTCCAACAGACCACGAAATCCTCTTCTCTGCGAGTCATTTTTCTATCGTAACGCAGTTGTGCCACACTGGATGAGAATTCTGACACACAGGCTCCCTGTAGTAATTTGCAGCATGTTCAGTAAATTCATTTACTTGGTTGACCGAATCACCATGAACTAGCTGCCTCGGCTACCCAGTGCATACATTCGACTATTTTGTAATCACAGAAATAAAATCACGTTACTGCCACCTACACACAACTGCCAACATTGTAGGATGCAGAAGTTTAAATAAGAAGTGTTCCTTTTCACTTGAGCTATTCTATTGCGCTATCTGTTACTAGAAAACGTCGTTCAGTCCAAAAGAAAAGCTGTAACTGTTTGTCTCTCAGAAGTCAAGACATGGCCATATGCATAATCTCACAGTGCTGTGGAATCCAAAAGTTCTGAAGGAATAGTTGCTGAGCTCTGGAGCTGTTGTAGTTCCGTGTCAGCTTGTAGCATAGATAAGATGTCGCGAGTTCGAATACATTCAGTGCTACATTTTTTAAAACGCAATTCTGCTCTCTGCTGAAGTTATCAATCTAATGGAACTTTGAACAAATTCCCTTCACTTCTCAACCCAAAGTAGTCGCATGTGGAAAAAGGACTAACTACTGTGACATTTTGTCCTATTCAGGTTTAATAGACAGCAGGCAGCAGATGCATCTCGAAGATGTGCAGGGAGAGCGCATCGTGCCATAATATGTCAGAAAAGTATTTTCTACATTAGCCGTCGTGTGGTAGTGATATTTTATTCTTCTTCAAACTTTGATTGACAGCTTTAACTCAGAACAAATTTTCTACATGCATGTAATCAATAAACTGCATGTGCATTGTCAGACTGTCATAGGTAACATCAGAGAATTCGCATATATCGTTGATGATTAATTTCTCTCTCATGTTTACTATTGTTTTAACAACACTAAAGGAAACCTTACGAAAATTGTGCACTGTATTATAAGAAATGAAATAAAACTAACGATGATAACCTTACGACGAAAGTATCTGTACACAAGCATGCCTCTATCGACACGAATTAGTAAAATACTACTCACTTAGATTTTGATAGGGTCTGTGTTTAATTGGTATGCTGTGTCATACTCAAGAGGTATGCAAATGTGGCATTTCATAAATATAGTTACGTATTCCTAGAAACCCAAAATTCGCTTGTCAGCAGCGGAAAGAGGCGTTACCTGTTGTGCAGCATTGTAAGTTTTTCAACATTGCACTATGAGCTGAAAGCATTTTCTTACGATTTCCGTATTGATGTTTGATCTGACTGCTTGTAGCTCTTTCACAGAAGGGATAAAAACGTTTCAGTCAGTGAGACTGGAACTGCGAACCGTAACAGACGCTGTTTCACATGTCAGCACGTTACCACAGAGCTGGCGAGGGGGTATGGGTCTCAGCTTCCTATTACGACGGCAATAGTAACTAGAACTCGTAAACCGCTATTTAAAGGTCGAGATTAGTTGCGATTTCCACCTGCAACGACTTTCTTGGGCTGAAAACCGTAAATTTTCAATCTTTTGTTACCCTTCAAGCTATAATAACTCAGATTATTCAATGGAAATGACAGGTAAAATCAAGTGAACTTTGAGGCTTAATTCCGTGCACACCAGGAAGTAACTCGTCGATCACAGAGTTGCCAAACATACGTTGCCTTGTTGCCAAATCTCAGTTACAGTACCAGCAGGAAGAAGACGAACCGATGTGATCCTACAGCGGTCTGGGAAGTGACCATAGCTGGTGTCTCCAAGTCGCGGCTGCTACGGCCTGGAATACGTAATGCGTCTGATTCGCTTTCTGTAACTAGGTTTAGGGACTGGAGCGTAGTTACTAATAATACTCAGAACTGACTGCAAACTGAGCATCATAAATCAGTAACTCTCATTGTTGTTTTTATATTTCTTTCGTAAGTGCACTCAAAACTAAGAAAGTCATTCACAGGCGTTTTCCTGCCTCGCCGATAGTCGAGCAGAACATACAAATAAAAATAAAAAAGAATGTGTGTGTGTGTGTGTGTGTGTGTGTGTGTGTGTGTGTGTGAGAGAGAGAGAGAGAGAGAGAGAGAGAGAGAGGGAGAGAGAAATAAAAAGCAATGAGAGAGTGTGTAAAAAATTGTTGTAAAGAAATTGAATCATGGTATTTAAAGAAATCTTTCATTAAAATGACACGTTCCACATCATTACGAAATGTCGTATTCATGATCTATGGAACAAGAGTTAATCTAATGTAATGTAATCTAATCTAATCACATCATATTGATTATTAGCCATGAAGAGTCATGAACTACCGAAAGTTTTGCCAATACCAGTAACCAAATCTAAACTTGAAAATAAAAGACGACAATTTTTGTAATAAACCGTGACTCCTATCAAGACCCTTTCATCCCTGTTATCTAACCACGAAAGATGTCTGATATACCTCCATTCTGAAGTAACAAAGTGTGCATGCATTTAAAGATGAAGTGCATGATGTGAAGTTCTGTGACGGAGATACGAACCCAACACGTAATCCGATTGTTAACTAAGAAAAATCAAATGTTACGTATCGGTTTTTCTTACGAGCCGCTAGGTGTCTGAATCTAAAATAAGGATACAAACTTTTGTGCCTAAGCGACAATCGAACTGCACACCTACCGCGCATCCACGAATATAGCTTAAGTATCAGTTGCTTACTCATGAACAGTAAGATGTGTGCGTGTTTGACCAGAAATAACGACACCTGTTGCGATTGTTGGCAACACATGAACAGACATTGAAATTGCGCGTTAATTTTCACTAGCAGGTGGGTGTGCACTTGATAAAGCTAGAAATGAAATTATGAATATTTTTGTACTGGATCAGGTTTCAGACCCACATACTTACCTTTGGAAGAGAGCTAGAGAAGATTGCAGTCTTGGGAAAAGGAACGAAATGACTGAACTATACTGTTCCGAGAGATTCAGATCCTCGAAAGAGGAGATACGAATTCGAATCACAGTCCAGCACCAAATTTTTAAACGTCTCTAGTTCAATCAAGTACAAGTAAAATAAGAGCCCTGTCCCTTTAAATGGCTATCGGTTCATCAAAGAAAATAAAATTTTATAATGTAAGTAAGTTTACTGGCGACTGTATTTCTGTTTACCATGACTTCCGCTTTGTCTTTTCCCAACGAAAATTGGCTCTGCTCAGTTGGTTATGAAGGAACGTGATGTTTAATGCGGATTCTGGATTATAACGTCTTTCTCTTGAGGTTACCAGAGGTAAAATAAATCTGTTTGTGCCTCTTAAAAGTAAATGCCTGAACCCACGCATTGCACCTGTGATAGCTCGTTCCACCAGACCATTGTGGCCACATTACCCAGCCCCAGGAGTGTGCTGTAACGGATGATGTGCTTAGCTTACAAAATTAGTCACGGTGGAAAAAATGCGAGTCTATTAAATGGTCAAGTAGAAGCAAACTTCTGACGCAGAGATTATGCTATTCTCATGTCAGCGGGATGTAAAGACTCTTCTAGGCATCATAGGCTGGATGTGAAGCCATTTTGATTTTTCACAAATTCAGCAAATTTATTACAAAAATTGTCGTCTTTTATTTTCAAGTTTAGATTTGGTTACTGGTATTGGCAAAACTTTCGGTAGTTCATGACTCTTCATGGCTAATAATCAATATGATGTGATTAGATTAGATTACATTACATTAGATTAACTCTTGTTCCATAGATCATGAATACGACATTTCGTAATGATGTGGAACGTGTCATTTTAATGAAAGATTTCTTTAAATACCATGATTCAATTTCTTTACAACAATTTTTTACACACTCTCTCATTGCTTTTTATTTCTCTCTCCCTCTCTCTCTCTCTCTCTCTCTCTCTCTCTCACACACACACACACACACACACACACACACACACACACACATTCTTTTTTATTTTTATTTGTATGTTCTGCTCGACTATCGGCGAGGCAGGAAAACGCCTGTGAATGACTTTCTTAGTTTTGAGTGCACTTACGAAAGAAATATAAAAACAACAATGAGAGTTACTGATTTATGATGCTCAGTTTGCAGTCAGTTCTGAGTATTATTAGTAACTACGCTCCAGTCCCTAAACCTAGTTACAGAAAGCGAATCAGACGCATTACGTATTCCAGGCCGTAGCAGCCGCGACTTGGAGACACCAGCTATGGTCACTTCCCAGACCGCTGTAGGATCACATCGGTTCGTCTTCTTCCTGCTGGTACTGTAACTGAGATTTGGCAACAAGGCAACGTATGTTTGGCAACTCTGTGATCGACGAGTTACTTCCTGGTGTGCACGGAATTAAGCCTCAAAGTTCACTTGATTTTACCTGTCATTTCCATTGAATAATCTGAGTTATTATAGCTTGAAGGGTAACAAAAGATTGAAAATTTACGGTTTTCAGCCCAAGAAAGTCGTTGCAGGTGGAAATCGCAACTAATCTCGACCTTTAAATAGCGGTTTACGAGTTCTAGTTACTATTGCCGTCGTAATAGGAAGCTGAGACCCATACCCCCTCGCCAGCTCTGTGGTAACGTGCTGACATGTGAAACAGCGTCTGTTACGGTTCGCAGTTCCAGTCTCACTGACTGAAACGTTTTTATCCCTTCTGTGAAAGAGCTACAAGCAGTCAGATCAAACATCAATACGGAAATCGTAAGAAAATGCTTTCAGCTCATAGTGCAATGTTGAAAAACTTACAATGCTGCACAACAGGTAACGCCTCTTTCCGCTGCTGACAAGCGAATTTTGGGTTTCTAGGAATACGTAACTATATTTATGAAATGCCACGTTTGCATACCTCTTGAGTATGACACAGCATACCAATTAAACACAGACCCTATCAAAATCTAAGTGAGTAGTATTTTACTAATTCGTGTCGATAGAGGCATGCTTGTGTACAGATACTTTCGTCGTAAGGTTATCATCGTTAGTTTTATTTCATTTCTTATAATACAGTGCACAATTTTCGTAAGGTTTCCTTTAGTGTTGTTAAAACAATAGTAAACATGAGAGAGAAATTAATCATCAACGATATATGCGAATTCTCTGATGTTACCTATGACAGTCTGACAATGCACATGCAGTTTATTGATTACATGCATGTAGAAAATTTGTTCTGAGTTAAAGCTGTCAATCAAAGTTTGAAGAAGAATAAAATATCACTACCACACGACGGCTAATGTAGAAAATACTTTTCTGACATATTATGGCACGATGCGCTCTCCCTGCACATCTTCGAGATGCATCTGCTGCCTGCTGTCTATTAAACCTGAATAGGACAAAATGTCACAGTAGTTAGTCCTTTTTCCACATGCGACTACTTTGGGTTGAGAAGTGAAGGGAATTTGTTCAAAGTTCCATTAGATTGATAACTTCAGCAGAGAGCAGAATTGCGTTTTAAAAAATGTAGCACTGAATGTATTCGAACTCGCGACATCTTATCTATGCTACAAGCTGACACGGAACTACAACAGCTCCAGAGCTCAGCAACTATTCCTTCAGAACTTTTGGATTCCACAGCACTGTGAGATTATGCATATGGCCATGTCTTGACTTCTGAGAGACAAACAGTTACAGCTTTTCTTTTGGACTGAACGACGTTTTCTAGTAACAGATAGCGCAATAGAATAGCTCAAGTGAAAAGGAACACTTCTTATTTAAACTTCTGCATCCTACAATGTTGGCAGTTGTGTGTAGGTGGCAGTAACGTGATTTTATTTCTGTGATTACAAAATAGTCGAATGTATGCACTGGGTAGCCGAGGCAGCTAGTTCATGGTGATTCGGTCAACCAAGTAAATGAATTTACTGAACATGCTGCAAATTACTACAGGGAGCCTGTGTGTCAGAATTCTCATCCAGTGTGGCACAACTGCGTTACGATAGAAAAATGACTCGCAGAGAAGAGGATTTCGTGGTCTGTTGGACGGATGGTAGGTTGTTATACCTATGGTCTGGGTTCGATTCCCACTTCTGTCAATGATTTTAGATAGGGAGAGACAGATTCCATTCTCTCCTGGCTACACCAAGTGAAGGAGATATAATGGCTGCATGGTCAGAAAATTCACATTAAAGATGATATTCCTTCTTTACCAAGTAGACGGTAGGTTGAACCACAATAAAGTCTGGAGTGGCGACATGTAGAAACTCTACCACCAGTAACCTTTCTTATACTAGTTATTTATTTCAAGTGACGACACAAACGCTATGTATGGTCACAGGACACTTATTCCATCTTTTATTTGAGCTTCTGTATGTCGATAAAATTGGTTCTGAACTGGGAATGCAACTCAGACCGCCCTTAACGCGGAATTTGATCCCTTCGTGGCAATACAGCTCGGCTACAATTTGTTGTTTGTTCAAAACTGCAGATTCCTCAACACCTTCACATATTATGCGTGAATGGGATCGAATCCTGGCCCGGCACTAAAGATTTAATTATGTATTATCAAGCTCTAGCATGAGAACACCTGTCTGCTGGTGGATAATAATTTTGATTTTTAATGTATTTTCATTCGCTGTCACACTAACGATATCTGACGTTTTTAACTCCCAGTGAGACACAGAACTATTTGCGAGATGACTGTAAGTTCAAGATGCTATTCAGAGCAGCTGGTGGAGAAAAATTCGGTAGCTGACGTCTCTTTGTGTGTAGTCAACAACGATATGTGTGGGGCTCTATTCCCAGTGAGCGCTGAACTCTTCGTCATATTATTTCAGTTCAAACATGCTCACATGTCACTGCTGGTGCAACAAACCCATATTTAACGTTAGTTTTCTCTAGAATATAACAGCGATAGGTGCCGGGTTGGAGTCCTGGGAAGGAAAAAATTAATTTTTCGTCTCGTCATTTCAGTTATAACATCTAGTTACTGCCGCGAAATTCCGATATGTCACATTTGACTGTGCTTCGATAGCAATCCGATTAGGTTCCGGGTTCGAATCCGTGTCCAACACACAGCTTTACCTCACGGCATTTCAAGTAAGTTACTTGTGAAGAAGCAATATTTAACATCTCTCGTAGTTCGTTAACAGGGACAATAGATGCTGGGTAGGAATTCGCGTCTGTTAAAAATGTTTGCGTTATGCAATTTAAAGTTGATATTTGCTAACTGATACTGTCTAAAATCGAGGTATATCACTCTCTGTATGCCTAATCAGGAATGACTGTTAGTTTCCGTCAGTCACGAAATCTTTGCTTAGTCTGCATGAGCTGGGTTTGAATCCATATGCAGAACATGACGGTTCGTCGTGTCATTTAATGTTCATACATATTCTCAACTAGCTGCTCGTGAATAACTTAAATTTTTAATGTCATTTTGTGTTAAATGGTTCAAATGGCTCTGAGCACCATGGGACTTAACTTCTAAGGTCATCAGTCCCCTAGAACTTAGAACTACTTAAACCTAACTAACCTAAGGACATCACACACATCCATGCCCGAGACAGGATTCGAACCTGCGACCGTAGCGGTCACGCGGTTCCAGACTGAAGCGCCTAGAACCGCACGGCCACATCGGCCGGCCCCCACCATCTGGTATCAATGCATTACCTTATAATCCATTATATATAATCATTTTCATAGTACACTTGATATTATAGATGAGTAGGACACAAGACAGGACATAGATAATGTCCGTTTGACGTCAACAGTGTGTAACATTTTACTTTTTTGAATAGGACAATGTTCCTCTCCAATAATTTTTAGATTAGTTACAATAAGCTTACGCTGCAAGAGAATTCGCTTGTATTTTTCAATATGTGGTCTGTTGTCGGTTTGAAGGCCTTCCATAACATCGGCAACGTAGTGCAACTCCACCGAGAGCTGTCTGGAGTAGGGTGGGGTTAGCTATGTGAAAGTTGCGAGCTGTCGAAGACGATCTTCATATTCCTAATGCGATTAGGACATCGTATACTCTTGACGACGTTTAGCACCTGTGCGGTCAGTCACCCAATTTCAGAATTCATTTTGAGTAATCCTGCTAAATTCCCAAAATACTGTCTTTTTATATTGATGAGTAATATGGATAGTCGTCACGTTCATGTGCCGTCTACAACGCAAATTTAATGTTACTATCCTAGGAACTAACCTGCAATACGTTTTGTATTTCATAATCGGAACCATCTGCATTAACCGTCATCAGAGCAATGTCAGGGAACAGAGTGCAGCAGTGCCTACTTGAGGACCTGCTTGAGTCGTGTTCTAAGGAAAGGGTAGTTGCTGGTTCACATTATATTACACTAGCGAGAAGTACCGACTTTTCCTTTTCTCTGCAAACATCCAGAACTAAATTCAGTAACTAAATGCTAAGAATATATTTTCATTGTGCCAACTCGAAGATCAATAGATATGGATATAGATATAGATTTTTATATTTAAAGCCATTCTCTTTCTGCGTTGGAATAAACATCATTCATTATTTGCTTGTTCTTGTTACGATTGTTATTGTCATTCTCTCACTCGCAAGAGTCTTATGCTGATGCTGTATGAATAAATTATGCCATTGGATACAAAGCGGTTTAGTTTTGAGACCTAACCCACGAGGGGGGAAGGCACAGTGGTCTGCTTCAGGAATTCCAAGCAATAAAACACAAAAAACAACCCAGGAAGGGTTCGAACAGCTACTTTCACGCAGAGACATGCATTTGGAATCTGTTCATCGTTACGGGGTCAAACAAGAGGGTAACATTACTGAAACAATGATCGGGCTACTTAGTATATAATAGAACATACAGATTTCAAGGAGGAAACGTATGAAGACGCAGACTTCCTCGTTATCAATATGTGCGGCATATCTTTCGTGTTAACGAAAGTAAATTCCCGCTTTACCTCTTCTTACGTGTCAAATGAAATGAATGCCATGAGGAATAGAATATTTGTTGACTGCGTCTCTTCTTGCTTCCATCCTTACCAACATATTTCTTCATTCTCGCGGTAATCATGACAATCTATGTGCATGCTGCAAACGATTGCAAGTGGACAAATTCGACATCGAGGTGCAAAGCGTTTGGTATCTTACATTATATTCAATTCGAATAAGATTCCGGTGTATTTTTACTTCGTTTGTATTTTTAGATGATTATGAACGTTACGGAAATTTATCTCACATGCTTTATGTTGAATGAGAAACATTGAATGAGCCGTTTTGCTTTCCCTACGTTGAAATGATATAATGTCGGCGTCAACAGCCTTCTTCCACGCCGGAAGCTGAAACTTGTATCATTCTGGATTAATGATAATTGAATGTCTCATATGTATACATAGCCCACAAGGCGACGTCAGAAACCACCAGGGGAGAACGCCGCATAAAAACCAAACGTGCGCGCGCGTCTCCACTCTGAAGAACCGTATCGGAGAATCACGGCAAGCATTTCGCTGAAGAGCTGCCTCGTCAGAGAGCCGAGAAATGGCAGCGTCGTAGCAAGTATTTGTCAACACTCTGATAGTGCATTTACTTCCGGGTGTAGGTCGGCGTTACCTCGCTAAATTCACTTAACATTCGTTTTCCACATCGAAGACTCGTACGATATAATCCACTGCAAGATGACACAATTAGAAAGTATATTTAATTTCTGGACTCCAAGAACGGCGTTCTTCACATAAGTAACACCTGTTTGTGTGTGCATTCGGGAGGACGATGGTGCAATCCCGCGCCTGGCCATCCTGATTTAGGTTTTCAATGATTTCCCTAAATCGCTTCAGGCAAATGCCGGGATGGTTCCTTAGGAAGGGCACGGCCGATTTCCTTCCCCATCCTTCCCTAATCCGAGCTTGTGCTCCGTCTCTAATGACATCGTTGTCGACGGGACGTTAAAACAGTAATCTCCACCTCCTCTGTTTCTGTGTTTAAGGTTGCGTTTTGAGGCTCAGGCAACATCGCAGTGACTATAGTCCGCCCCTGGCCGCCAGTGTGTCGTTAGCTCAGAGGTTCCCTTGTGCGTTGCAGTGCTTGTACTATAAGTTCGAATCACGGTAGAAGCCGCTGACTAAAACCTTTTATTTTCCATTTTAATTAATGGAGTTGCAAACTGCTAGTAAAAATTTCTTATGCGAAATCTGAAGAATGCCTTTAAACATCAATCTTCGTCCGATTTCGACTTAGTAAATTAAGTTAATATCATGGATTTCTGCTTTGCAAATTCCAAGGTGCTTCACTGTAAAATAGGTCCTGAAAAGATTCAAACCGACTGTCAACGATATAAATTTGAGCTTTGTTCGTCATATAGGTCTAACATGTCAGAAGGTTGTTTATGAAGTGCACATGTTCATTAATATAGTTCACATCTTCTAAATTTTTGCAATAGCGTTTAACTGTAGACGTTTTCTAACACCGGCGTTAGCAATTCCTTTCCGTTCTCTGAAACCTTCAAAACGACAAATTTTTCTGGTTTAAATCTGATGACCTTAACTATCACTTCCGATCAACAATAAATACTTCATGAACCCATACATGGAACTCCAAATGTGCAGTGTGCCTGCACTGCTACAGAGCATGCATTGCAAGGTATTCACACAGTTTATCGCATAGACTTACCATAAGGAATGAAACAAGAACTGTAATACACTTTACACCACAGACGCTCACTCTGGCTTGACGAAAACATCCAAACATTGACCAAAAGTTGCACAAATAATTAAGTTTGAAAGGAAAAGAAACGAGGTATGAAGCATTTATAAATTCATCGAATGTAGTGAGGTGGTTTAATTTCGTCCCAGTCTATAAAATTAATTTCGGGCCATACTCAGCTCTTGCCGATTACCCGCCTACTAATCAGGGCGTCTGTCTCCGTTGCTTTTGAGCGTGAATGGAAATTGTAGAAATTTTCTGTGGAGCAACATTTAATAATAAAGCGTTTTAAATCATCAAAAGCGATGAGCGGTAGCAGGCGCTTTCGATAAAGAACGGGGGAGTGCAGCGCCGCTGCTGTCGCCACGGCCGCTGCCAGTAGCCAGCAAATGGATCCCGGAGCTTTGCCGCATACGGCGTCCAGAGGAGGACAGTCTGCAGGAAATCTGCCGCAAAATCGTTACTAGATAAAATTTTGATATCGGTGTGTCACAAAGCGAAATAGATTGAATCTGCGCTACCATTACATTCACGTCTTCAGCATTCAGACAGAAGAGGCTATAAAAATATTTTATGCCAGCTGCTCTCGATCCACTGACATTATGAACAGAAACAACGCACGCTACCGCTAGACCACAGGCGTAATCAGCCTAGAGTCTCTCTATCTTGGGACAAGTTTTCCTCCAGGAAGTGCCGCAGTCTACAGTGTTGCCAGATTGTGCAGATAATCGGACTTAGAGAATTAGCGAGTTGGCCAGTTTCTTTGTCCCATGTCGCGATCGGCGCGGACTTAGCCTCTGAAGCGGCCGGCCGCCGGTCAAGTTTTATGTCAAAGAGTGTACATACAGTAAGTGATTCCGAAAATTGTCTACTGGCAAAGTAATATGAGCTTACAAGTCGGTCACATGATCATACGGCCAGTTCTGATCATGACTCTTAAAATTAGAATGTGTATTTATACTCCAGATAACAATAACAATTTACGTGATTGGCAGGTTGGTTCGTGATGCCGTCTTTCACCCATATGTTGGTGCTCATGCCGATCTATCGATACAGACAAGAAAAATAAGAATAGGAGAGGGAGATACGTGTTGAATCATACTGTCAAGAACTTTAAATCTGACGAATTTATTGATGGAAAGAACGTGGAATGTGAAGACGAACGTGGTTATGTATCAAGACATTTCACTCATCCTTACCAACTATGTACCTAATACATGTAACAGTATGATATTGGTAATAAGCCTCTGTAGGAATTTTGTAACCAATCTGGGTCATGTGATCTATAACTGTTCATCACTGGCATACCATGTTTCGTAAAATGATTCGGATTTTCAGGTGTTTTGGTGAAGAATGTGCAACATATAACCATTTGCCGACAAATATGTAATTATGTAGAGGATTGGACATTAAGGGTTTTGCGATTCTCATTATACGGTGGAAAAATGGCAAGGTAGTGCAAAATTTCAAGAAGTTTGTGGTCGGTATGGAGACTGAGTAGCAAGCTTCTAGACTGATGCGTGCTACTATACGAGTGTCTGTACTGTCACAGCCAACCATGTATGTCTTATAAGCCCATCATGTGATCACGGCCACAATTCAGGTTATGTCTCTTAAAACTTTAAAAAAGCATAGAGGCACTACAGATAAAGAAAGCTTGTGTAACGTGATTGGTTGGCTCGTGGTGTCTTTATTTTGTTACATGCATCTGAAACCCTACAACAGATAACATTGTATGGGGATATGATTGTTACACTTCCCCTACGCTGTGCTAATGTCGATATACTGTCATACAATATCCATGACAACCCATCATGATCAGTATACTCCATAATTATTTTCACTTGTACAACACTTTTCGGGAAACGATTCGGATTATCAAACACGTTCATCGTCCTGTATCACATAAAAACAACATCAGAATTCGGGGTCTCCTCGACAACCTGGGACTCTTACCAGGCTGTATTAATAGACGCAAAATTAATTTTCATGCAAACTATTTTATAGATATGATCCCTAACAGGTACTCAACAGAGTGCAAATTGATTTTATCATAAAAAGGACGTGTAGGAGTTTATTTGTTTTTATGTAGTACATTTTTGTAACTAAGACTGTCAATATAATTTTTTAATAATACTGGTGGTTCATGGTGTGAGTTCCTGGTATCATGTCCTAGTTCATGAACCACGGGCAACGTATGAGTGGCCAAGTAAGTGGTCCTGACAGTCGGGATACCAGTTACTTTGGAATAAGGCTGGGCATATCGGTCATATTCTGAGTCGTGGCCACCGTTGCGCTCAGACGGCAAAGACTACCAAATCTACCGGTTAGTCCCTCAACCGTTAGGTGTAAAACTCAATGGGACCCGGGGCAAGTAAAGCTAGCAACCTGCTTCCCTGGTACTATAAATATGATTCTGGCAACAATCAGAGCAAAATGCCTAGGACCTTTGGAGGTGACGGAGTCCCACCTCTAATTGACAAACCACGGACTCCTGAGATACGACTCGGCAAACGAGTGGTAAGAGAATGGGGAGCTATTAATATCAATGGGGGCTACTCTGGGAAGAAGGTAGAGCTGGCAGAGGCTGCAAGTAAGATGGGATTGGACGTTTTAGCTGTTAGTGACATTCGGGTAAGGGGTGAGAAAGAAGAGGAAGTGGGAGAATACAAGGTCTACCGGTCAGGAGTCAAAGCAGGAATAGCACAATGGGGTGTAGGGCTTTTCATCAGGAAAGAAATGGAACCCAGTGTAGTTGTAATAAGGTATGTAAACGAACGACTGATGTGGACAAATTTGACAGTGTCTAGCAAGGAAATTAGGATTGTGTCAGTATATTCGCATTGTGAAGAGACAGATCAAGATAAGATGGATAGTTTTTCTGACGCACTCAGTGATGTAGTTGTAAGAGTAAAGGACAAGGACAGTGTTCTGCTCATGGGTGATTTTAATACCAGGATTGGAAATCGAACAGAAGGGTATGAAAAGGTTATGGGTAAATGTGGAGAGGATATGGAGGCCAACAGGAACGGGAAACAGCTCTTGGATTTCTGTGCCAGTATGGGCTTAGTAATCACAAACTCCTTTTTTAAACATAATAACATTCACCGGTATACTTGGGAAGGCAGGGGAGCCAGATCTGTCATTGACTATATAATAACAGATCAGGAATTCAGGAAGGCTGTGAGGGACACACGTGTATTCAGGAGATTCTTTGATGACACTGATCACTATTTAATCTGCAGTGAAATTGGTATTGTGAGGCCGTAAGTGCAGGAGGTCAGGTACATGTGTAGGAGGATGAGAATGGAGAAACTTCAGGATAAGGAAGTCAGACACAAGTACATAACAGTGATCTCAGAAATGTACCAGTTAGTTGAATGTAGTCAATTGCAGTCACTGGAAAAGGAATGGACAAGGTACAGGGAGACTGTACTAGAAGTGGCCAAAGAATGTCTTGGAACAGTAGCGTGTAAAGGTAGGATGAAGCAAACAGCTTGGTGGAATGACACACTCAAGGCAGCCCGTAAAAGGAAAAGGAAGGCATATCAAAAATGGCTACATACTAGAACTCAGGTAGACAGAGAAAGTTATGTTGAAGAAAGAAACAAAGCCAAACAGATAATTACAGCATCCAAGAAGAAATCTTGGGAGGACTTTGGAAACAGGTTGGAGACCTTGGGTCAAGCTGCTGGAAAACCATTCTGGAGTGTAATTAGCAGTCTTCGAAAGGGAGGTAACAAGGAAATGACAAGTATTTTGGACAGGTCAGGAAAACTGTTGGTGAATCCTGTTGATGCGTTGGGCAGATGCAGGGAATATTTTGAAGAGTTGCTCAATGTAGGTGAAAATACGATCAGTAATGTTTCAGATTTCGATGTACAATGGGACAGGAATGATGCTGGAAATAGAATTACATTTGAGGAAGTGGAGAAAATGGTCAGTAGATTGCAGTGCAATAAAGCGGCAGGGGTGGATGAAATTAAGTCGAAACTCATCAAATACAGTGGAATGTCCGGTCTTAAATGGCTACACAGGATAATTGAAATGGCGTGGGAGTCGGGACAGGTTCCATCAGACTGGACGAAAGCAGTAATCACATCAATCTTTAAACATGGAAACAGAAAAGATTGTAACAACTACAGAGGTATATCTTTGATCAGCGTTGTGGGCAAAATCTTCTCAGGCATTGTTGAAAGGAAAGCGCGAGTATTAGTTGAGGACAAATTGGATGAAAATCAGTGTGGGTTTAGGCCTCTTAGAGGGTGTCAGGACCAGATCTTTAGCTTACGGCAAATAATGGGGAAGTGTTACGAGTGGAACAGGGAATTGTATCTATGTTTCATAGACGTAGAAAAGGCATATGACCGGATTTCTAGGAGGAAGTTATTGTCTGTTCTACAAGATTATGGAATAGGAGGCAAACTTTTGCAAGCAATTAAAGGTCTTTACATGGATAGTCAGGCAGCAGTTTGAGTTGACGGTAAATTGAGTTCATGGCTCAGAGTAGTTTCAGGGCTAAGACAAGGCTGCAACCGGTCTCCACTGTTGTTCATATTATTTATTGATCATATGTTGAAAACAATAGAGTGGCTGGGTGAGATTAAGATAGGTGAACACAAAATAAGCAGTCTCGCATATGCGGATGACTTAGTTGTGATGGCAGATTCTATTGAAAGTTTGAAAAGTAATATATCACAGCTAGATCAGAAATGTAAGGACTATGGTATGAAGATTAGCATCTCCAAAACAAAAGTAATGTCAGTGGGAAAGAAATATAAACGGATTGAGTGCCAAATAGGAGGAACAGAGTTAGAACATGTGGACGGTTTCAAGTACTTAGGGTGCATATTCTCACAGGATGGCAACATAGTGAATGAACTGGAAGCGAGGTGTAGCAAAGCTAATGCCGTGAGCGCTCAGCTACGATCTACTCTCTTCTGCAAGAAGGAAGTCAGTAGCAAGACTAAGTTATCTGTGCACCGTTCAATCTTTCGACCAACTTTGTTGTATGGGAGCGAAAGCTGGGTAGATTCAGGTTGCCTTATCAACAAGGTTGAGGTTACGGATATGAAAGTAGCTAGGATGATTGCAGGTACTAGTAGATGGGAACAATGGCAGGAGGATGTGCACAATGAGGAAATCAAAGAAAATCTGGGAATGAACTCTATAGATGTAGCAGTCAGGGCGAACTGGCTTAGATGGTGGGGTCATGTTACACGCATGGGAGAAGCAAGGTTACCCAAGAGACTCATGGGTTCGGCAGTAGAGGGTAGGAGGAGTCGGGGTAGACCAAGGAGAAGGTACCTGGATTCGGTTAAGAACGATTTTGAAGTAACAGGCTTAACATCAGAAGATGCACCAATGTTAGCACTGAATAGGGGATCATGGAGGAATTTTATAAGGGGGACTATGATCCAGTCTGAACGCTGAAAGGCATAATCAGTCTTAAATGATGATGATGATGATGATGATGATACTGGACGAGCAAATCCGGCAGTTCACAGACGTGGTCAGGAGCATGCTTGAGTCGTGTAATTATAATAATTTTCAAAGATTTTTGAGATCGCCTGCTTACTGCGATCGGTGACTGCTTCGGAGAGCACTAATGCCTTGCAATCCTCAAGCGTGGACTCCACTGTTGGGTTGCCATCTTTTAAGACCCAATGCGAGTGTTACCTGTTGGAGACTGGTGCATTTGTCGTGCCAGTCTACGGGATGCTAGAGTATTACCATTCTCATATACACTGCCTTCCGCGATTTATAAGT
Source organism: Schistocerca cancellata (assembly GCF_023864275.1). NCBI lineage: Eukaryota > Metazoa > Arthropoda > Insecta > Orthoptera > Acrididae > Schistocerca > Schistocerca cancellata. The sequence goes on from NC_064629.1 coordinate 903,618,453, forward strand.
TACAGTAGATTGACTATGAAGCTTCGGGTACACCCGAGTGGCATCTGCTGAGACTTCCCCAAATCTGTAGAGTCATGCAGGTGGGAGGTACCTCCTGTATCTCGAGAGATTACGGCAGTATCTCTCCAGACAGATATTGTCAGACTCTACGTAAAAAGTTCTGTGAAACTTTGAAGTTTTTCACGTTCCAACAAACTCTCTTAAAAAGGGGGACGACATCAATACAGACAATAACATACGGTTACTGGAGTCGCAGCAGAATGTGGCGGTGTACAAAGTCAGCAAAGTTGCAAATATGGTGTTAACACTTCGCCACATATTCTCTCAGAATGCATTCCTGATATTTTGCCAGTGGGTATGTAGGTGCGCCAGTATTACTTTGGGTTTTAAAGGAATACCTTCGCTGTGTATCTTGGAAAGCCATATAATTATGATGTCGTGTTTTAAGATTCTTAGTGACGTTACGAGGGTGGACCGACTAACTGAGAGGAGTCATCATATTCCTCTCGATTTTACTCGTACAATCGATATCTGTGTGTCTATGTTCAACATAATCCAAAAGATCTAAAACGATCTTACTGTAGCCCACACGTGACGTTGGGACTGTGATGTTGGTCCTGTCAGCTCCCAAAGCTACAGTTTCCTAGTCGTCTTGCTGTGTTCTCGGTGCTAGTGGTTCTCCCTTACAAATGTTAGATATTATCATTGGAGCCTTTTTATGTGCTGTAGAGGAGTGCTGGCCATGGTATGCAATATTCGGCAAGCGTGCTGTCAGTGGCTCGGTGTGTCTCGGCACTACACAGTACGCTTCCGTTTTGCTGCCTCCTTCTCAGTACAACACGACATTTCATTTAACACTGCAATGCGACCCTACCTTCCAGCATCTGGTGCGGCTGGTTCTGGTCAGCACAACTTTCTTCAGTTCAGCTAAACCACGTTACAATACCTGTTTGTCCTTCGCTTTTTGTTCGTGGTGTAAAGGAAATTCACAGGGCCAGTGGCAGTTAGCGTAGATAGAGGTAGTCGAGCGATATGTTGTCGCAATTCTTTAAAAATAAGTGGGTATCACAGAGAAGAAGGATGAGAACCTTTGGTATCTATTATATATTCACATGATTGACGAGTACCAAAAGTCCGATATGAAACCACATACAAATTTCATGTAGAAAGAGTATAACGATTTAATTGATGATTAAGAGCTACAAGTTGTAACGATCGACAGACAGTTTGTACAGGATGCATTGTTCTGTACATGAAGACAAACTTTCTGTTAAACAGGTAGGCACGTAACACGTGAAGGGTCGTGCGAATAGCAAATTATCTAAAGTCACATGCTTCATTAAATCACCAGCTGCCACTTTTTTGATGAAATTGGTCGAAGAGTAGCAGACGTTATATATTATTGCAAAGTACGTCGGTTAAGTCAAGGAACTTGCCTGAAACTATTACTGAGTTTCTTAGGACTAACGGAAAGCAAGATTGAAAATTCGAAGATCTGGAGTGGACTGAACACAACGCACTTTGAATAGGCTTGACCTCAGACAGACTTCAGCAAGACAACTGAAAGTGAGAAGCAACGCATTTCTGATATCGTGGAGAAAGTGGGGGCCTTTAAAGAGGAAAAGGGACAACCTCTAACAAGGAACACCATCCATGCACTAAGATCACTAGCGTTAAAGGACACGCTAAGGTGAACAGTTAATTATGGCACTGAAATAAATACAGGAATAGTTCTCAAAGTGTTCAAGACACTGCAGGTAACACACCTACATTAACACAGTGCCTGTATTTCACAGTGTCTGTAAAGTTCGATGTAATGTTACTTTCTGATACCCTGCGTCCAAACTAACAAAAACTGCAGACGATCTGTAGCAGTATTAATTCATGAAATGTATTTGCAGTTGCCAATACGGTATCACGACAGCCATACAACCTACAGGAAACAAAAGAAAATTTTAGCTGGACCGCTACACGGACCTGGATTTAGCAAATTACATGAGCGATCGCGGTTATCACTTTTGTTAAATTCTTTTTAGTTTCCATAAAAATCTAGAGCGGTCAGATTCAAGCTAGTTGAGACATTGTAGGCATCGATCTAAATCCAGGGCTTGGTCATGGCGCCTCACCCTTCACGTCCCTTAACCGGTCCCTCCCACTTTTTTTTCTTGTTGAAGGAGAAGACAAGTTAAAACATCTCTGTTCGTACAGTTGTGCTTTCTAGGGGTAAATACAGTATCTAAAAAGCAAAAACAAAATTAAAACATCAGTAAAACGTAAAGGACACCCTTCTGGCAGGACCAACTTTACACAATCCTCCCGCGGCTACTAACAACAAGGCGTTTGCAGATCCTTCTGTCCCGCCGCTATGGATGGGCATATTTTCTCAAAAATAGGATCCATATGGTTCCGACAAGTTTTCTGGTACAGCAAACTTATTTGCATGTTAGGTTAGCTTCTCATATCTGGCACACCCCAATTGCAGGGAGAGTTCAAGAAGACACTGCTCAGATAATTAGAAAAGTATTGGCCGTAGAATTGATGGCATCAGAGAAGTGGGAATGGTTCCAACAGGTAGGTCCCAAAAATCGAGTAAGTGCTTGTCACAATCCCAAGATGGCATGCGCCCTTCTCAGGCAGATGGCAGTTTCGGGCTGTCTAAAATAAATATGAGGTGTTAGTGGTCCTCAAGTACACACCCTCTGACTCAGAGTTGAAATATTAAAAGTTTTGGCTGGTTTCGTTGTCTAGGTGCTGGGATTCGTAGATGCCACATTACAGGCCAAATACTGCCGAGTCTGCAGTATGCAATATGCATACATGAATCGAATGGTAGTAGGTTTACTTACGAGTCTGCAGTATACAATTTAATATACATATGCATCTAATGGTCGAAGGTTACTATAAATCGGCAATTGCGAATTTTGAATGCAAAATATAAATTTATAAATGAAAGATTACAATTAAATAAAATCTCCAGGTATTATTTTTAACGACTTTAAATGATGAGTACGATAGTCGAAGTACCTTTAAGAATGGTGTTTATAACTGCAAAACACTTATAGGTGTCGATGGTCCAGCAATTAAATAAAAAATAAGTTGAATAACAGGGAAACAATAGATTCCTACATCACGTAATTAGTTAAGAACAACAACATAGGTCACGGGATATTCACTTCTAAACGCATACTACGTCTTCACTGCCGGAGCCACGGAAATGTCACAAGTGCCCAAGTCGGCACTACGAAATATTTCTGTCTCCCGCGACCACCCGCAAACTACGCCACTCTCCAAGTCGTTCCTGGGACCGACCGTCGCTGCTTCCCGTCCAACGCCTTCTCTTGTCCTGTCCAGCACTCCTTCCCCACTTCGATCCAGTCTCCCCACTAACGAGCGCTGTGATCGGTTAGAGCACTCCAGCCGTTTCTTCAAGACAACGCACACTCACAAATCTATTCAAACAAATACGAAATACTGGATTTACATTTAAATAACTTGAAATTAAATAAATATTCCTACAGCTGGACCATAAACACATTCTAACACACATTATAAAATACATAAACAAATCAAATAAACATATATCAAAGGAATAGAAACAAAATGTAGGTCAGTTTCCTAATGTCTCTTTGCTTTCTAAAACACAGAAAATGTTTAACCAATTTTTATGAATTATATATATCAGATATAAACAAAGACATAGGCGAATAAATACATTTTTCCATGTAGCTTTGGAGTACTTATGGCCTGACGTGATCAATAGTAATCGGCCACTTTGAACTCCAATAACTCATGTAATATTGAAGTTTCATGCCTGTAGTTCATACCAATTTAGGCTAACACTAATAGCTTTCGAAAGACACGTCGATCGACAAAATCGAATGCACCGTTTGGATTTAGGAAATTCGTTGCATGGTATAACTTGTATAATTTAGTCAGATACCAAACTTTAAAGTAATAAAGACATTGAAAATCTGATTACATCATCAGTATCGTTGTGCAAATAACGGTAATGTACATGTTTCTTTTTAAGGTATCATGATTCCTCTGGCTATTATTATTTTTCTACATGAACTGTGAAATGTCTGCCATTATGGTTTCACAAAGTCTGCCATATTTGGCATTCCCAACGTACAAATCTCCTTCATCGACACAAAGCACAGTCCTCGACACAGAGTCTACATGGAATTCCCAGCCACATGGTCGGCCTGGGCCACTCTCTGTGGCTACCCCTATTGCTACGGCCGATGTTCGGCACCACGTGGTAGCTGACGAGCCCTGGGTAGCCGAGTGGCCTGTGTGGCCTGAGCGGCCATGCCAACTCCGATCTTAGAATATTTTCAGGACGCCACAACTCGCCCGTTACCTCACACACGGGAGACATAGCGGAGTGTCGGAAATATGTATGGAATGTAGACTCTGGTGATTTATATATTTGTAGTCGACTACAAAATACCAGACTGCTCTGGCGTCCGTCTCGAGGAGAGCACCGTGCACTTAACACCAGATCACGGGACACATAATGGAGAAGACAACATTCAACCGGATTCCGGAGATGGCCTCTCATCATCTGGCTATAATTATCTCGGGCCTTCTGTAGGCACTCAGTCAGCAGGTTCGCATTGACGTAAGTGAAGCCTGTAAAACACTTCTTAAGGTTGCATAACGTAAGGGAATCGTAGGCCACTGCAATCGATTATTCGTGGCAGGATGTGGCCAATTGTTTGATCAGAGCTCCCGCGAAGATCAGCTGGTGGCAATTCCACAACTTCTTCATCGTGACAACATACAGAGAAGCTGCTAGGATGAGTGTATAGTATCTCACTTTGGTGATCATTCCCTCACTCGCGAATTAAACAAAGATCACTTGTAGATAATATGCTGTTGTCTTCGTAAGCATAAGAACCATGGGCAGATAGGGTATGATGAACGCAAGATCTATGTTGGCACAGTGCACCTGCAGGACCGCCTTCAAAGACAGCAGCAAATTGAATCAAACATTCGTACGTATGCCTTGTAGATGATAAGTACGAGTAAGGTGCGCCGTCTGTCGACTGTTGTGCATGAAGATAACCGAGAAACATTTGATCGTATCCCAGAGTGGGTATGCCGGCCGGAGTGGTCGAGCAGTTCTAGCCGCTACGGTCGCAGGTTCGAATCCTGGCTCCGGCATGGATGTGTGTGATGTTCTTAGGTTACTTAGGTTTAAGTAGTTCTAAGTTCTAGGGGACTGGTGACCTCAGAAGTTAAGTCCCTTAGTGCTCAGACCCATTTGAAGCATTTGAAGCGGAGTGGGTATTGGTCCAGGCTCCCTTCTGGGATGCCGCTGTGCATGACCATCGCCCCAAACTTCTCCACGTTCAGACAGTTTTTGGCTGTGGCATCGTATTAGGCAATCCAGCCAAGTTTTCTTCCAACACTGTACGGCATATGCATTTAAGACACAGCAGCAAAGGTATGTTACCTTTATTGAAGTTCCTGCTGCAGGCACCATAGTCCCTGTTACAGCAGCTCCACGGCAATGGTATACGTAACCACTGATAGGGGTGCCTCACAGAGCATGCGATACTGATCGTGCCTGCTGTATTTCCACTGACTGTAACCTGTGATGTCACGCTGCATAGAATCTCATGACAGTGTTCATGTATGAGTAGGGGTCAAAGTTATTGGTTATTATACAATTTCGTTCAAAGTTGGTGTACAGCCTTTTGTTATTAATGGAATGATGATATCAAAATTTCAGATTTTTGTGTATACCTAAAAGTCCTAAAACAGACGCTTATATTTTAAAGCCCAGTTAGGAAAAATAACAAATTGACTTTCACTATCATTTGAAGCTATTACAAAGTTATCAGTGGATGAGAATCATTGATAGAGTGTATGTGGGACATACGTTAAAACTTAATATGTCAGTTTATGTAAAACCTCGTACAAATGGACCGTGGGAAAATTATGGTACAATCACGATTCAGATGACGTATGTCGGTGTGAGCTTGCTCTTATATAAGAGTAGCCAGAATGAAAGTTAGAGGCGGAATAATTTTATTTATCAATTTGGAGAATGTTTTGAACTTCGCTTATTTTGATTAAACAATATAGTAGAAACTGAATTTTTACTGTCATTAATTACTATCAGATTAGTAATAGGATAAGGCAAGTTTTGCCGCGAGAATGATCTGGAAGGAACATTCTGATTGGTCATTTAGATCAACAGTCTATCAGAATTAACCTGTTCCCGTGCGAATATAGGGAGGTGGGCAGAGAGTAGGGGTGATCGAGGCAACCACTTGCTATCTGGCCTACGGATAACAACACCATGTTAGATAGCTCCATAAAAATAGTCTGTAAGATGAAAAACTAGTGAGTTCGTTTCTGTTAGAATGTGTCGTGACTAAGGCGACTGGAGTTACAAACCTTTTAATGAAATTTTGGTGTTTCTAACATAAATATTTGGAGATTTGCGTGAAAGTTCTGATCGTAGTTAAAATTCCGTGTGGCATATTTCGTGCTGTGTACGGAATACTTTGGTGAGCACATCTTACTAAGAAGACCACGGAAACGACCGAACGTTTAACTCGCAAATAGTTTAGGGTCTGTGACTGTCAGATCGTGAAGATTAGTGGGATCGCACTTGCAAAAATTCTGGCTCATTTTCAGATGAAACTATGTTGCACAGACAGTGAACTTTGAATGATAGAGATAAACGTAGTAAATACGAACTTGATAACCATTTATTGTTTCAGTACGAATAAAAAGCAGATTCAATCTTAATATTAAGGGGATTCTGCAAGTAGATTTCATCTTCCGAACGCTCGATTTTTTAAATACACTCGTGGAAATGGAAAAAAGAACACATTGACACCGGTGTGTCAGACCCACCATACTTGCTCCGGACACTGCGAGAGGGCTGTACAAGCAATGATCACACGCACGGCACAGCGGACACACCAGGAACCGCGGTATTGGCCGTCGAATGGCGCTAGCTGCGCAGCATTTGTGCACCGCCGCCGTCAGTGTCAGCCAGTTTGCCGTGGCATACGGAGCTCCATCGCAGTCTTTAACACTGGTAGCATGCCGCGACAGCGTGGACGTGAACCGTATGTGCAGTCGACGGACTTTGAGCGAGGGCGTATAGTGGGCATGCGGGAGGCCGGGTGGACGTACCGCCGAATTGCTCAACACGTGGGGCGTGAGGTATCCACAGTACATCGATGTTGTCGCCAGTGGTCGGCGGAAGGTGCACGTGCCCGTCGACCTGGGATCGGACCGCAGCGACGCACGGATGCACGCCAAGACCGTAGGATCCTACGCAGTGCCGTAGGGGACCGCACCGCCACTTCCCAGCAAATTAGAGACACTGTTGCTCCTGGGGTATCGGCGAGGACCATTCGCTATCGTCTCCATGAAGCTGGGCTACGGTCCCGCACACCGTTAGGCCGTCTTCCGCTCACGCCCCAACATCGTGCAGCCCGCCTCCAGTGGTGTCGCGACAGGCGTGAATGGAGGGACGAATGGAGACGTGTCGTCTTCAACGATGAGAGTCGCTTCTGCCTTGGTGCCAATGATGGTCGTATGCGTGTTTGGCGCCGTGCAGGTGAGCGCCACAATCAGGACTGCATACGACCGAGGCACACAGGGCCAACACCCGGCATCATGGTGTGGGGAGCGATCTCCTACACTGGCCGTACACAACTGGTGATCGTCGAGGGGACACTGAATAGTGCACGGTACATCCAAACCGTCATCGAACCCATCGTTCTACCATTCCTAGACCGTCAAGGGAACTTGCTGTTCCAACAGGACAATGTACGTCCGCATGTATCCCGTGCCACCCAACGTGCTCTAGAAGGTGTAAGTCAACTACCCTGGCCAGCAAGATCTCCGGATCTGTCCCCCATTGAGCATGTTTGGGACTGGATGAAGCGTCGTCTCACGCGGTCTGCACGTCCAGCACGAACGCTGGTCCAACTGAGGCGCCAGGTGGAAATGGCATGGCAAGCCGTTCCACAGGACTACATCCAGCATCTCTACGATCGTCTCCATGGGAGAATAGCATCCTGCATTGCTGCGAAAGGTGGATATACACTGTACTAGTGGCGACATTGTGCATGCTCTGTTGCCTGTGTCTATGTGCCTGTGGTTCTGTCAGTGTGATCATGTGATGTATCTGACCCCAGGAATGTGTCAATAAAGTTTCCCCTCCTGGGACAATGAATTCACGGTGTTCTTATTTCAATTTCCAGGAGTGTATGAATTTTCAGGAACTGATTTTCAACTCGAGTTACGCTGACTCTTTGTGGTAAGTATTAGGTAGTGGTTTCATCAAGGCTGCTTTCAACAGCCTAGGAAGCAACTGCTACTACAGAGTGAAGGGACGTCGGAAGGAAGGAATATCGAGGTAGGTGGACTAATGATAATTCAGAGAGAGAACGAAGATGACCGTCCCCGCCCTGTTTTTTTTTCTTTATTGTGATTTCATTCCCCTGCTCCATATGGGTAGGGGAGGGCTGTCAGCAGAACAATCCGCCGCTCTTCAGCCGAGTGACACGACAACTAAAACAAAAATAAAATAATGCATACATAAGGAGATAAAAAAGGGGAACATAAAAAAGAGTAAGGGGAGAAAATGGAGGTAAAAAGACATGGACATGTAGACGTTCATGGTGGACAGTTAAAAAAGTCACCAGAAAGTTAAAAAACACAGTTGGCGATTCTTAAAACACAGAGAAGACACTGGACGCTCATGCACAGGTTAAAAGTAGGCCACAGTATTAAAAACACTCCGAAACAACACACTTAAAACCCACTTGGAGCACACACGACGAAGAATAAAACTAGCATGTGGGACCTGCCGAGGGAAAGGTCTACATCTACATCTACATCCATACTCCGCAAGCCACCTGACGGTATGTGGCGGAGGCTACCTTCAGTACCTCTATCGGTTCTCCCTTCTATTCCAGTCTCGTATTGTTCGTGGAAAGAAGGATTGTCGGTATGCCTCTGTGTGGGCTCTAATCTCTCTGATTTTATCCTCATGGTCTCTTCGCGAGATACACGTAGGAGGGAGCAATATATTGCTTGACTCTTCGGTGAAGGTATGTTCTCGAAACTTTGACAAAAGCCCGTACCGAGCTACTGTAACAGTTACTACGGCTTCTGACATCAAATGTAACAGCGGTGTTACTAAATGTGACACTTCTGTCACTCAATGTAACTGGGTTTTCTCTTTTGATGCTGTCAATTGTCAGGATGAGCATTCTCAAGCATTCTGTCAGGGTGAAAATATTAAATAAATAAACTTTTCTCTCTTACAAAATGTGGGCAGGGTGGGTTCTTCCTTGGCTCGGGTATGAGGTCGAATGAAACATCATTTTTACAAAAGATAACTTTTATTGAAAGTTTCGTACAGCTGTTATCTTACTGGACGTTCTGGTTCGGAGAGCGGCAGCCGTGTCGTTTGCGTAGCCTTCTGCTGCGGCAGCGGCGGCGGCGGCGGCGGCGGCGTCTGATTACGCGTAGCGGTGTGTATCTCGTGTCGCCGTCTCGCCCAGCTGACCGGAGACGCGCAGCGCGAGGTGGCCTGTTTAATTATTGCGAGCGACGTCGTGCATCGGGTGGTGATACCTTGAATGTGGCGTCCCAGTGTTTCTCTTCTCTAAGCGGCCGCGTGTGTTGTGCGTCGACCAGCGGAGCGGCGCGGCGGGGGAAGGCCAGTGTCCCGGACTCGAACCACGGACTCCCGCTTGCCAGTCTTCGGCTGTCAGGTCTTCATCCAGCTCACAGGTGACTGCTGAAGTGAGGCCGTCTCCTTCCCGTCCTCACGAGTCACCCGGGTATGTAAAATCAGACTTCAAAATACCTTTTAACTTCTTCTTCTGGCACTGAGGCTGCTGCTTGCTATTCCATTACAGCGGCGGACTCGGTGCGTCTGTGCATGATGTAGTCTCTTCTTGCATGACGATCTTCAGCACCGAAACTAACTTAAAACAACTGCTACGCTTCTTCACTTCTTCGTCTTCTTCGTCGCTCGTCTCCGTCTTCGTCTCCGTCTTCGCCTTCGTCTTCCTCTCGTCTTCATCTACATCTTCATCTACCTCTCACGGGCCCACTGCGTCTCGCGTATTTATTCACTTCAGTTTACTGGAGGTGAACGACTTCACGGCCATTGCCTCTTCTGTCACGTTGAAAAGATTCTCGAAGATTCTTCTTAACGTCGGTCATTGGCTCTTGGAATGTAGGCGAGGGCCTTTGCTCGCATACGACAACTGAGAAACACGTGAGCCGGTCATTGCCTCTTCTGTCACGTTGAAAAGCTTCTCGAAGAATCTTCTTAACGTCGGTCATTGGCTCTTGGGATGTAGGTGAGGGCCTTTTGCTCACATGCGACCACTGTGAAACACGTGAGCCGGTCGGGCGATGCCCTGACGGCTGAATCGACAGCGCCCGCTTATGTGGAACTTGCTGACTTCACGGTCATTGTCTCTGCTGTTCGGCCCGGTGAATGCCAGTATGTAACTCTCTAAACTAGACCAAGTTTTTCATTTATATTCTAATTTCTACTTCACTTTGATTTCACTAATTTATTTACTTAAGTACCACTCAACATTCCTCCACCCTTCGGAGAAATTCGCCCTCGAATTTACTACTCAACACTACTGAGCGTCTCTCCTGCAGAGTCTTCCACTGGAGTTTATCTATCATCTCCGTAACGCTTTCGCGATTACTAAATGATCCTGTAACGAAGCGCGCTGCTCTCCGTTGGATCTTCTCTATGTCTTGTATCAACCCTATCTGGTACGGATCCCACACTGCTGAGCAGTATTCAAGCAGTGGGCGAACAAGCGTACTGTAACCTACTTCCTTTGTTTTCGGATTGCATTTCCTTAGGATTCTTCCAATGAATCTCAGTCTGGCATCTGCTTTACCGACAATCAACATTATATGATCATTCCATTTTAAATCACTCCTAATGCGTACTCCCAGATAATTTATGGTATTAACTGCTTCCAGTTGCTGACCTGCTATTTTGTAGCTAAATGATAAAGGATCTATCTTTCTGTGTATTCGCAGCACATTACACTTGTCTACATTGAGATTCAGTTGCCATTCCCTGCACCATGCGTCAATTCGCTGCAGATCCTCCTGCATTTCAGTACAATTTTCCATTGTTACAACCTCTCGATACACCACAGCATCATCTGCAAAAAGCCTCAGTGAACTTCCGATGTCATCCACCAGGTCATTTATGTATATTGTGAATAGCAACGGTCCTATGACACTCCCCTGCGGCACACCTGAAATTACTCTTACTTCGGAAGACTTCTCTCCATTGAGAATAACATGCTGCGTCCTGTTATCTAGGAACTCCTCAATCCAATCACACAATTGGTCTGATAGTCCATATGCTCTTACTTTGTTCAATAAACGACTGTGGGGAACTGTATCGAACGCCTTGCGGAAGTCAAGAAACACGGCATCTACCTGTGAACCCGTGTCTATGGCCCTCAGACAGGATGAAAAATGAAGGGAGAGCATGGGGCAGCTGGGGAAGCGGGGGGTTAGAGTTGGTAGGAAGGGTAGATGTCAGGGCGAAGCTCATCATCCGGGAGGGGTAGACGGTGGAAGTTGTGTTGGGAAAGGAGATGGAGGGTGTGGAGATGGAGAGAGGGAGGGACACAACGGTAAAGGTGCGGCAACCGGTTGGGAGTGGAGAGGAAGGGAGACACCAGGGGGTGAGGGGGATCGAGGCGGCGGACAATATATAGTGTTCGGATATGTTCAAGGAAAAGGAGAAGGTGGGGGAAGGGGATGAGGTCATAGAGGATGTGCGTGGGGGACGGAAGGCGGATGTGGAAGGCGAGGCGGAGTGCATGGAGTTCGAGGATTTGGAGGGCTTTATAGAACCGGGTAGGGGCGGAAATCCAAGCAATGTTGGCAGAACAAAGGATGGGGCGGATCATGGATTTGTAGGTGTGAAGGATGGTGGAAGGATGCAGACCCCACATCCGGCCGGACAGGAGCTTCGGGAGACGGAGGCGGTTGTAAGCTTTGTTTTGGATGGTAAGGAGATGGGGAGTCCAGGTGAGGTGGCGGACGAGTGTGAGGCCAAGGTATTTGAGGGTAGGAGTGAAGTGGATAGGACGGCCATAAATGGTGAGGTAGAAATCATGGAGGCGGAAGGAGCTGGTGGTGCGACCTATGTTGATCGCCTGGGTCTTGGAGGGTTTAACACGGAGGAACCACTGGTTGCACCAAGCGGTGAATTGGCCAAGGTGGGTTTATAGCGTACGTTGAAGAGTAGGATAAAGGGCTAGGAAGGCGGTGTCATCAGCGAACTGGAGAAGATGAACAGGAGGGGGAGGTTTGGGCATATCAGCAGTGTACAGGAGATAGAGGAGAGGGGAAAGGACAGAACCTTGGGGCACGTCGGCAGAGGGGTAGAGAGTACAGGAGTTGGAATTGTGGATAGTCACATGGGAGGGACGATGGGAGAGGAAGGAAGCAACGAGATGGACGAAGTTGCTGGGGAGAGCATAGGTGTGGAGTTTGAAAAGGAGCCCGGGATGCCAAACACGGTCATAGGCGTTCTGGAGATCATGGGAAACAAAGATAGCAGAGCGACTGGAGTTAAGTTGGACGGAAAGAAGATTGGCATTGTTAAGGAGCTGTTCGTCGGCAGAGAAGGAAGGCCGGAAGCCACATTGGGTAAGAGGAAGGAGGTGGTGCTGGTTAAGGTGGCGGTGGATACGGCGAGAGAGGATGGCCTCAAAGACCTTACTGAACACAGAGGTAAGGCATACGGGACGATAAGAAGAGGTAGCAGAGGGGGGTTTGTGAGGCTTAGGAAACAGCAGGACACGGGAAGTCTCTCAGAGGTCAGGGTAAAATCCAGTGGGGAGGAGGACATTGTACAAGGTAGCAAGGACAGACAGGAAGGATGGAGGGGATTCCTTTAGGTGATGGTAGGTGACGCCATCATGACCTGGAGCGGTGTTGAGTTTGGAGCGGAGGACGAGTGTGATGTCTTGCGTGGTGATGGGAGTGTTAATGTCTGAGGGGGGTAACCGATCCAAGTACTGGAAGCTAGGGGCGAGTGGGGGGACAGAGGTGTCAGTGCGGTCAAGGACGGTGGGGAAGAGGGAGTAATCAAATAATCAAAATGGGGATCGTCAGGAATGGAGAAGACCTCGGATAGGTGGGAAGCAAATTGGTTAGCCTTACTGAGGTTGTCAGGAAAGGGTCGATCTTCATGGAGGATGGGGTAATGCGGCGTTGGATGGCTACCAGTAAGGCGGTGGAAGGCTGACCAGTACTTGGAGGAGTTGACAGGGAGGGTGGAGTTGAGGCGTGTGCATGTCTGACGCCAGTCCCGGCGTTTCTTTGATGTAAGGAGGTTCTGGATATGTTGCTGTAATTGCCAGTGGCGGGTGAGAGTATCCCGGCCACGAGTGGGGAGGAAGGAGCGGTAGAGCCGGCGGGATTCACGCAGATGAAGGATGGCCTGTGCAGGAAGCCTAGGGCGGTGAGGGTGGATGAGTTTTGTAGGGACATGAGCCTCCACAGCGTCAGTGATGGTCTTCTGCAGGAAGGAAGAGGCATGGGTGATGTCATCAAGATTGTGGAAAGTGAGGGGTTGGCTTTCGACCTGTAAGGGAATGGATTCGCGGTAGGCATCCCAGTTGGCACGGTGGTAGTCATGGACAGACTTTGGAGGCGCAGCTGGGCAGGTGGCTGCAGTGGCGGGATGGGTAGAGGAGATGGTGAGAAGGACAGGGTGATGGTCACTACCAACGGGATCGATGACATCAACGGCAATGCGACCAAGGAGGTTGGGGGAAGCAAGTATAACATCGGGGATGGAGTTACTTTCAGGACGGGTGTAGAGATGGGGGATCCGCTCCTGAACTGATTCATAGAGTTGAATCATTCAAAGGAGTGAACAATCAGTGATTCAGAAAAAAAGAACGGTAGCTCCAAACGTTTCCCACGGCAGAGAGAGAGAGAGAGAGAGAGAGAGAGAGAGAGACGGAGCATATCAGCAGCGCCTCTGCTGGTCACAGCACAGTGCATGCCACACAACACAGCCAGCGCCGGCCTCTGCCCTGCTTCTACCTTGGCTGCCTGCATTGTGCAGTGCCCCATTGGATTTTGTGTTTCACATATGCCGTGCCGTCTCTGTGCGTCGTCTGCCGCGTGCAGTGTCTGGCGCAGCTTAACTTCGCATCGCACTCTGTCGGCGATCGTTTCAGTCGCACGTCCTGCCCTCTGGGCAGTTGCTGCGAGCAACAGGACAGAGAGCCTCCTAGCGGAGAACATAAGAACTACTTGCAACAACCTGCTCGCAAGAGAACGGACGATTTGTCTCGGAGCGGGTGACTGGTGGCCGTTCACCGCTCCCCCCACCCTCGGAACTCGCCTGCTCAACGCTCACCCCACCGTTCTCGACTCTAGCCAGAGCGTTGAGCAAAGCAATTCAGGTGTCACTGTGGTCTCTGCGGTCTTAGCTTATGCAGTAATACAGCTCGCGGCTCGACCTACTCGACTCAGCGCCTCTGCATCGGAGTTTGTCTCTACTGGATATTGTTCTTCGTAGTAATACCGCTATGTATATTACATTATTATGTTATGTATACATCATTTGTTTTTATTTTATTTTTATTTGTTTAAACTGATCAGATTAGGTTCCTGACGACTCCTCTTACTATAGGATTTTTATTATGGACACTCGAATTTACGCTTTAATTACGAGCGAACCGACAAACGTATCGCAAAATGTGATACACCAATATTTTCCTTGTTTTATTCTGCGTAAGGCTATATGCAGAACTTTAGTCTTACACTCAAATTTATATTTTTTTTCTTATTCTGGTACGGATTTTGCGATTTTAGGCGTCTTTGGAAGGAAACGTTCACTTTAAAAATATATGGCTTGCGATGTATTTGTACGAGGTTAATAAAATTTTAATACATTATAGCCAAATATATTGTTAATGTATATCTCAAGTTACAAAAAACCACGATAGTGCAAAATAAATCAATAATCAAAAATTTTGTCATATCGTGGAAATTTCAATAAAAAATACAAAATTCTTACTCATTATCTGTGTTACTTCAAAATAGGATCAAATAAGATCAAAATACAGGTATAGTACTGGAATAAACCAAGTTTAAAGGGCAATGTGCCTTCCATTTATTTTCTATTGTGAATGAGTGGTGAGTCATGAAAAAGAGCTAGTTCATTTCAGGGAGTGAACAGTTCTGATCCGATCTCTGAAAAGAACAGTTTTGCCCATCTCTAGACGGGTGCTGTGGGAGAGGAACAAGGTCACCATGGAGGGTGGCAAGGAACTGATGCCACCGCCAAAGGGTGGCAGGGTCACAGCTGTGGATGTTGAGGTCAGCAGCGATCACATAGGTGGAGAAGGTACGGTCAACGTGGGAAATGAAGTCAAAGGGGAGAGGAGCTGCGGGGTGGATATAGATAGTGGCAAAGGTGACGGTGAGGGAGGGAAAATATAGGCTGAGGAGAAGGTGTTCAGTTAGTCGTGTGAAGTTAGCACCCCTTTTTCGAGAAATATACATTTTTTCACAGTTCTTGATAGATGTACCATAGTTCTAGAGGTCTTTGGACAATATTTCAATAGTTCTGCTGAATTTAGCGAAGAAAACAACAATACTCGAAAAAAATTTCGTATCGAAAACATTCTTTGTCAGCTTTCGCAAAATGTAAATAAGTACAAGACTTCTGAGCACAGTTCTCAACAGAGCTCCAAGAGTTCTTTCGAAAATCCAAGTAATATTTTTTTGTGCAGCTAATAGTTTACGAGATAATTGCATTTTAATGAGAAAATCATTTCACTTACTGTGAAGTTGGCACCCTTTTTTTCAGAAATATATATATTTTTTTCAGAGTTCTTGATAGATATGGCATAGTTCTAGAGTTCTTTGTACAAAATTTGAATTGTTCTGCTGAATTTAGCGAAGAAAACAACAATATTAGAAAAAATTTTCGTATCGAAAACATTTTTTGTCAGTTTTCGCAAAAATTAAACTTGTACAACAGTTCTGAGGACAGCTCTGAACAGAACCCCAAGAGCTCTATCGAAAATCCCAACAACATTTTTCTATGGCGATAATAGTTTATGAAATAAAGTGATTTAATTTGGGACATACTGGCTCTACGAAAAATATGAATATATTCGTACAACAGTTCTGATGACAGTTCTGGACACCACGTGAAGAGTTCTATCGAAAATTCTAGTAGCATTTTTTTTGTACAGGTAATAGTTTAAGAGGTAATTGCAACTTAATTAAGAATTTAGCACCCTTTTTTTCAGAAATATATATTTTTTCAGAGTTCTAGATAGATAAGTCATAGTTCTAGAGTTCTCTGTACAAAATTTCAATAGTTCTGCAGAATTTAGAGAAGAAAACCACAATACTCGAAAAAATTTTCGTATCGAAAACATTCATTGTCAATTTTCGCAAAATGTAAAAAAGTACAAGAGTTCTGAGCACAGTTCTGAACAGAGTTCCAAGAGTTCTTTCGAAAATCCAAGTAACATTTTTTACTGCAGCTAATATTTTACGAGATAATAGCATTTTAATGAGAAAATCTTTTCACTTACTGTGAAGTTGGCACCCTTTCTTGCAGAAATGTATATTTTTTTCAGAGTTCTTGACAGATATGGCATAGTTCTAGAGTTCTTTGTACAAAATTTGAATAGTTCTGCAGAATTTAATGAAGGAAACAATAATACTCGAAAAAAATTTCGTATAGCAAACAATCTTTATTAATTTTCGCAAAAAGTTAATACGTACAACAGTTCTGAACAGAACACCAAGAGCTCCTAATAACATCATTTTGTGGCGCTGATAGTTTATACGGTAACTGCTTTGATGTTAGACCCACTGTCTCCACAGAAAAAAGTAAATTCGTACAACAGTTCTGATGAACAGTTCTGGTTAACACCCCAAGACTTCTGTCGATAAGCATAATAAACATTTTTTTGTGGTTATAATAGTTTGTAAGGTAATTGATTAATGGTGGGGCTCACTTACTCTACAAGAAAGTTATGTCTATTCGTATGTTCTGATAACAGATCTGGATAGCATTCTAAGAGTTCTATCGAAAATACTATTAACATATTCTGTGCCGGTAATTGTTTTCGTAGTAACTGCATTTAATAAGGAATGCTTATGAGCATTTCCCGTGAAGTTTGAACCTCTTTTACGAGAAATATACATTTGTTACATAGTTCTTCATTTACATGCAATAGTTCTAGATTTCCCTGCTCAAAAAACGAATAGTTCTGCAGAATTTCGGGAAGAAAACAATAACACGGCAAAATTATGGTATGGTAAAAAATTTTTTGTCAGTTTGGAAAAAATAAATTTGTATAACAGTTCTGTTGGCAGTTCTGGATAGCACCCGAAGAGTTGCATTGAAAATGATAAGAACATTTTTGTGGCGATAATAGTTTACACGTAATTGTTTTAATCTGATACTCACTTTCTCTACGATAGCAAAATTCGTAGAATAGTTCTGATGACAGTTCTGAATAGCACCCACAGAGTTCTACCAAAAACTATAATAACATTATTTGTGACGATGACATTATGTGAGATAATTAATGTGAGACTCACTTTTGTCAAGTAAAAGTAATAAATTTGTACAAAAGGTCTGATGGAATTTCTTAATAGGACCCTAAGAGATCTACCGAAAACTGTAATAACATTTTTGTGGGGATAACAGTAATGAGATAATATCATTTTCGAGAGACCCACTTGGTCTACATTATAATAAATTGGCACAACCCTTTTGCTGACAGTTCTGGATAGCACCGAAAGAGTTCTTTTAAAAACCCTCATAACATTTTTATGGTGCCAGTAGATTATGAAATAGATTGTGTGCTCACTCTGCAGTGGGTGTGCGCCGGTGTGAAACTTACTGGCAGATAAAAACTGTGTGCCGCACCGGGTCTCTAACCCCAGGCTATGACGAAGGAATATCGTCACAATATCCTTTCGTCCACGAGTGTTACTTCTGCAATTTTCGTAGGACAACTTCTACGAAATTGGGAACGCAGGAAATGAGGTACTGCTGGAAATACAGCTATGAGGAGGATCGTAAATTCTCACTTTTATTTTGGAAAAATCGAAAACCCGGATGTATGTTCTACTAAATACAAAAAGCCTAAATGTTCAGCACTATACGAATGTCAGTACACGTTCTTAAGACTGACTGTAGTAATTGTAGGTGGAAGCGTGGGATGTGCACGCTTAGATGATTCAAGTTGAGAAGGCTCGTCAGTGCAAAACAAACAGATGGCCGAGAGAGCAGATACATTCACACGCGCCACTAACCAGATGGTGTCACACCTGTCGAGAATCGCACCAGAGGTACAATTAACTGTGGTGGAGTGCTGTTGGCGTGGTTACTATGCAACTTACTTGATGGGCACCAATACACCGTTATATTAATGTACAATACTTGAGGAACAATGTCATTCACACACTCTGAGTTCCTTAACACTCAGTACTAGACTAAATTACCGGCCTAGTGATAAGCAGCCTATGTACCTCACCGACTACACATCTTTGTGTTATAAGCAAAAAGGGGAAAGATACCAAGGGACACTAAATATGAATCCGGATAAACCGGAAATCCGGATTACTGAGGACCAAGTAAACGAGTTTCTTGTTTACAAATTTCGAACTCCTTATTAACGTTAATACTGTATCCCCTCAACATAATAACACCTCTATCAGTCATGTATTGAATTAGGATTTAAGCATACTACTCAGTTGATTGTACAATATATTCATTTAAATATACTTACATTTCTATACATTGTAAAGAGTTTTGATTCTCGCTGTAGTGTAACTCATCAAACTTCCACACTTCCTTTCTAACTACAACAAATGTTTGCAACAATATTAACGACAGCAATTTCAAATTTATTCGTTACACACAGCATACGTTTTTATGTATCCTAGCGTCTGGTGATGTTGCCACATAACTTTCATCCATGAGGGTCCTGGGCATATTTTTAGCTGTTAGTGGGTCCTGGATGTCATGAGAGCTCAAAACAATTACTGTTTCACGTAATAAAATTCATCTGGTTCTTCCTGATCCTAAAACTAAACACTTCATGTACATTGCCTCGTAATAGTCGTGCTTAAATGTCATTTTGTTTAATTTGGCGTGCCGCGCCGGATTAGCCGAGCGGTCTTAGGCACTGCAGTCATGGACTGTGCGGCTGGTCGTGCCGGAGGTTCGAGCCCTCCCTCGGGCATGGGTGTGTGTGTTTGTCCTTAGGATAATTTAGGTTAAGTAGTGTGTAAGCTTAGGGACTGATGACCTTAGCAGTTAAGTCCCTTAAGATTTCACACACATTTGAACATTTGAACATGTAATTTGGGCGCCGCAGTTTCCGTAGAACCTCGTTTATATAATACCTTTGAAGAATCTGTCGACTATCGTATGTGCAGGAAAAATGTTTACATGGCATAAACCAAAATCAGAATGCATTTCAACAGTTGCAATAAGTTTTAATGGTGGAGTAAAAATGGTTCAAATGGCTCTGAACACTATGGCACTTAACTTCTGAGGCCATCAGTCCACTAGAACTTAGAACAACTTAAACCTAACTAACCGAAGGACATCACACTGATCCATGCCCGAGGCACGATTCAAATTGCGACCGGAGCTGTCGCGCGGTTCCAGACTGTAGCGCCTAGAACCGCTCGCCCACTCCGGCCAGCCTGACGGAGTAAAGATTAAAAACAATGAGCAGAACAGGCATCAGAACTAGGAACAACATGAAAATTGTGCTAGTATGGGCGGACAGGCAACATGTCACATAAACTGAAAAAGCTGCTAAAAGCATGAAAAAGGAGGCCAGAATAACAAAGAAAAGAAGCAAAACTAAAGAAAATGAAAAGGACATGAAAGGTATCAACAGGATTATGGAGCAGGAATGGTTTGGAATGTCGTCATTGAGAAGAAAATGACATACTAATCTTTAGTTTCAATTTTCTGCAATCAACGTGTTTGTATACAGAGATACTGTTACCGGTATCTCATCCACTATTTAAGTTACATAAACAAAGCTGTGGATGAATAATAATATAGTGCTTGCCTGCACACTGAACCACATTATTCAACAATGGATTAAATATTTTAACCTGCAGTATGTCATATTATGTTCTTAAATTATTAGGAGAAAAAATTTTCTCTTAAAATACATTGTTTTTAAAATAATCAATACATGAAACTGAAAAATATTACTGGTTTGCTGCTTCAACAAGGTAATAATTCAAAGAATAAAATTTGTTTTTTATCTTAATTTGGAATAGCGTGTAAGTACATTGAACCTAAAGTAACAATTACGTGTAATTCAGTATGTAGGAGAAACATCAATATTCACTGCACAATGTATTCCACAGATTTACAATGTATTTCACCTAGAGCTCACAATATACCAATTCTTTGATAAAAGTTTCATTCCTAAATCTATTGACAGTCTTACATTTTCAAATTTCAAAGTACCAGGAAAAACTACAGGCCGTGATGTACAGATCCCCTTAACAGCTCTCCTTCAGGATGCACTAAAACCCAGAAGGAAATACATATGTAGGGTATTCAGTAATAAATAAGCATAGAATTTATGAGGTGTGAAACAACTATGAAAAATAAGTACAAAAAATATGTACGCGAAATTTAGGGGATAAAATGATCTTATTCTAGTAACTAAAACAGGAGGGCTGTAGTTCCAGAAAAACAGATACGAAGAAGTAACATAAGAGCTGTATTTGTAATATTTAGATATCAACTTTTAGCAATTGCTTACCTTATAAAGCAAAGTTCCTATGTAGGAACTTCTTGTTTCGCCTCGTCGTTCTTGTAGCTGCCATTTGAAAATTTTCCTGTCTTGACATACATGAACAGGTGTGGAGAAATTATCGTTTCTTTTGAAACTTTCTGTACATCTTTATACAGGTCATCGTACTGCTTCCAGTAGGTTCCATCGCAGACATATGCCGTGTAGTGTTTGATGGAGCTATTATAATGAATGGCTCCAACGAGAGTGTACTCTTGATTGTCGACTACGATTTCTTTCGTGATCGTTTGCAACACACATTTCTTCCTTTGATTCGGAGGGAACTTATCTTCAGTTAGTGGACAAGTTGTTATACTAGTATCCATCATCAAGTCGCATCCGAATTTCTTTTCCTCGACTGCTTCTCCTTTACATTTTTTGCATTTTATGATAGTCTTTAGACCTCCATTTGTTGCATCTACAGCCTCTTGCATGTAATTATAACCAAGTCTGAAAAGCACATACGTATCAACAGAAATATAATGTAGTTTCACATAGCGTGTTTTTAGGCACGTCAGACACGATATCTTTTTGTTGCAAATCGGGTTATCTTTTAATATTGTCTCGTATAATTCCCCAACATTCGACTCTGCATTCAGAGACAATATTTTTCGAGAGATTACTCCTTTTTTTAGGAACGGTATCACATATAAGGTATCAAATCTCTGCTTAAAATCCTGGGAGTTTATCATTTTTTTGTCCAAAACATCGAAAGCCAGATCCAAAAATGGATGGCTCACCATTTGAATGGTAATTTTGAAAACATCACTGAGTGATATTGCTTGCATGAATAAGGTTATCAAAGAATCGAAACCGCACGTTCCCTTCAAGTTGTAGGTAGCGGATTTGAATTTGCTTGAGGATCCATTTGGGAAAAGTGGCAAATTAATGTCTATGAATTTCTTAGTCGAATTCCAGTTTGGGCAATCATCTAAGTAGTTTTTCTTGCTCTTAGTTTGCATGCTCGATTTGACAATGATTTCATTTATAAGCTTTTTCAGCATTTCACTCTCCTCCATTTTATTGTTACAGGTCTCTCGGTTTTCTTCTGTTTTCGAACCGCAGGATGAAATTTCATTGACATCCCTGGTGAAGCATGATTCTCGATAATCTGTTGTGGAATTACATATCTCTTTAGAGTCCAAATTTGGCAGTAAATTATTATCTGAAGAGCGCTGA
Organism: Schistocerca cancellata; assembly: GCF_023864275.1. Lineage (NCBI taxonomy): Eukaryota > Metazoa > Arthropoda > Insecta > Orthoptera > Acrididae > Schistocerca > Schistocerca cancellata. Next base: position 903,640,514 of record NC_064629.1, read on the forward strand.
AAACACACACTATCACTTTTGACTGAGAGACTGTTGTTCTCCGCATTCATAACAAGTGAGCTCGAAGTAGGAGAAAATGTGTATTCAGAACTATTAAAAATTTTGTTTAACTCTGTCTCATTGGCATCATCGAGCTGGGTCTCACTTCGTAAGGTATTGTTCAGTGTGCTCTCAGAATTATCACGGATATGATTGCTTTTGGGGTTTGTTATATTCAGCTTCTTATTTTTTCCTCTCCAGTTTTCTTCTTCGTGGCAAGGCAACGATGCTTCAGTTGGTTTTTGCTTTACAACTTGCTTTGAATCTTGTTTTTCCATCGTAAGAGGCGCTAACAGTTATGTTTCCTCACGCTGCCACTTCAAATGTTGAAAAATGAATTTGTCTACTCGTAAAGGCAGCTTGTCAAAGCCCTTTGTCTTTCATTTTGAAAATTGTCCTTCAGTCGCTGCTGACGAACGAATAGATGAAGGAATATGGAAGGAAGGATACATCACAGCTGTCCACAGTGGTATATAGTACATCAACTCTTTCAGCATCTCTGCAGCATTAGGAATGTTGTACGGATTCACATCAAAGAGATTGTCATCCTTAGTCTGATTTGCGATTACTTCAGCTTCATTGTAGATACGTTTTGCCCTATCAATCCACGCGTTTGCAGTAGGTTCCTTAGAGTTCAAAATTGAATGCAAAGACAATCATCATCGTTTTCAACATCATCAGTTTTCTTGTCATCATCCTTCTTTTCGTCAATATATGAATGATGTGGACCACCTCTGATAATGTTATCAAGGTGGTGCTGATGTGTCATTGATGAATATTCTTGACCGCACTCATCAATACCAGGATGTTCACTCAACGCAACAACCAAAAGTGAGCGCAAAGCACTTTCCATATCACGAAAATCTGTCATCATGTAAATATGGGGCAAAACTCGAAGATAAAGTTGTTTGACTTGTGATTTACCTCTCGAGAAGCATTTCCACCTCGAAATCATGAACATAAAATGGTTTAAGTCTATTCTCAAACAACACGAGGGTAGAATTACTCTTTCACGCTAAACAATATGACTATAACACCTATTCAAATAATCTGTTAAGTCCGAGCAATTGGCTATTGCTCTAGAAATGGCAACCAACAAAGCCTTACCAAAATCAGTTACCTTGATTTTTGGTCTGGGAGCTCCAGATCTGACGATTTCCATAAAGAAAAATGACAAGAATGATGCGTCATGCCTAGAGGATATCATCTGATAAGTTGGGCAACTGTCTGATGATCGATTGACGATATTTGGATCTTTACTAGTGACGTTTACCTCGTGGATGCACATGTACTGATACAGGTATATGTACTTTGACTTAATTTCCACGCAGTCAGCCCTGTCTGACAGATCCCCAAATCTTGAAGTAACTCGAAATGCAACGCCACCTGTAGCATCTAGTGAATCGTATACACTGCTATTGATTTGATGACAATATTTGTGCAACTGACTTTGATCTTTCAGCCAACATATACAGAAGAATGGATCCAATCCGATTGCGTGAATTTCGTCCCGATGGGTTGTATGTTTTGCAATATGCAGGTTTTCAACGGGCTTACTAGTTGTTATACTAAATCTTTTGTTCCTTTCCTCTTCTTTAGCCTTTCTCAAGACATCAGCATTTCGTAAATTTGGAGGAATCATGTCTCCGAAAGACCTATTTTTCGCTTCATAATTTCGCGAAAGAGCTGCAGGCATCCTGTTATCAACCAATTTAGCAGCTACCTGTTGTCTTCTCGTGCCACGAAGTTGTCTTCATTTCAGGTGAATACTATCGTCTGAAAAGTTTGAAAGTCTGCAGTTTAAAATAATATCGTTGTCCTTTTTTGGCCTCTTCAGAGCAATCCCTTCGAAAGTGGCTCCGCATCTCTACATCTTCCTTTGATCTTCAAGAAGTACTTTGAACTTGAACTTTCACACACTTTCGCGTATTTGAAAGAAATGCACATGGAATTTTGTGATGTTCATAAATTTTATCAGCCATCAAATCGGTCCATTTCCCTATTTCCAGTCTTGAAGGCTTTTCAAGTTCCCTCTTTGTTGGTTTTATGGTAGACCATTTTTCTGCTGACAGTAGTAAGTCGAATTGCTTTGTCATGTCCTTGTTGCACGAAGAACCAAAAACATTCTACGACTCATCTTTGCTGTCATCGTCTTTTTCTTCAACGAAACAGTCCAGACTGAGAGTGTTTCTAACAATAGTAAGCAGATCATGACGATCTTCTTAAATTGTTGTGTAAATTTGTTTTGAAGACATTTTCGAGCCGATGTCGGCCATGGCATTGGACAGTTTTTGGAAGACCGGATGAGATGGAGTGAATTGAATGCCTCTATCATCGATTACTTTAAATTCCTCCATGCTGAGAAGACGTTTCAATTCTGGTAGATTGTACATTTTTATGGGTATTACAGTTCATAAATATCACTTACACAACAGCACCGACTGCACAACAGGCACCGACTGACTGAACGAGCATAATGATTATTCGCATGAGAGTGAGCAGTGTTGTTACGTTTGGTCATTAGGGGCAGATCAAGGAGCGAAATGTAGCGCAGGCGGGCGGCGTCACACGACGCGGCGCGCGCCACCCAAAAAGTGCAGCCGTTGTTTTCATTAGCTTTGATGCTACCGCGAGAAGCTTTGATGTTACCTCTATTATAACTACTACACTGACGTCATTTGTCGATTGTTTAAAAGACGCAGTTCACGTGTTCATTGTTTCCAGATGTAGTGCCACGACTTTTGCATTGTTGCTGTGCTTTGTTTATTAATTTTTGGTCTTGAGAGGTCTCAGGGACATATCATAGTTTTCGTTATCCTTCCATCGGGCGCAGCTGTTCAGATTGACACATGTCGAAATTTTCTGTAAACTACTTTTCAACAATTTGCAGTATTGGCGCTGCTTCGTTAACAGCTTCTCTTCTCCGTATGTTTTTCATTGTTGTGTGATTCTGTAAATTACTTGTCAATAATTGGCAGCACTGGCGCCTTCTCGTTATAGCTTCCTTTCTCTGTATGCTTTTCATTGTTGTAAGATTCAGTATCGACGCTGATGCTCTCTTGTTGAGATATGAGCCGATTGCTCGTTTTTATCCACTGTGCCCTTTCGTATTTCATTTCAGCTATTAATTTATTTGTTTATCAACGTAGTAAGTAGTACAAAGCTAATCCAGAATGTAAACTGCACTTAAATTCTGTTTGAACTGTTTAATAGTCAGTGTCCGCTGTCTGAACGTCAAATATCAGATTAATACACTGCGCCTGGTTGCGTTATTTTATAGGAATTTTATTATGTTAAGTGGGAAGTACTAGATCATGTTGAAGATATCCAAAGCATATTGTTCGAAGAGGATAATATTATTCGAAATTTACCTGGACCAATAGGTGCAGCCAAAGAAGCCTTTGTGATGCTGTAATTACCTCATAGATGACGATATTTGTCTATTGTAGTTTTGTATTCCAATCAGAATTTTGAGAGCATTAAAGCTTCATTTTAGCATGAGAGAGGGGTAAAATCAATAGATGTTATTGAATTGAAAGCCTTCATCAGTCTCTTGTTTTTAATTGTTGTTAACAAAAGTAACAGATAAAGCCTGGAGGATCTGTGGAACTGATGGTGATGGCATTGAAAAATTTCACCTCGCAAATGAACATAAAACGTTTCAAATTTGTTGTGGAGTGCCTTAGATTTTACAGTCACGCTATTCGTGATGAAAGGAAACAATTAGACAAGCTAACAGCAATTCGGGAAATATTTACTGTGTTTGTACGCAACTAGCACAAATCTTACACCCTGGGAGAAAATGTTACAGTAGACAAAAAGCTGGAAGGATTCTGTGGAAGGTACAGTTTTCGCCAATATGTACCTATCAAAACAAACGAGTATGGATTCTTAAGTGTGGATTCTTAAGTATTTTACCTGTACAGTTTGGAAATATACGCTGTGCTGCAACCAGAAGGATTTACCAACTGAGTAATAAATATTTTGATGTTGTTCTGTGACTATGTAAACCTATATATCAGTCAGGTCGAAGTGTGGAACCGGACAACTGGTTTACTAACACTGGAGTGATAATAGAGCTATGAAGGGAGAATTTCTCTTTTGTTGGCATGATGAAGAAAGATAAGAGTGAGATTTCTCTAGAGTTTGCTATCAGTAAAATAATGGTTGCCCACATTTCCTTTTTTGGCTTCCACAAGACTGAACTCTAGTTTCCTCCATACCTAAAACGGGGAAGTGTGTGATCCTGGCATCACGTTTGCATGAAGATAATTCGATGGATGCTGCACTGTAGATAAACGGAAGCCATCCATCGTAAATTTTACAATAGCATTAAGTGTGGAATTTTCACAGCGGATAAGCCGAAAATTTTGTACAACGCTGCAAGAAATGTGCGCCGCAGGCCAATGGTTATATTCTTGTAATGATCAGTACAGTTGGAATATATGCACAAGTGATTTATTGTGGCAACAGTAAGAACTGTATCAGAAGGAAAGGGTTCCTGAATCAACTATGTTGTACATTGTTGTTTTCTTCGCTAAATTCTGCGGAACTATTCAAATTTTGTACAAAGAACTTTAGAACTATGACTTATATATCAAGAACTCTGAAAAAATATACATTTCTGAAATAAAAGGGTGCCAGCTTCACAGCAGGAGCTCTTATGGGGTTCCTAATTAAGTTGCAATCACCTTGTAAACTATTACCTGCACAAAAAAATTCTACTGAGATTTTCGATAGAACTCTTCACGTGGTGTCCAGAGCTGTCATCAGAACTGTTGTATGAATATATTTATATTTTCTGTAGAGAAAGTGTGTCCCACATTAAATCAATTTATCACGAACTATTATCGCCATAGATAAATGTTATTAGGATTTTCGATAGAGCTCTTGGGGTTCTGTTCAGAACTGTCCTCAGAACTGTTGTACAAGTTTAATTTTTGCGAAAACTGACAAAAATGTTTTCGATACGAAATTTTTTTCGAATATTGTTGTTTTTTTCGCTAAATTCTGCAGAACTATTGAAATTTTGTACAAAGAACTCTAGAACTATAGCATACTTGTCAAGAACTCTGAAAAAATTTACATTTCTGAAAAAAAGGGTGCCAACTTCACAGTAAGTGAAAAGATTTTCTCCTTAAATTGCAGTTATCTCATAAACTATTAGCTGCACAAAAAAATGTTACTAGGATTTTCGATAGAACTGTTGGAGTTCTCTTCAGAACCGTTCTCAGAACAGTAGTACATATTTACATTATGCGAAAATTGCCAAAGAATGTGTGCGATACGAAAATTTTTTCGAGTATTTTTGTTTTCTTCGTTACATTTTGCAGAACTATTGAAATTTATGCAAAGAACTCTAGAACTATGGCACATCTAATAAGAACTGTGAAAAAAATGTATATCTCTCGAAAAAGGGGTGCTAACTTCACACGACTTGTTCAGCCGGGTCATTGAGGAGGGGTTGTGGCCGTACTGGGAGATGCGGACTACATGGTGGGGATGGAGGAAGGTTTCATTAAGGATGAAGGTGTCAACCTGGTGCTGGGAGAAGGTATGCATGAAGAGGTATTTGTTTGTAGGGAGGGAGCGAATGTTGAGGTAGAGGAGACGATACTGTTGACGCGCCATGAGGTTGCGGGTGGGAAGGGTACGGGAAGGGGAGAGAGGGGGGGTTAAACGAGGCTGTCTAGGCGGGTGAAGGTAAAGTCGGCCTGGTTGTGGGAGTATGTGGCGTAGGTGTTTAAGTGGAAAACTGAGCGGGCGGCAAGGGAAATCTGCTGGAGTGTGTGGGGGCGCTGGAAGGGGTGGATGTTCTGCAGGACGACGGTGAGGAACCGGATGATGTCTTCTGCTGTAGGGGGAGGGCGGAGGGAATTGTTAGGGTGAATGGGTGGGTCAATGGGGCAAACGCGGACAGTGGGATCAGGGTTGGTGGGAGGGGGCTTGGCTTTGCATTTGGAGGAATAGGTGGGGTGAGGTTCATTGCAGGTGTTGCAGGATGGGGGGGAGGCGAGGTTGGGACACTGTTTGAGGAAGTGGGAGGCTTTACAATGGGGGCAGGTGGGTGGGTTCTTGCCGTTTTGGGTGAGGTGCTCATTGTACAGAAGACAACGCTGGCAGCAGTAGGATTGAGGAGGGGAACGGGACGGGTCAACAGGGTGGCGGTGGTTGAAAATCAGAGCTCCCTGCATGAGGAGGTGGTCGATGGAGGAGGCGGACTCTGTAAAGATACGCATGAGGAAAGTAGGGCCAGAGGAGTTGTAAATACAGCGGGCAGTGCGGACTTCCAGGGAGGGGTGGGCATTCAGTTCCGCCAACACCTCAGCCTCCGTGACCACTGGGCTGAGTTTGGTGATGACAGCAGTGAGGGTTGGCGGACGACAAGGCGGTTGGGGTTGACGAGGAGAGGAGGATGTAAGGAATGGGGTGAGGGGTGCGTGGGGCCCAAAGGTGATGCGGGGAAGGCGCCAGAGGAGATCAGTATGGAAGGACGGAGAGGGAGACTTGATGAGAACAGAGTCTCTGTGATGGATAAGTTGGGTGATGGGTGCACTGGGGACGTACTTCCAGATTTCAATGGTGAGGGTGTGGGCATCCAGGAATTTCGGAGGGGGCTGTAGAGGAGGGAGGTGGGGTGGTATCCATAGCGGTGTCGGTGGTAGGTGGTGTTGGCAGTGGCTTTTTGGATGAGGGAGTAGAGGAGAGGTCGCCTCTGGGCCGTTTGGAAGATTTTTTGGCGGGTGTTGCCTGGGAGGAGGGATGAGGGACTGGATGGATGGGGAGGTGGTGGGAGGCAGGGCCCTTCTGTGAGGCAATAGCACCGGATGAGAGGGTAGGGCACTCTGTGGCGGCGACTGTGGCGCGGCGGGCGGAGACTCTGGCAGGGGAAGCAGTGGTAGTCGCAGGGGGGAGAGGGGGAAAGTCGTCTCGGTTGGCGACAGGAGCGGGAGAGGGTTTGGGAGCAGGGACAGAGGCAGGAGCGGGAGCAGCAGCAGGGGCAGTAGCAGGGGTAGGAGCAGGAGTTACGTACTGTTGGGGATACAGCGATGGAGAGGAGACAGATGCGGAGGAGACTGTGAGTAGGGGAGGTGCATGAGACGGGTGAATCCCAGAGGAAGCACTCCATGACGTTACAGTGGGGGCAGGTGAAGGAGATGTGTAGATGATGATGGTAGTTGGGGCGTCCATGATTGCAGGCGGCAGCGAACACCGAGAGACGGCGGCATCGCAGCGGCGGCAGAAACGGCGAGCACCGAGAGACGGCGGCAGAAGCGGCGAGCACCGAGAGACGGCGGCAGAAGAAGCGGCGAGCACCGAGAGACGGCGGCAGAAGAAGCGTCGAGCACCAAGAGACGGCGACAGCGACGGTGGCGGCAGAAGAAGCGGCGAGCACCGAGAGACGGCGACCAGACGGGCAACAACGCGACAGGCACGGTTGGGGCTCTTCCACGTCGAAGATACACCCTGAGAGTAGCCCAGGCAGTGCGAGTCCTCGATGAGGAAGTGAGGGAATCCAACCCTCCAATGCCCCGCCGTGCCGCAATTGGTTCTTTTATCGTCTGGGAAATGTGAAGGTGAAGTGAGTGCGAAATTTGAAAGCAGCAGTGTAGTTAACCTGATAAAAGAAAGACCCACACGTGCATAAATGAACTTTAATAGAAAGACAGAGGAACTATGTGATCCAGGAAAAGGTGATTCAGAAATGACAGCAATAGCGACGTGGAAGATTTAGTGCCTAGAACAACCGGTGGAGAAGGCGGCTGACGACGTCGGCAACAGTTGAACATCGCGCGGCAACGAGGAACGGCAGCAGGGAGTCTGCGGCAGTTGGAAACTGTGGACGGAGTGTGGACCCAGAAAATACACCTGCGGGTGCAAAGCTCTGGGAACGGACCCGCTGTAACATGTCGCGCCATGCTGACAACGAGTGTGAAAATCTAAGTTGTATTCTACTTCGTTTCACGTTGTGTGTGTGTGTGTGTGTGTGTGTGTGTGTGTGTGTGTGTATGTGTGTGTGTGTGTGCAAAGAAACTTGTGAACATGGCAGAAAATAATAACCATGCCATAGTAGACGAGACTGTGGGGATAAATTTAGGTAAAGTAATATATGCAGATGATGCAGTAGCTGATGAATTTAGTTTTGATACATCACAAGCGAATTATAGTGGCTTGCCAGATTCAATGTATGCTAATTATGGGACAGATATTGAACAGAACAGTGGAAACCAAAGTGAAGTTTATACCTGTTACTGTTACGGAGATAAAGAAAGAACCTCTGTCAATTGCTTGCGAGCATAAGGATGGTGTTTCAGAAATGATAGCAAATATATCTGAACATATGGGGGATATGAATAGGAAAATGAATCGATTGGGTTTATGAATTAAAATTTTATTAAGTTCTGATATGAACACTAAAATGAAGGAAATGGATTCTGATATTGACACTAAAATGAGGGAAATGGGTTCTGATATAAAAAATTCTTTGAGTTCTGAAATGAACGAGTTGCATACTGAAATTAATCAGGGGAGCACTAACCCTTCAGTAGAAATGGAATCCAGAATGGAAAACAATATTTCTAAATTAGGAGATTCATGGAAAAACGATATGGCTGTGTTTAGTGACAGTGTACAAAAAGAGATTAGTAAAGTAAAATAAGAATGTAATAATGCTGTTGTATCAGTAAAAAAAGAACGTCCTCTCAGATTAAGCAAGATGCCTAGGACAGCAAACAGTTAGGGGAACAAGTAAATGCAGCTTTAAAAGAAATGCAGGAACAAACAAATATTGTGGAAAACAATGTGTTGCGACAGTGACAAATGAATTAACCTCTCAGATTAAGCAAGTTGATTATGACAGAAAACAGTTAGGGGAGCAAGTAAATGCAGATTTAAATAAAATTCAGGAACAAATAAATAATGTGGGAAATTAATCTGAGGATAGTCACACTATAATGTAAAATCAAATCGAAGAAGGAAAGAATGTGTGTGCAAAGTTTGGTGAGCAAGTTGCTGCTGAATTTCCTAACCTGGAAACTAACATAAATCACTTTAGTACAGCTGTAGATGAACAACTGCGTAACTGTGATGGTAGACTGAAAAAATAGAACAAAGTGTTACTAAAAATCTTCTCAACAGCTGTAAACTGCCACGCAGCGACAAATTACCAGCCCCAAGATATCAATCTGTCGAAAAACAAGTTTTTCCTAAAACATGTCACTACCGGCACAGTAAACAAGGCAATAATGAGAATCTCTTCCGAGGCAGTAGGAAATGATGGAGTGAGCATTGGCATGATTAAGAACGTCGTAGACACTATTATTCCAGTTATCACAGACATCTTCAGCCTGTCTCTTGTCAGTAGTACATATCCTACTGAGTGGAAGCATAGCTTATTTCAACCTATACCCAAGACTCACAACCCTAAGTCGCCAGGTGACTACAGGCCGATCAGCATACTACCTGCAATATCTAAAGCCCTGGAATACATCGTCCATGAACAGCTGACGGATTACATCAAAACTCATAACATCCATGACAAATATCAGTCAGGCTTTCGAAAGCACCATAGTACAGCAACTGCATTAATCAAAGTAAATGATGACAATTAACATGTTATGGACAGACGTGAAGCTACCATCCTAACACTATTTGACTTGAGCAAGGCTTTTGCTACAGTTGACTTTGATATATTACTAATTAAAATGAAAAAGCTGAATTTCTCAAACAGCGCAATACACTGGTTCGACAACTACCTCAAAAACAGAAGTCAACAAGTCATTTGTGCGTCGGAAAAGTCATCATGGAAAATCGTGCGCTCTGGAGTTCCTCAAGGCTCCGTCCTTGGACCATTACTCTTCTCACTGTACATTAATGATATTTCTTCAGTGATTCACTCCTGCAACTACCATCTATATGCCGACGACATCCAACTGTACATAATTGCAAGCCCCAAGAACATTACTGACGCAGTAGCGAGTATGAACGCAGATCTTTGAACTGTTTCTCGATGGGCACAGAACCTAGGTCTGCCTAATCTTTACTACTGTGATGTTGTTCAACACGGCACAAATAGTGAAAATTCGAGATGCCTCGAGCTAGTGATGAATGCTTGCGTTAGATACGTGTGCAATATACGGTTGTATGATCATATCAGTCCTTCATACTCCCAGCTATGTAGGATACGTCAACATAAGGCATGTGATCTCCACACGATGTGCTTACTTCATCGATTTCTTAGCCACTGGTGCCCCCAATACTTATCTTCTCACATTAAACACCTATCATCATTCGACAACCGCAATACCAGATCGGATACGTCTAGCATCTTGGCTGCACCTTTACATAACACAAAATCTTTCTCCGTGTCATTCTCCATCTCAGCCGTACGACTATGGAACACGCTCCCCTGTGATCTGTGTCTTACCCAGAACTACTCAACATTCAAGAGGGATCTCAAAACTTACATATTAGGGACAGTATAGCCACCATTGTTGTGCCCCTCTCATCTCTTTCTTTCTCCTCTCCATCATAGCTTCGAATTTTACCATTCTATTTCTCCTCCTCTAACCTATCTACCTCTTCTATATCTCTTTCACCCCATTCTATCGTCTTATGTCTCTGCTCGATGAGAATAACTCACAAGCTGCAAGAATATAACGAGAAAATTCCCAACTAGCAACAGGACTGACATTCATAAAAGAAAAATATGTTTACTTTCATATACATAGTCATTATTATTATTATTCTTGATTGTTATAATTATTTTTTGATTGTGATAATTATCATTGTGCTACTGTTATAATCTCTATTGTTTTTCTTTAACATTAAAACTGTATAATACGTTATATGTCCTTAATGTTCTGTAGAAATTGAAATTTGTTCAATCTGAGTATGCCTGGTTAGATGTAAAAGAGGGCCTGAAGGCCCTAATCTTTCCAGGTAAAATAAATGCATAAATAAATAAAATAAAATAAATAAACATAATATCCAATGGGGTGGTAGAATCTTGAGAAATTGCAAATGTGACACATCGGTAGTTCTCGCGATTCGATTCAAATAAAAATGTACACCCTAAGGAACTTTGCGGTGATTTAGAGGACGTCTTGCTCATATCATGGAATAATAAACAAAAATTGGTTTCATTACGCCAAATTTGATAGGGGAAGCTGGAATTTGGGGAAATTGGGCGCTAAATAAATATGACAAGATTTTAAACAGGCATTTTTCGAGGAATACTGGGGCAAACGAAAACAAATGGAAGTTTTAAATAAATTCTGGTCAGGTGAAAAATATAATCCAAGGAAAGAGACTATTAAGAGGTGTGTACAAAAATGAGTCACAGCTTCGTCGTATTTGAGCTCTAAAGTGGAGACAGGACAGATCATTATGCTTATAGAAAGTAAGTTACCCTTGTACTGGCGGAATAAAATATTCTTGGCATCTAGTGATGATACTGAAAAATTTATTCATTATCAGAGGGTAGAAAATATTATAAAAGAGGAGGAGAATGCTAGAAGTGATCATAGGCCCCCCACTAGGCCAAATGAAAACAGAGCCGAGGCACATATAAATTGAAGAGGAGTGCAAAGGTCCAGTAATTACAGAGGCAGGCACTGAGGGCGAGGCGGTCCTATTGGAAGTAGATATAATGACAGAGACCGAAACATTGAATATAGATAACAGCAGTCCGCTGACTGGGCGGAGTGACATAGACCGACAGCCGAAAGGAATGTCAGTGACAATGACCATGTAGGAGAGATGGAAGACTAATGCCAGTCTGTAATGGTGCTAGCGTTTGCAGGCTGCGGCAGCATAGTTTAAATCCGCTAGCAAAACCTTTTGTAAGGCAGCCACCAGCTGAACATGTTGGGGTAGTTTCATGGAATCAAATATTGCAGAGGAAATGGACAAAGTTAAAAATTGGTTTTTTAGGGAAATGTAGAAGATTTTTCAGAAAGAAAAGGTCAAAACAGCGATTCCAAGAAGCATGTTAATGAGGAACAGTTATTGTAAAGTAAGGCTTCAGAACAGGATGTTTGTGTGAGTGAGCACTGCAAAGCAGATGAGGGACTTACAGTGAACTATGGAATTAGCATGATAAAAGAGGAAACGGTATTAGAAGTACCCAAGAAAGAATATAGAAGGTCAGAGGAAGTCTTACAAACTTTAGAAGAAGTAGTTTCTGATAATGACAAAGAAGGAACAGAAGTGGAAGAAGCAGGGGGTTATTTTGATAATTCTCACAACACGATAGGAAGGGTTTCAGAATCCGATATTATTATTAAGGAAGGGCAGTATTTGGAGAAGTGTTTTGATTCCGCAGCAGTGGACACACTAATTAAAGCTGCCACAGTTAAATAGGAAGAAGACCCAGGGAATGTGTGCGTAATTTCCACAGAAAGTGTAGGATTCAATAGACGTGATCTAGTGGAAGATTTGCTAGATGAACCTGATTCTGAATTCAGAGAGAAAACTGCCAGGCAGGCTACGATAGAAGTTACTATTTTTAATGAGAAGTTTGCTTGTTTATTGGATAGTGGTTCCGATTTATGTGCAGTGTCACAGGGATTTGTGAATGCTCTCCTTGCTAATAAGGATGTGGTTATAATGCCAATGAGTGGCATAAATATTATTGTAACCACAGGAAAAGGTAAGAAAATTGTTAAACATGAAATTATGTTACCCGTCAGGACCGGTGATGTACAATTGTACACAAAATTTTTAATAATAAATGGCTTAAGCATGGAAATGCTTGTGGGAGCCGATTTCTTACAAAAGTGTAAAGGAAAAGTAGATTTTGGATGTAATGACGTGGTCATAGTGGTACAGGGAAGAATAGTAGCTATTCCTTTTAATTGTAAAAGGAAATATGAATCCGAAGAGCAAAGTGACATACCTATACGTTACTGCAGAAAGAAAGAGGACATAATGGGTTATAATGAGTATGGCGACAGTAAGGAAGCAGATCCTTCATAGGTAAAGGGTATGTGAAATATCGTTGATTTGAAGAAATACATACAGAGCGATGATGGGGACATTAGTAATTGACTGCCCTCAGGGGACATGTATTCTTAGTGTCATCAAGTGTTTGACGAACACCAAGAATCTCGAGTTGTTAGCAATATTATTTCACTTTCGTTTCGTATTGTCAACCTAACTCTTCATCACAAGGAACTTTTTTGCTATTTTCTTTCTTTCTTTCCTGTCGTAGTAAATGAGGTACATAAAATGTACACAGAGAATAAATGCCATTAGAAAAAAAGAGAACGAATAAAAGAAAGACTTTTTGGAAGTTAATTCTAACCAAAAACTAACACGAATGAGTGTGGACTGAAAGTGATGGAAAACGGGATACTGAAAGGAGTGATATAATGTGACTACGTAATACGTGATTTCTAAGCAATTTTCGGAAGATGTAGGAATATTGTTGGAAGATGTTTGTGGTAAGGACATAAGGAAAGTTCCTAGCAGAAGTAAGTAAATAGATAATATATGTGATGTATTATTCAGAGACTCGTAAGTTGGCATAAATACACTCCTGGAAAACGAAATAAGATCACCGTGAATTCATTGTCCCAGGAAGGGGAAACTTTATTGACACATTCCTGGGGTCAGATACATCACATGATCACACTGACAGAACCACAGGCACATAGACACAGGCAACAGAGCATGCACAATGTCGCCACTAGTACAGTGTATATCCACCTTTCGCAGCAATGCAGGCTGCTATTCTCCCATGGAGACGATCGTAGAGATGCTGGATGTAGTCCTGTGGAACGGCTTGCCATGCCATTTCCACCTGGCGCCTCAGTTGGACCAGCGTTCGTGCTGGACGTGCAGACCGCGTGAGACGACGCTTCATCCAGTCCCAAACATGCTCAATGGCGGACAGATCCGGAGATCTTGCTGGCCAGGGTAGTTGACTTACACCTTCTAGAGCACGTTGGGTGGCACGGGATACATGCGGATGTGCATTGTCCTGGAACAGCAAATTCCCTTGCCGGTCTAGGAATGATAGAACGATGGGTTCGATGACGGTTTGGATGTACCGTGCACTATTCAGTGTCCCCTCGACGATCACCAGTGGTGTACGGCCAGTGTAGGAGATCGCTCCCCACACCATGATGCCGGGTGTTGGCCCTGTGTGCCTCGGTCGTATGCAGTCCTGATTGTGGCGCTCACCTGCACGGCGCCAAAAACGCATACGACCATCATTGGCACCAAGGCAGAAGCGACTCTCATCGCTGAAGACGACACGTCTCCATTCGTTCCTCCATTCACGCCTGTCGCGACACCACTGGAGGCGGGCTGCACGATGTTGGGGCGTGAGCGGAAGACGGCCTAACGGTGTGCGGGACCGTAGCCCAGCTTCATGGAGACGGTTGCGAATGGTCCTCGCCGATACCCCAGGAGCAACAGCGTCCCTAATTTGCTGGGAAGTGGCGGTGCGGTCCCCTACGGCACTGCGTAGGATCCTACGGTCTTGGCGTGCATCCGTGCGTCGCTGCGGTCCGGTCCCAGGTCGACTGGCACGCGCACCTTCCGCCGACCACTGGCGACAACATCGATGTACTGTGGAGACCTCACGCCCCACGTGTTGAGCAATTCGGCGGTACGTCCACCCGGCCTCCCGCATGCCCACTATACGCCCTCGCTCAAAGTGCGTCAACTGCACATACGGTTCACGTCCACGCTGTCGCGGCATGCTACCAGTGTTAAAGACTGCGATGGAACTCCGTATGCCACGGCAAACTGGCTGACACTAACGGCGGCGGTGCACATATGCTGCGCAGCTAGCGCCATTCGACGGCCAACACCGCGGTTCTTGGTGTGTGTCCGCTGTGCCGTGCGTGTGATCATTGCTTGTACAGCCCTCTCGCAGTGTCCGGAGCAAGTATGGTGGGTCTGACACACCGGGGTCAATGTGTTCTTTTTTCCATTTCCAGGAGTGTATTTTCAACATTTCCAGTAGTTTTGCATTCTATTTGTATAATACCTTATATTATGTAAAGTCATGAGATTTTAATAGTAACTGTAAGGTAAATATTTTTTCTGAAAAGAAAAGTTAATGAAGAATTTTTCTTTCATTATGGGTTGCTAACATAGGAATAAGTATTGCTTTGAGCGAGAACTTGCTTAGGAATTCTCTCACTATAAAATACTTATAACGATATTTGAAAAAACGTAAAGTAATTGTGCCAATTGGGGTACTGTTATTATTTCTGGATAATGATAAATTCATTCTTTACTGAAAATAATTTGCACCGTAGAGGACTATTTGGTAAAAGATGATGAATTGCAATGAATATTGAGTTTTCTTGAAAAAAAGTTTTATGAATTTGAGCAGTAATTTATGAGTACACTGAAATTCTGGAAGTTTCTTCGCAAAGTTTTTCCTTTAAGTTTGAGAAGAAAAAGTACGAACTATGATACGTGTAATGTGTAAAGTTAGGATGCAGAAATTAAAAATGGTGGCTTAGACATACTGTATTTTGCAGGGACGAAATTAGGAAAAACCTGATACGAGACTATAAGGTAGAGGACTGAGGGCTGGACTCTGTATCATAGTGAAGTGCCTTTAAAGCAACCTAAGGGTAACTGTGAAAAACAAAATTGTTATACCAAGTGCTGATACAGAAAATCAGTGGTTTTTTTTCATATATAAAAAGGACGCTCCCCAAAGTTGTTAGGTTTCATGAACGCTAACATAGCCACTATAAAGTGTTTCATTCATTTTAAAACGATATAGAAATTTGTAAAGAAATTGTTCAACGAAAAATTAAATTTTGAGGAAAACTTGAATATTTACAAATGTAAATGGTTGGATAAATATTTTGTTTGAAAGTGTTAAAATGCCGAATTTAGTATGAAAGATATTATTTCTGAAGAAAAAAAGGAAATTTGGTAAATCAATTTTGTTTTTCGCTATCAAGACCAATCCTTTGAACTCTGAAATAACCTTGCAAAAAAACCTATAATGTAATTTTAATATTTCGTTCTTTTGAAAACAAAAATTTAAGTAGGAACAACTATCATTACAAATCCCACACTTAAATCTATCGGTTCAATTAAAGAATTTAGTAATAACATTGCCGTTATATGAACCTTAAATGCAGTTACAAGTAATTTTAGGTGTGTAGGGTGTGTGTAATGTAGCAAGATATTATGAGATGACATTCGTTGCAGTAAGGCACGCAGCCGTTTGGTAAGGTGGCTGCAGGATGGCTAATTTTTTTTTCGCTTTGCTCACAGCGCATCTGACACTGCCTGCCGTGAGAACTGCATAGAGTAACATTTAGCCGGTACGACACGAACCTAAATAATCTATATTGGTTGTTATTGGACTTCCTTCAAATTTGGTACACAGCCTTTTGTTATTAATGGAATGATGCGGTCAGAAAATGAGATTTTTCTTTATTATAGCTTTGGAGATAAATAAAATTACCTAAAAGTCCTGTAACGGACGTTTATGTTTTAAAGCCCAGTTAGGAACAATATCAAACTGCCTTTCATTATCATTTGAAGCTATTACAATGTGATCAGTGAGTAAAACCAATTAATATGAATTTTCTATTCAAAAGTTTAGTTATTTTACATTACGCAATACAAACATCGCATCGCGCAAAATTATTATTTGCTTATAACTTTTCTGTGTGGGTGCATGAGAATAATTGAGAGAGTGTATGTGTGATATATGTTAACACTCAATATGTCATTTTATGTGAAACCTTGTACAAACGGACAGTGGGGAAGTTATGGTGCAACCAGGATTCAGATGACGTATGTCGGTGCGAGCTTGCTTTTGAATAAAAGCAGCCAGAATGAAAGTCAGAGGCGGAATAAGTTTATTTATCAATTTGGAGAATATTTTGAACTTAGTTTATTTTGATTAAACACTGTACAAGAAATTTAAGTTTTAATGACATTAATTACTATCAGATTAGTAATTAGATGAGGCAAGTTTTGCGGCGAGAATGATCTGGAATGAACACTCTGATTCTTCGTTTAGATCAACAGCCAATGAGAACTAAGGTGTTCCTGCACAAATATAGGGAGGTGGGCTGAGAGTAGAGGAGCTCCAGACAGTCGCTTTCTATCCAGCCTATGGATAACACCATGTTACATAGCTCCATAAAAATAGTCTGTAAGATGAAGAACTGGTGAGTTCATTTCGATTACAATGTGTCATAACTGAAGCGACTGGAGTCACGAACATTTTAATGAAATTTTGAAATTTTTAAACTAAATAGAGATTTACGTGCATGTGAACTTTCTGGTCGTAGTAACAATTCCGCGTGGCAAATTTTGTGCTTTGTATTGAATACTTTGGCGAGCACTTCTTACTAAGAAGACTACTGTAACGACCGAATGTTTAACCCGTAAATACTTTTGGGTCTGTAAATGTTAGAACATGAATTATTAGTCGGGTCAGACTTTCAAAAATTCTGGCTGCTTTTCGAGTGAAACTATGTTTTACAGACTGTGAACTTTGAATGATAGAGTATTAACATGATAAACACGGACTTGATAGCTATTTATTGCTTTTCTGTGTGAATAAAAAGCATATTCAATCTAAACTTTCATGGCTTTCTGCAACTAGAGTCCTTCCTCCAAACGCCCGGTTTTTTAATATGAACTTTCAAGAAATGATTTTCAACTCGAGTTACGCGGCCTCTTTGTGGTAGGTATTAGGTAGTGGTTTCATCAATGCTGCTTTATACTGTCTAGGAAGTATCTGATACTATAGAGGGTAGGGACGTCAGGAGGGAGGAATATCGAGGTAGAAGGGCTTTCGGTATTTCAGAGAGAGAACGAAGACGACCGACCCAGCCCCGCTGCAACACGTCTGGTCGATGGAGACGACTAGGGTGGGACTCTTCGAATGCAGGTGGCCAAGATCCTCATAAAAATCTTTAAATCACTGTTGAGCTGCATAAGAGGCTGGTAATGGCCAACACCCCCTCCGCCAAATGGTTTGGGAACTGACTAAGGATGGCATCAACAATGACAGATGGCATCAGCACTGCAGATCATCGTCAGTTCTTGGGATGTCGTAACCCACGGGGAGAATGTAACATTGAGTAATGCAGGAAACTCTGCCAGGAGAACATCTGAGACCGTCGATTTGTTTATCAACTCTTGTGGAGGGCAGCAGCGACATTCTCCGCCATTGTGGGTTCTGTGAGGGTCCCCACATCATCTCCATAGAGGGTCTGAGGTAGCAAGCACTGAATTTCATCTGTCTCTGGAGCATCGAGAACTTCTGTGGCGTATAGCCACTTTTAATAATCTTAGAAGCATTGGCGATACCCTTTTTTACCGTCAGATGCTGGCCATCTGACACATCTAGCATTGGGTGTCAACACTCTTTGACATCTACGTCATTCATGGGTAATGCGAGACATAGACAGATGTTCACCCCTCATCCTATCTGACTACATGCAGTCACAAATGTGCCTCGAGAGTGCATTGTATAAATCTACTGATCCTTGCGTGCAGTGGCCAAACAACCTGATGTCCTGGCGAATGTGGCTAGGCAGATATCTTCTGCAGTAACACAAAATGGTATCATAAAATGGTATGCTGTGGTGTTCTGTTGCCTTCACACAGCCTCTCAACTGCAATGCATCATCACACTCCCCAGAGCAGGTTCCTGCACAATCAGGCCACCAATAGATCATAGAACGTCCGTATATCCACTACCTTCTGTCAACACTCTTTACCCTCGAGAAGTGCGACCCTCATGTTCCATGACCTCCTTCTCCACCACATCCTCTGTCTTGGGAAGGAGACGGTGCAGACAGATGCAACATGATTAGTAAAGACCGTTTGTCCATATCTCTGTATCAAGAGATACAGTTTGTCTCAAATTTCAGTATCTTTGCTGTAAATCGCTGGGAGACATAGCTTCGCTCAAGGCGACTCGCCGAACGTCTGATAATGTATGTTTATCTCTGTCTGGCACAGTAAATAATCCACCAAGTGTTGATGAGGTGAAGATCATGCACTAGCCATTACATTTACATACATGTCCTAAAATACGGTATTTGATCGTGTGGTTGGGGTGGTTGGGGACACAACTGAAGTCGTCTAGGGCGAAACAGTCATATTGTCCCTCAAAGAAGGACATTACATCCTCTGCATAAAACCTAGAACAGTCTCTGCTATTGCCCATACCAGAGACAGCGTACAAATTCTAGGTCATGAACCCCGATGTGAGACAACAAGTCCTTGTGCTGCTGCGCTAGTATTAGTCCTAGTCGAAGGAAAGGGAAATTTTGTCTAAATTCGAAGAAGGTACGGTTGGGCGATGAAATCTGGGACCGCTGGCAGAGTGTGGTAACAGTCAACAGCCAGCGGGCCAGGCAAAGTAAACATGGCACTTGTGGGCGCGGAGCTGCAATGGCAGTATTGGCCGCACAATTTGTTTTGAGTGGAGCAACAACAAGACAGAAAACTGCAGTGTTGCTTTAAGTTATTGTGATGTATGAGGTGGGACATTAAGCCAGAGCCAAGAGTGGCGATTTGTAAGTAGCTGAGGTGTGGGAATTTATCCCTGTCATAGTTTCTGTCTCTCTCTGACACTATGTCAGAAGCGAGGGAAAAACTGATATAAATAGACGGAAAATTTTAGCTTGGGTAAGAGTGTGCCAGCTCACTCGAGCGTCAGGATGGAGCTATGAAGGCCTTTGCTTATAGGGGACAGTCCATCAGCAATGTTATATGTATTCTACATAAACTTCCATGTCCTTCATCGGCCTATATTCCGCCTCTGGGGAAACAACACCGAGGTGAGACAGAATGGCAGCCTGGAACTTGGAGATTGCATGGTCTCTTGAAAGAGGACAGTGACAGGTCTGCATTGGGTCCAGGAGGGGATCAGTTCAACTTGAGCCTATGGGCTACATCGCTCCACACCTGGCGTACCAGGGTATGGGCCAGACATACGCTGCGGGAGGCACAGCAGCAGTCCAACAGCACCGGAGACAGGGGCGGCTGTTGCCATCTGGCAAGCACCACTGGCAGTGTGGCTAAGCATCCAGGAGGGCACCGGTTCGAGTCTGGTCCTGTCCTGGGAGCAGCGGCAGCCAGAGGGCCACAGGTGACCAGTATGCCCACCATGAAGGTTGGTTGGACAGAGCAGGCCAAAATGGGTGGTGGGTGGCGAGGATCAGGGACTGTAGAAGTCTCTGGAATTGATGAAGTATTATACTTAGTAGTAGGGGGTGTGTGATATGTTCGCATTTGATCATCAGGTTTATAAAGTATGTGTATGTGTTCTGACATGTGCAAAGGAAATGACTATGTCCAGTCGTAAGGAAGGTATGGATTTCACATACAGTACTGTGATAGCATGGGAAGAGTATGTCAGGTCATAAGAATGGTACTCATATTTCTATTTTCATGGCGACAGCCATCAACAGAGTGTATTTCCAATACTTCACTCACTGTCAAATGTCTTTCAACTGAGACTGTGATCATTACATTTAGCTGTAAGTGCAATGATAAAATATATATGTGACCGATGTCTTAGGATAAACATTCTACCTGTGCATACTCGGCCTGCAGCGCCGGTGACCTGTTCGGGGGTGATTCACGTTTCCCATTAACGGTAGCAGCTGTCAGACTGAAGATGCCTGTTGGAGTGTAGGAATGCAGATGAATTAACCATGTTGTCCTCTAGACGAGCGAATAGCGAACTGATAGTTAATATGTGATGGATAGCTTTCGTGATTGCGTGGAAATTTGAGAAGATTGAATAAGGAGGTGCGTTTGCGCTGGATCGTTATTCCCTCCCATGTAAATTGTTCGGTTGACTGTTTCTGCACATATCACGCCTTTATTTAGTTGAGAGAAGATCGATTGTGGTGTGTGCATCTAGCGTGTGAAAGACAGGTTCTCGGGTTCTCTAGAAATGAGAAACTTTAGTAGACATTGTAAATTGTAGGGATGATTTGGAATCTACTACATCACCAACATCTGTATTCGAGAGTGGAATTATCAGTTTCCTCTATTTGTTTCGAGTTGCTGAGTAAATGTCTTCGCAGACGTGAGAAGTTTCTAGTTAGTCAGTGGTTCACAGGACGCCCCACCTAGTTAAAGTTTCGGGTTTGTAGAGAAATAATTTCCAGTGTATATCGTGGAAATTATATTGCGCTAGCGATCGATAGGATGCTTGATATCGAGAAGTACCGTAAAAATGGTATAGTATTATGGAGAACCATGTGAAAACACATGTGTTATTGTAATCCCCAAGTCTGGAGATGTGTGTAGAAAAGCGAGCAAACAAGGAAGCAGGTTTGGACCATAAACAGTAACGTGTTTGTGCCAAGGGGAGACGAACCCGAATTTTTAGAACACTTGTGAGAAAAGCTTCAGTCCGCTGAGGGTGCTCTGGTCGCACATTGGGGGTGGATGACTTGTGATTGTTGGCTGCGGGAAAATATCTAGTGCTGTGAGGAGTATATACGGTACTGCCCGTCTTTGTGGTATATGTACAAATAGTGTAAAAGGCATAATTTTGTTTGGCACAGGATATACATTGTATGTTTACTACATCGACATGGTATGTGGCAAAATGATGCAGGGTTGAAGATCGATTTCAAGCACTAATGTTCAAGCTCCTGTCCTCTGTGGGAGAGCAGTGTAATTAAGTAGGAGTCTTTCCATATTTGACGTTATGTAGGGTACACTGTGATATATTGATGGGTCACAGGTCTGTTTCACGTTCTAATATTCAAGGTCCTGTCCTCAGTGGGAGAGCAGTGTAAATGAGCAAGAGTCTTTCCATATTTGACACTATGTATGGTAGTTTGTAAGATTTAACTGCCAGTGCAATATGGCGATCTGTGTAAAATAACCGCTGAAAGTCTCATCTGCAGAAAGAAAAAAAGACAGACGGTGATTTGATACCAGTGGTATCAGTAATTCTGCGGGGAAATTCGATAAGAGCCAATCATAATGCTCGATTCATTCACATCCTTTGCGCTGGGATATAGGAGCCTCTACATAGAGGAGGGAACGTTGGTGTGTGTTGAAAGCAACACGTGATGGAGGGGGTACCACTTTAGGTCTGTGAGGAAGACTGCATTTCTTCGTAATTCTGCGCTATTTTCGTAGACAGCTTCTGTTAGCGCAAGAATTTCCATGCATACAAGCTGAGACATAAAAAAAGCGAGCATTAACTATTGCTGGGACACTGTACAATTGCCTCGAGGTCGACTCCATTCTTATTTCTTACGTAGTCATATGACTGCAGTATAATATTGAGAACCTTATTAGATGCACTTGTGATGGTTTGTAGCTACGCATGCACACTTTGCGGCATTGCATCAGTCATGCTGGGCAGTCAAGCGTTGTTACTCTATGAACAATGCGGCCAGTGCTACTCTGTCATCAATGGTAAAGACATGTGCTGCCCAGAGACATCTCACATATGAGACCGGCGTGAGTGTGCCTTAGAGTTCTGTGACTTCAGTGCAACACTGACCGTATACTCCAAAATAGAAACATCTTTCACCTACTCAGCGTGAGAGCAATTGGTAGTGCTGGCTTGCGTCTGGCTGTAGCTCACGGTGGTGTTGGTGTACGTTCCTGGAGTGTCTGTGCTCCCGTTCGGTCACGTCAGCAACGGTGCCTAGGTGAACATGTATTTCGAGAAGAATTTGTCAGGGATGTCACCGCCTAATGCTTGAGGGCATCTGTGCATGGTTTGACAGCTGATGGCCAAGTCACTTTGCAGGGCTGCAGGTAGCCTCCCGTGTGGCCTACTGGACTGGGGGTGTTGGATGGTGTCTGCATATGCAGCTTGCATGTCTGTTGCATTATTCTGTGAGCAGGTCTGCACGCTGCACTGTGTACTATTTGGAAATTTTACGAGTACTGAGTGTGTCTACACATCAGTGTACTACATTATTTAGGAGCAGTTTGCATGTCTGTACTGAAATTGTTTCGGTAAATTAGGCTTTGTTTGCGTTTCCACAGAGCGCTATTTAGGAGTAGTTTACAGGCCTGTGGGCTGTGTGGCGTAACCCCAAGCATGTGATTTGTGTCAGTGTGATGAATATACTCCATCCCTAAATAAATTATTCCAAAATAAATAAAGTGCACTTCTTCCTTACTCTCTCCAGCGGCCCAATGCAGGCTGAGTCATTTTCGCACCATTTTTCCCCTCCATATCAGCACCTTGGATTATGTCACAGGATGAATGACAACACCCTTTGGTGGAAGTATTGTGTGCTAGGTCAGCTGGAGTCCAGATTTTGTGGGGGAGACATTGCATACCAAATAAAAACTTATGTCGAGCACAGGCAGAGCCATTTCCCCCACCATCTTGGATTACATTACGAAACGGACAACAGTGTTATCTGGTGGTGGTACTGTGTACTAGGTCCAGACCTCATGGTGAACCCACTGTTTGCTGCCATCTTGGATAGCGGTACTTCCATCATCAGCTCACATCATGCCTGCCACATTAGATTACGTTGCACAACAGACAACAGTGCCCTCTGGTTTTGGTATCCTGTACTGGGTCAGTTGGAGTGAGGACCTCATGGCGAACACACTGGATGGTGGTGCTGCCTCTAATTGTTGAAATAAATACTGGTGCATGGTTTCGACAGTTGACGATTAGCAAACATGTTTGCAAAGTGTATTGGATGGGTTATTATTTTGACAATATATGAGTTGTTTGTCTGTCTGGACGTATGTGTATTGCATTATTTACTAGTGGTTTGCATGTCTCTAGGCTGTGCAGTGTGTTATTTTGACAGTTTACAAATAGCAGGAGCATGTGTAGAGCATTATACTTTAGTCATTTAGGAATAGTTTGCCGGTCAGTATGCTGTGTGGCATGTCAGAGTGTGTTCTGTATCACTGTGATGAATATACTCCAACCCAAATAAATTGTTCCAAAATGAATAACGCACATTTCTTCCTCTCTCCAGCAGCCCAGGGAGTCCTTTTCCTGGCAATCACTAGGAAGAGGTGGTAGTAGGGTGACTTAGGTTAGTCCAAAAGCCCTTTCTTTCAAGTTATTTTCTTAGATTAGTTGAGATACGCAAATTGACCTTACTTTACCACGAAAATTCAAACTTGACAACAGTTCCTAGGAAGAGGTGGTGGTCAGATGACTTAGGTTGGTGGAGGTATCCCAACTGGTCTACCTTCCCGCAAGTTTTCTTCGGTTAGTAGAGGTAACCGTGGTGTGATGTATTATCCTGTTGCAATTTGAACCTCCCACCATTTTTTCTGGGCAAGGGGAGGGGGTTAAGTTAGTGGAGGTAGTCCAGTTGACCTATCTTTCCATCAAAACCCGCCATCTTGGATGACGTCATGTGCTGTTACCAAGAATACACGCAGCCGTCTTGAATGATGCCATGCCGCCATCTTGGATACATCTGGAAACAATCTAGAGTTTACCAGAACATCGGTTGCCCCACTATTGACATGGTGGATCACCATAGCGAAGATATGGGCTGCAAACGGGGAAATAAACTGAGATAGGCGACTTTGACAAAAAATATTGAAAGTCACATAACATTCGACATTGGGCTTCTGTGGGTCTGTTACATAACACATTGTGGGCAGTGTTTTGTGCTGTTTGTGGCGAAATAACGATTTATTAAACTTTTGGAAACGTTCGCTGGCTGTGTTTTTTAGAGTTTTCTATGCGTTGAAGTCGTTTAGTAAATTGCGTGCTTTAGTTTTCAGCTGGCGTTTCTTATTGTTTCTAGTGAAATATTTCAGTAAAGTTTTCATACAGTGTTTTAACTTCGTTGAGTGTTCCAGGGGCCGCTTTTTGGATTTAGCTAATAATTTTGTGAAGTTTTGTTGGTACTGGTGTTAGCTGAGATGTAGTAGTACTGTGGGAGAAGAAGCTGAGTGGCACAGTCACCATGGTGTAGTCGTTATGATACTAGGCTTTAGCATGGAGGGTCGTGAGTTCAACCGTGACCTGGACTGTGCAAATTTAATTTCGATTTTCGGTTCGAGTACATTCTAGAAGTATCCAAAAAGTCAAGAATCATTGTACTCGAATGTTATGTAACTGTCTGTGTACAATATGTGTTCTGGCCGAATGCAGTTCGCTCCGCGGTCTTGTATTTGCAAGTGCTGAGTAAACCTTCGTTAAGTGAACTTAGGGTACGTTATTCATCTAATTTCACTTTCTTCTACGTGAAAGTATTAATACAAATAGCGGTTTTCTTAGTAGACAGAAAATACGAAGACCGCTAC
This sequence comes from Schistocerca cancellata, assembly GCF_023864275.1. Classification (NCBI taxonomy): domain Eukaryota; kingdom Metazoa; phylum Arthropoda; class Insecta; order Orthoptera; family Acrididae; genus Schistocerca; species Schistocerca cancellata. Next base: position 903,665,795 of record NC_064629.1, read on the forward strand.
TGTTAGCTCTATAAATAGTTCTACTGTTGTAACTGAACTTAGGTAACGTAGACATATAGCTTTTGTCAGCAACTGTAAAATTTTACCGTGAGTGAGAAGGGTGGGCTCGTCGTAAGTTTGTGAGTACTGGGTTACGGTGTGGGATTTGTTCAAAGTATTTTCATTGTGGGGAAGCCACTGGACATTCTAGAGAGATCCTCTCCTGGGAATGCAGAAACTGTAACAGAAATAAACTGATAGAGGAGCAGGAGCGTAAGATCTCTGCCCGTCAGTTGCAGTTACAACGCGCAAAGTAGGAACTAGATAGACTGAGGGGTGAGAATAGTGGTGGGGAATGGGAACTGGCAGTTGGCAAGAAAGCAGTAAGGAGGAGAAGGTATTCCGACAGTTTTGCTTTGCTTATAAGCAATGCATTTGACCAACTGTCAGAGTTGAGTCGAGAGGAGCCTCTTGTAGCTGTAGATTTAGGGAACATGCAGCAGTCCTCAGCAGTTAGGAGGCCTAGGTCAGTTGCAAAGACAAACAGAAAGAAGAAGATTCTGCTGCTAGTTAGATCGCACTATAGAGGTGTGGGCCAGCAGTTGCAGGAAGTGTTGGGGAGTGAGTACCAGGTCTCAAGCATTGTGAAGCCTAGTGCATGGTTTGCTCAGGTGACCGACAGCATAGGAGAGTTACGTAGGAATTTTACGAAGGAGGATAAGGTAGTGATAGTGGCTGGAGCAGAAAACAATCTTGATAGGGGCGGGGAATATGATGTAGGTGGTGACCTGGTAAAGATAGCTACTCAAACTGTTGGAACCAATGTGCATTTCGTGCAACAATTTCAGCGTCATGATCGGCCTCGTCTTAATGCAGCTTTCAGGCGCATTAACATGGGGCTGGAAAGGGCGTTGATGGCAGACGGCATGGGTCATATTTCAGTGGTGCCTGTTGGGTCTGTCAGTAGATCCGGTTTCACTAGGCAAGGCCTGCACCTCAATTGTTATGGGAAGGGAAGGCTAGCAAAGGTTATGGATGGCAGTGCAGTGGGTGGTGGTGGGATCACTCATGGAAAAATTCCTGTAGCAATTGGTGTTAGAGTTGCAACCTTTTTAGACTGAAGTCAAGTGATGGTATACCTGCTTAAAGGAAGTCCCTTTAACTAAGGGCTCACCCTCAGAGAACGTCGTGTTTACAAGTAGACAAGAAATTAGCATATTTCATCAAAATATAAGAGGTATCAGAGATAAGTCAGTGAACTGAACGTCTCTGAAATTATTGGTATATCAGAGCACCACTTAAATAATTTGACAATTCAGAGGCTTCTTTTACCATGATAGAGATTAGCTGGCTGTTTTCAAGGAGTTCTTGCCTCGTGGAGCAGTGGCTATGTAAACAAAGAACAATATTCCATTTGAGTCCATAGACGTATCTCGGCACTGCACTGAACAGGTATTTGAATGTTTTGTAGAGGCAGTTGAATTTAGTGAAACAGAACTTCTAATTGTTGTTGTTTATAGGTCCCATAACTCTGACTTCAGAGCATTTCTGCTCAATCTAGAGAGGGTTCCTGATTCACCTGGAAGTACCAGAAATCAGCTATATGGGGACTTCAATAAAAATTATTTATATAATGGTGCAAGACAAAACGATGTTGGTAGACCTCCTAAATTCATATGATCTGCTACTGATTGTGTTTCTTCCAACCAAGGTGCATGGGAACCGTAGCACAGCCATAGACAATATTTTTATTCATTCTTCATTACTAGGAGGGCATTCTGATAGTAATCGGGTGAATGGCCTTTCAGACCATGGTGCACAAATTTTAACACTAAACGCTTTAGTACTCAAACAAATGTCACATATAATCACAAACTATGTACGAAAGTTAATCCAACAGCAATAAAGTGTTTTTCCAACCTTGTCAAGGAACAAGAGTGGCAGGATGTTTATAGTACCGATAACATAGATGATAAATATAATGCTTTCCTTAACACATATCTCGTGCCCTTTGAGAGTTGCTTTCCATTGAAACGTTTTAAACGGGGTAGTAGCAGTAATAGGCAGCCCGGGTGGCTGACAAGTGGGATAGGGATATCATGTAGAACAAAGCGGGAATTATATCAAAATGTTTGAAGAAGTCGCAATCAAGCTACAGTAGCCCCTTACAATCAGTATTGTATGGTGCTTAAATACGTTATTAGGAAGTCAAAGAGTATATGGTACGCAAATAGAATATCTAATTCACAGGATAAAATTAAAACAATATGGTTAGTTGTGACTGAAGTCTCTGGTCAGCAGCACAAGGTCGACGATATAAAGTAAGATCGTAGTAAAAATATTTCTTTTTTTGATAAATCAGGTATATGTACAGTATTAAAAGATCATTTTCTGATCATTTTTGGTGAATTGTATAAAAATTTACTTTCTACAGGGAATGCCATTCCGAGGTTGATGTCTGAAACACTCCTTTCTGATGCAGACAAGGGGGAGAATGAGTAAATAATTAAATCACTGAAGACAGGACTCTCATGGATATGATTAAGTGCCTAGCAGAATAGTCATTTTCCTGAACGGTTAAAGTACTCAGTAGTAAAGCCGCTTTATAAAAAAGGAGAAGGGGATAATTTAGACAATTTTAGACCTATTTATATGCCACCAGCGTTTGCTAAAATAATTAAAAAGGCTGTGTGTTCTTGTTGATGATGTGGTCTTCAGTCCAGAGACTGGTTAGATGCAGCTCTCGATGTTACTCTATCTTGTGCAAGCTTCGTCATCTCCCAGTACCTACTGCAACCTACATCCTGCTGAATCTGTTTAGTGTATTCATCTCTTGGTCTCCCTCTACGATTTTTACCCTCCACGCTGATCTCCAGAACTAAATTGGTGATCTCTTGATGCCTGACAATATGTCCTAACAAGTGATCCCTTCTCTTAGTCAAGTTGTGCCACAAACTCCTCCCTAATTCTATTCAACACCTCCTCATTAGTTATGTAATCTACCTATCTAATCTTCAGCATTCTTCAATAGCACCACATTTTGAAAGCTTTTCTCTTTTAGTCTAAACTATTTATCGTCCACGTTTTAATTCCATACATGGCTACACTCCATACAAATACTTTCAGAAACGACTTCCTGACACATAAACCTATACTCGATGTTAACAAATTTCTCTTCTTCAGAAACGCTTTCCTTACCATTTCCAGTTTACATTTTATATCCTCTCTACTTCGACCATCATCAGTTATTTTGCTCCCCAAATAGCAAAACTCATTTACTACTTTAAGCGTCTCATTTCCTAATTTAACTCCCTCAGCATCCCCCAATTCAATTCGACTACATTCCTTAATCCTCGTTTTGCTTTTGTTGATGTATATCTTATATCCTCCTTTCAAGACACTGTCCATTCCGTTCAGCTGCTCTTCCAGATCATTGGCTGACTCTGACAGATTTACAATGTCATCGGCGAACCTCAAAATTTTTATTTCTTCTCCATGGATTTTAATTCCTACTCCGAAATTTTCTTTTGTTTCCTTTACTGCTCGCTCAATATACAGACTGACTATCGTCGGGGATAGGATAAAACCCTGTCTCACTCCCTTCCCAACCACTGCTTCCCTTTCATGCGCCTCGACTGTTATATCTGTCATCTGGTTTCTGCACAAATTGTAAATATCCTTTCGCTCGCTGTATTTTACCCCAGCCAACTTCAGAATTTGAAAGACAGTATTCCAGTCAACATTGCCAAAAGCTTTCTCTAAGTCTACAAATGCTAGAAACCTAGGTTTGTCTTTCCTTAATCTATTTTCTAAGATAAGTCGTAGGGTCAGTATTGCCTCACGTGTTTCAACATTTCTACGGTATCGAAACTAATCTTCCCCGAGGTCGGCTTCTACGAATTCTTCCATTCGTCTGTAAAGAATTCGTGTTAGTAGTTTCCAGCGGTGGGTTATTAAACTGATAGTTCGGTAATTTTCACATCTGTCAACACCTGCTTTCTTTAGGATTGAAATTATTATTTTGTTTTCGAAGCCTGAGGGTACTTCGCTTGTCTCAAATATCTTGCTCACCATATGGTAGAGTTTTATCAGGGTTGGCTCTCCCAAGGCTATCAGTAGTTCTAATGGAATGTTGTCTACTCCAGGGCCTTGTTTCGACTTAGGTCTTTCAGTGCTCTGTCAAACTCTTCACGCAGTATGATATCTCCCTTTTCATCTTCATCTACATCCTCTTCCATTTCCATAATATTGTCCTCAAGTACATCGCCCTTGTGTAGATCCTCTATATACTCTTTCTACCTTTCTGCTTTCCCTTCTTTGCTTAGAACTGGGTTTCCATCTGGGCTCTTGATATTCATGCAAGTGGTTCTCTCATCTCCAAAGGTCTCTTTAATTTTCCTGTAGGCAGTATCTACCTTACACCTAGTGAGATACGCCTCTACATCCTTACATTTGTCCTCTACCCATCGCTGCTTAGCCACTTTGCACTTCCTGTCGATTTAATTTTTGAGAAGTTTGTATTCCTTTTTGCCTGCTTCGTTTACTGCATTTTGGTATTTTCTCATTTCATCAGTTAAATTCAATAACTCTTCTGTTACCCAAGGATATCTTATAGCCCTCGTCTTTTTACCTACTTGATCCTCTGCTGCCTTCACTATTTCATCTCTCAAAGCTACCCACTCTTCTTCCACTGTATGTCTTTCCCCCGTTCTTGTAAATCGTTCCCTGATGCACTCCCTGAAACTCTCTAAAACCTCTGGTTCTGTCAGCTTATCCAGGTCCCATCTCCTTACACTCCCACCTTTTTGGACTTTCTTCAGTTTTAATCTGCAGTTCATAACCAATTGATTGTGGTCAGAGTCCACATCTGCCCCTGGAAATGTCTTACAATTTAATACCTAGTTCTTAAATCTCTGACTTACCATTATATAATCTATCTGAAACCTGTCAGTATCTCCACGCTTCTTCCATGTATACAACCTTCTTTCATGATTCTTGAACCAAGTGTTAGCCTTGATTAAGTTACGCTATCTGCAAAATTCAACCAGGCGGCTTCGTCTTTTATTCCTTACTCCCATTCCATACTCACCTACTACGTTTCCTTCTCTTCATTTTCCAGTCACCCAAGACTATTAAATTTTCGTCTCCCTTCACTTTCTGAATAATTTCTCTTATCTCATTATAAATTTCATCAATCTGTTCGTCATCTGCGGCATATAAACTTGTACTACTGTAGTAGGCGTGGGCTTCGTATCTATCTTGGCCACAATAATGCATTCTCTATGCTGTTTGTAGTAGCTTACCCGGATTCCTATTTTTTTACTCATTATTATCCCTACTCCTTCATTACTCCTATTTGATTTTGTATTTATAACCCTGTATTCACCTGGCCAGTAGTCTTATTCCTCCTACCACCGAACTCCACTAATTCCCACTATATCTAACTTTAACCTATCGATTTCCTTTTTTAAATTTTCTAACCTACCTGCTCAATTATGGGATCTGACATTCCACGCTCTGACCCGTAGGACAGAGTTTTCTTTCTCCTGATAACAACGTCCTCCTGATTAGTCCCCGCCTGGAGATTCGAATGGGGGACTATTTTACCTCCAGAATATTTTACCCAAGAGGACGCCATCATCATTTAACCATACAGTAAAGCAGCATGCCCTCGGGATAAATTACGACTGTAGTTTCCCCCTTGCTTTCAGCTGTTCGCAGTACCAGCACGTCAAGTGCGTTTCGGTTAGTGCTACAAGGCCAGGTCAGTCAATCATCCAGACTGTTGCCCCTGCAACTACTGAAAAGGCTGCTGCCCCTCTTCAGGAACCACACGTTTGTGTGGCCTCTCAACAGATACCCCACCATTGAGGTTGCATCTACGGTATGGCTATCTGTATCGCTGAGGCACGCAAGCCTCTCCACCAACTGCAAGGTCCATGGTTCATTGGGGGGGGGGGGGGGGTGTGAAGTCTGAGTATTTAAGTGTAATTGATCATTTTATATGATATATAATTATCCTTACATAGAAAGTCTGTGTATGTAAGGATAATTGATCATTTTATATCACACGATTTGCTACCTACCAAATATACAGTTCGGCTTTAGAAGTCGTTTAACAACTGAAAACGCTGAATTCACTTTTCTCTGTGAGGTACTAGTTGTGTTAAACAGAAGGTTTCCAACGCTAGGCGTATTTTTTTTAACTATGGGGTTTCATTTTGTTAATAACAAAAATTTGTTCCAGAAGTTGGACCATTACGGAAAACGGTGAGTATCTCACAATTGGTTCACCTCTTACTTTACCAACAGACAGCAAAGGGTCATTATTCACGATGTTGAGAATGTCTGTGATGTGGGGTCTCAGTGGGGCACAGTCGAATGGGAGGAGGGGGGGGTGCCATAGGGATCAGTGTTAGGGCCACTCCTGTTCCTCAGTTATATAAATGATATGCCCTCTAGTTTTACCAGTAACCCTAAAATAATTCTGTTTGATGATGAAACTAGTTTGGTAGTCATGGATGTTGTGTGCAGCATTGTCCCAGTTTTAAATAGTGCAGTTCATGACCTAAGTTCATGGGTTGTAGAAAATAAACTAATGCTAAATCACAGTAAGACTGAGTTTTTGCAGCTTCTGACACACGATTCAACAAAACCAACGATCCAATTTCACGAAATGGGCACATGATTAATGGAACTGAACAGTTAAAATTTCTAGGTGTTCCTATAGAAAGTAAACAGTCGTGGAAAGCCCCCTTTCAAGATATTGTTTGAAGACTTAATGCTGCCATTTTCACTATTAGCGTATTATCTGAAGTGAGTGATCGTTCGACACGGAAATTAGTCTACTTTACTTACTTTCATTCGCTTATGTGGTATGGTATTATACAGGGTGGCGCACGAAAGTTGTTACCATTTTGTTTTTGAATATAAACTTTATTGTCAGTACAATCTGAAAGGAACATATACTACAATGAAGAGCCATCGATGGAGATTTGTTCTAACTCAGCACATGCTCAATATGTCCACCATTTCGCTTCCTAACTTCCTTCAAACGAACACTGAAGTTAGTGATTACCCTACTGCACATGTCTTCCGTAATTTCACTGCAAGCTTGAAGAATAAGTGTTCTGAGCTCCATTAAATTCCACAGCTTCTTGCTACTGCCCTTCAACACGCAGTGGTTCATGCAAGATGGAGCAAAGCCACATACTGCAAACAATGTGTTGGAGTTTTTACATGAGCATTTCGACATGCGGATAATTTCACTCGGGTTTCCAGGTCACTTCAATGACGGACAAAACTGGCCCCACAACAGTCGAGACCGCAATCCATGAGACTTTTTTCTTTAGGGGTACCTAAAGATAAAAATTTTCCCGAAACGTCCACGTGATTTAATGGAGCTCAGAAGACTTATTTTTCAAGCTTGCAGTGAAATTACGGGAGACATGTGCCGTAGGGTAATCACTAACTTCAGTGTTTGTTTGAAGGAAGTTAGGAAACGAAATGGTGGACATATTTAGCATGTGCTGAGTTAAAACAAATCTCCATGAATGACTCTTCATTGTAGTATATGTTCCTTTCAGATTGTACTGACAATAAAGTTTATATCCAAAAACAAAATGGTAACGCATTTCGTGCGCCACACTGTATTTAGGGTGACTCTTCCCATTGCAAAAGGATATTTTTGGCTAAAAAACGGGCGGTTCGGGCAATAAGTGGTGTAAGTTGACAAACTTCTTGTTGACCCATGTTCACGAGTCTGTGTTTCTGAGTCTTCTCAATTTTTCTATATTCCTTACGTCATTTCTTGTTAACAATATTAACTTATGCCCAAGAATAAGCAGCTTTCAATTAGTTAACAAATGGCAGAAATCAAAGGTGCATTTGGATCGGTCTTCCTAAAGTCTTGTGCACAAATCTGAGCAGTATACTGCTACATCCATTTTCAATAAGCTACCGCTCGAATTAAAGAATTTTAACAATAATCCACGGGTTTTCAAATCGAAACTGAAGACTTTCCTCAAGGGTTACTCATTCTATTCTGTCGAGGACTTCCTTGAAAAATTAAGCTGATTCTTGTTGTATTATTGATTGCGTTTACTTCAGTTTGTGGACTGAATATTTTGGTGTTCCTAAACATTTTATTCTTATCTGTTATCCATTTTACGTTGTCATTTCATGTAGTGACATGTTCCATGATCTTGGACATTTGCTTCTCAATTTGGGCCTACGGAACTTGACGTTGTAGGGAAGCAGCCTACTCACGCCATATAAAATTCACATCAGTCTTTCCATTGTGAGCCAGCCTAGTCCGCTCTAACTAGCTCTGACGTCATAAATGTTGCGCAATACTTTAAAAATCAAGTAAATAACCTGATACGTTTCTAGCGTGTCAGGAGCAATACTAAATCAATATGTGTTGAATATCAGTTCAATAACTTTAACCCTTTTCGAAATTTGGACGTTTTTCTGTAAAAATCATTGGTGCAACAGAAAAGAGCTAGAAACTTAAAAATTTATATTTAGATTCCTTTCTCATAATAATTTAGTAGAAACAGTATTCTGGATCTCACAAATTAAAATTTTAGTTGAAATTCACGATTTTCTGTTCTTTTGTCTTAGAAATTAAGGAAGCAAGATAGATTAAGTAGGCGAATAAACAAGGCTAGGATGTATAAATTTATGTATAAGGGAGATCCGCTACAATAATAAAGATGTGAGAAGTTTCAATTGAATAACTGTAAAACTATAGCAATAGCGTATCCCCAAAGGGCAAGTTCAGAGCTCGTCTACTGCGTGTAGTGTAATTAAATTAATTCTCTCGCCCAAAGTATTTGACTTAGCCACGTCAGACGTTTATTATGATTACTTACCTGTATGCTGAATGCACATTTAAATTGAGAGCTTCATCGGCCATCAGCAAAGGAAGCTATGATTTATTCAATAACTTAAAGTGGTGTATTACTAGCCCAGCAGCTAGTCGGGAGAGCGGAATTGATCAGGCGTTCCCTTAGCCGTCCGCTCCGCGGCTTTATATATATGAACGCTGCACGAGAGTAAAAGTCCCCAGTTCTCTCCAGACGCTGAATAGCACACCGCCTGTGCCAGGAGTCGCGTCGCGTCGGTATCATTGCTATAAACAGACTGGGATGCCGTAATAAGTTACTGGGGATACGAGTAACCATGAAATCGTTTTCGAGTGAAGTGTTAATTTTGGGATGACTTTAGTGATGTATCTTCAGTTTGCGTATGTCGTATTTTCACGTGCTGTCGCGGGACAGACAGTCTACCATTATTTATCGTGGCGTTTGATGAACATTACCATCAAATTATGGCGAGCATTCACTTAAACATTTAATTTGAACAGTTATAGTTGTATCAGCGCATTAGACTCTGAATTGTCCTGGTAGTTGGATTGTGTGGATTCTTTTTGGTCTGTGACTTTCAGAATATAAAGAACATATTTAGAGAATCGTTTTTGATTATGAATCCCAGACAATCTCCTAATTCCTCAGAGCTATAAGCTGTAGCTATAAGTGTATTTCTCAGATGAAGTGGGCACTAGGAATTCTAATTACTGGCTTCACGTTTCGCTAATCACTTTCTGGTTGCCAATATTGTAGTTAGAGAGCCAGTGTTGAGAACGGCAAACCACTGCATAAATAATAGGAACATTTAACAACAATAGTTCCACCCGCCGCCCCACATATGGTGAATCGACCGGGAAATCCATCTTTTATACATTACATTCTACATCATATATTAACAATTAAATTCCACCCGCCGCCCCACAACATGTAAATAAATAAGTAAAAAATATTACTCAGATACTGTGAACGAGTTGCTAGAAAGCATGGAAGTTGGTCGATAGTTCACGGGCTGCCTTAGTGTGCATCTATGGAAAGAGGTAGAAGGGTAGTAAAAATATTACTAGGAGCTAAATGGTTGGACGTCCACGACTCTTCACAGAACATGGGGTTCGGAGGCTTGTCTGCTCTGTGAAGTAGAAAAGATCGTGATCTGTGGCACCTCTGCCGAGACAGTAAAATGCTGGTGCACGCAGAAGTGTTTCGGAGAACACTGTACATCGTAAATTTTTGAACATGGAGCTCCCCACTAGACCGACCCTACATGTTCACATGTTCACCCAACGAAATCGTCAGTTACGGTTGTAGTTGGCACGGGACCATTGTGATTCGACCGTGGGTCACTGGAAACGAGTCGGATCTTTCGGTGCATCACATTTTTGCTACACTAGGCCAATGATCGTCTCCACAAACGGCGTCATCGAGGTGAATGGTGTCTCGAAGCGTGCAGCGCGCGACTGACACAGGTTGGTGGGTACAGTATTATGCTATGGGAGACATTCTCCTGGGACCAGTGCTAGTAATGGAAGACTCGGTGACAGCTGCGAACTATCTGAGTCCTTCTCTCTCACACTTGGTATCTTCCCCCATGACGATGTCATGTTTCATCAGCATAATTGTCTGTGTCTCGGAGCCAGAACCGTGCTACACTGGTTCGAGGAGCATTATAGTGTCAACTCAGGTTGATGTCTCCGCAAGCAAATTCGGCTGATGAAAATCTGGTGGAACATTACTGGGTCGCTATCGGACGTCATCGTCGCTTTCGCAGGTCAGCAGTCACTTCTTTACACTAGTTACGTGACCTTTGCGGTGACATGTCACACCATATACCTTCACAAACCTATCAACGAACTGTCAGATCCCTGGTATGTAGAATCAGTGACATATTTCGTTCCAAAGACGGATAAACCAGTTATTAAGCAGGTGGTCATTATGTTTTCGCTCTTTACTGTGGTTTTCTTATTACTTGTAGGAAAACATTATTTGTGAGAACCAGTCTTAAGTTGGTACTATTTATATTCCACAGAACCGTGTAGAATAATGTCGTAAATTGAGAAAAACATGTTTATTCAGCATTAATATAACACCTATTTCGTTTAAGTGGGAAGTATGTGTTAAGAAGTTCCATATAGTTTACAGTTAAGTTTATTAAAACTGTAGGTAGAGAGAGCATAGTTCATAATTTTTTCTGATTCTAGATTGTCCGCAAGTTTAACTGTCCACCGGTCAACTTTAGTGTATTCTTATTGTTCTAATAGACAAACAGCAGAACACTGTTAAACATATCAAGGCAGCTGTTCTATTAATTTTCGGATCTACATTTACATCTACATACAAGAAACTCTGCAAGCCACCACACAGTGCGTGACGGAGGTATCCTCTACCACAATTTGTCGTTTCCTTTCCTGTTCCACTAACAGATAGAGCAATAGAACACCGACAGTCTATATCTCTGCATGTGAGACCTAACTGCTCGTACCTTATCTTCGAAGTCCCTACGGGAAACGTATATTGACGGCAGTAGAGTCGTTCTGCAATCAGCTTCAAATGCCGGTTCTAGTGTTCTAAGTATACTGCCAATAAAACGCTGTCTTTGGTTAGCCTTCCCCACAACATTTTCTATGTGTTCCTTCCAGTTTAGGTTGTTCCTAATTGTAATACCTAGGTATTTAGTTGAATTTACGGCTTTTAAATTAGACTGATTTATCGTGTAACCGAAGATTAATGACTTCCTTTTAGCACTCATGAGTATGACATCCCACTTTTCGTTATTTGGGGTCACCTGCCACTTTTGCTCCATTAAGATATCTTTTATAAATCGTTTTGCAGTTCGTTTTGATCTTCTGAAGACATAATAAGTCGATAAACGACAGCGTCATCTGCGAAAAAACCTAAGATGGCTGCTCAGATTGTCTCGTAAATCGTTTTCGTAGATAAGGAAGAGCAAAGAGCCTATAACACTACCTTAGGGAACGCCAGAAATCACTTCGGTTTTCCCCGATGACTTTCCGTTAATTACTACGAACTATGACCTCTCTGACAGAAAATCACGAATCCACTCCCATAATTGAAACGATATTCAATAAGCACGCAATTTCACTACGAGCTGCTTGTGTGGTGCATTATCAAAAGCCTTCCGGAAATCCAGAAATACTTAATCGATTAGAAATCCCTTGTCTATAGCACTCAACACTTCATGTGACTAAAGAGCTTGTTGTGTTTCACAGGAACGATGTTTCCTAAACCCATGTTGACTGTGTGTCAATAGACCGTTTCCTTCGAGGTATATCATAATGTTCGAACACAATATATCTTCCAAAATCCTGCTGCATATCGACGTTAACGATATGGGCCTGTAATTTAGTGGATTACTTCTACTACCTTTCTTGAATATTGGTGTGACCTGTGCAACTTCCAGGTTTTGGGTACGGATCGTTAGTTGAGCGAACGGTTGTATGTGATTGTTAAGTATGGAGCTAATTCATGAGCATACTCCGAAAGGAACCAAATTGGTATACAGTCTGGACCAGAAGACTTGCTTTTATTAAGTGATTTAAGTTGCTTCGCTACTCCGAGGATATTTACTTCTACATTATTCATGTTGGCAGCTGTTCTCGATTCGAATTCTGGAATATTTACTTCGTCTTCGTTTGTGAAGGCATTTCGGAAGGCTGTGTTTAGTAACCCTGCTTTGGCAGCACTTTTTTCGATAATATCTCCATTATTATCGAGCAGAGATAGCATTGATTTTTTCTTACCGCTAACATACTTCACGTACCACCAGAAACTCTTTCGATTTTCTGCCAGGTTTCGAGACAAAGTTTAGTTGTGGAAATTGTTATAGGCATCTCGCACTGAATTCCGCGCTAAATTTCGAGCTTCTGTAAAAGATCGCCAATCTTGGGGATTTAGCGTCTCTTTAAATTTGGCACGTATGTTTCGTTGTTTCTGCAACAGTGTTCTATCCCGTTTTGTGTACCAAGGAGGATCAGCTCCGTCGTTTGTTAATTTATTTGGTATAGATCTCTCAATTGCTGCCAATACCATTTCTTTGAATTAAGGCCACATCTGATCTACAATTATATTATTTATTTCTAATGAGTGGTTATTGTCTCTTAGGAAGCTTATATCCAGCTTTAGCCAGTTGTCAGTGCCTGTAACGATTTGAGCATCAGCGCTTGCAGCTCTGGTGCTTGTGCAACACAGCTACGACAATTTACAATTGTTATACCAATGGTTCCTCTAGTTCTACGTTCATCCTGTGTTCAGCCTGCACCCCTTGTGACTGAAGCCCTTCTTGTGTTTTCGCGAGACCCTCTAACCTAAAAAACTGCCCAGCCCACGCCACACATCCACTGCTACCCGTGTAGCCGCCTACTCCGTATAGTGGGCACCTGACCTATTCAGCGGAACGCGAAACCTAACCACCCTTTGGCGCAAGTCGAGGAATCTGCAGCCTACACGGTCGCAGAACCGTCTGACTCTGATTGAGACCGTCCACTCGGCTCTATACCAGAGCTCCGCAATCGGTCCTGTTGACTATGCTGCAAATGGTCAGCTGTGCTTTCATCTTGCGAGCAAAACTGGCAGCCCTTAACACCTCTGTTAGCCACTCGAAACCAGAGAGAATCTCTTGTGATCCAAAGTAACACACATCATTGGTACCGACATGAGTAACCACCCGCAGTTGGCTGCACCCTGTGCTCTTCATGGCATCCGGGAGGACCCTTTCCACATCTGGAATGACGGAGTGCACACTGGTTGTCTTACCATTCTTGTCAGGCAAGTCCTTAAGGGGCCCCATAACGCGCCTAACATTGAAGCTCTCAACTACCAACAATCCAACGCTCTGTGACTGCCCTGATCTTGCAGGCTGAGTGATATCCTCTGAAACAGGACAGGCGACAGCATCCGGCTCAGCGGCAGTGTCAGCCACGGACAGAACCTGGAACCTGTTTGTCAGACAAACCGGGGACGCCTTACATGCGGCCGCCTGGGAAGTCTTTCGCCGCCTGTTTCGCCCCTGTGCGACCTCCCACTCGACCACAGGTGAAGGGTCAGCTTCAGAGAGAGCAGTAACTGGGCTGGCCACTGGTGAGGACCGATAGGAGGACTCTGACGTACTAGACGTCCGTTGGATCCCCATGGCCGCCCCACAACAGTGGTGTCCATTCACTGCAGTCTCAAGCTGTGTAACCGAAACCATCAAAGCCTGAAGCTGAAAGCGAAGTGTCACCAACTCGTCTCGCATCCGCACTCAACAATCGCAGTCCCTGTCCATACTAAAGAAAGCGGAAAACTAAACAATGCTGATAAACGGACTATCGGCTCGTGCTGCGCAACTCTACTCGACCCTGGCAGAAACTAACGAACTGTGTCTAGTAATACACAGATATTCGAAAACATAACTACGGAAGCACTCAGGTGAAACTAAATAATTTGCCCTTCATTAGGAACTTGTAATATGTCACAAAATTGGTTTACTTTCAGACACAAACGTAAACGCGACAACTGTGGCTATTAGCTATTAAATTTATGTGCAGAAACTCAAGAAACTAAACTATTAAAACACATAGATGATACAACAAAATCCGCTCCTGGTTAGGAACTCGTAAATGTCACAAAAGCGGTTACTTCCCTGTGGCTGCGTCTGTCTCGGTCGGCTAATGCTGCCTGCAAAACTAATTTCGACCATTCGCCTTCTCCACCGCTATCCTTACATGTTCGTTACATTTCATATCACTTCGCTTCGTGACTGTGTCAAGCATGGCACTACAAATGCTATATCCGAGCATTACGTATTGATTTTTGCTACTCATGCGCAGTAAAATACATAAGATAAATTTTTCCACATTAAGACTCGCTGCCGTTCATAAAACATCCAGAAATTTTGTCTAGGCCATCTTGTATCTAATTACAGTCACTTATCTTTGACACCTTCCTTCACACGACAGCATCACCAGCGAACAACCACATCCTGCTGCCCACCATGTCTGCCAGATCATTTATGAATACAGAGGATAGCAACAGTCCTATCACACTTGCCAAAGACACTCCTGATGTTACCCCTGTCTCTGATGAACACTAGTCGTCGAGGACAACATACTGTGTTCTATTACGTAATAAGAAGTTTTCGAGCCAGTCACAAATGTGGGAGCCTATTCCGTATGAACATACATTCGTTAACAGTCTGCATTGGGATACCGTGTACCGTGTACAGATCTGACTGACTGTTTGTGCAGTTTCTTTCAGACAGTACATTATTGCAGACAACTGCATTTTCTGCTAAAAGTATCAGTTTTCTATTGACATTGTGCGAAGATCATCAATACAAAACACGAATAGCAAATGTTTGAACACATTTCGCTGCCACACCCGAATTTATCCATCTGACGATGATTTCCATCCAAGATAATTGGCCGCGTCCTCCCTACGACGGTATCATGAATTCAGCTAGGAATTTGCTTCGCACCCCATACGATCATATTCTTGATAATAAGCATAGGTATGGTACTGACTGAAATATTTTTCTGAAAACAATTAGTATTGCATCTCCCTGACTTCCTTGATAAAAAGCTTCCTGTATGCCATGAGAAAAGTGCGAGTTGAGTTTCCCTTGGTCGATATTTACGGAATGCTTGCTGGTTGGCATGGAGGAGATCATTCTATTCAAGATGTCTCGTAATTACTGAGCTCAGAATATTGTCTGCCTGGGACTTCATTTAGTTGTAACAATTCTATCTGTTTCTCAACGACAATTGCACTAATATCTGTTTTACTTATGTTTTCAGAGGTACAAAAATTAAATGGAGACATATCTGCTGGGTTCTCCATTGTAATGGATCATTTTTACTTTAATTTTCTGCCCTCAAGATCACTTTCTGACTCGTCCATGAGTGTCTGGATATTAGCTTTGGGCCACTAACAATCTTTACATACAACCACAATTTCTGTGAAAGATCATTAGACAAAGTCCTGCTAGTGTAGACGCTGAAGGCTTCACGCATTGCTTTCCTGACAACCAAACGCGTTTCTTTCAACATGCCTCCCACTGTAGCCCTATGCTTCATTATGCGCCAATTTTGCAGATATCCCTCTTGCTTTACATATTTCTTTAAAGTGACTGTATAACAAGAAGTGTTCCTCCGATAATGAACCATTATTCTGAGTCCATTACTATTCACTGCGTGGTTAACTAAACTCTTGAACTTGAACCACAGCTCCTCTACATGCTCCTGTACTGTGCTAAACGTTTCAAGCTCCTCGCTGAAATGCGACACTACTGATGGTTTAGCTAGCTTGCTAAACATCTATTTCTTTCAGTTTTAGTTGTCCTTTGAATTTTGGTAACCATTGTTGCCATAGCCTTGTAAGGCTCCCCACGAACTATACTGTAGTTATCCCTGCTGAGTCTCGGGTGATAAAACTGTCCACCGATGATTGCGGTATGATTGGGGAACATATACATATAGGAAATAATGTTAGCTCTGAAGTTCCAGGCTACATCAGAATGTGAGTCTGATGGTCTATAGAAGAATGCAGCTACAGTTTTATGACCTCCCTCGATAGTGATTCTTACCGAAAAACCCACGCATGTGGCTCCTGTTGCCATCTCGGTTGTTTTGAGTACCTTATTTACTGTGACAAAAACACCACCTCCATACCCCATTAGTTAATACTTTTGATATACACTTAAATTTTCCCCAAAAATCTCGCTCTGGTTTACCTCAGGCTTAAACCAGTTTTCTGTACCTAGTATTATGTGACCTTCACTGCTTTACTTGAGCCTTTTCAACTCTGACACTTCGTTGCGACTGCTTTGGTAGTTAACTACTAGTATTTTAATATTCACGCCTTTAGGAGGCGTGGAGGCTTTCCTTAAGATCTTACACTAATACTTATCGCTTCGCTACAGCTGTCGTTGTCTGGACTGAATGGCGAGTTGCCTAAACTAAAAAACCTTTGTTCCCCTACCCCTTTGTGTTTGCCTTTTCTTGACGCTGGACAAAGCAGGTATCCCAACAGGTGAAGTGAGTCCTACCGTGTCAGTTTCAGTTTCACTGAAAGACAGCACCTCGAACATGATGGTTATGAGGATCGGTATAGTACCTTGAATCCTCCCTGATCCCCGTCTACCCTGTACAGGACGCCTAGATCAAGCCTCGACCAACCCCTCGCACTTTAGAGGACGAGTGAAAATAGATCCGTAGCTCCCACAGAAGTGACAGAACTGACAGGATATAATAGTACTCGAGAAACCTTTGCTACCTCTGGTACACAATTCTCGGGAGCTCATCCAACACATGCATTCGTATTTGCTGTCCATCACTTGACATTACTCAGCGTTTTATCCAGCTGCATACAAATGTCACCTCTCTCATCCCATATTCGAGAAGAGCATTCACAGCGGGGCTGCATTGTGACTAGAGCAATGTTTCACAGGACAGTAAACTATTAATTTTAAGCCAAGGATGCAGAATGTCTTTCAGTCTGTCGAGCCAACAATATTGCTATTTTCCTTTAAGAACTGAAGCAGTTAGAACATAAAACGAGATTTCTATTGAAGCAACGGAAAAACTGCTTGTGAAAACTATTAGTTTCCTAAAACTATTTTGAGATTAGATCTATAATTGCTAACAAACTCGAAAATACACTCAATTTTACGATAAATGTAGATAATACACTCTCCCCTAGGATGGGAAAACTAGATGTAACACAATATGTCAGCTGTAACATGTGCCGCTAAATTACAAAATGTCGATTTACTATGAAACAGTCTACGCACACAACAATAGTAACATCTTACATTCTCAAACACGTACACTTATTCGCCTTTATATCTAATGAAATTTGGGATGAATTATTCATTGACAGTAATTGTAAGTGGAAAACGTTAATTTTGCTACGAAATAAGTTATCTAGAATATTCGTAATTTAACAAAACTTTCAAAAAATATGCTTTTGTAGGTGTCCAAAATGTCTCAAAATTGACCATAATTGTCAAGTTATTATGCAATGATGCTCCAGTTTCTCATGCTATTAAACAATGTGAGTAGGGAACGATTGTTTTTGCACGAAGATAGGCATACTGTTGAGAAAAAATTTGTAAAGGCGTAAAATTTAAATTTAGGCCTACAGAGGACGATTACAGTATCAATCTTCGCGGCACTCACAAGTATTCGAACTTTAACAACATGATACATGCCAGTACAGATACAATCAGTGAAGTGACGCAAACAGTTGAATATTAGAACCCACAATTTCGAATCCGCAAACGACTATGGCACACGCTGTCTCACACAAAATAAATTTCAGAATTCAGGTTTTGTACCTAAATAAATGAGCGAATGTCACGGATTTTTTGACTTACCTGAATCTTTGGCAGCTTCTACACTGACGTGCTGTGGGGCGGCAGGTGGATTTTAATTGGTTATACAAAAATGTAGAGGCAACTGCAGTAAAGAATGCATTTCCCAGCCGATGCACCAATTGTGGGGCGGCTGCTTGGAATTTATTGTTATATAAATGTTCCTATTATTTATGCTGTATTTTGCCGTTCTCAACACCGGCTCTCTAACTACAATATTGGCAACCAGAAAGTGATTAGCAAAACGTGAAGCCTGTAATTAGAATTCCTAGTGCCCACTTCATCTGAGAAATACAATTATAGCTACAGCTTATAGCTCTGAGGAATTAGGAGATTGTCTGGGATTCATAATAAAAAACGATCGTGGAAAAATGTTCGATATATTCTGAAAGTCACAGATGAAAAAAAAAAAAAAAAAAGAATCCACACAATCCAACTACCAGAGCAGTTCAGAGTCTAATGCGCTGATACAACTATAGCTGTTCAAATTAAATGTATAAGTGAATGCTCGCCATGATATGATGATAATGTTCATCAAACGCCACGCTAAATAATGGTAGAATGTCTGTCCCGCGACGGCACGTAAAAATACGACATACGCAAACTGAAGACAGATCATTAAAGTCATCCCCGAATAAACACTTCACTCGAAAACGATTTCATGGTTACACGTATCCCGTGTAACTTAATACGGCATCCGAGGCTGTTTATAGCAATGATACCGATGCGACGCCACTCCCGACACAGATGGTGTGCTATTCAGCGTCTGGAGAGAACTGGGGCCTTTTTTCCTCGCGCAGCGTTCTTATATATAAAGCCGCGGTGCGGACGGATAAGGGAACGCCTGATCAAATCGGCTCTCCCAACTACCCGCTGGGCTAGTAATGCACCACTTTAAGTCATTGAATAAATCATTGCTTCCTTTGCTGATGGCTGATGAAGCTCTCAATTTAAATGTGCATTCAGCACACAGGTAAGTAATCATAATAAAAGTCTGACGTGGCTAAGTAAAATATTTTGGGCGAGAGAATTAATTTAATTACACTACACACAGTAGACGAGCTCTGAACTTGCCCTTTGGAGATACGCTATCACTATAGTTTTATAGTTATTCAAGTGAAATTTTTCACATCTTTATGATTGTAGCGGATCTCCATTCTACTTAAATATAAACATTCTAGCCTTATTTATTAGCCTACTTAATCTATCTTGCTTCCTTAATTTTTAAGACAAAAACCAGAAAATCATGAATTTCCACTAAAATTTTAATTTTTAAGATCCAAAGCACTGTTTCTATTAAATTATTATGAAAAAGGAATCTAAATATAATTTTTTAAGTTTCTAGCTCTTTTCTGTTGCGCCAATGATTTTAACAGAGAAACGTCCAAATTTCGAAAATGGTTAAAGTTATTGAACTGATACTCAACACATATTGATTTAGTATTACTCCTGACATGCCAGAAACGTTTCAGGTTATTTACTTGATTTTTAAAGTAATGCGCAACATTTATAACGTCAGAGCTAGTTACAGCGGACTAGGCTGGCACACAATGGAAAGACTGATGAGAATTTTACAAGGCGTGAGTAGGCTGCTTCCCTACAGTGCCAAAGATGAACACTGTTGTGTCCGTTTATCTTGGTCAAAACTATGAAAATAGTGGAGGAGCGAAAAAGCATATCTTCTGCTTGGAACAGCAAAGAATCCCTATGATCGTATCTTAAGACGATCCCCTCACGTGACGTGCATGTGCTGAGGAGGGGGGGAGATGTGAGCCTTGTCAGGTTTGGGAAGAGGGTATCAGTATCCGGAAGTCCATTGCAATGTGCCAACAGGGCTTAAAACTACTTTAAACACAGTATATGGAAAAATCTACATGCATATGGGAGAAATTCAAGATCTCCCCATTTAATGTAAATACCAATGAAAGTAGCCATAGGTTGGACTTCTCATAGAAAATGATTTATAAAAGGACATTTACTATAGGAGTGGATACATGAAAACTCTGCTTATATTCGTAAGTCCTCATATGGATCTGTTTAAAGGGTTATTTACAGTCTATATAAATGTTGGGGTCTCAACCATTTTGAATCTAACAACCGAAAAGCCATTCACAGAATTTAAATCTGCTGTAATGACTACATTTAACGAACATTCGTTTGATAAAATGGTAAGACTTAACGATCTGTACGCAAATTCCAAATTCCTTTAGAGTACATGGAACAGTTGCCGTGTAACACCCAAGCATTTGAGGAATGTCTTAACAATATTACTATGCAGGAAATAATAGACAACCGAAAATTACTGAAGCCTCTTAATCAGAAAAAGTGTTTTACGGAGTGTACATAAAAACATTGTTCAACTTTATGTAGCTACCAGTAGAAAGGAGATAGGCTCTAATAACCCATGCAAAGTGTCCTTATCATCCCACTGTGGACGCAAATATTCTACGATGCGTACAGAAATATGGTGTGTACTATTTTATGGGTTTCAGTACTGAGGATGGTGGCTGTAATCACTGCATGCTCTGTGCCTGGATCATTGAAATCACGCAGGTGTTAAATTCGTTTTATCTGAAGTAAGATGAGTCTCAGAAAAACAACTGAGATAATTCAAATGAGTGAAATAACGGTCAGGCGTTTAATTTGAAGCTCCATTGTGCTTTGCACCATGTTTTTACGAAGACTGAACAATCACCTTTGGAAAGCGTACCTTAGTCTATAAGTTAGCACAGTAGTGTAATAAGTGAGCCACGTGTCTGTAGTTGTGTTGTACAAAGTACCTCTACTTATTTTTATGAATAACGCAGATTATGTTCGACTCGTTTCAACAATTATTTTCGTTTCATGCAAAGATAGATTTATAGTCGTCACCAAGTGCACTTCAACCTTTAAGTTAGATCCGTAGTGCCAACAAAGGAGCCAGGTTTGTTTTGTACTGTTATTGAACAAATCTTTCCGTATTTTGCAATATAATAGAAATATTTCTTGGTTTCCTTGAGGCGTTATTTTGCAGTTATACAAATTTGTTATAGAAGAAATCTTGAGCTATTTTGATAGATTACACCGAGTATTTTTTGTTTCCTCTAAGTGCTGTTTACATTGGTTCAAAGACCGAAGACTATTCGCATTTGGGTGCCACACTGAGTACAGAAAACAAGATGGCAGGCTGTGCATTACATTACATGGGCTATTATTTTGATGGCCTATGAAATATAAAATATGTATGTTTTGACTGAGAAGCTCTCTGATTAGCCTAGTTCCAAGAAATTGGGGTGGATTAACAAGGAGGTGTAAAATATGGTTAGATGGTAAACCACTTGGCTGTTATTGAACGTTCTAAATAAGTGTGTTAGCATGGAAGCCCTCTCATTTGGATGTTTCCAAGAATGGGGCTTGGAGTGTAGAAGTCTTACAGGAATGGGGGAAGATGACGTCATCCCGCGGCCATGGTCATTCTTCTCGACGCAGCCTTTCCCCTGTATGAAAGCGAAGCAGAGTTTGATTTAGAGCCGAAGTTACTCTTGCATATCTATTCAGATGCAATGCTTCGTCCACTCTTACGGAAATGGTGTCAACAATCTTAGGAAGGCCTTACGGATGTGATTGATCCTTACAGCTACGCGAGGCATTCCATATCAACGGCAGACGCCAACGTCGACGCAATAAGGAAACTCATTCACGGCAACCGCAGATTGTCCAGTGATGGTGACCCTCAAACAGCAATTCTCGATTGGCTTCGTGACCAGGAAGCAAATTTCAATCTTCAAAGGTCTGAGTGATTGGTAGAAGATCCACTCGTTGTTTGCAGAGGCTTGGTGAGAATGCTGGAAAATGGTTTCTTGTATCTGCATCACTTTCAAGTGTCATGCTGCTTCCACGGAGTGCTCATTTTGCAGCTTGATAATGTCTAACGTACTTTTTTAAGTCCCTTCGTAGATTTGTGAAGGTATGTACCGTCTATGCAACTAACTGAATGCAAGAAGGACCCTTCGTCGATGTTGATATAGATGTTGATGTAGATGTATAATCAAGGCTACTTTGTCTATCAGCGAAGACTACCCAGTTGACACCAACCGCTGTCACAGTTCGGTTACCAACGCACCATCATAGTTCATTCTACGATCTCTGCACCTATAAAGTGCATGCATAGGTCCAATACTCACACGGTACTAAACAGCCCATACATGTAGAAATCACGTCATCCTGGTAGCTATGTGTAAGAAGTACCATTTAGCTGAAAATACGTCGAAAGCAAAAGCCCAGTTGGGAGAACGTACATTTATCTAGTAGGCAATAGAAATTAATTACCAGAGATATGAATGAAGATAAAGGTAATCAAAGGCGGAGCACATGGTCCAACCTACCGAGGATAGACAGTCGATTATAGACTGCCGAGTACACACTGCCTTGTGTAGAGTGGGATGTCTATGGATTCATTGAGGCCTCCACAGACAGACAGTAATGCGAAATACTTTTGAACATGTTTTCTGAAAACTGTCTTAAGCAGCTAACTGTGCAGCCCACAGACAATGGAAATTTCTTAGACCTTGTAGTTACAAACATGCCAGACTTTATCGACAATGTCAGTATAGAAGCGGGGACCAGCAATTGTGATGCCATTACAGCAACTTCGATTACGGAAGTTATTAAATCAGTCAAGAAAGCTAGGAGAATGTTTCTGCTAGATAGAGCAGATAAGTATTTATTGGCTTGGTTCAAATGACTCTAAGCACTGTGGGACTTAACATCTATGGTCATCAGTCCCCTAGAACTTAGAACTACTTAAACCTAACTAACCTAAGGACATCACACACATCCTTGCCCGAGGCAGGATTCGAACCTGCGACCGTAGCGGTTACGCGGTTCCAGACTGTAGCGCCTAGAACCGCACGGCCACACCAGCCGGCTAAGTAGTTATAAACATCTCACTTAGACAGTGAACTGGCATCACTTAGTTTCACTAAGATGGATGTAAAAGTATCATAAGCAAAGTTTAGGTAGATTATGAATCGTGGTCTGGAGAGTTATGGACCTACTAAGTGGATAAAGGATGGAAAACCCACTATGATTAATAACGAAATACGGCGGATGCTGAGGAAGTACAGGACGTTGCACTCTCGGTTCATAAAGGGACTTATAAATGACGACAAAAGAGGGTTAGTAGAGATTCGAGTAACTTTGAAAAGATCCATGCCCGAAGCCCGCAACAACTAGCACCGTCACACCTTAGCAAAAGATCTGGCAGAGAACCCGAGAAAGTTTTGGACGTATCAAAAATTGCTGAACGGGTCTAAAGCTTCCATTCAGTCCCTTGTTGACTTGTCTGCTGTGGAAGCTGACAACATCAAAAGAATGCCGAAGCTGTAAACGTCACGTTCAAGAATTCGTTTACAGAGGAGTATCGTACAATCATAATGTCAATTGCCAACCGGAAAGACTCCCGTTTGGACGACATACTCTGAAGAGCCAAAGAATCTGGTACACCTGACTAATATCGTGTAGAGCCTCCACTAGCATGCAGAAGTGGCGCAACATGACGTGGCATGGACTCGACTAATATCTGAAGTAGTTCCTGAGGGAACTGACTCCATGAGTCCTGCAGGGCTGGCCATAGATCCGTTAGAGTACGAGGGGGTGAAGATCTCTTCTGAACAGCACGTTGCAAGGCATCCCAGATATTCTTAAAATGTTCATGTCTGCATAGATTGGTGGCCAGCGGAAGTGTTTAAACTCAGAAATGTTTTCCTGGAGCCACTCTGTAACAGCTCTGGGCGTGTGGGGTGTCGCAGTGTCCTGCCGGAATTGCATAAGTCCATCGGAATGCACAATAGACATGAATGGATGCAGATGATCAGACATGATACTCATGTACGTGCAACCTGTGAGAATCGTATCTAGACGTATCAGAGGTCCCAGATCCCTCCGACTGCACACGCCCCACACTATTACAGAGCCTCCACCAGCTTCAACAGTCCCCTGCTGACATGCAGGGTCCATGGATTCATGAGGTTGTCTCAATACCCGTACACGTACATCCACTCGATACAGTTTGAAACGAGACTAGTCCGACCAGGCTACACACAGGGTGTTTCAAAAATGACCGGTAATTTCGAAAGTTTGTCTGCCTGAAAATGTACTGTTGTCCCAAGCATATTGCAACAAACGGTGTATTTCTATCGCTGCTCGTTTAGTTTTTATTGCCGTTTCAAATATACCGGTCATTTTTGAAACACCCTGTATTTCCAGTCATCAACAGATCAATGTCAGTGTTGAAATAAAGATTTGTGTCGTGTAGTTATCAAGGGTACACGAGTGGGCCTTCGGCTCCGAAAGCCCACATCGATAATGTTTTGTTGAACGGTTAGCACGCTGACACTTGTTGATGGCTCAGAATTGAATTCAGCAGCAATTTGAGGAAGGGTTGCACTTCTCCCACGTTGAACGATTCTCTTCAGTCATCGTTGGTCCCGTTCTTGCAGGATCTTTTTCCGGCCTTAGCGATGTCGGAGATTTGATGTTTTACTGGATTCGTGATATTCGCGGTACACTCGTGAAATGATCGTACGTGAAAATTCCCACTTCATTGCTACCTCGGAGATGATGTGTCCCATAGCGCGTGCCCCAATTATAACACGACATTTAAACTCAATTAAATCTTGAAAATCAGCCATTGTAGCAAGAGTAGCCGATCCAACAACTGCGCCAGTCCCTTGTTGTCTTATAAAGGCGTTCCCGACCGCAGCGCCGTATTCTGCCCCTGTATTTGAATACGCACCAGTTCTTGTGCGCTTCAGTGTAGCTACTACTAGCGCTTTACAACATTAAATTATACAGTAATAACTTATAATTACCAAGAAAAGGATACATTTGACTCTGAGAGCTTAGTGCATTGTCTGACAGGCAGCGCTAATTCCCAGTTTCGCCAATAGATGGCATCAGGGTGCACTCCCTGGCAGTCTCACACAAGCGCGCCCGTTTCCGACGCACGGGCTCCAAATTACTGTCAGCCCACCATCATTTCAGTTCCGTTACACATGCCCCACTTCTTATTGAAGTATCTTACAGTGATAATTCAATAAGAAGTCTCTCCTATAATGAATCTGAAATGTTCGATAAGCTTTTTACAAAGGGTTTTCCCTTTCCTACTGATACACCTCGATACTTATATTACATATTTAAAATTAAACACCAATTCTTTCTCTCTTTCCTGCTAAAAATTATATAAATGATTTACATATATTCTTTCCAATTTTCTTACTTCTAAACACAGTACACTTTAAACATCTTTTTTTTTTTTTTACAAAGTTTTAAATACACTTCTTTTATTTCAGGCATGTAAAACACACGTTATGCGCCTATTACTTTGTAGCCCGTCCTTTTCACTTTACCTCCTCACTTTTCTACCTCTTCCACAACACTTATTTACACATCTATTAAGGCTTTCTTAGAAGCTCAGTCTTTCTCAGTCCATTTAGTCTCTACTTAAACTAGAAGTTTCATTAGAATACTGCAATATATTTTAGTGAGCGTTTACCTTTCACATAGAACAAAAGAAACACAACTATTTACATATTGGTTTACTTTAATATTTATTTATATATTTATTTTCAATCTGGTAGAATTCGTGGTTCATACCTTTTGAGATCCACTATGTTTCTTACTCCCAGGCGTTTGCCTCTTAATGGGTACTCTAAATAATAAGCATTCACATTGGGTATGGACACTATTTTAAATGGTCCATTATATATATATTTAAATTTGCTGATCTCGTTATTAATTTCTCTTGACTTTTCATGTGTTTTTACAAGAACGAAATCACCTATTTTGAATTTGGGATTCCTTACTTTTTCGTCGTGACGACGAATTCTCGCATCTGCTTGTTTTCTCATCTTGTCTTTTACTAAGTTCTTTTTACTATCATAATCTAATTCAACTCTATTTGGAAATTCTAGTAGGTCTTCTACTAGACTTTTACTTCTTGTCTTTTTCAGGATTTCTTCTGGAGTAAATCCAGTGCTCTCGTTTGTTAATGAATTCATGATTTCTTCGAATTCACTCACATACATGCCCCACTTCTTGTGGTTACTATGGCAGTACGTCCTAAATAACCGACCTATCTCACGCATATATCTTTCTGCTGGATTGCTTGATGGTTGATAAGCTGAGATATGTACCACTTCTACCTGTTTCTCAGTTATCCCATCCTTCCACATTTTTGAGCAAAACTGAACACCATTATCTGATAGTATTCTCTTTGGCTTCCCTACTTTCACAAAATAATCACACACCATTTTATCATACACAGCTCTGGCAGTAGCTTTTCTCAAGGGATAAAGCTTTATATACTTTGAGAAAAGTTCAACTGCTACAAATATGTACACAAAACCCCCCATGGTTTTCGGTAATGGTCCAAAGATATCTACTGCTACTATTTCTAATACTTCATCAGGTTTTATTGATTGCATGGGCCCTTGATTAGTTGCATTTGTTACTTTCGCCTTTTGGCATAGATCACAAGATCTTATCCTCTGTGCTACCCTTCGTGCCATGTTGTTAAAGGTAATTCATTCATCTAACTTATCGGTACACTTCCGTGCACCACAATGGCCATATGCCAAGTGAACATAATCTATCAGCACTTCAGTGTGTTGTTCCGGCCAACATACTCTCCACTTCCCTGGATTATTTAATCTTTGAAGATACAGTACACCTTTATGTATTTTAAATGAAGCCCTTATGTTAGTTGTGTCCGGATTGTCAAACTTGACCTTTACCGACTTGAGTGCATCATCATCACTTTGATATCTTCGCATATTCCGACATATTTCCCTAATTTTTTCTCTTTCTTCCGCTTTTTTGAAGTAATTCACCTCAAAAACATCTTCCCTATTCTTTACACTTTCTAGTGTCTCACATCCTTCCGATAATCTCGACAAAGCATCCGGTACTGCATGTTCTTTCCCTTTAACATACTTGACCTCTATGTCAAATTGTTGTAAAAACAGCGCCCATCTGGTCAACCTGTTATGTAGCAATCTGCAGTCCTTCAAAAATATTAAAGCTTTGTGGTCTGTATGGACCACAGTCTTATGTCCCCATAAGAAAAGTTGAAATTTCCTAAAACCCCATACTATAGCTAAAGCCTCCTTCCCGGAAACTGTATAGTTTCTTTCGTACTTAGACATGGTTCTACTCGCAAATGCTATTTGTCTATGAGTTTTTTCCCCATCTATCATTACCTCCTGAAATATGGATACTCCCAATCCATAATCTGAACTATCTGTTGCCATGTGGAATGGTTCACACAGGTCAGGGTGCCATAACTTTATGTTTTTAGCCAAATTGTCTTTTAGCCGGTTGAATGCTGTTTCACATTCCTCAGTCCATATATACACACTGTTCTTCTTAAGTAGGTTGTTCAGATGTGGGCTATTGAACACCTGATCATCCACATACTTACGATAAAAGGAACAAAGTCCTATAAACGACTTTAGTTGTTTTTTATTCTTGGGAGCCGGACAATTTCTTATTTCTTTGACTTTGTTGGGATCCTTTTCAATTCCCTCTGGTGTTACTATGTGACCTAAAAACTTAATTTCTTTCTTCACAAACTCGCATTTTTTCAGGTTCAGGGTCATTCCTCCTTTAATTAAGGCTTTGAACACCCTGTCGCATAACTCCACGTGCTCTTCCCATGTCCTTGTAGCAATTAACAGATCATCTACATAAACCGTGATTAGCGAACTAAGTTCACTCCCTAAAATTTTGTCTAAAGCCCGAATGAACACTGAAACGGGAGTATTTAGGCCAAATGGTACCACTGTGTAATGGTAGCATTTGCCATTGAATAAAAATGCCGTGTACTTCCTAGACTCCTCACTTAATGGGATTTGCCAGTATCCTGCCGTTAGGTCTAAACTAGTCATGTACTTTACACCATTAAACTTCTGCAATAAATTATCTATGTTCTCTGGACGATCCAACTCCCTCTTCACTACTTTATTCAGAGTACGAGCATCTATCACTATTCGTACACTTCCATCCTTCTTACCTACTATCACCAATGGGTTATTATATGGGCTAGAACTCCGTTCAATGACCCCACATGAAACCATTTTATCTATTTCTTTTTGAACTGCTTCTTTCTTAGACAAGGGTACATTATATGGTGGTTTAAAGAAAGGTTCATGCTCCTCTACCTCCATGCAGTACTCATAATTTATCACTCGTCCGGGTTTGTCCGAAAATACCTCCTGATTTTCTTTCAGAATTTGCCATAGATCCTCCCTTCCGTTTTATCCACTACATTTCGAAGGAGTGTCTCCTTATTTCCATCTTCAACTATCTGCCTCACCAGAAACCAATCGAATTTTTGACCTATTCCTGAATCATGATCATCTCTAAATTCTACCCATCTCAGCTGGTTCTCTTCCATTACTCTAGATGATTCAAATGGTATTTCTAATACCGCACTATCAACTTTACAAACTATTATCCCTTTGTCACAATCTATAATCACTTTTTGTTTTATTAACCAGTCAATGCCTAAAATGATCTCGGCACTGAGCTCTGGAACTACTAAAAATGCATTAGAAAATAGCTTGTTTTTTATCTTAAATTCCATCATCACTTGATGTTTAACAGGTTTACTACATTTCCCTGTCGCCCCTATCACTTTAACACCTGTTACTGGCATCATGACTACTCTTCGTTGCTCTTTGATCATCTCAAAAAATTCGTGCGAAATAGCACTTATTTGAGCACCCGTATCCAACAATACATATAAATCGTACCCACATACATTAATAGGTAGGATTGTTTGCATCCTATTGTCCTCTTTCATACTTTCTTTATCTTCCCATAATAAATCTTTTTCCACCGCCAAGTCTTGCCATATTATTTTTCCGGTTTTTATACTGACCATTCCGTCTGGAGGTTTCTTTCTCCTTTTCATCCTAAATTTTTTCACCACTTTTTCCAATAGTCCTTCGTCTAGGCTCTTTAATGCCATCTCGTTCTCATTCGAATCTGTCATGCCTGAACTCTCGGTTGCGGAATCGGAAACTTCCTCTATTCCTTTTTCTCCCTGGATGCTTTCTGATGATTCTGACGATAATTCCTCCTCCTTAGAAATATGACCTTCTTCGGGTTCAAATGACTTTCGCAAATTATAATCCATTTCAATACTTTCCCTTTGTTGGATAGTGCATTCGCCACTCTTACTTTCATTATTTTCCCCTACTAATGGAGTTCCAGTCTCACTCAACTCATTTGATTCAGTACTACAGGGATCACAACACTCTTTCTCTTGGTTAGATACACTTTCTCTAATTTCTTTAAAAGAATCTTCATCACAGTCATGTACTCTTGCTGTCACTAGGTACACATCATAATCGGTATGGCTCTCTAACATTGTCATATTCGGGTCCAAATTAATCACATGAGTGGAAGATCTTTCTAATTGTGCTGGCTGGCTTTTGAGCTGATGAATATATTCTGCATACGAGGCAATTTCTGAATCGGCATGCGTCTCTGCACTATGCCCCGTTTTCTTATCCACCCTTTCCTCTTTAATTACTTCTCGATGCGATTCGTCGACTATTCGTACGAACCTTTTACCATAAGTCACATCACTCCTCCCTTGCCCCTGCCTCTCTGCACAGTTGCCATCCCTACCGACAAACAACGCCTTCTCTGACTCTTCCTTCATCAATTCGTCACTCTGACCGCGAATTGTACTTATTTCATTCACATGAGCCTTCACATCCGACCGATATTCTTT
The DNA here is from genome assembly GCF_023864275.1 of Schistocerca cancellata. Classification (NCBI taxonomy): domain Eukaryota; kingdom Metazoa; phylum Arthropoda; class Insecta; order Orthoptera; family Acrididae; genus Schistocerca; species Schistocerca cancellata. The sequence goes on from NC_064629.1 coordinate 903,695,793, forward strand.
TCCTACTTCATTTCCCTTAATAATTCCTCCCTGCTCTCTCTCCTCTGTTTGTATCCCTGCATTATACTTCGCAAAGTTTCGTTTATGTAACTGCTCTTCAGGCGAACGACGCACTATCCTACTAAAGTACTGCCTACTCCGATCTTCCCTATATTTGGGCCATTTCTTTCTTTCCGCGCGCGTTAGGCCCTTGACCTGCGCGGTATTTAGTTTTCCTGATTTTGATAGTGCATCCTGTTTCCCTGATAGTGTCCTCTCCCTCGCTGAGAGTTACCTTCTTGACCTCTTCCTCTCATCATGTTAATTTGCGGTTCATTCTTACCACCTTTTACCGAGCGAGGTGGCGCAGTGGTAGCACACTGGACTCGCATTCGGGAGGACGACGGTTCAATCCCGTCTCCGGCCATCCTGATTTAGGTTTTCCGTGATATCCCTAAATCGCTTCAGGCAAATGCCGGGATGGTTCCTTTGAAAGGGCACGGCCGATTACCTTCCCCATCCTTTCCTCACCCGAGCTTGCGCTCCATCTCTAATGACCTCGTTGTCGACGGGACGTTAAACACTAATATCCTCCTCCTCCTCTTACCACCTTTTACTATTCCATTTTGATTTCTGAAACCTCGAAACTCTCTAGTTTCACGCCACCTATCTTCATTCTCGATTTTTTCTAAAAATTCATCGAATGTTCGATGAGTGCCTCCTACATAACGCTTTGAATCGTCAGGTAGCTTTTTCCACAACTCCCACACTATCTCCGATTCTGACCTACGATCTCTAAGATACTCCAAACGCTTGAACCATCCTTCACAGTATTCTTTCATGAGCCCACGCCCATGTTCTGGCATTCTGGCGACAACGAATTCTCTCCACAACCTATCTCTCTGTTGTGTGCTCCAGAATTCCTCAAGGAACTTTTCTTTGAAGTCTGTAAACTTCAAATTGTCGATATCCAAATTCAATCCCCAACGTTTAGCATGACCTGCTAAAGCGTCTATTACTAAATTAATTTTTTCTTTATCCGACATGTCTGTTGGTAAGACACGTTCACAATTTTTTATTAAATCCATTGGATGCCATCCACCTTGTTTCTTTTGAGGATCGTATTTTTCCTCCCTACTTAGTATCTCCGATTTTTGCATTACCAATGGGATACCACTACAGTTAAGAAACGTCTGATTCTGAACTTGCTGACTTAATAATTTAATCTCATTACGCAGTGTATTTTCCTGCTCCTGCATCAAAACTCAACATGGTATTGCGCAGTGTTTCAATATCAGTTGCCGTTTCTTTAACAATCTCTTTCTTTAGAACTGGTACTATCACCTGTAATTTACTTTCAATTATCGGTTCTAATTTTTCACTAACCAAAGGTTCCACTGATTTCTCTATTCTCTGAATTTCGGTATCAAATCTTTCCTCTATTTCTGTGACTTTTCTCTGAACATTTGTTATTTCAGCCCTAATGCTATTTACCGATTTGTTTACCTCTGTGATACGTTGGCTTTGCGTATTCAAAATATCTAAATTGGCTTTTATTTTACCAGATAGGTTTTCATCCAATTGGGATATATGACTAGCCATTTCTGCTTTCAAACTAGCATTCCCTTCTTGAATTTGCGCCATCATCCTATTTAACAAACTTGTTAAATCCATATCCTCTCCCTTGTGACTTGCATCCACAGATACATTGGGTTCACTTTTCACTACCTTTGGTTTCACTTCCCGTTCCTCCTGTCTTATGGGTGTGGATTCATCTATAAGATTTTCCAACCCTACAACAGTATCTATGGTCCCTAATTCTGGGTCTGACCTTGTAATGTTTTCGTCTTGCTTGTTACTATTCGACTCCATCTTATGCTGCTGTATTTCGTGCCTAATAGAAATGTTTATTAAACCAAGTACTACTTGTTTAATTCCTACTATTGGACTTTCTTTTGCTGCTTTGCAGGTTGTCGTCTTGAACTTACCAATTGTGGTATATTTGTCTACAACAGAATTTTAAATTTAAAATTTTCTTGAAACTACAAGTTTATATAAAACACTTTTATTGCAGCCATTATTCTACAAACTTGGTTAGTCCTGTCACGGTCGCCACATGCGACCGAACTGCTGAATCTTTCCATCAGTAAATGGGGTATGTTCTCCACTCACTCGGTTGTTTTAACCCCCTCCACTGACGGAATGACCCACTTCCCAATTCCGTATGTATAAAACCAATACGGACTTGTAGCTGTCACGCCTTTGCGCTTACTGCTACGTATTTTAACTATAAATAGCTCAGTCCCAATGGTAAGAGGCAGTAGTGAATTCACGTAGTTAATATTTGAATCCAGCACAGCTGCCACAAGCTCAGCTCACTTTTACTCCACTCCTACCCTCGCCATTGCACCACATTAACTAGGTGCTACGTGGACCTTGCTAAATTCACTTGCGTATACATTTTTGACCGTTACTCGCCAGTATTTACCTAATGATTAGTACACTCCTAACCGGACTATTTCCCTAAGAGCTGTGATGATTGAATGGGTTCGATCCACGGCCTACAGTGCCCTACAGTTCACACGGTAACACTGCCTACCTGACCCACTTAACTTGGTAGTGAGCTTATGTATCCAATCACCACTGCTAGCAGCAGTGGATAATCCTATCAGCACGACGAGAGCAGCAGACTTACCGTCGAATCCTCCTGAAAATACTTATAACTACGGTCGCCAGCTCTGAAGGAGCAAACGAATAAATCAATTTTTGGGCTCGTTTCAAAGTGAAATGGCTTGAGTTGAATTTAAACTTAATTCTGAATATTACTATATCTGATCATTCTAGATGATTCTACAAAGCAAATACTCTCTCAATTTCTGTGAGTTGGCTTGGTAATTACTACCAAGACAGTTTATGCAACTTTGGTTAACAAAATTCTATCCTTCAACTTATTTAATGATTTTGCATATTACTCTTTGGACCATTGATACAGAATTAGTTAAGTGACTTTGCTTGAAAGGTTTCTCAGAAAAATTTAAGTAACTATAAATAGGCGACTCATTCTGGTGTGACCATTGCTCTTTTCAACATTCTTATACGCTAAAGTATTCTACAACCAAAAGAATTGTAAATGAAAGAGGCGATGGTGGCCTCAGTCTGATTTCACTATACTATGTTTGAGGTTACTACACTTTACAATGAACAACATGCGTCGTAATTTTACTCATTACTATATTCTGTCCTCTGCACTTGCATAAACGAAAACTGGTATTCTCCTTTTACATGTATACAAAGTTCGACTTAACAATTGCAAGCAGTCTTGCCTTGGGTAGACGTGTCGGTGCTGGTGGTGAGATGCATGTGGCTAACGCAGCTCTTCACGCCTCATGCCCTTAATGGCGGCTGGAACTATGAGCTGTAGCACTCGTATAAGCTACTGCACGTCCGCCATAAAATCTGGGCACAGGAACTCTTACAATCAGCCCCTGTGGCATAGAGGCGGCTTCAACAACCATTCGTCGCGTTTTACTCCAAAAACGGCGACGATATTCGCCTCTTCGCTGTTGCACAATCACTTTTGCGTGAGCACAGTTACGCACGTCCGATCACGTCAACACTCCCCAGGCCATTCCATTGTTCAGTCCCTGTGTCTCCAGCTACCCCTAGCTACGCTCGTATCACCAAGAGTGGGGGCGTTCCCCTACCACCTTTTTACCGAAATCATTTAGTATTTAAGAATATTTATATTTACTACCCTGGAGTTCATACCAGTCATAATAATTTACTACTAGTGCTTTACAATATTAAATTATACAGTAATAACTTATAATTACCAAGAAAAAGAATACATTTGACTCTGAGAGCTTAGTGCAGTGTCTGACAGGCAGCGCTAATTCCCAGTTTCGCCAATAGATGGCATCAGGGTGCACTCCCTGGCAGTCTCACACAAGCGCGCCCGTTTCCGACGCGCGGGCTCCAAATTACTGTCAGCCCACCATCATTTCAGTTCCGTTGCAGGTTGTTAACGAAGGTACGAGCGTATGGATTAAGTCCAGAGTGATGTGAGTGGCTCGAATACTTCTTAAATAATAGAATACAGTATATTTTCCTCGACCGCGAGTGTTCATCAGAGACAGTGGTATCGTCAGGAGTACCCCACGGAAGTGTGATAGGACCGCTGTCATCCTCTATATACATAAATGGTTTGGCAGACAGTGTGGGCAGCAATCTGCGGTTGTTTGCTGTTGATGCCGTGGTGTATCGTAAGTTGTCGAAGTTTAGTGACTGTAGGTAGATGGAAGACGACTTAGTCAAAATTTCCGGCTGGTGATGACTGGCAGCTAGCCCTAAATGTGGAAAAATATAATTTACTGCGGATGAGTAGGAATATCAAACTTGTAATATTCGGATACAGTACCACTAATGACCTGCTTGACACAGTCAAATCGTTTAAATATATGAGGGTAACGTTTCAGAGTCATATTTGGTGGAACGAGCATGTGAGAACTATGGTACGTAAGGCGAATTGCTGACTTGTGTTTACTGGAAGAATTTTAGGAAACAGTGCTTCACCTGTAAATGAGACCGCATATAGGACGCTGTTGAGTGTTTGGGATCCGTACATGGTCGGATTGATGGAAGACATTGAAGCATTTCAAAAGCGTGCTGTTATATTTATTACCGGTAGGTTCGAACAAGACGGAAGTATTACGGAGACGCTTCGGGAACTCAAACCGGAATCCCTGGAGGAAAGGCACGTTCGTTTCGAGAAAAACTATTGAGAAAATTTAGAGTAAGAGGATTTGGAGCTGAATGTCGAACAATTCTCCTGCCGCCGACGTACACCAGAAGATAAGATACGAGAAATTAGGGCTCATACGGAGTCATAAAGCCAGTCGTTTTTCCGGTTATCTGTTTGCGAGTGGAACACGAGAGGAAAAAAACAGTGGTACAGGGACCCTCCGCCACTCCCCTTGCGGAGTATCTATATAGATGTAGATGTAGATTGTGAAAGACTTCGGAATAATTTTCGTCGGTCTCTTTAAAGGGACTGACATGACTGTCAACTTATTTGATTTACAGAAACCACAGGAAAACTAAATTAGGTCAGCTGGATTTGGTTTCGAACCTCAGACCTCCCGAATATTAGGTCACTGTCTTACCGCTGTGGTACATCACTCGATCCGTTAACCTCAACAGATGACTGAACTTTAAGGTCGTATTCAGTTACGAAGGCTCGTGGTCATAAATAGCAAGAGACTTCCGTTTTAGCTCTGAAACAAATGCTAAAGTCGGCACAATCCTTCTAGAGGCAAGTGTATTCAGATTTCATGGTCGTGCTGGTTCTGATCACAAGATCGCTTACACTGCTACAAACAACTTCTGCATAGCTGAAGGAGAAGATATCATGTCCAGGTGGGACATGATACAAGGAGTGAAACTCAAAAGGATAAGTAGTGAAAGTGTTACATTATATTACGTTAGTAGTTGTTCCATGTATCATAAAGACGACATTTCATAATGATGTGGAGCGTGTTGCTTAACATAAGACTTTTTCTTACACTATAGGCCGACCGGTGTGGCCGAGCGGTTCTAGGCGCTTCAGTCTGGAACCGCGAGACCGCTGCGGTCGCAGGTTCGAGTCCTGCCTCGGGCATGGATGTGTGTGATGTCCTTAGGTTAGTTAGGTTTGGTAGTTGTAAGTTATAGGGGACTGATGACTTCAGAAGTTAAGTCCCATAGTGCTCAGAGCCATTTATACGATATAATCATTTTTTACAATTACTACTTCGTATCTAAAATTTCATCCGTTAAGTAGAAATAGTTGTAATTAAGAAATTCTTTTAATTTGTTTTTAAATACTGGTTGACTGTCTATCAGACTTTTAACATTAGTTGGTAAATGACCAAAGAATTTTGTGGCAGCATAGTTCATCCCTTCCTGTACCAGAGTCAGATTTAACCCACAATAATGAAGGTCACCTTTTCTTCTAGTGTTGCAGTTATGCAGTTTGTTATTATATTGGAATTGTGATGGGTCATTAATAACAAATTTCATAAGTGAATATATGTACTTCGAAGGTACATTGAATATCCCCAGTTTCTTAAATAAGTGTCTGCAAGGCGATCTTGTATGGGCGTCAACTATTATTCTGACTACACGCTTTTGTGCAATGAATACTTGTCCTTTTAATGATGAATTATCCCAAAGTATGACGTCATATGCAACGAGTGAATGAAAATAGGCATAGTAGGATAATTTATTGATATGTTTATTACGAAAATTTACAACAGCCCTAATAACATAAGTAGCTGAACCTGAACATTTGAGCAGATCATCAATGTGTTTCTTCCACTTCAGTTTTTCACCAATGCAGACACCCATATATTTTGAATATTCAGCCTTAGCAAACAGACTTTTGTTGAAAGTCTATATTTATCAATGGTATTATGTGAGTATAGTATGACAACAACGGCCTTCCAAAGAGGTATTATGCTGATCTAGCAATTTTGTTTTGTTTGGTCTCAGAAGCTTAGCCTTCGCTTACAGCAGAATTAATAGAGGTGTTCTTTTGAAAAATATAGATGAAGATCGAGTTACTTTATAATTTGGGCTATATAGTGCCGGAAGGACGACTATCAATAACCCCGTTTATGAGCCCTAATTTTTCTGATTTTATTGTCATGATCCGTTCACATGTTGTGTGTGGAATGAGGCAGTAACTTTCTGGACTCATCTTGTATTTGTGTTTTCGCAGTCTCAGCATTCGAATTCTCAGTGATATACAACGCATCACATTTGTCACTGGAGTTAGATTAGCGTCTCCGTGACACTTTCGTTGTTACTATATTAACCGGTGATTAAATTTGCTGATCTTCGTAGGACCTTTTCTATTAATCCTGTCTCTATTTACATCTAGAGTATTATCTGTAGTTTTCAGTTACGTACTTGCCACAGGTTTCAAATAATGATTTCCCAGTTATTTCTTCACAAGATGGCATCAACCTACACATGGGAATAATCAGCCCATAAATCATTCTGTGCAACATTTTTCTTCCCTTATTTTAACTAGATGGTCTATTATGACTATGTATGTGTGGTTGAACAAAATATTTTTCCAATCGGAGGAGAAAGATAGTATTATAATTTTGCGAAAAGATCTTGCCGCAACGAAATAGAGCTTTGTGTCAATGACTGTCGTCCGCAATTCGTGGTCGTGCGGTAGCGTTCTCGCTTCCCACGCCCGGGTTCCCGGGTTATATTCCCAGCGGGGTCAGGGATTTTCTCTGCCTCGTGATGACTGGGTGTTGTGTGATTTCCTTAAGTTACTTAGGTTTAAGTAGTTCTAAGTTCTAGGGGACTGATGACCATAGATGTTAAGTCCCATAGTGCTCAGAGCCATTTGAACCATTTGAACCAATGACTATCACCCAAACTCGCTTTTCATATCCGTAACACTCTGTCCCCTGTTTCCAGACGATGCTAAACGAATTGCCTTTCTTCGAACTCTTTCGCTGTCCTCTGTCAACCCTGTGTAGTATTTACTGCATGCTCCGCAGTAATACTCCAGAAGTACATACGTTGCAGTTGCTAATACTTCTGTCAATGAGACATGGTATTCTGCCTACCTTTATCATATCTTATAAGTCGTGGTTCCAGTCCACGTTGTCAGTAATTCTAATTCCTAGATATTTAGTTCATTCGACAACAGTGAAATTTGTGTGATATGTAGTGTAACGTAAATTTATTGAACTTTTTGTAGTAAATATTTGGGGGAAACCACTCTTTTTATTGCTCGGGGTCAATTGATACTTTTCGCTTATTGTGCATATTTTAACTGGATAATTTTGTAATACGCTTTGAGCTTCTGGCTTACTTGTCGCTAAACGTGGGCATTATCTCAAAAGCAGTCTGAGAGGTTTGTTCAGATTGACTCCTCACTCGTGTGTATCAATTAAGAACGGCAGAGGGCCTATGAAGACTTCTTAGGAACAACCAGATGTGACCTTGATTTCACTAAACGACTTATTTTCAAGTACTGTGAAAGATACTGCTTATGAAACTGGAGAGCCTATAGATCGAAGATTGTTCGCATTAATATCTTTCTTACAGCACGTTTTGTGTGATCGTTGCACCTTCAGTAACATGTTCCCACATTCTATCATCTCTCGTAACTTTATTGCTTAAGCTTAATGCCTCTCGCCATATATCAAATACTATCAGAATATCGTTGGAGGAAAATCCATTACCTTACTTGACTAGCCTACTTGAAACCTTAGCTAAGCCACATTAAACCTTGGTTGAACAATCTATAGAGTCGGTTGGGCACTAAAACAGTTCATCAAAACGCAGAGTAAGAGCTGTTATCCATGGTTCAGGAAAAACCAATTCGTCTTTCACTACATAGAATTTTACTAAACAGTTCTTGCTGCAAGATTTGGCGATCAATTTTCGTAAGAGGAGACTTCATGTTATTACGCAGATGACTCACATGTGGGAAACAGACAGTAACGGTGATTCGAATACATTTATCCTCAAAGTGGTTGCCATACGCAGAGCAGAATGTATACCGTACTTCATGTGCCTGTTTAGCAACTGCACTAGCCACAGAGCTAATCGCAGCCTTAAGTTGATGGCCATATGGCAACTGGTGCTATATTTCCTCCCCAGAATGCTCAGCTTTAAGCGGACGAGGTGCCAGTAGGCAGAGAAGACTTGGAACGGTGTCAAAACATCGCCGGCGATTGAAGGCATTCATCTTCGTTGAGCATAATCGACTGCTCGGTGATAAACGCGAGCACAATGAGCGGCTGCGCTGGCGGCACGTCTCCTAACCACTTCATTACCGTCGTCCACTTAGCCAAGCATATAGCTAAGACTTCTCAAGCCATCGTTACAGTTGTCAAATAATTTTTAATGTTATTAGCTTAGTGGGATTTGAGAAACAACAAAACTAAATATTTTATTAGGAAATAAAGACATTGGTGGAATCATTGTTAATAAACTTGGAAACATACATTGACCAGAAATAAATTAGATTTTTCGACAACACCATTACATCACTAAGATGTTGGAAAGTTCTGTAATTTTCATTCGTAATACTTAAATGGTTAATCTAATTTAAGCTGCAGTATATATATTGTCACGTAGAAGAAGGTGTAATTAGATGAATGACGAACACTAACTTCACATAACGAAGGTTTATTCAGCACATGCACATACAAGAGCGCGGAGTTGAACTAACTGCCGAGTTTCCTGAACACATACAGTATATATACAGTATATATACAGCTACCGAACGTTCCAGTACAATGATTCTTGACATTTGTGGATACTTCTAGAACGTACTCGAACTGAATATAGAATTAAAATTGTACAGTCCAGGTGAGTTCTGAACTCAGGACTCTCCACGCAACAGTTTAGTATCATAGCCACTGCATCACAGTACCACTCAGCTCCTCCTGCGACTTTGCTCCTTCCTTAAGAGAACAGCGTCTCGGTGTTACAACATCTTAGTCCGGGAAAGAGTCATCTGTCCTGCATACTCCGACTAAGGAAGAGTGATTCTCGCCCTGGCAGTGATCTTATAACTTCTTTTGCCACTACGCTCTTCGTCATCTTTCCGGTTGTTGCCTGTCTCTGGAGCGGCGAATTTACCCTGGGTGGCAGGATCCTGATTGGGCTTCATTCGAAGGACGTGGACCGTATCTCTGATCTTTCGTCGTCTTGTGTCGGGGTCGAAATCTTCAACTTCATAAGTAACATCAGATAACAGTCTTTCAACCTTATACGTTCCAAAGTAGCGCCTGAGGAGCTTATCAGAGAGACCAGCTTTCCTAACAGGAGTGAAGATCCAGACGAGGTCACCAGGCTGGTACACAACAGGGCGGTGGCTCGCGTCATACTTTCGGCGTTCGTTTTCTTGAGCCTGCAGCGTGCGGAGTTGAGCTAACTGCCAATTTTCCTGAACTCAGGTAGTCGTCGTCCACGTCATCAGGATGTAAGGGAAGCACAATGTACATCGTCGTAGACGCTTCACACCCATGCACCAGGAACAGTGGCGTAAATACCGTAGTGTCCTGTTGGAGGTGTTGTAGGCAAACGTCACGAAAGGTAGCAACTCATCTCAGTTGCTCAGCTCAACAATGACGAACATTTGTAGCATGACGACCAAGGCCTTATTAAGGCGTTCAATAGGTCGGCCGTTGTGGCCGAGCGGTTCTAGGCACTTCAGTCTGGAACCGCGCTACCTCTACGTTCACAGGTTCGAATCCTACCTCGGGCATGGATGTGTGTGGTGTCCTTAGGTTAGTTAGTTTTAAGTAGTTTTAAGTTCTAGATGACTGATGACTTCTGATGTTATGTCCCATAGTGCTCAGAGCCATTTCTTTGAGGAGCTGTCTTTCTCCTATGGCACTGTCGACAGTGCGACACATAGTGACGGACACTCCTAAATAAACCTGGCTAGAAAAATCTCTTGTGAATTTTATCATGTGTCTTATCAAATCCTAAATGTTCAGCCTCAGTTGTGTCATCGAATTTCTATAGAACATCTAAGCACATATGTATAGGAATCACCAGTAGCCACCTCTTTCCAAACGGATCGAAGTTTTTCTTGCAAGGTAATCCATTAAGTACCTATCACATCTTCTGACCGATTTAAGGCAAGCATAATTTGAGATATCTTGGCATCCTTCTTCTGCTCAGCAGAGAGATCCTGGAATGCAGCGAGACACTCACTATCTTCATCAAAGTCTTGATGGTCTTGCATAGGGTTTCTTGAGAGACAGTCGGCATCTTGGTGTTTTCTTCAACTTTTGTACACTATGGTAAATTCATACTCTTGATGATGTAGTGCCCACCTGGCGAGTCGTCCTGTTGGATCCTTCAGAACTGTCAACCAAAAAAGTGAATGATGGTCTGTAACAACTGTGAATGGCCTTCCGTAGAGATTTTGTCGAAATCTGCACATGGCCCAGATCATAGCAAGACATTCCCTTTCTGTAGTTGAGTAGTTTCTCTCGGCTTTTGTAAGTGTCCTGAAATCATAGGCTATAACCTTCTCTTTTCGATCCGAAATTTGCACCAGAACAGCACCGATCCCATACCCGCTGGCACCTGTGTGTAGTTCTGTAGGTGCTCTCTCATCATACAAGGTCAGTCGTCAGAGCTTTTCGCCACACATCGAAAGAATCTTGTTGAGCACCACCCAAGATAAATGTAGCATCAGCAGTTAATTCCTGGAGTGGCCCCGCTTTGATACAAAAGTCTCTGATAAAATGACGGTAATAAGAACATAATCCAAGGAAGCTTTTCTCATCTCCAATGATTTCAGGAATAGCTAATTCCGTTATACTTCTCACGTTTTCTGGGTCTGGCGGCACACCATCGTTTGACACAATGTGTACAGGTATTTTGATTTCTTTTGCTCCAATGACACACTTTCTTGGATTAAGTTTCAGTCCGGCTTCTTGGAGACACTTAAGAACGGCCCTCTGTCTTTTTATATGTTCATCAAATGTCTCTGAGAAAACTGTAATGTCATCTAAATAACAAAGATACATCGTCCACTTCAGGTGCCTTAGAAGATTATCCATCATCCATTCAAAAGTTCCTGGTGCATTACACAAACCAAACGGCATTACCTTAAGCTCATACAGGCCCTCAGGTGTGGTGAATGCAGTTTACTCACGGTCAGCCTCATCTACTTCGATTTTCCAGTATTCCGATTACATGTCCATAGTTGAGAAAAGCTTAGCCCCTTCAGACAATCTAGTGTATCGTCAATTCGTGGAAGAGGGTAAACGCCCTTTTTAGTTATCTCATTAAGCTTCCTGTAATCAACACAAAAGCGCCAACTACCATCCTCCTTCCTGACGAGGACCACTGGTGACGACCATGGGCTCTGCGAAGGCTGAATGATGTCATTCTTCATCATTTGCTCTACCTTGTCACGAATCATTCGACGTTCCATTGCAGAGACACGATATGCTCTCTGGCTTATTGGTTGATGGTCTCCAGTGCTAATCCGTTTCTTCCCTGTCGATTTGTCTAATTTGGTCTTTACCTGTAGATTGAAGCATTCAGGGAACTCTTGATGAATGGCAAGTAGCTTCTTCTGTTGCTCCCTAGTGAGATTTAGTGATAGCCGAGCTAGAAAATCTTGTCTCGTAGTGGTAGCGCTAATTTCTCCCACAGACTGGTCATGGGAGGTATCTATGACTCACGGCTGTTCTTCAAGTAACGGCTCAGCGTTTGATACGTACATGCTTCTTGGAAGGATCTGCGTTTCTCGGCGACAGTTAACTATCCACAATGCACGGAATCCGTTCTTCAACGAGACGACAGAGGCTGGGATGACCAAGTTATTTTTCAGTGGTATGCTTCTCTTACATTGCACTACAAAATCCATGGGTTCATTCATTGCATGACACGAGACAGTTACCTTTCCAGCGCTGAATGCAGGAATAATCACTTCATTCAGCACACATACTCCCCACACACTCGGATGCGTATCTTACTGTCCACAGTATCTCAACGTCTAGCATAATTTTCGAGCGACCACAATCTATAACTGCCTGAGAAGCTTTCAAAAAGTCCCATCCCAGAATAACGTCGTGACTACAATCTTGTAAGACGATGATTTCTAAGGGCTGTGTATGGCCTCTTACACCCACACGAACGGCATATCTTCCTGTAGGTTTTACATATTTCCCATTAGCCACCTTCAGCAGAGATGTTTTGGTGTCGACGAATACGGTTTCCTGCAGCTGGTGACGGTACTTCTCCGAAATGACTGAATATGATGCCCTACAGTCCACAAGAGCTTGTTCTTGTCGGCCATTCATGAGGATATAGATGTAGTTTCCTATAACCTTTGTAGTGATCGACGGCGGAGAATTTTTCTCTACTGCGGCCTCATCTCCAAGGAAGGTTGCACCCTTTAGTTTTCCAGGTTGCGGCTGCTATGTGATCGGTTCAAAATGGTTCAAATGGCTCTGAGCACTATGGGACTTAACATCTGTGGTCATCAGTCCCCTAGAACTTAGAACTACTTAAACCTAACTAACCTAAGGTCATCACACACATCCATACCCGAGGCAGGATTCGAACCTGCGACCGTAGCAGTCGCGCGGTTCTGGACTGAGCGCCTAGAACCGCTACATCACCGCAGCCGGCCAGTATGTGATCGGCTGGGGCTTCGAAACGGCGTATTGGGGAGCGTCCTCTCCAGCGGCTAGCTTCCGGCGATGGTGACCTACGTCGCCCTGGACTCACATCTCCTTGTTCACCTTCGTCGTCCCGCAGTTGGCGTCGGCTAAGATCGTTCTGCTGTCTTCTGGCGCGGGCGTCGTCAAATATCCGCCGCCTTTCTGGACCATAGCGCACCTCATGTCCCGGTCGTCCGCAGGGGAGACATAATGGTTGGTTATCCTGTGTCCTCCAGTCGTCAGTCTTCCTTGGTGCTCAAACAGGTTCCTCACGCGGCATTGTAGGAACGTAACTTCGCCTGGGTCTCGAATTTTTCACCGATTATAAGGGAAATGAAGGACGAGAAGAGATTGGGTTCAATGTCTGTTCCACTTCCACCCTTATGACCTCTTGAAGTGTCTCGTTTTTTGCTCGCCGTGCAATCTAAGTGCCATCGGAAATTCCTCTCTCGCTTTCTGACGGAGAACACTTATGAAATCAGTTGCTTACTTCATCCCAGACATCGATACGGTGTTTGCATGCCGTTCTTGCGTGTAATTATTTTTTGATGCGTTGTTTGGATATACTGGCACCATTCTATGAAGTCGTCGTCTGTTGAAATCTCCTTCAGGAGTAGGGCCTGATACATGTCCTCAGCAACACCCTTCATGAGACGTGCAACCTTATCTTCCTCCTTCATTCTTGGATACACTATTTTATACAGCTCCAAGACGTTTTGAATGTAGGATGCTGTAGTTTCTCCTTGACGCTGTGCTCTGCACTTAAATGTATCTTCATCCTTGCACTTCTGTCGTTGTGTGTCGCCGAAATACTTGCGCAGTTCCTCCTGGAATACTTCCCAGATTGTGAACTTCTCCTCGCTGTTCTCATAAAATTGCTTGGCAGTGCCCTCCAAGTAGAAAAATACGTTACCCTAATATACGGTGTCATCCCATTTCTAAAATTTGGCTATACGCTCATATACCTTCAGCCACTTGTTTGGATCTTGGACATCGTCACCAGAGAACCCGGAGGGATGTCTCATGTGGTGGCACACAGCTGCTGTCATCGTAGCGTCCTCCTCTTCATCTGTCTCCGATAGATTGTGTTCTGTTGAATATGGCTCGAACGCGGGTTTCTCGCCTCATAAACGGAGGCTCTGACGTGGCCTGATGGGAGCCACTGTGTCGTCGATAATGTACGCCAAGTCCCAGTACCCAGCGTCTCCTCCAGAAAAATGTCACGTAGAAGAAGGTGTAATTAGATGAATGAGGATCACTAACTTCACTTAACGAAGGTTTATTCAGTACTTGCACATACAAGAGCTTGAAGCGAACTGTCTCCGGCCAGAAAACATACAGTATATATACAGCTACTGAACATTCCAGTACAATGATTCTTGACATTTGTGGATACTTTTAGAATGTATTCCAACCAAATATAGAAATAAAAAAAGTACATTCCATGTGAGTTCTGAACTCACGATCCTCCATGCAACAGTTTATTATTATAACCAGGCGCTGTTTACCGACGAAACGATACTACGGGCAAGAGAGACTTTCATTGTGTAGAGCAATAGTGTAGTCAACAGCAACACTGAGTACATTTCTGTGGCGTTCAGCGACTAGTGCAGCAGCAAGCAGAGGCTAGCGTACACGCAGAAAGTAACCTTTTACACAAAGGATTTAGTTTAGTATATTTTATTCTGACGCGCATCTGTGAAGATCTGAATTGTATCAGTTTATTTTAATGGACTGAGTAGTCTGTATTAGCTTACTCTGAGTTTTTAGATAAATTATAGTACATCTACATTGCGTGATCTGAATTTAAAGTGAAATCTTACGCTACCATAAGTACTACTGTCGCCTGACTGAGTTTGAATTTGTGATCTACAGCTGTAGAGGCACATAACCATTCACACCAACAGTAGTTTCAATATTTTCTGTTTATACACAGGATTTAGTTTAGTTTTCCTTGTCTCACACGTCTCTGCGAAGAACAAGTCATCTCTGTGCTGACTTGTGCATACTAATTTGCTTTAAGATTCTGAATAAATTTTAGTACATTGTTATTGTGTGAGGAGCCTTTAGAGTACAGTAAAAAGAGAAGAGAATTGTATAGCAACGGAACTTAGACTGCACCCAGCGAGTCCTTGATGTGATGTTACATTATCAAATGGTTCAAATGGCTCTGAGCACTATGGGACTTAACATCTGTGGTCTTCAGTCCCCTAGAACTTAGAACTACTTAAACCTAACTAACCTCAGGACAGCACACACATCCATGCCCGAGGCAGGATTGGAACCTGCGACCGTAGCAGTCCCGCGGTTCCGGACTGAGCGCCTAGAACCGCTAGACCACCGTGGCCGGCTGTTATATTATCCTTATAAATGAAACTTGAGCACTGGGAATAGGTCACTGTGCGTAAACAGCCTGAAGCTCTATTGGCCACTGGAGAATATAGTGTCCCCGGTGACCCCTGGTGTCAAAGTGTCTTCCTAAAAGGCCTTCCCAGTGGGCGGACTCTTACCTGACAGTGATTTGTGAACGGTGGCGGAGTTGGGATCGTCTGGGCGCACAGCTCTCTCTCTCTACGTCTCAAAAACAGGTTTGCGGCACTGCCCAATACTGAAAGTACAGCTGAGCCAGCACCGGACGCCTCGTCTTTTGGGACTGCAGTCGATCCCACTTAAAGTTTCGAAGAAACGGAGAGGGTGGGATTGCTTGCCATTGAGAGCTCCAACGCTAGCCGGGTGATGGATCTGCTTAGGAAAATTGCGAGAATGTCGGAAAATAAGGCCAGCGTCAACTTTAATTGCTAGTGCCATCTCTTCCGAGGTGTGGAAGAGGCCCTACTAGCAGTGCTGGAACGCGTGGTGCACCCGCCTGCAAATCATGGCTCTTGTCGCCATGAACGACATCTGCTGTCTGAGTCCAAAAGCCATCATCGTTTCCTACACGCAGGTGGCTGCTTTCGTGAAGGCAGGTAGCCTCGCTCGCACGATCTAAACATAGTTAGCTTTTTGAAGTATCATCCCCATAACTGATCGTTGTGTCCTGGTTTTGAGGAGAATGAGAAACTTAAACCAGAGGCTCAGACGGTTCCGTGACGATCTTGGAAACGGGATTCTCGATATTCGCTATGGAGTGAACTACTATAGGACATCCCTGCCCTCCCTCCTCTCCCCCTTCAGTAAGTCAAGCGTGCACTACACGTAGAAAGCAGCGCCAAGGCTAGCGGGGTATGCGTGGCGTACACATTTAGGTTTTTTAGCAAAGAGAAATCCTACGAGTGATTTCAGATGGGGAAGAATACTGTCTCCACTAATTAGAGACAGGAAATTTCGTCATGGCAGATTGCTGAAAGAAAATTTCTATATAATATTAGTTAACAGCAAGAGCATTATGGAAAGATAGTAGAACTAGTCTATACTATAAACCGCAATAATGCCCAAAAAGTACTAAGAACAGAAACATGGCTGGGACTAGATATTACTAGCACGAATTTCTAAATTCAGACTGTAGCGTATAACGGAAAGACAGGTTGAACGGCGGCTATTGATGCGTGTGTACACCCCTAAATAATTTCGATAGTATCTATTGTATGAATCACAGATTCAAAATGCGAAATAATTTTGGCGAAATTAACTATTACATGCGGATTTTATATGGTCATTGGATGGCGTCTCTGGAGCAGCAATAACCGGGCGATGTGGCGCAGTGGTTAGCGCACTGGACGCGCATCTGGGAGGACGACGGTGCAACCTCGCGTCCGGCCATCCGACATCTACATCTACATCTACATTTATACTCCGCAAGCCACCCAACGGTGTGTGCCGGAGGGCACTTTACGTGCCACTGTCACTATCTCCCTTTCCTGTTCCAGTCGCGTATGGTTCGCGGGAATAACGAAAGTCTGAAAGCATCCGTGCGCGCTCGAAGCTCTCTAATTTTACATTCGTGATCTCCTCGGGAGGTATAAGTAGGGGGAAGCAATATATTCGATAACTCATCCAGAAACGGACCCTCTCAAAACCTGGACAGCAAGCTACACCGCGATGCAGAGCGCCTCTCTTGCAGAGTCTGCCACTTGAGTTTGCTAAACATCTCCGTAACGCCATCACGCTTACGAAATAACCCTGTGACGAAACGCGCCGCTCTTCTTTGGATCTTCTCTATCTCCTCCGTCAACCCGATCTGGTATGGATCCCACACTGATGAGAAATACTCAAGTATAGGTCGAACGAGTGTTTTGTAAGCACCTCCTTTGTTGGTGGACTACATTTTCTAAGGACTCTCCCAATGAATCTCAACCTGCTACCCGCCTTACCAACAATTAATTTTATATGATCATTCCACTTCAAATCGTTCCGCACGCATACTCCTAGATATTTTACTGAAGTAACTGCTACCAGTGTTTGTTCCGCTATCATGTAATCATACAATAAAGGATCCTTCTTTCTATGTATTCGCAATACATTACATTTGTCTATGTTAAGGATCAGTTGCCACTCCCTGCACCAAGTGCCTATCCGCTGCAGTTCTTCCTGCATTTCGCTACAATTTTCTAATGCAGCAACTTCTCTGTCTACTACAGCATCATCCGCGAAAAGCCGCATGGAACTTCCGACACTATCTACTAAGTCATATATATATATATATATATATATATATATATATATATATATATATATATATATATATTGTGAAAAGTAATGGTCCCATAACACTCCCCTGCGGCACGCCAGAGGTTACTTTAACGTCTGTAGACGTCTCTCCATTGATAACCACATGATGTGTTCTGTTTGCTAAAAATTCTTCAATCCAGCCACACAGCTGGTCTGATATTCCGTAGGCTCTTACTTTGTTTATCAGGCGACAGTGCGGAACTGTATCGAACGCCTTCCGGAAGTCAAGGAAAATAGCATCTACCTGGGAGCCTGTATCTAATATTTTCTGGGTCTCATGAACAAATAAAGCGAGTTGGGTCTCACACGATCGCTGTTTCCGGAATCCATGTTCATTCCTACAGAGTAGATTCTGGTTTTCCAAAAACGACAAGATACTCGAGCAAAAAGCATGTTCTAAAATTCTACAACAGATCGATACTGAGATATAGGTCTATAGTTTTGCGCATCTGCTCGACGACCCTTCCTGAAGACTGGGACTACCTGTACTCTTTTCCAATCATTTGGAACCTTCCGCTCCTCTAGAGACTTGCGGTACACGGCTGTTAGAATGGGGGCAAGTTCTTTCGCGTACTCTGTGTAGAATCGAATTGGTATCCCGTCAGGTCCAGTGGACTTTCCTCTGTTGACTGATTCCAGTTGCTTTTCCATTCCTTGGACACTTATTTCGATGTCAGCCATTTTTTCGTTTGTGCGAGGATTTAGAGAAGGAACTGCAGTGCGGTCTTCCTCTGTGAAACAGCTTTGGAAAAAGGTGTTTAGTATTTCAGATTTACGCGTGTCATCCTCTGTTTCAATGCCATCATCATCCCGGAGTGTCTGGATATGCTGTTTCGAGACACTTACTGATTTAACGTAAGACCAGAAGTTCCTAGGATTTTGTGTCAAGTCGGTGCATAGAATTTTACTTTCGAATTCACTGAACCCTGCACGCATAGCCCTCCTTACGCTAACTTTGACATCGTTTAGCTTCTGTTTGTCTGAGAGGTTTTGGCTGCGTTTAAACTTGCAGTGAAGCTCTCTTTGCTTTCGCAGTAGTTTCCTAACTTTGTTGTTTCACCACGGTGGGTTTTTCCCGCCCTCACAGTTTTACTCGGCACGTACCTGTCTAAAACTCATTTTACGATTGCCTTGAACTTTCTCCAAAAACACTCAACATTGTCAGTGTCGGATCAGAAATTTACGTTTTGATCTGTTAGGTAGTCTGAAATCTGCCTTCTATTACTCTTGCTAAACAGATAAACCTTCCTCTCTTTTTTAATATTCATATAAACTTCCATATTGAGAGATGCTGCAACGGCCCTATGATCACTGATTCCCTGTTCTGCACTTACAGAGTCGAAAAGATCGGGTCTGTTTGTTATCAGTAGGTCCAAGATATTATCTCCACGAGTCGGATCTCTGTTTAATTGCTCGAGGTAATTTTCGGATAGTGCACTCAGGATGTCACTCGATGCTCTGTCCATACCACCCGCCCTAAACATCTCAGTGTCCCAGTCTATATCTGGTAAATTGAAATCCCCACCTAAGACTATAACATGCTGAGATAATTTATGTGAAATGCATTCCAAATTTTCTCTCAGTTGTTCTGCCACTAATGCTGCTGAGTCGGAGGTCGGTAAAAGGAGCCAATTATTAACCTAGCCCGGTTGTTGAGTGTAACCTTCACCCATATTAATTCACAGGAACTACCCACTTCTACTTCGCTACAGGATAAACTACTACTAACAGCGACAAACACGCTACCACCTCGCATGCAATCTATCCTTTCTAAACACCGCCTGTGCCTTTGTAAAAATTTCGGCAGAATTTATCTCTGGCTTCAGCCAGCTTTCTGTACCTATAACGATTTCAGCTTCGGTGCTTTCTATCAGCTCTTGAAGTTCCGATACTTTACCATTGCAGCTTCGACAGTTTACAATTATAATACCGATTGCTGCTTGGTCCCCGCATTTCCTGACTTTGTCCCGCACCCTTTGAGGCTGTTGCCCTTTCTGTTCTTACCCGAGGCCATCTAACCTTTAGGTTTTCCGTGATTTCCCTAAAATCGCCTCAGGCAAATGCCGGGGTGGTTCCTTTGAAAGGGCTAGGCCGACTTCCTTCCCCGTCCTAACCCGAATCAGACGAGAACGATGACTTCGCAGTTTGGTCTCCTCCTCCAAATCAACCCAAATCAACTCAGGAGTAGCAGTGCCGGAACATTTGAGGAAATACCTGGAGAATATTTGGCTTAAATTTCTAGATCGTATTTTAATATTAGGTAGAAATTTTAATCTACTAGCTTAGACTGGGAGACTCTACATTTACATATACATCGATACTCCGTAAGCCACCTTACGATGTGTGACGGAGGCTACCTTTAGTGCCAGCGTCACTTCCCCACTTTCTGCTCCCAGCCGTATGTGGATCGAGGGAAGAACTTTTTATGGTAATCGTGGAATCGAATCTGTCTGATTTTATGCTGACCGTCTTTTGGTGAGATAAACGACAGAGAAAGCAATAAATTGGTCGACTCTTCTGCGAACGTATGCTTAAGGAATTTTTCAAGTAGACCCAGCGTCTGCCACTGGCTTTCGCGGAACATCCTCGTGACACTTTCGCACTTACAAAATCAACCTGTAACGAAATACGTTGTTGTCTGTAGTTAAACCATGCCCAGACGGTCAGTACCGCGGTTCGATCGCGTCCGTATTGTTACTTTGTGCCAGGAAGGCATCTCAAGAAGGGAAGTGTCCAGGCGCCTCGAAGTGAACCAAAGCGATGTTGTTCGGACATGGAGGACATGCCTCGCTCAGGCCGCCCAAGAGCTGCAACTGCAGCAGACGACCTCTACCTACGAATTATGGCTTGGAGGATCCCTGAGAGCAATGCCACCATGTTGAATAATGCTTTTCGTGCAGCCACAGAACATAGTGTTTCGACTCAAACTGTGCGCAATAGGCTGCATGATGCGCAACTTGAATCGCCACGTCCATAGCGAGGTCCATCTTTGCACCCACAACACCCCTTAGCGCGATACAGATGGGACCAACAACATGTCGAATGGACCGCTCAGGATCGGTATCACTACGTTCATAAGTGTCGCAAATTCCTTGAACCAGAGAATCGTCGGAGACGTGTTTCGAGGCAACTTGGTCAGGCTGAACGCCTTAGACACACTGTTCAGCGAGTGCTGCAAGGTGGACGTTCCCTGCTGTTTTCGGTGGTATTATGGGGACTGACGTACGCCGCTGGTGGTCATGGAAGGCGCCGTAACGGTGTACGATACGTGAATGGCATCCTCCGACCGATAGTGCAACAATATCAGCAGCATATTGGCGAGGCATTCGTATGAATGGATGACAATTCGCGCCCCCATCGTGCACATGTTCTGAATGATTTCCTTCCGGATGACGTCATCGCTCGACTAGGGTGGCCAACATGTTCTCCAGACATGAACCCTATCGACATGCCTGGGATATTTTGAATAGGGCTGTTTATGGACGACGTGACCCAACAAACACTCTGAAGGATCTACGCCGAATCATCGTTGAGGAGTGGAACAATTTGGACCAACAGTGCCTTGATGAACTTATGGACAGTATGCCACGACGAATACAGGCATGCATCAATGCAAGAGGACGTGCTACTGGGTATTAGAGGTACCGGTGTGTACAGCAATCTGGACCACCACCTATGAAAGTCTCCCTGTATGGTGGTACAACATGCAATGTATGGTTTACATGAACAATAAAAAGGGCGTAAACGATGTTTATGTCGATCTCTACTGCAATTTTCTGTACAGGTTCCAGAACTCTCGGAACCGAGGTGATGGAAAACTCTTTTGATGCGTGTAACAACTACAAGTGATTGTAAAACCCATGCCGAACCAGGTACCTCCCTTACCCTCTTACTGTTTCCAGTACAGGAAGTGTGTAATTCTCAGTCACCTCTGCGTCATCCACTCTGTATTCAGTTATGTTAATCGACCTACAATGAGCTGCCTGCAGGAGGGCCCCTAAATCTCAACCACAAAGACAGGTTATAAAATTGAGTTCTCGAGTATCTTGCCCTACTACGTCACGCTACGCTGGAATGCACGCCGCTCGTTCACGGAGTACTAAAGTCGCCGAAAAGTGTCATGAGTTTCGCGTCTACAGTACGTAAAGTCTAATGAAAAAGTAATAGAGGGAAATGTAACAAATTCACCGAGGAATCTGCAACTAGTTCTCACAAGCCAGCTGCAGCTGTGGAATGAATTCCGCACTTACGGAACACTTTTTTTTCAATTAACTCCACGGGTTTTAAATACACTTAACAGGAAAAACTTTTGAGCAGCCGAGTTGCCTCTAGGTGTTTCGTCGCCTAGCCCTTACTGCGGTCTGGTCTTAAGTAGAGCGCATTCTTATTCGCCACTTTGGCTAAGCTCGTCAAGTACGTAATTTTTTTATTGTTACGAGAAAAAGGAATGATTGTTCGTGCCACTTCCGAAACGAAATCAAATATTCTTAGCACGTATCTCTCGATAAAATTAACGTGATAAAATTATACTGTCAGTTTATATCTGAATCTATTTCTTTCTTCTAGTCAAATGTCACTTCGAAAGTTATCTAAACGTTTAAAATACAACATACACAAGGAACTCGTTATTTACTCGTGAGTATTTCTGCTGTATTTCCCTATATATAATGTACAGTTACCAGATATTAAAGCCTCAATTGCCATTTTCCTACATTTAGTGGTACAAGGAAACAAGATATATGACGCCTGCGTCATCGTTAATGGCAGTGGGTGAATCGACAGATAAAATAGGTAAACCAGCATGGCAAGAGGTCCTGGTCTTGGAATTCGGAATTATCACAGATACTCGTAAATTCAGAGTTACTACAGCTTCATGTCAGAAGGAAAAGTGATATACCATATAATATAAAGGCCTAGGTATGTAAAATTGCAATCCAGTGCTTCAGTAGACCCATTAAAACAGTTATTTTTAAATGTAATAAACAACAGCTTATAGAACCAAAAGACACGCTATCTGAAAAAGGAAACTGTTCATACGACTCAAGTTCTGAATAAACTGATTCGACTGATCGTTATTTTGTAGGTAGAATTATGAATCCAAGTAACAAATCTGTGTTCACTGTTAAGTGGCTTTCTCATAAAGCGACTCAAGCTCATAAACTTGTTTCCGCTCATCCCTCAGGTCAGCATTAAGAAATGCAGTGGTGAAGGGTGATGCACTTCAAGGACAGTGTGCCTACGAATATATGATGTATCCTAGTCGGGGTTTTAATTTTGTGACTGTGTTTCTAATCACATGAAGGAATGTGCACTAGAAAACATCATAAGCCGTTTCCGCCATTTTCTAACGTATTTTTTGTGGGAAATGAGGTTGTGACTTGTACAGTATTTGCAAATATTACGAGTTCTACACATTTAAATGCTATATAAGATATCAAAGGCATTTGAAGGCTACTGTTAATCTTCAGTTGCAGGTTTCTATGGTGAGTTAAAATCTATATACATATTTTTAAAAAGTTACGTAACATTTGGTATTTATACCTTCAAACGGAAGGCCTTCTACACAGAACGCATCACTTTGGCAAATGAACTGAGTTTTCTTCAACGTCTATATTAGAAGATGGCGATTTGTCTTAGTTTCTTATAGCTTCTATTTTAAAATCTTTTTAATCGTAACTGGGTTTTGAGGATACTTCTTAATTGGATGTCATGTAGTGATTATTGGTGTAGTAGAATAATAATGTAACAGAAAAGTTATTAAACACAATAATGACAATATCTTGACTCTAACACTTTTAAATTTGAATAGAATATTTGTTCCTAGGTACATGACCATGTTGTACCTTGGAACAGTTGTTGACATTCGCAAAAAGCGTTTTCTCCAGAGAAATTTTAGTACTTGAGAAAAAGACTGCAGCACACGTGAAGTAAATTCTGTCACTTCAGAAAAGGATTAGAAAATATAATTTGGTTTTATTACAGGGCAGACTATAGGTGACAACTGAAAAGTTTTCCGTGATACAACACTCTCCCCAACTCATCTTAGACAAAACATTCTGATTTGTAATTTGTATTGCAGGACGTACCTTATATCCGCCTTCCCATACGCCTACAGCGTCAGCTATTTCATACACTATTGTACAATTCCATACACAGCAATTTCTGCATATTTTCAACACTTTTGGGACGTTTGTCACGAGGATCAACTATAAGAGAGGTACAGCCCCATTCCCGTTCAGCTTCTCAGTTCTTAAATTTTAAAACCGAAAGATGACAAAGAAATGGTTCAAGTGGCTCTGAGCACTATGAGACTTAACATCTAAGGTCATCATTTCCCTAGAACTTAGAAGTACTTAAACCTAACTAACCTAAGGACATCACACACATCCATGCCCGAGGCAGGATTCCAACTTGCGACCGCAGCGGTCGCGCGGTTCCAGACTGAAGCGCCTAGAACCGCTCGGCCACTCTGGCCGGCGAAAGATGACACTTTTATAAACGTTCACCGACATCACATAAGTATCTGTTGTCGATAAACCATCCAAAACAAAGAATTTTATAGCGGCACCATATTGCAGTAAATCCATTTGAAAGAAACCAAAACAGTGTGAGTGTTGTACTTATTAGGCTGCCAGTAAAACTAAAGGCAATAGATGTAATAGATCAAATAAGTGAAAACGGCTTCAGTCCAGATTTCGAAGTAGATTCAAACGGTTCAAATGGCTCTGAGCTCTATGGGACTTAACATCTATGGTCATCAGTCCCCTAGAACGTAGAACTACTTAAAACGTAACTAACCTAAGGACATCACACACATCCATGCCCGAGGCGGGATTCGAACCTGCGACCGTAGCGGTCACGCGGTTCCAGACTGAAGTTAAAAATAAGATCTACATCTACATCTACATCCATACTCCGCAAGCCACCTGACGGTGTGTGGCGGAGGGTACCTTCAGTACCTCTATCGGTTCTCCCTTCTATTCCAGTCTCGTATTGTTCGTGGAAAGAAGGATTGACGGTATGCCTCTGTGTGGGATCTAATCTCTCTGATTTTATCCTCATGGTCTCTTCGCGAGATATACGTAGGAGGGAGCAATATACTGCTTGACTCTTCGGTGAAGGTATGTTCTCGAAACTTCAATAAAAGCCCGTACCGAGCTACTGAGCGTCTCTCCTGCAGAGTGTTCCACTGGAGTTTATCTATCATCTCCGTAACGCTTTTGCGATTACTAAATGATCCTGTAACGAAGCGCGCTGCTCTCTGTTGGATCTTCTCTATCTCTTCTATCAACCCTATCTGGTATGGATCCCACACTGCTGAGCAGTATTCAAGCAGTGGGCGAACAAGCGTACTGTAACCTACTTCCTTTGTTTTCGGATTCCATTTCCTTAGGATTCTTCCAATGAATCTCAGTCTGGCATCTGCTTTACCGACGATCAACATTATATGATCATTCCATTTTAAATCACTCCTAATGCGTACTCCCAGATAATTTATGATATTAACTGCTTCCAGTTGCTGACCTGCTATTTTGTAGCTAAATGATAAAGGATCTATCTTTCTGTATATTCGCAGCACATTACACTTGTCTACATTGAGATTCAATTGCCATTCCCTGCACCATGTGTCAATTCGCTGCAGATCATCCTACATTTCAGTACAATTTTCCATTGTTACAACCTCTCTGTACACCACAGCATCATCTGCAAAAAGCCTCAGTGAACTCCCGATGTCATCCACAAGGTCATTTATGTATATTGTGAATAGCAACGGTCCTATGACACTCCCCTGCGGCACACCTGAAATCACTCTTAGTTCGGAAGACTTCACTCCATTGAGAATAACATGCTGCGTCCTGTTATCTAGGAACTCCTCAATCCAATGACACAATTGGTCTGATAGTCCATATGCTCTTACTTTGTTCATTAAACGACTGTGGGGAACTGTATCGAACGCCTTGCGGAAGTCAAGAAACACGGCATCTACCTGTGAACCCGTGTCTATGGCCCTCTGAGTCTCGTGGACGAATAGCGCGAGCTGGGTTTCACATGACCGTCTTTTTCGAAACCCATGCTGATTCCTACAGAGTAGATTTCTAGTCTCCAGAAAAGTCATTATACTCGAACACAATACGTGTTCCAAAATTCTACAACTGATCGACGTTAGAGATATAGGTCTGTAGTTCTGTATATCTGTTCGACGTCCCTTCTTGAAAACGGGGATGACCTGTGCCCTTTTCCAATCCTTTGGAACGCTACGCTCTTCTAGAGACCTACGGTACACCGCTGCAAGAAGGGGGGCAAGTTCCTTCGCGTACTCTGTGTAAAATTGAACTGGTATCCCATCAGGTCCAGAGGCCTTTCCTCTTTTGAGCGATTTTAATTGTTTCTCTATCCCTCTGTCGTCTATTTCGATATCTACCATTTTGTCATCTGTGCGACAATCTAGATAAGGAACTACAGTGCAATCTTCCTCTGTGAAACAACTTTGGAAAAAGACATTTAGTATTTCGGCCTTTATTCTGTCATCCTCTGTTTCAGTACCATTTTGGTCACAGAGTGTCTGGACATTTTGTTTAGATCCACCTACCGCTTTGACATAAGACCAAAATTTCTTAGGATTTTCTGCCAAGTCGGTACATAGAACTTTACTTTCGAATTCATTGAACGCCTCTCGCATAGCCCTCCTCATACTACATTTCGCTTCGCGTAATTTTTGTTTGTCTGCAAGGCTTTGGCTATGTTTATGTTTGCTGTGAAGTTCCCTTTGCTTCCGCAGCAGTTTTCTAACTCGGTTGTTGTACCACTGTGGCTCTTTTCCATCTCTTACGATCTTGCTTGGCACATACTCATCTAACGCATAATGTACGACGGTTTTGAACTTTGTCCACTGATCCTCAACACTATCTGTACTTGAGACAAAACTTTTGTGTTGAGCCAACAGGTACTCTGAAATCTGCTTTTTGTCACTTTTTCTAAACAGAAAAATCTTCCTACCCTTTTTAATATTCCTATTTACGGCTGAAATCATCGATGCCGTAACCGCTTTATGATCGCTGATTCCCTGTTCTGCGTTAACTTTTTCAAATAGTTCGGGTCTGTTTGTCACCAGAAGGTCTAATATGTTATCCCCACGAGTCGGTTCTCTGTTTAACTGCTCAAGGTAGTTTTCAGATAAAGCACTTAAAAAAATTTCACAGGATTCTTTGTCCCTGCCACCCGTTATGAACGTTTGAGTCTCCCAGTCTATATCTGGCAAATTAAAATCTCCACCCAGAACTATAACATGGTGGGGAAATCTACTCGAAATATTTTCCAAATTATCCTTCAGGTGCTCAGCCACAACAGCTGTTGAGCCAGGGGGCCTATAGAGACATCCAATTACCATGTCTGAGCCTGCTTTAACCGTGACCTTCACCCAAATCATTTCACATTTCGGATCTCCGTCAATTTCCTTCGATACTATTGCACTTCTTATCGCTATAAACACGCCTCCCCCTTCACTGTTCAGCCTGTCTCTACGGTATACATTCCAATCTGAGTTTAGGATTTCATTACTGTTTACGTCTGGTTTCAGCCAACTTTCTGTCCCTAGTACTATATGGGCATTGTGACCGTTTATTAATGAGAGCAGTTCTGGGACCTTTCTATAGATGCTCCTGCAGTTTACTATTAGCACATTAATATTGTTATTCCCTGTTGCATTTTGCCTACTCCTACCTTGCCGCGTCTCAGGAGGCGTCTTGTCGGGCCTAGGGAGGGGATTCTCTAACCTAAAAAACCCCCATGTGCACTCCACACGTACTTCGCTACCCTTGTAGCCGCTTCCGGCGGGTAGTGCACGCCTGACCTATTCAGGGGGACCCTACATTTCTCCACCCGATAGCGGAGGTCGAGAAATTTGCACCCCAGATCTCCACAGAATCGTCTGAGCCTCTGGTTTAAGCCTTCCACTCGGCTCCAAACCAGAGGACCGCGATCGGTTCTGGGAACGATACTACAAATTGTTAGTTCTGATTCCACCCCGCGAGCGAGGCTTTCCGCCTTCACCAATTCCGCCAACCGCCCGTACGAACTGAGGATGACCTCTGAACCCAGACGGCAGGAGTCATTGGTGCCGACATGAGCAACAATTTGCAGTCGGGTGCACCCAGTGCTCTCTATCGCCGCCGGTAGGGCCTCCTCCACATCTCGGATGAGGCCCCCCGGCAAGCAGACAGAGTGAACACTGGCCTTCTTCCCCGACCTTCCCGCTATTTCCCTAAGGGGCTCCATAATGAAGAGAGGCACAAAAAGTAATATGGAATAAAAACTAACAAACCACAATCTCCATGTAAGAACAGTAGTACAAGGACAGATTCCGTGATCATCACTACTAAAATGTCCTGGCATGTAAATACGGTGGGAGATAGTCGTGTGTTGTTTGCCGGCTGCGTGGTAAGAACAAGTGTAAGGTGGCAGTGAAATGGCTTCAGGAAGTAGTAGCCAGCGGAAATGGACAGGACAGAATGGTAGGGTTCTCTGTAAGTGACAGAGAGAACGCATTCCTGTTTAGCTTGAGCTCTTAGTAAAATACGTTCATAATTCAAATGAACTTATTTTTTTGTGACAGGTGCATCGAGGAACAATCTATAGCGTTAACCTGAAGTGATTTAAGAAAATCACATTAATATCTTCGTTTTCGACAATCGGTGCATGTGCTGCTGTCACCATTGATTAAACTACATTCAATTTATTTTGTGCACTGCTTGATAAAAAAAAGCGAAATCTGCCAATACTTTTCATATCCAAATCTAAAACATTACCCTCATAAAGAGCAATTATTAGCACTTTAGTCGCAATTATTTTGAACACTTTTATGAGTAATAATGGTTATGCCATCGCTGTCAGATAGATTAATATGTTACAAAATCAAAAAATGTAATTATCACATTTTTGTAAGTCACCCCTTTGTGGTACAACAGTATGAATAGAAGGTTGTAAGTCACCATAAATACAATACAACGACTGAGCATTATTTTACATTGTACTTAGTAAGGAGTCCACAGTCTGAACAAAATTGCCTAAAATACGTAATTTCTGCTTATTCCTTTCTGTATTGTATTATGTGATTCTCCAAGTATCAGATGAAATGTTGTTCGAAATGAGAACAAATCTGTAACAGCACTGAACATAATATCGACAGTTTCAAAATGGCAACATACTGAAATTGCGGTATCAAATGTTCGAATGTGTGTGAATTCATAAGGGACCAAACTGCTGAGGTCATGGGTCCCTAGACTTACACACAACTTAAACTAAGTTAAACTTATCCTAAGAACAACACACACACCGGTGCCTGAGGGAGGAATCGAAACTCCGGCGGTAGGGGCCGTGCAATCCGTGACATGGCACCTCTAACCGCGCGGCCAATTCGTGTGACAAAACGCGGTATCAAAAATTTCAGTATAGACTGCACACCTGAAATATATCACAGTTCAACTTCGTGGACAATCAGGAGCACTTTGACTCTGAAGAGGTCATTGACCTTTTCAAGGCCATCGCTGTTGTCGTGAGTGACATCATCATCCTCATCACAGGGATGGCATGACCTCTCCATATCTCCAGACACATATAGTGCAGTATCAAGCAATTAAAGAGGGTGGACATAGACAAATGGCGTGCTTTATAATCCCTACTATATCCAACAAATCAGAGCACAGTATCAAAATGATGTGTAAAAACGGTGTCAAGTATGTAATACAATTTACGTACACCTCCACATGAAAGCCGAAGATATTCATTATTTCCTTGAAAACCCGTGATATTGAATATTTATGGCTTAGATTGGTGTCATGTTACATTATTTAAGTTCAGAGCAGTTGAGTTCCTTATATTCCTACCCTTCCTCTTTCCAACTAGTCAGAAACTAATATTGAAATGTTGCGTAAGAACGATACCAAACCAATGATACTTACAAAAAATTGCAAAAAAAGACATTGCGTACTCTACCACCTCCATTCGTCCCCACCAATCACCGCTATAATTTTTTTCCACCATTGAAATGACAGACACGATTACAGTGTACTCTCACCATCTAGACAGTGATCAAAAGTACACAAACGAATCGAATTATTTGTGAAAAATAAAGTGTGCCATACATCTCCATCTCTTTTGCTAATGTTGTTGTTGTGGTCTTCAGTCCTGAGACTGGTTTGATGCAGCTCTCCATGCTACTCTATCCTGTGCAAGCTTCTTCATCTCCCAGTATCTACTGCAACCTACATCCTTCTGAATCTGCTTAGTGTATTCATCTCTTGGTCTCCCTCTACGATTTTTACCCTCCACACTGCCCTCCAATGCTAAATTTGTGATCCCTTGATGCCTCAAAACATTTCCTACCAACCGATCCCTTCTTCTAGTCAAGTTGTGCCACAAACTTCTCTTCTCCCCAATCCTATTCAATACCTCCTCATTAGTTACGTGATCTACCCACCTTACCTTCAGCATTCTTCTGTAGCACCACATTTCGAAAGCTTCTATTCTCTTCTTGTCCAAACTAGTTATCGTCCATGTTTCACTTCCATACATGGCTACACTCCATACAAATACTTTCAGAAACGACTTCCTGACACTTAAATCTATACTCGATGTTAACAAATTCCTCTTCTTGAGAAACGCTTTCCTTGCCATTGCCAGTCTACATTTTATATCCTCTCTACTTCGACCATCATCGGTTATTTTACTCCCTAAATAGCAAAACTCCTTTACTACTTTAAGTGTCTCATTTCCTAATCTAATTCCCTCAGCATCACCCGACTTAATTTGACTACATTCCATTATCCTCGTTTTGCTTTTGTTGATGTTCATCTTATATCCTCCTTTCAAGACACTGTCCATTCCGTTCAACTGCTCTTCCAAGTCCTTTGCTGTCTCTGACAGAATTACAATGTCATCGGCGAACCTCAAAGTTTTTACTTCTTCTCCATGAATTTTAATACCTACTCCGAATTTTTCTTTTGTTTCCTTTACTGCTTGCTCAATATACAGATTGAATAACATCGGGGAGAGGCTACAACCCTGTCTTACTCCTTTCCCAACCGCTGCTTCCCTTTCATGCCCCTCGACTCTTATAACTGCCATCTGGTTTCTGTACAAACTGTAAATAGCCTTTCGCTCCCTGTATTTTACCCCTGCCACCTTCAGAATTTGAAAGAGAGTATTCCAGTTAACATTGTCAAAAGCTTTCTCTAAGTCTACAAATGCTAGAAACGTAGGTTTGCCTTTTCTTAATCTTTCTTCCAAGATAAGTCGTAAGGTCAGTATTGCCTCACGTGTTCCAACATTTCTACGGAATCCGAACTGATCTTCCCCGAGGTCGGCTTCTACCAGTTTTTCCATTCGTCTGTAAAGAATTCGCGTTAGTATTTTGCAGCTGTGACTTATTAAACTGATAGTTCGGTAATTTTCACATCTGTCAACACCTGCTTTCTTTGGGATTGGAATTATTATATTCTTCTTGAAGTCTGAGGGTATTTCGCCTGTCTCATACATCGTGCTCACCAGATGGTAGAGTTTTGTCATGACTGGCTCTCCCGAGGCCATCAGTAGTTCAAATGGAATGTTGTCTACTCCCGGGGCCTTGTTTCGACTCAGGTCTTTCAGTGCTCTGTCAAACTCTTCACGCAGTATCGTATCTCCCATTTCGTCTTCATCTACATCCTCTTCCATTTCCATAATATTGTCCTCAAGTACATCGCCCTTGTATAAACCCTCTATATACTCCTTCCACCTTTCTGCCTTCCCTTCTTTGCTTAGAACTGGGTTGCCATCTGAGCTCTTGATATTCATACAAGTGGTTCTCTTCTCTCCAAAGGTCTCTTTAATTTATCATCTACTCCTCAATCCTCCCTGTCCATATCCTCCTTCCCCCTCTGTCTGTCCAATTCCTCCTCTCCCCTCTCGCTGTCCATCTTCCCCTCTTTCCTTTACCTATCCCATTCCTTCTCCCCCATTCTCAGTTCCTCTCCTCCTCCTCCTTCTCTCTTCCTAGGTCTTTTGCTAATATCAGAGCTTATTAACACTACTACAGTGTGAGTTCTTCTGGGATCTGCTCAAAAGTATCCAAAATATTTATTAAAAAACGTCCAAGTATCTGCAGAGTTTAGGTCTAATACTGATCTCCAGAAATCAATTACTCATTGGGTCACCAGTCATATCAGTAAACTTAATTCGGAACTATACACCATTTGTTATGTAGTATTCGAATGAGTATGTAACATAATCTCTATAAATAATTATATACCACAATTTGATTACAAAACTAAAGTAAAATAATTAGCTGAGTCTGGACACTTCCTCAGATATGTAAATATTCCAACCTCTTATTACCCCTTCTCCTCCATTTCCTCCCTCTGTCCACCTCCCCCACTCTACATCTCCTCCAGCCTTTCTCTCTGTCCGTCACATCCTATGCCCTCAATCTGTCCATCTACTCCTCAATCCTCCCTGTCCATATCCTCCTTCCCCCTCTGTCTGTCCAATTCCTCCTCTCCCCTCTCGCTGTCCATCTTCCCCTCTTTCCTTTACCTATCCCATTCCTTCTCCCCCATTCTCAGTTCCTCTCCTCCTCCTCCTTCTCTCTTCCTAGGTCTTACTCCCCCTCTCTATGTTCATGTCCTCCTATTCTCTGTCTCTGTCCATCATCTCCTCTCCCCTCTTGTGTCCACTTCCTCTACCCCTATATCAGTCCACCTCTTCCTCCCAACCATTCACTCCTTCCCACTCTGTCTGTACATCTCCTCCTCCCCGCCTCTTTCTCCACATTTACACCCTCACTCCAATAGTAGGCTTGTTTTCCTCACCCCAACATTACGAAGCTATAAATCTTAAATAATATGCGTACCAAATTTTGATGATTTCTTCCCATGGTCTTAGAATGAGCTTTTTTCCATTATCTTTACCAACATGTGCAATTGTCAAATACATTTCGCATATATTTAACATGATTCACACATATTTGTGCACATGTTCCACCTGTATCGCTAACTAAATTCGGCTGCAGTTTCATTTTCAAAAATGGTTCAAATGGCTCTGAGCACTATGGGACTCAACATCTTAGGTCATAAGTCCCCTAGAACTTAGAACTACTTAAACCTAACTAACCTAAGGATATCACACACCCGAGGCAGGATTCGAACCTGCGACCGTAGCAGTCCCTCGGTCCCGGACTGCAGCGCCAGAATCGCACAGCCACCGCGGCCGGCTGTTTCATTTTCACACGGCTCAATTTTTATGGCGTCATGTCTACAGAAACATGTGTCTTACAATTTTTCTGCTACATTCAGCGACATGTGTCCATACTGTCACTGAAATGAGTTGCGAATAGAGTAAGTAGTAAAGGAGTAATAAACTGAAACGTCATGTATGATATGGCAATTGTTTACACTTCTCAGTGTTTGACGTCATAATTCTTGAACTATGGGTCGTAAAATGACATAATTTTGATATAAAATTCTGTACTATATTTGAATACTGTCTCCAAATTGTGTCACAAATACAGTTGGTAGTAAAGAATTAATGTGGCGTTTTTGCTCAATGAACAGCGAAAGTGTAGTAAGAGATGAACATTTTTCCTTTCATCGTTTTGTGGGGATTGTCAGCCAGATAAAGATTCTTCATTATTTGAAATGAAGTGTAAAGTTTGTTTCAAGACTCCAAGTGTCTCTTTCTCAAATAGTGGATGAGTACAATAGTGGCATTCGCGTGTCACGGCCTACGACACCAGCACCCTAACCCCTTTCATAGGTAAGTGGTTCTTATCATCACAACGGCTCTTTCTGGTCAGTAAGTGATACGCGTACAAAGTTATGTTGGAAGCAGTTCTGTGGTTTAGAAGGAAATGTGGAACAAACATGTATACATACAAAAGGTGACCAGAAACAGTTTGAAAAGCTTGTAAGTGAGGCACAGGACAGGTTGTGCTGAAAAGTAATTGTTCAGAGAAAACACGATACGTTGTGCCATTTCCGAGTTAATTAGCACTGAAGTTAGCCAGTTAGGCTGTTGTGCATTAAAATTCAAGCGGCCACCAGAGGCAGTGTTGTCAAATTCATTCTCCGAACAGAAAAGGATTATAGAAATTGTACGTGGGACGTATAAATGATCGAACCTGAGCGAAAAGTGGAGCAGTCTTGTGCGCTATTATCTACGCTGTGAGAACAACTGACGTTCATTCTATCTGGCAGGCTGCTTGAATTTGTGTAGGTAACGGCCTCATTGGCCAACTTCAATGCTAATTGTCTTAGAAAGGGCACACCGTATCGAATTTTTTTCTTAACCATTATTTCTCAGCACAATCTGTCCTGAAATATCCTTGCAAGCTTTTCAGCCTGTTTCTGACCAGTCTGTATATGTTTCCACTTTCATAATATGAGTGGATTGAAAACCAACATTTGAATTCAACATATGTGTAACGAATTAAGAATACATAGTTGTCGGACATTATTCTCACCTTAAATACTATTACTTACATCCAGAAATCGTGAAATAAAATCAACTGTTATTTTATATCCCATTTGTTTTGTGTCACCGACAGATGACTCCACAGTTAAAAACGTGTCCTACGTTCAATCTCTGTGTAATGGGTCGTCCTCACTGTCACCACCAGATGCCTGGATTCTTAAAAATGTTCAAAATTCGTTGTTTGCAGCGATTATCCCATTTTAATCGTACTGTAACCCATGTAATCCAGTTACGCACAGTGATCGTTGAATATACACAATGAAGAAAAGAGCTCGATCGACTGCGAAATTCATCGTTTTATTACAGCAGAGCAGAGTCCTGTAAGCTCAACATCAATATTGTTTACCATGTGACATTTTGGACTAATATCACCTGTTGCTATCTATATACATTGAAGATGGCAATGTAATAGTTGAAATCTATATCTGCTGTAATAAAACGGCGGATTTAATGATCGATTCCTTTTACTTTCTTCATTGTCGATTATCACATTATTTTTCATCTAGTTATTTTCCACACATATCAGTCTATAAAAGATGATAGTGTAACATACAGTATGTATCAACGTGAGGGGAGATAGGGAAGGAGATCGTATCTCTAGAAGCATATAATCGACAGCAATTATTATAAATGACGGGATTAGTTGATGGTAAGTACCAAATTTGTAAGTCTCGGATTAATTATATTACTTTATCAGTGATGGTTGTCAAAAGGCAAAATATTCTACAATGCGTCAGAAACAGTAACTACTCTGTTGCAACAGTATCTAAGTATTTAAAGTGTATTCACTCTGATGAGGCGTACTGTCATCACCTAACATATTTATTTCATCACGAATTTAGGAGGGGAGCGAAGATAATGCATCACACGACAGAGTACAATCCGTGACAAATATTCGACAAACTACTGCTGCATTTGGGACTATGGCTCGCTAAAAGACCTTTAATCACACACACCAAAATGTAATAAAAGTACCAAGACACGCACAGCACGATTATTAGGGAAAGAAGCAATGTATTTGATTTTAATCCCGGAAGATGTTTCATTATGACATATCACTTAAACTAAGGAACTACATGCATTTTTTTTGTACACATGCTCACGAGAGACGACCAAATACGATAAAGGTGAGAGATATAACATCTACAAAGATAATGGCAGGTTCGAAAAATTACAGGTAAATAAATTAATTTATCATTTATTGTAATATTTCACACAGTTTACAAACAAATTAAATATTTCCGAATATAAGCTATTTGTATTATTAAAAATCACGTAGCTTGCACATTAGCACTATCTACAAGACGTTCTAGGTGGAGCAGCACTAGTTTAAAATGAAATTCCGATTGCGTACCACACTTCCAAGCTCTCCAATTTGTAACTGGGCCCCTCTCCGCCCCACTCAGACGGATAAATTATCTACGCCCCTGCTCAAATGCTTTCCTAATAAACAAAATTCAGAGAGTTCAACACATTCTAATACTTTATTTCAATCTCATTCCAATGAACTTTCTGATGTATTCAGTGTAGTGGAATTGAGATATTACGTTATGTATCCTTTACTATTTATGAATGTGCATGTCTAGCTATTCCATGAAGTCAGTTATATTTGGTAAGGGAAAATACAAAGTAAGTGCGTTTATTTTTCAGTGTTTTGAGTTTACCTGTATACAGGAGTTTATTACTGAGTTATTTCGTTTAAAATTGTAGCACACGAGGTGCGTAAAATTACTTTCAGTGACATCGATATGGAGGCAGGGGAGGGCTGGCAGCGGCACAATTCGCCTCACTTCAGCCACAAGATTACATAGAATACCAAAAGGGAACATTATATATATAAATATGGGTATAAAAGATGAAATATAACCATGAGAAAGGGGAGCAAGTGGAGTTAAAATATAGAAAAACGGGGTAGTTGGAGGCAGCACGTTTACATAAAAGCCACATAGGGTTAAACTAGCTCTAGGAGACGTACCACGGAGACACTGGCGGCACGAATAGCACAATTAAAACCAGCGTTCACAGTATGGGACGGCAACTCTGAACACATTCTACGCTGATGTTACATACATAGTGAGCACCAAAACATGACAAAGTAACTGAAGTAAAATTCGAAGGTCCTCCCAAGGGTGGGAAAGTCTGGGAGGAGGAAGAGAGAGAAGAGAGATGTGTGGTTGTCAGAGGAGGGGGGGGGGGGGTTGGAAGGGTCGAGTCGGTAGCACACCAAGGGGCAGGTGATTGGGAGGGAGTGCAAGGAAGGGGAAAGGAGAAATGAGGAGGACAGGGCGAGAGGGGGGATGAAACAGCAGTGGGGGATTGGAAGGAAAAGGAGCCGAAGGGAGGAGTGGAGGAGGGGAAGAGGAGGGTCAGAGTAGGAAGGAAGGGTAAATATCAGGGCGAAGCACATCTACAATTACATCTGCATGATTACTCTGCTATTCACAATAAAATGCCTGGGAGAAGGTTCAATGAGCCACCTCCAAACGGTCTCTTCACTCTCGAATGGCGAGCGGGAGAAACGAGCACTTAACTTTTTCTGTGCGATCTCTCATTTCTCTTATATATCGTGATGATCATTTCTCCCTATGTAGGTGGATGCCAACAGAATGCTTTAGCAATCCGAGGAGAAAACTGGTGATACAAATTTCATGAGAAGAGCCCGTTGTCTGTGGCACTATCTCCCGAATTTCACCATAATACGAAACGAGCCGCCCTTCTTTGTATTTTTTCAGTGTCATCCGTCAGAACCACCTGATGCGGATCCTACACCGCACAGCAATACTCCAGAATAGGGTGGACAAACGTGGTGTAAACAGTCTCCTTAGTAGATCTGTAGCACCTTCTAAGTGTTCTGCCAATGCATCACAGCGTTTGGTTTGCTCTAGCCACAACATTATCAATGTGATCGTTCCAATTTTGATTATTTATAATTGTAATCTCTAAGTATTTAGTAGAATTTAGAGCCTCCACATTTGTGTGACTTCTCGCGTAATCGAAATTTAGTTGATTTCTTTTTGTAGTCATGTAAATAACTTCACAGTTTTCTTCATTCAGGATCAATTACCACTTTTCGCAGCGTACAGATATCTTATGTAAATCATTTATCAATTCGTTTTGGTCATCTGATGACGTTACATTACGGTAAATGGCACCATCATCTGCAAAAAATCTAAGACGACTACTCTGATTGCCTCCTATATGTAATATAGATCAGGTACAATAGAGGGCCTATAACAAATCCTTGGGGAACGCCGGATATTAGTTCTGATTTACTCAATGGCTTTCCGTCTATTACTATGAACTCTGACCTTTCTGACACGAAATCAGGTATCCATGATGGCTCCACTCTTCAAAATCGGCCGTGAGTTACGAGTTATCACTTTTACCAACAATAGGCTTTACAGCAAATAGCGCAACTGAGTCACACGTTAATTAATCTCCAAGGCTAAGATGTTGAAATATTCTACAATTATCTGCAATATACGTCAGCAGTGCGAGAAATACGATATTTACATAGAGTGTTGAGGGAAAATGCGATTTTTAAGGCCACGATTTCGTACTGCAGGAAGTATAATGCTGTACAGGTGAAAAACGCAACAGAGTTTTAA
Source organism: Schistocerca cancellata (assembly GCF_023864275.1). Classification (NCBI taxonomy): domain Eukaryota; kingdom Metazoa; phylum Arthropoda; class Insecta; order Orthoptera; family Acrididae; genus Schistocerca; species Schistocerca cancellata. The sequence goes on from NC_064629.1 coordinate 903,733,762, forward strand.
ATTACTAGTTTTTACTCACCTGAGATGTTGAAAAAGTGCAGCAAAATGCTTCATCAGCGCTGAAAAGTGTTATGTTTACATAGCTACTTGACATTAATGCACGAGAAACCCTGTTCCATGTCACAATATTGCAAAAAGTCTGAAGTATAAAAGAAAGCACGAGTTAACTTCCACGTATTCACAAATTCGCCATATTAGTGCCCAAATTCATAAACTTTGTGTCCCAGTGGTAGTTTACAAGGCCTAATTACAATTGACATTTGAAAATGTAGGCCTACAAATTCGGTATCGTGATACTATCCTGATCAGGCTTCTAACAGCATAAAAAATAAGTGTTAGCTATGTGGGCAAATATACAGACTGAATGTAACTGATTAGGAACAGTCTCAAATAAAATATTTCAGAGACAGCGCAAAAAGTATGATGTTTACATTGCTGATAGAGGTAAATACTCGTAGACAGAAATCGCTGTATGGCTCAAATCAATTAAAGTGCTGTCACATGCATCTGCAATGTAAAAGAAGGCATGAGTTAATTTTCACATATACACATATTCGTAAAATTAGTGCCCCCAAAAGTCTAAAGTATGTTTGCCAGTGGTAGATTTCTGCATCTAATATCAACGGCCTTTTTAGAAGGCACACCTACAATTTGATGCGTAAAACTATCCTAACCAGGTTTATAGCTGTAGAAAGAAATACAAGTTAGCTAAAAAGGCAAATAGGTAGAATGAATTTAGCTAGTTAGGCCTACTTACAACACAGCGTCGAAGTATATGCACTCCAGCATTTTAAAAAGTTATCGAGGACGATTGCAGGAGGGACAAATATAATTCATCATCTTATTCACCAGGAACACTATAAACGAAGCTATTCGTTGCCAGTTGTTGCTATTATCAAAAATAACACTGAGCTACTGAAAGCCACGTAAATGTGGCAGTTGGAAGGCAGAAGTTCCATTAAATTGTTTGTTGACTGTAATTGTCCGATATTATTGTCCATAATATTCCAGATAATACGACAGCAGCGCGAAAAGAGCGATTTTCACTTTGTTAAACACGTAAAATGTGCATTCGACCTGTACAGTGCATTTCTGGAAACGATGGCTCACAAAGATAAATACCTGTCTCCAGCTACACGACACGACTACAAGCACTAGCATACCACTGTTGCCTTGTTAGGCGTAGAAAGAAAGAGTAAGGAGGTGCTATCAACAAAAATATTACTTAGACCACTTAAGAACATGTGACCAGAGGTTGTAAACAGACTATTAAACACATAACAGTGAGAGTTGTGACGTTTCCAAAGACAATGTCAGAGACAATATCTCGGAAAAAAACTTCCTACCATAATATATTGTGAGACATGTCACACTTAGTAAGCATAAATTAAATACTGTACCATTTAAATTGACTGTATAACTCAGTAAAATACATTTCTATCGAAATATAAGCTAAATCACTATGAAAAACCGATTTTGTACGACCTACAGACACAATGAACCATCATAAGACGTCTTACGCCCAACGCAAGCTATCGTATGACTTCTCTCCATAGATACAAATGATAAACAAATTCCACAATTCGTATTATAGCGATGTTATTCTCTATAACGCACTGATATTTAGATAAATATGTGGAAGACGTCGAGTTCTAAAAAACTGGTTGATCACGTCCATAAAGCCTTACATATACTACCAATACATGATGCTGCCCCAGCTGGAATATACACGTAATGTCAAGCCCTCAACCGCATCATCCATGATAGGATTTCCCCTAAGCAAAACACAAACAAAATGGCTCTAAATATTACGAGGTATCGTTCCTCAAAATTATAGTGTAAAGCATGATAGTGCCGGTTAAGATAGACGAAGATATGGACGCAGAAAATAGTGTGATTAAAGCAGCAATAGCGGTGAGGCATTAATAGTAATTGTAGATGTGACGTAATTTTATTTCATGAGAGAGAAGCTGAAGTCATCAAGCACTTACCTAAACAGCCAAACCCAGGGAACACACAGATGATCCATTCTACACACGTGTCCGTCCGAGTAATAACATGTTTAAATGTTCAATCACGTGCCTGGTCACTTTATAATATCCGTAAGGTGGCTCCTGGGCTTGTGATTTGACATATATAACATATTATATAACTTTTCCTCTACAATTGGAGGTCACCCATGTCAAACCATTAACCTAACTGTCTTACCATATAGTATAACAGTAGGTGTCGCTGTATATACGAGATGTCACCTTAAGTCGAACACTACACACCACCTAGAACAGCCTTTACGGTACTACCAAAGAAGGATGCTTCCGTTAATGTCAGTTTATGTTGTAGTTTCGTGAGGTATAACAGGCGCACTCTGTACTAATTAATGATGCGATAGCATAGGCCGCTGAAAAAACTGGCAGCAATAGTAACCTAATGTTATAATTTAATGGTGAGTACAGTGATTTGTGTGAGAGAGTACCAATCAGCGGATAGACTTACCGCTGACGCTATTGGGGATAACAACGCTTCCCCTGTTTTAATATAGCACTTCTGTCGGAGTGATAGTAGTTTATCATAGACGCATGCAGACAGACTCTACTTAATAGTCTACCAGTACGCCAGTAAACAAACAGCGGAAGGACTCCCGACCCAGTGCTAGCAAAACTGATGGAGTTCCAGCATACAAGTGTAGGAGACACAGCAGCGAACTGGGTGGTCTTATACAGTGAGTGCAGCCCGCGACAACTGAGTGATAGTAGACTGTAACATGTCTTCCGTTTCTCACATGCTGAAAACGATTTCACGGCAACGGGAAGGTGGAGCAGCTACTGTGTTAGTGGTTAAGAACAAGCCGATAGTGCTGACATAGTGCTCTCAAATTATGTCTTTGTAAAGCGTTATACAATATAAAGTTTGTGTAAATAGCACTTTAGGAAGCCTTCCACCTTACATAACGATAAATGCATATATACCAGTGCAATGCAAATACTGTTTACTAGTGCGGATTTCCATATACAATCTATACCTCATAGTCTGAGCATTGTTCTATGTGACAGAGATATTCCGTACAGCAAGCAAAGTTTCGGTGTTCGGTTGTGTATTGAATATGTGAACTTACTTACAGAAAGAAGAGACATTAATACGCCATAGATTCGAACTGGTGTGTTGGTGGCCTGACGTCTGGCACCTGTCTCATGATGTCTGTCACGTGACGTCCGACACATGACGTCTGATGCCTGATGGCTGATGCCTGCTGCCTGCTGCATGAAGCCCAACACCTAAGAGCCCTATGAGAAAATGACACACGCTTACGTGTACGGTGGTGTATTTCAGCTAGAGGTGTACAATCAGAGTGAAAGTCCATGAAAATTCAGAAATAATGAGCTGAAGATCACATGATTAGAAGTACCCCCATCTATGATTGGTTTGGTTTGTTTGATGATTAAAGGGAGCAAAGTACATGGTCATCGGTCCCTTGTTCCAACGAACTAAGTACATGGGAAAAACGGAAAACACACAGGACACACCAGATGAGTTAGAGATGGATAAAAAAACACAAAGCTGAGCACACTAGAGACAAAAGACTACAAGAAAAGCACAGACAGACAAGAAACAGGTAGAAAAGCTTAAAACTGTAGAGCAAGTGTCCGGGGCTGGCTGATCACGAGGATAAAAAATGATGAGCCAGCAACTCTGCAACACATTAAGATCCCTAACCTGAAAGTACTAGGGTAGAAAGTACAGGGAGACAAAGGACAGGAAGGAAAACTTAAATGGAAGAATAAAAACCAGTGTCACATAAGGAAATTTAAAACCACGTTAGCAGTGGAGGCATCGTCTCCTAAAATCGAAGGAAGGGACATTAAAATTCACTCTTAGAGCGTCGAGATGTGGACAGTTCACCAAAATTGATAATGTTGACAATTTTAGACCTACTTCTATGCCATCGGTGCTTGCTAAAGTTATCGAGAAGGTTGTATATACGAGGTTACTGGAGCATTTAAATCCACATAATTTGCTGTCAAATGTTCAGTTTGGTTTTAGAAATGGTTTACCAACTGAAGATGCTATATTCTCTTTTCTCGGTGAGGTTTTCGACGAATTAAATAAAAGGTTGCGAACGCTAGGTGTTTTCTTTGATTTAACGAAGGCTTTTGACAGTGTTGACCACAAAATATTACTGCAGAAGTTGGACCATTATGGAGTAAGGGGAGTAGCTTACAATTGGTTCGCCTCTTACTTTAAGAACAGAAAGCAGAAGGTAATTCTCCGCAATACTGAGAGTGGTAGTGATGTTGAGTCCCAATGGGGCACTGTTAAGTGGGGCGTTCCCCAAGGGTCGGTGCTGGGCCACTGCTGTTTCTTATTTATATAAATGATATGCCTTCTAGTATTACAGGTGATTCAAAAATATTTCTGTTTGCTGATGACACCAGCTTGGTAGTGAAGGATCTTGTGTGTAATATTGAAAGAATAACAAATAATGTAGTTCATGAAATAAGTTCGTGGCTTGTGGAAAATAATTTGATGCTAAATCACAGTAAGACTCAGTTTTTACAGTTTCTAACTCACAATTCAACAAGAACCGATATTTTGATCAGACAGAATGGGCATATTCTAAGCGAGACGGAACAGTTCAAATTCCTAGGCGTTCGGATAGATAGTAAGCTGTTGTGGAAAGCCCATGTCCAGGAACTTGTTCAGAAGCTAAATGCTGCTTTATTTACCATTAGAACAGTATCTGAAATAAGTGACACTTCAACACGAAAAGTAGTCTACTTCGCATATTTTCATACGCTTATGTCGTATGGTATTATTTTTTTGGGGTAATTCTTCTGATTCAGAAAGGGTATTTTTGGCTCAAAAACGGGCTGTTCGAGCTATATGTGGTGTAACTTCGAGAACCTCTTGTCGACCCCTATTCAAAAATCTGGGAATTCTGACATTGCCCTCACAGTATATATTTTCTTTAATGTCGTTTGTTGTTAGCAATATTAGCCTATTCCCAAGAGTTAGCAGCTTTCACTCAGTTAATACTAGGCAGAAATCAAATCTGCATGTAGAATGCACTTCCTTGACTCTTGTGCAGAAAGGAGTGCAGTATTCTGCTGCATCCATTTTCAATAAGCTACCACAAGAACTCAAAAATCTTAGCAGTAGCCCAAACTCTTTTAAGTCTAAACTGAAGAGATTCCTCATGGCTCACTCCTTCTATTCTGTCGAGGAGCTCCTGGAAGAGCTATAAAATTAAGCAAATTCCAGTGTTACATTGTTGATTTTCTTTATTTAAACTTACGACTTGTCACCTGAATATGTTTTTTTTATATATTTCGTTTTATCTGTTTCTAAAATCGTGTTATAATTTCATGTATTGACTGGTTCCATGACCATGGAGACTTCTCCTTAATTTGTTCCCACGGAACAATAAATAAATAAATAAATAATAAATAAAAGGTGGGCCAATGTCAAACGTGAACCGCAGCGACAACATGGTAGGGCCTCACGCCGGAGAAGATACCCATGCGTCAGCCAAGTGTGACCAATGCGAAGGCGGCAGAGGACCACACAGTCCCTGCGAGAAACCCGCAGAGAAGACTTCCAATTAGATGTGATCTCCTTGATGGCGCTGAGTTTATTGGGCATAACCAAGCCACGCCATTCAGCATCCCAAATCCGAAGAACTTTGTGGCGTAACACCGATCGGAAGTCAGGTTCGGGTATTCCTATCTCCAGAAGCCGCTTACGAGTGCCCTGTTTGGCCGTTCTGTCAACGAGCTCATTTCCGGGGATTCCCACATGTCCCTAGGTCTGTAGAAAGACTACTGATCGAGCAGATCGTTCGAGGGCATAAACTGACTCCAGGATAAAAGCTACCAGAGGATGGCGTGTGTAGCACTGATCAATGGCCTGTAAACCACTCAGCGAATCATTGCATAATATGTAGGACACGCCGGGGCAGGAACTAACATGCTCAAGGGCACGAGAGATGGCCTCAAGCTCGTCAAGGAGCGCTGTTCGAGATGGGCCGAGTGAGCATAGGCAAAGCCTACGCGAGCATCAACCAAGCGAACCGCCATCTATGATATTTAAGGTGTTAAAGGAGACTTCTGTGGTAGTGGAAAAGTACGAACATGACTTCCTCCAATGGGTAAACATCCCTTAGATATTAAGGAGGATGAAGAGACCAACAGACTATTGCTTTGGTTTGTGAGTAATACTGGATAACATGGACAATTTTGTTCTGTTATTGGTCATGTAAATTACACGTCCACCAATAAGTAATTCTTCTGTAAACAGAAATTTGTAAATATTTTTCCTTTCCTGTTTTCCACGTCTACAGTTACAGGCTTCAGGTAAGTATTTAACATACGCCATCTGTGCTCCTCTTGAAGAACGCAAGATATAATGTCGGAGACTTGGTCAGTACGACGAAGAAAGCGCTATCGGTTGATTGCTACTTGAATCCAGGGTTCCCTTCGTGCCTCTCTCTATATGATAAAACTTCAGTGGCCCAGGACGTAAACTGAGATGCGCATTGGGTATAGACAGTGAACTCGCTCCCTCACGTTCATGTCTGCGGCAGGTGCAGCACAGCTGCTGGTGCTAGTTGGGAGATGCGCCTGTTTTCTAGTTGCACCAATATGTACCAGCAGGCGCGGTGACATTCGTCGGTTTTCAGGTCCTCAACTTCAGCTGATACGAAGAAAAGTCCTCGATCTGAACTGTCTCTCAGCTTGCACCGTCAGGTCGCAGTACGCATGTTATTTTAGTGCTGAGTCATCAGTTCTCTGATTCCATTGAAGCTGCACATGGGGTAGCAGATTGAATTGGGATTCTAGTTCATGACAGTTGCAGATCGATTATGGTATTTATATAGGTGTAGGAGGCATATCTGTGCAGAATGGAAATACCACCAAATTCCTTTACAGAACCAACACCTCAATACAGTTTAGGTGAAATCATGCCAGGACCAGTGTGGCCTAAATACAACATGGAGGGGGCTAGATTAGCAATATTCGATGAGTAAACTCTTGATACTAAGCAGCCACCAGATAATCTAAGTCGAACGGGGTATTTTTACACCGGTAATAGTAATGAAACATTGTGTTTTCATTGTTGTGGTTGTTTGAAGTATTAGCAGGGAAAGGATGTTCCTTGGACAGCACATGCTTTTGGTTCTCCAAACGTATGTCTGTGATCCATGTAAAGGGCACTGACATTGTGAATACTGTGTGTCCAAGAAAAAATGTGGTTAATTACAGCAAACGATGAGTTAAATATTGAACTGAAATTATGAACAAAACAGTGTCATTAGAACAGTATGTGAATGAGGGTCCTCTTCTATGTAAAACTTCTTCCAGGACGATGAGGGTGTAATGTTCAATTTTTGTGGACACACTAATATCTATGTGAAATATTCTCTCTCCATTTCCTCGTACGTTGCATGTTGGGTACCTATAGCATCAACAGTTAGAGTAGTTATTTAATGTAATTAAGACAATTGCAGGGTATATTGTATTGCCTTTAAATTATACACAGCGTACGTCTTCTACCACACGAAACTACACCCTAAATTTGCAGTAACTGGACCATATTGCTTTGATAGTACTATAAGATGTGTGCTAGGTGGAGTGTATTGTTCGGCAGGAGGTGACTTATAGTTTATACAGTGACATCTTCTGTTATACCATCCAATAAGACAGTCGGGGTTCACTGTTTAACGTGGATGACCTCCAATTGTAGAGTAAAACTTATATAATATATAATATATATCAAATCCCAAGCCAAGGGGCGGACAACGTTGTTAGTAATTACCTTACAGATCTTATAAAGTGGAAAGGTAAGTGAGTGTTACGGTATTACCCGGGAGGAGACCACTACAGAATGGATTGTGTGCCCTTTCCGTATGCATGACTGTTGACTTTCTGACTCGTATTTTCCTTTTCAGCTATTCCGTTCCGTCACTTCTCCAGTTATTGATAATCCCTCATCGCCATTGTTGCTGTAATTATATTTCTCTCCTTGCATTACGACGTTGATAACTTCGTCTCTGGTAACCGGCATTATCATGCTTTACACTACAATGTTGAGAGACCACACCTTGTAATATTTAGAGCCATTATCTCTGAGCTTTGCTTATTCAAAGTTCTAACGTGGACGACGTGGTTCAGGGTTTGATATTAAGCGTATATCCTAGCTATGGCAGCATCATGTGCTGGTAGAATCTCTGACGTCATTTTATGTTGTTATCCATTTCTTTTTGTGTAAAGAAATAACTGACGACATCCGAGTCTACTTATCTATACGTTGTAGCACGCAGCACCAATTCGATATGTACTATGGCATTTGTTTAGCATCTATAGCTATGGAGGGTAGTCATAGAAAGTCTTCCGTTAAGCATCCGGTATCATACGATGGCTCTGTATGTCTGTAAGGTATATGTAACTGATTTTTCGCAGTGATTTATTTTATACTAGGATAAACATGCATTTAAATGAGTTATATAGGCTATTCATATACGTTAGTATTTAATTTGTGGTTGCTCAGAGTGAGACATATATTACGGTAAGTCTTTTTTGTGAGGTATAGTCCCGTACACTGTCTTTAGAACTGTCACGTATCTGTTTCCATGTTTGGTCCTGTATTTACGAGCTGTAGGCTACATGTTACATGGGGGCTTAATTAAAATTATATATGAATGCAAATATTTTTAGTAGCTGTATGTCCGATTACGCAAGTCTCGTAAACGGCTGGCCCTGACTAGTTTTCGTACGCAATCTGACTGCATAGAACAACAACAAACAATGAAACAAAATTTTCGTTAACACAGTTAATTAATTAAGTCCCCAGCAACTATAAAATCTACGAAGCCAACATAGCACAAGTGTAGCTGTTCTGTATGTGGTAGTATGACTCAACGCACATCTGGCACGGTTCTTCTTCAACAAGACAAGAATTTTTAAATATCATTTATACTGACGTGATAAAAGAAAATTAGAAATACTATAATTGTGCAAGAAACCAGAATTACACTCTAATACAAGAACACACGCCAGATGCTTTGTTGACTGAACCTGTTATGAAGCATTATTCAGGACACACAAATAATAAGAAAATAAGGAACAGTCGTTAGTTACCTTAATTTATATTGACGAAAAGCACTCAGATCATTACAATATCTCCATTGGAGCAACATCTGCTATCTCTCCCATCAAATAACTGCATAAACATGGAACAACACTCTCCACTACAGCATCTCACTCTAACTTCAGCTACACGCAGTGTCCACCACAACTTCTCGGCAAGAACTGCCTGTCGCTGCGTCTCAATAATCACTGCCAGTGGAGGCGGCGGAACAATACTCTCTGGCGCTGTGGCTCAGTGTAGCCACCTTTCATATGCCCTTCCTCCACGGGCTAGAATTTGATGGTATTTTTGCCAGCATTGGTGGTGAAAATACCACCAAATTCGTCAAAAAAAAATACAGACAAAAATAAAAGATAATATTAATACGTAAATATCATATAACTAGATAAAATTTTGGCTTTGCACTGACCTTTCAATAGCCTAACATATAAAATACACCAAGCAATACAAATTCTGTCATACATGTGACTTTACATAATAGTTTACACAAGTATTATGTGGTTAAACAGTTCAATCAATAGCGTCAGCAATGACGAATATGTACAGGTAAGAGTCTCATAACTTTTCACAAACAGTAATACACAAAAAATCAGTTTATACAAATTTTCACACAAAATGTTTACACAACAAGTGGTTGACAGTTCCAGCAGTAGCACCCAGCAATGTTGAGTAGGTGCAGACACCATCAGGTGACATCATTTCAGTAGAAGCAGTCCATCAGTGGCACCCAGCAATGTTGAGTAGGTGCAGACTCCAACAGGTGATATCATTTCAGTAGAAGCAGTTCATCAGTGGCACCCAGCAATGTTGAGTAGGTGCAGACAGCAAGAAGTAACATCATTTCAGTAGAAGCAGTTCCATTTGTGGTACCCAGCAATGTTGAAGAGGTACACACAGCAACAAGTCACATTTCTCAGTAGAAGCAGTTCATCAGTGGCACCCAGCAATGTTGAGTAGGTGCAAACAGCAACAGGTGACATCATCTCAGTAGAATCAGTCCATCAGTGGCACCCAGCAATGTTGAGTAGGTGCAAACAGCAAGAAGTAACATCATTTCAGTAGAAGCAGTTCCATCTGTGGTACCCAGCAATGTTGAAGAGGTACAGACAGCAAGAAGTAACATCATTTCGGTAGAAGCAGTTCCATTTGTGGTACCCAGCAATGTTGAAGAGGTACACACAGCAACAAGTCACATTTCTCAGTAGAAGCAGTTCATCAATGGCACCCAGCAATGTTGAGTAGGTGCAGACAGCAGTCCATAATATTCACTATCACTGCTCACACAGTTCATCAGCAGAAATTAAACATGTCCTAGTGGCACCAATCATGTAGAAAAAGTACAAGTAGCAGTCCATAATTTCACCATCACTAATCAGACAGTTCAAGCATGAACAATAGTTTGAATGCACATACAAATGCTTTTACAATGCTCTTACACTAAACATACAAATCATAACAAACACACAAATGATATCAGATAATTGTCATATTACTATTACAAATACACAAACATCAGTAAACCTATAATATTTATGGGTGTCAGTACAAGTCACTACAAACAAATAAAATAATATTTAGGAGATAGGTGGGTAGGATTAGGAAAGGAAAACACACAAAACACACTCACTCATCTTTCATCCACATTAAGTACTACTGTGTAATTGAATAGTGTTAACTGTGTGAATCCACTTCTGTCAAAATTTCATATTCATCATGTGTATCAAGTAGTAGTGACAGCAATGTATAACAGTCAATAATAGTTAAGTCAACGTCATAGTCATCATGTCAAGACCAATGTTTGCCAAGCCAGATCAAAATGTACGGTTGCTGAACAACTGTCAGTGTGCCAAGATATGCAACTTCCTCTCTCCAAAACAATAGTACATACTGCTTAGTGATTTAACAAAGTGTGTGTAGACAATCCTCCTTCCATTTTAGTGTTCTAGTCTGCTATCTTCATCCTCCTTGTTCCATATAGACCAACAAAAAAAAAAAAAAAAAAATATGCACCTCACTCATTTTACCTCTTATACACCATAACTCCAATCAACTTCATATAATCTCAATACCTCCATAATACCTCTTCAATACGTCGATACATATAAACCTTATTGCCAGTATCATTTCACTTCCATAACAACTCTTTCCTCTAGTCAGTCTCCTCGATCGAGTACAGATAAAATCCTAATGCAAACCTCATCATCCCATACAATCCGAAGACACACTGTCAACACACAACCTCTGTGTAATCCATCTGACCAAAATCTTCTACTCATTATGAATTATAAACAAAGAATGCATACATGACCTCTAACAGACTTAGTTCGAATAACTCTCAGTAATTAAGTACGATTACGGAGTGTGAATGATCCTAATATTTCACAGTGTGTACACCACTTCAAGAATTATGGCAAACAGAAGCAAACATGTGGAGTATTTCTTGTGTCAAGTGTCACTTCCTATTTCAATTGCTCACGAAAAATGCAGTGTAATAACTGTGTTGGTATGTCATGTCGTTAGCTTCCTTCCTATTGGCATACATTTATACAGCTTTCATAAAACCTCCAGCTCATGTGACTTCTATGATGTTTCTTGTACTAAAGTCGCTCGTCGAATTACTGCAGTTCATTTTCTTATGTTAAAATATAAGGCACTGAGCGTAAGCAAAACAAGCAACAGCGAGTAAATATACCAGTAGTGAAGAGAATGTCAACAAGTGGATGCAGCACAATTTCTATAACGAGGCTTCGCCAAGCGAACAATCCGTAACCCATACCACATCGTAACCCACTCTCCATGTCCGTACACTGTACATCAGCATTGCTATATACCAAATTAAAGTATAGTTATGACAACAAGCAGAAATGTGTAAATGTGCAATCCATACGCATAGCAGTAAACATATATCTTACGTACTAAACAGGTCATTAGCATCGTATCTTAATAAGTAAACATGAAGGCGCAAGCAGATAAATCACAAAGTATAACTTACATACCTAACCACATCAGCACAATTAATCAGGTGACAATTATAATTTAAATAAATAAGCACAGCAGGCACATAATAAAAAGAATATGACATCAGTGAAAAAGCATAGCAGCCAAGCGATGCATAATATACACAAGTTACAACTCAGTTCATTAATAATCATTGTCAAAATCAGTTAACGTACGCAAGCACGTCGCTTCACAAGTAATTTCATAGAACATGTAATTAGCACAAAGTATGAATCACGTAATCGCGAGCAGCAAATTACGTCTAAAGTACGTACCTAAGTGGAAATATGTTACCTGAAAAATAAACTCAATTAATAGTTACCTTTTTTAGTTTATTACTTTCTTCTTCGAAATGACATTTTTCCTGAAATTTTCTCGATAGCAAGTCGTCTTAACGTCGGACACGCACGGAATTTACCTGAAGTTCTTAAATATTTTATAGAACCGTATCCTGAAAAATACTGAATGTTAATAACAGAATTCATCAAGTCACTATAGCTTTATCCTGAATTTAGTCGGAGAAATTAGACTGTGTATTTATTTACGGCTGTCAGTGCATTCGCACTGAGCGCTCGATCAGCTGTAGGCGCGTGACGTAGGAAGTGATTGTTTGCGGTCAACGACTGCCTTGTGCGGCGCGCAGACTTGACTGTTGCTTTGAGTATATGCCGCCGCCAAAACACAGCGCGGTATCCTTGTACTCTCCGTGTGTTTACATACAACTGTTAGTTTCTCAAAAGTATGTCATTCTACAAAAATTTTTCAAAAGTATATCATTCCACAAAAATTTTAACGTTAGATATATGATGTATTCCCTTAGAGCGTCGTGATTTAAGAGTTTCTACTTCGACAGTGTTATCATGAATAATTTTGCGAATTCTATATGGACCGTTATAAAGCAGAAAAAATTTGCGACACAAGCCTTTTCCTTTGCGAGACAATCGATGAGCCTTAATTAACACCTTCTGACCAACTGACAAGATTTTTAAACGACCAGGACGCTTAGCTGATTTCTCTCTTCTAGCAGCCGCAGATGCTATATTTTGTAGAGCCAGGTTACAACTTCAGAATGCCGCAGTTTCCGTGTAGGCGGAAAAGGAACGATTTCAGAAATGCGATTTGTCGGTGCTTTGTTTTTTAGTATCAGTATAGGTGGTAAAGAAGTTGAGTCGTTAGGAAGTTCATTCAGAATGTTTTGAAAAATATGAAGATACTGATCCCAAGTTCTGTGATTCTGATGACAATAAAGACGACACAATTTATTGATTTCCTTCATCCAACTCTCTGAAGCGTTAGATTGAGGGTGAAAAAGTGAAATGAAAATTGGTTTAATTTTACGAAACTGTGATCCATTATCTGATATAACCTTATCAACATGACCCACTTCTTTAAGAAAATGTTTGATGAAAGCATTAGATACTGAACGAGCTGTTGCTTTGCGTAACGGTGTAAAACACACATATTTTGATGTCAACTCCACTGCTACGAAAATGTACGCAAAACCATTAGTAGATCGAACCACTGGACCGAACAAATCGACTGCAGCCATGTCCTTTAATTTCGCTGGAATGATAGGAAACAACGGTGCTCTGTGAGAAACTGTCGGCGGCTTAGCCTTTTGACATAATTTGCATTTGTCAAGAACAAATCGAATACGTTTTTCCATATTATTGAAGTAGCAATTTTCTCGTAATTTATGAAAGCATTTCCTGGGACCAAAGTGAGCATAACTGAAATGCGTATACCAAATCAGCTTATTAACCCACTCATCAGGAATACAAACTAACCAAACAGAGTTGTCGACCGATTTTCGTTTAAAAAGAATGTCATTGCGAACTAAATATTGCTGTCAAATCGCTACGCTTTCCTTTCTCTTCCACTTCTCCTTAATGTCCTTCCAGATTGGATCCTTATTTTGCTCCTTAGCGATGTCCTGGAGCGAAGACGAAATAAAGTTCTCAAACGCAACACCTTGAATATACATCAAACAATAATTGTTTTCCTTGCAGTCCTCTTCAGCACTTTGTTTCAAACCCATAGGTGCACGTGATAAAGCATCAGCAACAATATTTGGAGAACCCTGTATGTAAACAATACTAAAATCAAATTCCTGTAGGTAAAACGCCCATCGTGACAATCTGCCGTGAGTTAATTTTGTTGACATAAGAAATTCCAGAGCTCGATGATCGGTGTAAACCTTAGTATGTCTGCCAAACAAGAATGTCCGAAATTTTGTAAAAACCCAAACAACAGCCAAAGCTTCAAGTTCCGTAATCGAATAATTCTTTTCTGATTTAGAAAGAACACGACTTCCAAATGCAATAGTCCTTTGTACTACAACGCCGTTTTCTTCTATCTCTTGAAATAAATGTGCACCTAGGCCTTTGTATGATGAGTCCGTCGCCAAACAAAAATCTTTGGATAAATCCGGGTGTGAAAGAAGTGGAGCAGCAACTAAAGCATCACGGAGTTGTTCAAATTCTGACTGAGCTTCCTCATCCCAACACCAATTAGATTTCTTTCCAGATAGTTCACATAAACGAGGTGTGGCCAAATTGTCCAATCTAACAAAGCGTCTAAGAAAATTACAGACACCAAGGAAACTACGAACATCACGTTTTGTGGTAGGAACAGCATAATTACGAATAGCGTCTAATTTTTCTGGATCAGGAAGAATACCTTCTGTAGAAATAATGTGATCGAGAGATTTCACATGAGAACGACCAAATTCAGATTTTCCAAGTTTACTGTAATGCCAACTCTTGCAAAGATACGTAACAATGAATCCAAAATTTTGTTGTGCTCACTCCAAGAACGTTTAGCAATAAAATGTCGTCAACATATGAAGTAATATTGTCACGAAGATAAACGGGTAGAATTTCATTTAAGCTACGAATGAATGCTGCTGAAGATACAGTAAGTCCAAACGGTAATTTCCGAAACTGGTAACAGTTACCAAAGGCTAAAAAGGCAGTATATTTTCTACAATCAGGGTGGAGTTCTATTTGCCAAAAACTTGCGCGCATATCAAAAGTGGATAAAACTTTAATTCCATGAAAATGTTTGTGGACGGTCAGTTTCAGGAATGATGATATTATTTATCTGTCTGGAATCCAGAACCAAACGAATTGACCCATCCTTTTTAAGAACAACGTGTAATGGGCTAGTATAAGGACTGACTGCAGGCTCAATAATGCCCTGATCTAACATGTACTGAAGTTCATTCTTAACCTTGTCTCTGTAAGCCAAAGGAATAGCGTACGTTTTCCCGCGAAATGGTGTGTGTTCTTTTACTTTAAATAAATATTGTAAGCCTTGTATAGTTCCCGTGTGATGACTAAATACTGTAGCATGTGAAGTCAAAATGTGGTGCAGCTCTTCTCTTGCAACGTCATCTGGCACTTCAGCTTTCTTAACCTTTTCATTAATTAATTCTTCGCTATTAATTATATCATCCATCGCGTCTCTGTATCTATTGTCATTGTCATGAACAAACACATTGTCGTCATAATGCTCAACGAAAACATCAGAAGTAAGAAACCTTAAACATTTTGTATCTGACTCAGATCTTGTTAAACACTCGAAAAATTTCAAACATTTCGGCATTCCGGCAATAGTCAAATTCACACTTCCTTCTTTAAAGTTCAAAATTGCCTTATGTGCGTTAAGAAACTCCATACCTAATATAATTTGTGTACTGAGTAATGGAACAATAATAAAATTAGCAGAAAATTCGTATCCTTGACAATTGAAATTTAGGTTGGTCTGTTGTTTAACTTCTACACCTTTTCCAGATATCGCTCCTCGAATTGTAGTTTTAGAAATAGGTAACACAGGACAGGCAATAGTCCTTTCACATATACGAAAAACTGATTCACTAATGACGTTCAATGGGCTCCCAGAATCAAAAACTGCAGTGAACTTATTCTTACCCACACATACTTCAATAACAGGATGTAAAAATGCGTCTACATTATTTTCCTTTTCGTCTAACAAAATGTCTCTCATGTCTTCCAGGCGTACGTAGTGTAAAGCCGTAGTGTCATTACTTTCTGAACCGTCTATATTGCTGCCAGAAGCCGAAGCTGCTAGTCATTGTCGATTGTTTGCGTCACGTCTTTGATTATTCGCGTCATTTCGCGGATCCATTTCTACGATTTGCACTTGTCTCTCTGAAGTTCTGTCACGTGGAGGATGCCAATTAGGTCCCTCCTGTCTGTTAGATACAAATTCTTGGTTGTGTTTGTTATTAAAATTTCTGTTTTCCTGTCTGACTGCATAGCTACTTCTTGTGTAGTTTCGACTGTCACTTCTGAAATTATTGTTGTATCTACTACCCTGATTATTTCTGTAGTAAGAATTTCTATTACTGTTTGAATAATTTCTGTCTTGATAATGCCGATTACTGTTTCCGTATGATTGATCATTCCGGTACGAATTACCGTTATTATAATTGTCTGTGTAATTTCTGTTAGAACGTCTGTTATTGTCATAGGGCTGGTATCTATTGTCCTGTCTGTTACGTCTGTCATTCTCAACATTACCCATATAACGCCCGTTCCGATCACTATCCCTTTTCTCTGAAAATCTACTGTAATTACTGTTACTGAAAAAATTACAGGAAGTCCCATCGTCGTTGACATACTCAAGTTCTTGCAACAAAGTCTTAATAGACTCAAAGTCGTCTTTACATCTTCCGGCTAAAGCAATTTGTCTTATGGATTGTGGCAGCTTAGTTAAACAAATGCGAATTAATTCAGTCGGGCTATAAGGGTTGGAAAGGAACTGATTCTTTCGAATCATGTCTTCAAAATATTCTGCCGGCGTGCGGAACTCAGACTGTTTAAAATTACGCTGCATAATCAGACTATGTTTGACTCTGTCTTGTGTGTTTTCGGACCAATATGCCGATAAAAATGCATGATAAAAATCATTCAGATTATTACAATCTCTAATGAGTGCGCGCATCCGCGTCGCCGGTTCGTTTTCTAAATATCCACACATAAATTCCAGTTTGTGACTTAGTGGCCAATTTGGTGGGAGTGCGTACATAAATTGATCTAACCATGCACATGGATGTATGTCATTCTTAGAATTGCGGAAGATCTTAAATTTCCGAACAGTCAAAAAGTGTTTATAGTCAATGTTTTCGCCTCGTGGCGACAAAGACCTACCGCGTCTGTCCCAGTCCGAATGCCGATTATTGTCAAGTTCGCGCGCCTGGCGCTCTCTTGTTGCATCCCGTAAATGAAAGAAATTGTTTTCTTCAAACCCCTCTGGTATCTGTGATTCTAAATTTCTTCTGCTATCTTTTCCTACGATTTAGCCTTCAATTTGTTTGACTTGCTTTTTTAATGCCTCAAATTCCCTTTTCACGCGTTCATTAAATTTTCCCTGATTTTCAACATGTTTATTTATGCTCTGGTACTCTTCGGTTTCTGAAAATGGCAATGGAGCTGTGTCATCTGAATCTCTGTCCCCATTTAAACTAAGATTTGTCAATTTATCTGAAATCTCCTCCACTCTTTCCGATAAGTCACCAATTTGTTCTTTCTGTTTAGTTACGTCTTCCGTAAGTGTCGCGACTCGCGTTTCAGTATTAACGCATTTAGTAGTTAACTGTTCATACTGTTGTGTTAGGTTATTTAATCTGTCATTTGGTACGGATTCCTCGATTCTCTCAAATATTTGTTCCTTATCTTTTGCACGTTGTAAATTTAACTCTGAAAATTTCTGTACTATCACGCGATCTCTTTCTTCCTGTTCTCTATCCTGTTCCCTTTGTCTAATCTCTACTGCAACTAATCTATTATTGTGAGCATTCAAAATCGGTTGTACCTCTTCTCGAATTTCTTTCTTTAATTCATCTTTCATATTTTTGAAACATGTCCCTATTCGTGAATCTAACCGTGTTTCCAAAGTTCCCATCTCGGTTTTAATTGTTCCTATCTCTGTTTTTAATTCAGATCCTAACTGCGATCCCAATGAGTCTAGCCGTGTTTCCATATCAGTTTTTAATTCAGATCTAAACTGAGTTTGCATTGTTCCCATATCAGTTTTAATTTCAGATCGTAACTGTGATCCCATATTTAATATAGCACTCATCAACTGCTCCATATTAAATGGTTCAGAATTCTTTTCGCCCCTAACATTTTCCGCAATACTAACTTCCTTCTGCATAGCCATAAGGCTATCTGTGTTCGATACTATTCCAGAATCTTCTGTCGTTAATCTCGGATTCTGTGAATTTTCTGGTTGAGAAAAATTTTGAAATGGTTCCGGACTATTTTCTCGACTGATTAAATTGTTTTCCACTTCATTATTCATGATACTGTTTTCCTCTGTTGGCGAGTTCGCCATGTTAACAATTTCGTCATTCTCACTATCCATCATTTTTGCCTTTTTCATCGATCGCGTAATCATTTACAAAACATACAAAATTCGTCACTGTACGAAAATTTATACACAATGACACTTTATCACCAACAATATCAATCACACGAAATGCTTCCTTCAAACACGATTAACGAACAATAGAAGAATGACAATTACCAATGTACACATGCAAAATAGACTACAGTTACTGAACTACAGATTACTACAACAATACTACTGTCTACTATTTTTGCAATCAGAAGAATTCCAAGGGACGATCCGAAGCAGCGGTCGCCACGTGCATGGGGACTTAATTAAAATTATATATGAATGCAAATATTTTTAGTAGCTGTATGTCCGATTACGCAAGTCTCGTAAACGGCTGGCCCTGACTAGTTTTCGTACGCAATCTGACTGCATAGAATAACAACAAACAATGAAACAAAATTTTCGTTAACACAGTTAATTAATTAAGTCCCCAGCAACTATAAAATCTACGAAGCCAACATAGCACAAGTGTAGCTGTTCTGTATGTGGTAGTATGACTCAACGCACATCTGGCACGGTTCTTCTTCAACAAGACAAGAATTTTTAAATATCATTTATACTGACGTGATAAAAGAAAATTAGAAATACTATAATTGTGCAAGAAACCAGAATTACACTCTAATACAAGAACACACGCCAGATGCTTTGTTGACTGAACCTGTTATGAAGCATTATTCAGGACACACAAATAATAAGAAAATAAGGAACAGTCGTTAGTTACCTTAATTTATATTGACGAAAAGCACTCAGATCATTACAATATCTCCATTGGAACAACATCTGCTATCTCTCCCATCAAATAACTGCATAAACATGGAACAACACTCTCCACTACCGCATCTCACTCTAACTTCAGCTACACGCAGTGTCCACCTCAACTTCTCGGCAAGAACTGCCTGTCGCTGCGTCTCAATAATCACTGCCAGTGGAGGCGGCGGAACAATACTCTCTGGCGCTGTGGCTCAGTGTAGCCACCTTTCAATGTTCTTCTGCGTTCTATGTAATATTGTTGGTTATAAAATAACCTTATCTTTCCTTCGTGCCGGCCGCGGTGGTCGAGCAGTTCTAGGCGCTTCAGTCCGGAACCGAGCGACTGCTGCGGTCGCAGATTCGAATCCTGCCTCGGGCATGGATGTGTGTGATGTCCATAGGTCAGTTAGGTTTAAGTTGTTATAAGTTCTAGGGGACTGATGACCTCAGACGTTAAGTCCCATAGTGCTCGGAGCCATTTCAAATAACTTTCCTTCGTATCTTAAGAAGGCAATTGTGCTATGCGTGTGTTTATGTTTGTGTATAATGCTACAGGGTTTTGTGTTTGTGAGCGATATTTTCAAGAAATGCAAAAGCATAGACCGGATACTCACTTTTCGTGTTTAACAGCGTGAACATCGCTCTCTTCACACTGCTGCTGTATTTTTTAAATTATTGTGAGCAATAATATCGGACAGATTCAGTCTTCTGACTGCAAATTTCTGTTATTTACATAAATTTTAGTAGTTCAGTGTCATTTTTAATAAAACCAATAATTGGCATGAATAGCTTCGTCTATAATGTTTCTAGAGAATAATATGATGCATTGTTTTTGTAAATTCTAAAATGAGGTTCGGGAACTTTTCCGAATGTTGGAATATATATATTTTCTAAGGCTATGTTGTGGGTAGGCCAAATTAGTCCTGCTTAGCCAATACGTATTTCCTTCTACAGTTATAAGCCTGCTTAAGTTACCATTACGATATCTACCCTGTAAAATGTCAACTGTTATTAGGTGTTGAAATTTGCCCATGGCACACATGTTTTAGGCTTTCGGGGGCACTAATGTGACGAATATGTGTATATTTGAAAATTAACTCGTTCTTTCTTTTACACTGCAGACCAATTTTTTCAAAATTTTTGCGTCAAATATTCATTTCATGTATTAAACTAGACAAGGTATGTAGACTTGGCACTTCGTCGGGCTGCTGATGTATTTTGCAGATACTTTAGAGTTTATTCAACATATTAGATGTAGAAGACTGATTAATTTACAAATCTGTTAAGCTATTTAACTGTGTAGCAGCATATTGCCAGCAGCACGAAATCGTTGTCTAAAATCGATCTTCCCCTCAACTGGCTATGTGAACATTGAATTAATAGAACTACTGACGTATTTCGCAGATATTTTAGAATTTCTGCAGCATCATACATTTAGAAAACAATTTATTTACAGCTCTGATTCGTTTCCTATTTGCAAGATTCTGACATCTTATTAACTGATTTCAGGTCTGGATACTGTGTGTAGACATCGCTCGTTTTTGGTTGCCGACATATTTTGCAGCCAATTTAGAATACTGTAACATGTTACCTGTGGAAAATAATATATTTACATCTCAATATTGTGTTTTCTTCTACAGAGCCATGTGTCGCTAAGAGTGAGAACTACTTACTCATGGTACAAACAACAACCTTAGTACGATATTTACCAGTGGAACCATCTATTGGTGTGGTACATCACTCCATCTTTGATCGATTTTGCAGTGCAGCCATCTGCTGGTGGCAGGAAGAATAGGGATGCGAAACTGGATTTGCCATTATTTCATTTTTTGAGATTGTGGGATGATATTTAAGGAAAAATCAACGTTCAACAAATGTGAATTTCCAATTTGTTGGTTTTTCGTTACTTATTGGGAAAATTAATGTCGATTTTTCAGTGCAATTGTCTGCTGGCGACAGAAATAAGTAAGTTGTGGTTGGTTTGTTTGTGGGACTGAAGGGACCAGACTGCTAAGGCCATCGGTCCCTGAGTAAGTTGTGAAAGTGGACTTACCTTTATTAACGTTTTCAGAACTTGTGGCATAGTGTTCAAGGTATAAATGTCATTTTCAATAAAAAAGAATTACTAATTCGTTATTAATATTTTGCAAGTAAATGTTGAGTTTTCATTGATTATAGAAAAATTTCCTGTCTACTCAAAAATGTTCAAATAGGTGTAAATTCCTTACCCACCAAACTGCTCGGGTTATCGATCCTTAGACTCACACACTACTTTGTAAGGTGGCTATGATTTCGCACCATTCAAGCACTCATCTACATGCATTTCCGTGATTTACAACCAGTATCA
Organism: Schistocerca cancellata; assembly: GCF_023864275.1. Lineage (NCBI taxonomy): Eukaryota > Metazoa > Arthropoda > Insecta > Orthoptera > Acrididae > Schistocerca > Schistocerca cancellata. Next base: position 903,755,420 of record NC_064629.1, read on the forward strand.
TTTGATAGGTTGCATATCGTATATATGAATATTTAAAGAAGGCTGACGTTGTCAAGTACACCTTGTAAATAGTTGTTAACGCCTATTGCATGAGAAGTGACGAAGTGTCTTTATTATCCAAACGGCGTAATGAATGACTGCCTTACTAGTAGAGGTTGGAACGCCAGTGGAAATGAAACGAGAGGCGTAACTCAAGCCCTGGATGGAACTGCCCGCCCAAGTATGTTGGTCCTGCTTCACACAGGAAGTGCCAAAACGGACGGTCTGGGCACCTGAGCCCATAAGCACAATACAGCGACAGCTGGCCGGTGTTGTAATGGGGCAGAAGGATAACCGGATAAAACTTCGGAAACTCTTAAAATCTTGGACACAGCAGAGAGGAATGAGGAAGCGTTAACTCAGAAAACGCAGGCTGGGGTCTTTCTGAGAATTTTTACTCTTAGAAGCGTACCATTGTACGAGTATAGGTATTTCCTCGCAAACTTCCCCGCTGGACAACAAAAGACTAAAATATGGTTAGCCGACGTTCAGAAGAATCTGTAGAGAGGGAGAATATTCTGTGGTTTCGAGAATATGATTCGCCTTCTGAATTACAAGGGAAGGGAGCCGAGCTTTGCTGGGAAGCCAGTGGTGGAGAGAAGAGGGAATCTGTTTTGAGCGCCCGGGTTTGACGGTCGCTCAGTATAGTTGGTACAGACGGATTTGCTGTCTTTGCTCTCAGGAGATTTTATTGTTATAACGGTTAGGCACTGTAATGTTGCGAACTTATACGATTCTGGACTTCGCCTCTGGGTAGGGAGTCGTCGTTGAGTATGCAGCGTTCAGTGGCTGAGAACACTTCCTCTGTCTGTACTCATGTAGAGACGTTATCTGAATTTCGTCCTTGTGGCTGGGAACTCACGTTTCTTGTCTGAAGAACGCAGAGAGGAGAAGACAGTATTAGATCATACTAGTCAGAGGACCGCCTTCTGCCGTCCTAGTGTTTTAAAGTGTTTTTATTTTTTAGCGAGGATCTTTCCATCGTCGCAGACGTATATGACAACCATCACTCCGACGCACCGGATGAAGTACATACGGTGACTTTGCTATTTGCTTAGGATTATTGGGACTATAAAGCTTAACAGGTATTATCACGTAAATTTTATTTTCACTGTGGTTGCGCACTACAATAAATCATCTTTGAAAGTAGTGTCTTCTAGTGTTTGGTACGTAGGCGATGTCAGTCATCTCGCGTTATTTATATTGGATCGGAAAAAGGGGCAGATTTGGGCAGTTGATCAATCACATCAGTTATGAAATCCATTCGTATCTCTTTATGTCCTTTGCTCATTGATATTGCATGGGGGCTTAATTAAAATAATACTGCAGATATTTTTTTTAGTAGCTGTAAGTCCGATTACGCTGTTTCGTAAACGGCTGGCCCTGACTAGTATTAGTACGCAATCTGACTGCATAGAACAACAACAAAGAATGAAATGAAAATTTTCATTAACACAATTAATTAATTAAGTCCCCAGCAACTATAAAACCAACGCCACAACAAGCACAAGTGTAGCTGTTCTGTATGTGGTAGTATGACTCAACGCACATCTGGCACGGTTCTTCTTCAACAAGACAAGAATTTTTAAATATTGACGTGATAAAAGAAAATTAGAAATACTATAATTGTGCAAGAAAACCAAAATTACACTCTAATACAAGAACACAAGCCAGATGCTTTGTTGACTGAACCTGTAATGATGCATTATTTAAGACACACAAATAATAAAAGAACATAGCGTTTTATTACCTTCATATATATTGACGAAATGCACTCTGATCATTACAATATCTCCATTAGAATAACATCTCCTATCTCTCCCATCAAATAACTGCATAAAACATGGAACAACGCTCTCCACTATCACATCTCACTCCGACTTCACGACAAGCAGTGTCCACCACAACTTCTTGGCAAGAACTGCCTGCCGCTACTTCTCAATAATCACTGCCAGTGGAGGCGGCGGAACAATACTCTCTGGCGCGATCTCTGGCGTTGTGGCTCAGTGTAGCCACCTTTCAATATATAAATAATTTTAATTGTATAAATAGGTTTTAATCTACAACAAATGTAAAAGCAGAAATAACATTTATCATTTAGTAATTACTAGCTCCCTTAGTCATTCATTATTAACCCTTTCAGGGGAAGTGGTTCCGTTTGAAACCACCTACAATTTTCTCATTTTGCGGCAAAAGGGCAGTGGCTACATTTGGGGACACCATTCAGCAGCCTAGTTGGTGCCGCCCTCTAGCGGCTGTCACTGGAACCGCTTCAAAATCTGTAAATATTAGCAAGTAGTGAGGCGAGTTGGATAGCCATTTTTGTACGCTGTGCGCGAACGTTTTTGTTCCCAAATTGTGACTGTATTCTTCTGTATTAGGTAACTTTTATGCATGTATTAAAAGCAGAATACTGTGCTGTTTACATTAATACTACATGTACTGCAATAATAACCAAAATAATGCATTTATTTCCGAGAATGTTGTGGTGGTTCCATTTGAAACCACTGCTCCTGTAACGACAGTATTAGTAGGTGTGACGATTTTTTTTCCCGTTTCACGTGATGTATTCTCACAGACTAAAGGACGAGGAAATTCTGGAGTGCCTTTTCGCAGATATTCCTTCAGATCCTGACTCACAGATTGACACCAGCGGCTGCCGGTGTGGCCGTGCGGTTCTAGGCACTTCAGTCTGGAATCGCGTGGCCGCTACGGTCGCAGGTTCGAATCCTGCCTTGGGCATGGATGTGTGTGATGTCCTTAGGTTAGTTAGGTTTAAGTATTTCTAAGTTCTAGGGGACTGAAGACCACAGATGTTAAGTCCCATAGTGCTCAGAGCCATTTGAACCATTTTTGACACTAGCAGTAACAGTGAAAGTGATGTGCTAGCTGAAGACAGTGACCTGGATATACGAATGAAAACACCTGATTAATCTCAAATTATCTCGGAAAGTGAGAGTGAGGACCATTTTGACAATGACAGTGATGATAGTTTCAGCACTAATGACGATTTGCCACTGTCTTTTATTGCGAATTTTTCATGGAGAAAGGACGTCAGTGCAATGAACTTTGCCGGGAATTTTTCAGAGGAAGCTAGTGTACGAGGAAAACTTAAAACTGACAGTGAAGGTATGCAACCAGTAGATTCTTTTATGTCTGTTTTGTGACACTATGTTCGAACACATAGTTTTCCAGTCTAACCTGTACGCAACACAGATAGGTGGCAATTTCAGGCCTCTTTCTAAAGCAGAAATAAAAGTATTTCTGGCTATAAACATTCTAATGGGAATCAAGAAACCTTGTTCTTATCGCGACTGCTGGTCATCCCATAAGGAACTTCGAGATGAGAACATTTTCTCACTAATGTCGGTGAAAAGGTTCAGCTGGATTTTGACACATATTCACATCAATGACAACGCTGTTATGCCTTCAAAGGAGAGCAGAAATTATGACAAATTATATAAAATCCGTCCACTAATCAATCAGATACTGATAAAGTTCGAAGAATTGTATGCACCTACTAAGGAGCAAGCTATAGACGAATGCATGGTGAAGTTCGAAGTACGAATCGCATTCAAACAATATATGCCCCAAAAGCCAATCAAGAGGGGATACAAAATCTGGATCAGAGCTGATAAGCTTGGATATGTTTGCGATTTCCAGATATATACTGGACAAGTTGAAGGCATAGTGGTAAATCCTTAGGAGAGAGAATTGTGAGAGATATGTGTAAAGGCTTGGAAGGAAAGGGATACCACATATACTTTGACAATATTTTTATCTGTGTCTCACTTTTACAGAAGCTAAAAGATGACGGACTTTTTGCCTGTGGAACAATTAGATCACACAGAAAAGGACTTCCTACGCTAAAAACAGACAAAGAGTTGCAAAGAGGAGAGTTTGACCGGTCTGTTCGTTCTGATGGCATTGCCTGCATCAAATGGAAAGACAAACGTGTAATCATGTTGCCGTCTACAACTGATTCGCCTGTATGTGTTGAAGAAGTCAGCCTTAAAGAAAAGGATGGAAAAATCACAAAGGTACCTTGCCCAAAAATAGTGAAATCATATAACGCAAATATAGGATGTGTCGATAAGGAAGATATGATGAACAGTTTTTATGCAATAGACAGGAAATCACGAAGTAGGTAGCTAAGATTATTTTGGTATATAGTCGATATTTAAATTGGAAATGCATTTATTCTGTTTCGATTATGTAATCCAACAGCAAAGCAAGTTCTAAAGGATTTTCGAAGACGTGTTGCCACAGGCCTGGTGGGCAGTAATGTCTTCAAAGATAGTCCTGGCCATCCCAGTACACCGTCAGAACCATCTGCAAAAAAATTCAAAACTGTAGTTCCCCATGAGAAACGTATATCGGAAGCAAAACATCTGCTGAAACATGGAACCTCAAGGCGCTGTGTGCACTCAGCACAAAGAAAGAACCCCACAGAAGCAGATCGACACGTAGTCACTGCCAGGTAGCCTTATGGATATCTGCAGAAAGGAATTGCTTCTTACTGTATCATCAAAAGTGATGAAATTTGACGGGCAGTGGCTCCATTTGAAACCACCCTGTATGTGTTCAGTTTATGTACATTTCAATTAATTTTTACGTTTTTCTGTCTCACTGTATCATAATTAAGACAATAAAAACAAGGAAAAATTAAAAATTAACTTTTTTTATTTTTCCCCTGAAAGGGTTAAAGAGCAAAAACGAGGAGATAATATCACCATCAAGAGATCATAAGATCTGCTTCAGGAGCAGTCATACAGTGCCAAATCTTCATTTTCGCGTTCAGTATTTTCCGTTGAGCACATTCATTTTACACCCGCCTGGAGTGGCATCTTGGATATGGCTTACCCTACTAGGATCCTACTTAGAGTCTTCAGATAGTAGCCATAAAGTGGTTTGAAACCTAGGAAATTTTCAAAAAAATGTATTCCCATTTATAATGTTTAGGTGTTGTTGATAGTGATCACTAGCTTGTGCGTATAGTTTGCTGTGGTAAAGTCACACGAAAACATTAAAAATAATATTTGTGTATTTTATTGTATTTATATTCAGAGGCGTTGCGCTTCGGCCCGCTGGCTGCAATTTGTTGATATTTATGTTATGTCATTTGTCATTGTATTTTGTTTGCATTGTACGTACACTGCTCGCCCACGACGTTGCCACTAGTTTAGCTAGTTGTTGTAGATATTTTGTCTTACATGTCCGTTGCATAACAAATGTGGGTAGTGCAAATTGTGTGTACTTTTAAGAGAACTCTCATCAGGGAGCAGTCCATGATAACTAGGGCGAAAGCAAGCTGAGGAGCACAACAGATCACTAGTTGTAACAATATTTAAATGGTAGATAAACGGGGTAGTCAAGAAAGCCTATTGGATGAGAAAGAGTTATCTTTGTTAGCAGCACAAGGCACAGTAGAGGAGAATATCGAGCCAAGGGAACTTTTAAGGATGACGGACATAGTCAAACCCGTGATGGGGAACCTGATAGCGAAGATGAGGAACAGAGACACACTGAGGCAATCTTAAACACACGGGTCTATGATGTACGGAGTACAGGTGAACCCGGAACAACCAACTAAGAATCGTGGTAGACCGTCGTCGGTGTTACCTTCACGAGGCAACATATAAGGGGCGCGCGGTGATAACTTTTTCGAATACCAAGAAATGGAAAGGGGAAACGGAAGAAGATCACCAAAGAGTAGAGGAATGGAAAGTCACAAAAGGAGAGAAGATTTAGATAACACAGGTGTGTTGGACATCCTTGCCTACCTGAAAGCAATGGGAAGAGTATTGGGAAGTCAAATAAAAAGGGGGAATGATGAAGTACGCCCGGAATTGGGAGATCAAATACAAAGGGGGAATGATGAAGTACGCTCTGAAATCGGAAGAAAAATTAAAAACGTTAGTGCTGAAAAGGTGTAAGTAGGTTGTTTAGGTTCTTATGTTGGTAACGCCACGTAGCGCTCTGTATGATAATCACTGTCTGTGCTGTGTGCAGTCTGTGGCTAGTTTGCATTGTTGTCTGTCATTGTAGTGATGGGCAGCTGGATGTTAACAGCGCGTAGCGTTGCGCAGTTGGAGGTGAGCCGCCAGCAGTGGTGGATGTGGGGAGAGAAATGGCGGAGTTTAGAAATTTGTAAGACTGGACGTCATGAGCTACTATATATATTATGACTATTAAGGTAAATACATTGTTTGTTCTCTATTAAAATCTTTCATTTGCTAACTATGCCTATCAGTAGTTAGTGCCTTCAGTAGTTTGAATCTTTTATTTAGCTGGCAGTAGTGGCGCTCGCTGTATTGCAGTAGTTCGAGTAACGAAGATTTTTGGTGAGGTAAGTGATTTGTGAAAGGTATAGGTTAATGTTAGTAAGGGCCATTCTTTTGTAGGGATTTTTGAAAGTCAGATTGCGTTGCGCTAAAAATATTGTATGTCAGTTTAAGGACAGTCATGTATAATTTTTCTAAGGGGACTTTTCAAAGGGAAGTAAAATTCAAAACGTTAGTGTCGAGATTCAGTCGATAAAACATGAAACGAGGGAAGTGAAAAACGAGTTACTGAAGCTGCCAAAATAAACTAGAACGAGAGATTGTGGAGGTCAGAAGAACCACAAACGAGGCGTGATTACTAGCGAGGGGCGCAAAGTAGATTGTTCTTGAAACATTAGAGAAAACAGAAAATACGACAAAGACAGGACTATGTTCATTAACAAAGTTGCAGAGGCGCTTGAAACAAGTAGAAACAACGCAGCTGCAAAAGATAGAAATTGCGCCAAGTAAGGTACTGAGCGTGGAACTCTCACAATTTAAACAAAACATGGAAAGCGAAATTAAGCAATTAGCTCAGGAAGTCATATCGTAACTTAGTCAAAAACCACATCTCAGAAAAGAAATAGTAGGAGATTTGGAAATAACAGAAACCGAAAGAGCCACTACTAACTTCGCACTATCATGTCAAAGCACAAACGGTCCTAGAATGCGCTCGAATGTAAGAGTTGCTCGCAAACTACAGACTGAAAGGGTATCTGCAGAGCAACGAAATATCACTACCGATATGGTCCCCGCGTCTATACCGGGCACGACAGGGTCGCAAATTGCGAATACGGAGCACAGCAATGAGATATATCATATGCATAATTATTACTCATTAATGCGCAGCATCGGACATTTTTGCAGTGATGAAAACGTGACACGGAGTAGAAGAGAAGAGCCGGCCGGTGTGGCCGTGCGGTTCTAGGCGCTTCAGTCTGGAACCGCGTGACCGCTACGGTCGCAGGTTCGAATCCTGCCCCGGGCATGGATGTGTGTGATGTCCTTAGGTTAGTTAGGTTTAAGTAGTTCTAAGTTCTAGGGGCTGATGACCACAGATGTTAAGTCCCATTGTGCTCAGGGCCATTTGAAGAAGAGAAGATGCCCAAGGTAACAGTAGAGAGGAAACGTTAGCACTAAGTGAGAATGTGGCAGGCCGAGTGGGAAGAAATTCTAATGAAATTTTCGATTTTAAGCATTTTATCTCTGTACGAAATTTCCAGCTTTACAAAGACGAGGGTAATGTTTTACTCCCAAAAACTTTTATTGGGCAATTTGATTTATCATTACCTCCTCATTGGCCTCTGATGTACAAACTGGACTTCGTATGTTCACATATCGAGGGAACATTGGCCGAATGCATACGGAACATCGCAAAATCGTGCACGTCATACGAAGTGTTCTGCGACGCAGTTTTAGACAAATACTGGTCCAAGGAGACACAGAACAGGATCAAACAGAAAATAATGATGAGCAGAGACTTGGAGAGTTCAGGGTTCCATAGTCCTGTGAAGTATTTCGAAAACTTCACCAAGAAAAATCAGTATTTGGACGTCCCGTGCACACCGGCTGAGATCATAAGACTGTGTTACATGAAATTGAAAATGTCCTACCACAAATCGCTCGTCACCCAATGTGCAAGTGATGCAAAAGGATTCAAGGGTATCCTAAGAGAGTTGGAATTTGCTTTTAACGAGCATCAGGCTCGAGAAAAACGTAGGCAGACAGACGTACTGATTGAAACAAGGGAGAACGACGGAGGGAATAATAGAGGCCATAACTGAAAAAACAATGTAAATCAGCCTCCTCACCAAAATATGGACCATACATATAGTAGTGGGTACAATGTACACTGGAAGAACTATGGCAGAGAATATAGGAAACAAAATGAATACAGATGGGAGCCACAAAATAATGGCGCATCATGGGGCGACAATAGAGAAACTCGTCAACGGTCTGACCGAGGATGGGGTGGAATGAATAATAACAGGAATCGAGAACAATCAACTGAAATTAGACCACCTAACCCTGGGAGAGTACGCTAAAATGACACAAAAAGTGAACAATGACTAGGCTAGACGACGGGCACTAGTGAAAATACGCCCGTAAACCTTCTCCGAAGTAATAACATAAATATTATAGAATATGTGGACATGAGAGAGATATTACTTGAAGAAAAGGAAACGTTACCCAAAATGGTGGTAAAAGTACAAATTGGAGGAATTATGGGTGCTGCTGTAATAGACAGTGGAAGTGAACTCTCAGCTAGTTCGGAGAGGCTGTTCGCAAAATGCAAGGATTCAGTTAACCCATCGATGCTCACAGTACAAAAAACAAAGGTACGATGTACGTTAGTTGGGAATTATATGGAAATATCGCAACAAACACGCCTAGATTTCGAATGCCAGGGACACCATATTACTGCAAATCTGTTCATAATACCGAAACTAACAGCTGATACAATAATCGGTAAAAATTTTCTTTCAGTGCAGAAAGCTATCATTGATCTAGGAAGAGGGGAGTTAACGTTTGGGAAAGAGAATAAAATAAAATCAGATTTGATGAGATGGCAATAAAAACTCAAATTCTGGCGAGCTGTTTAAAACTACAAATCACGGACCAACACGCAGTTCAGCGGTTCAAATGGCTCTAAGCACCATGGGACTTCTATGTGGTCATCAGTCCGCTAGACTTAGAACTACTTAAACCTAACTAGCCTAAGGACATCACACACATCCACACCCGAGGCAGGATTCCAACCTGCGACCGTAGAAAGCAGCGCGGTTCCGGAGTGCAACGCCTAGAACTGCTCGGCCACAGCGGCTGGCTTGCAGTTCAGAGGGAATAGTGTAAATAAAATAGTGAGAATAAAGCACAGTTCTAGTCAGAATATGAGCAGATAAATGAAATTAACGGTAATATTGATTCGAAACTCGAGAATCTAGAATAGATAATATGGACAGGCAAGGGTTGGAGTTTGCTCTCAAAAATTACGCAGAGATCTTCTTACCTAAAACCGGATGCATTAAGAAGTATCAATATAAATTTGAGGTAAATAAACATAGACAATTTCGGTTGCCTCCTTATGCCATCCCATGGTCATACCGTGAAAGGGTCCTCGCTCAACCACGAACAATGAAGGACGAAGGTGTAATTGAAATCTTAGTGTAATAGTCCGCTACGCATAGTAGATAAACAGGACGGTGGAATTCGACTGATGTTAGACTCACACCAAATCATTCATGTGCCTGAGACGGATCACCCTGAAAGGCTTGAGGAGCTACTTCAAAGATTTCACGGGGTTTCGGTGTTTTCCTCACTTGATTTGCGATCGAGCTTTTGGCAGATAGAGCTCGATTCTGACTGCCAAAAATACATGACCTTTATTCCCTTCGCAATGTGTTTTCAATTCAAAAGTCTTCCTTTTGGATGAAATATATCTTCAGCTGCATTTATCAAGGGTTTTAGGAAAATATTGAGTGAAGAATGAAAAGAGAAGCTCAAATGTTATGTAGACGATATATTGATAGCAGAAAATACCTGGGAGAGACATAACCAACTCTTAGAGGATGTATTAGGCAATTTGAAATGGTATGGGGTGACTGCAAATATTGATAAGTCTTGCTTTGGGAGCAGCAGGGTTAGCTTTCTGGGACACGTGTTAACAGGAGAAGGGGTTAGTTCCGACCCATATAAGAAGTCAGCAATTATAAATTTTGCAACTCCTACAACCAAAAAACAACTGAGAGCGTTTCTAGGGACAATAATTTTTTATAAAAAGTTTATCTATGTAGAAACATTAGCTAGTCCCCGACTGTGCCAATTGACGGGAAAAAGGAACACTCTGGGTATGGGGTGAGAGTGCAGAACGAGAATTCAATAATTTGAAGGCGGCACTCGTCAATGCTCCTATTTTATCACATCCTGACTTATCACAAGATTTTTGTATGGCCACGGACAGGGCGAAGACCGGTCTGGGAGTTATGGTGTTTCAGGAGTTTGAACAAGATGGCAAATTAGTACACAGAACAATCGCCTTTGGTAGTAGGGTAATATCCAAAAGTGAAAGGAATTACTCTGGGGATTTAAAAAACTTAGGTAATTTCTGTTCAGTAGAAAAACAAAAGTCTATACGGACCATAGGGCCCTAGAATTTCTCCTAACCGCCAAAGTTCCACATGGAAGACTAGTAAGGTGGGCAGCTGTGCTTCAAGAATACCTGTTTTCAACAGTCTGTGTGCCTGGTCCGACAAACGTCATTTCTGAAGCCCTGCCCCGCTCACCTATTGGTATAACCGTAGAGACGGCTGAAGAATTAGATCAAAAGCACTCTTCGTTGTTCTACCTCATGGGGCTGCATTTGAAAACTTTGTCACTGTAACGATGCGGAATAAAATGGTTCAAATGGCTCAGATCACTATGGGACTTAACATCTGTGGTCATCAGTCCCCTAGAACCTAGAACTACTTAAAACTAACTAACCTAAGGACATCACACACATCCATGCCCGAGGCAGGATTCGAACCTGCGACCGTAGAGGTCACGTGGTTCCAGACTGAAGCACCTAGAACCGCACAGCCACACCTGCCGGCGCGATGTCGGAATATCCAAAGTGAGCAGGACAAGGACCTAGATTTAGTCAAAATAAAAAAAAATGAAAGCATCGGACGCAGGCCAGCAAAAGACAGCACTACCTCTTGAGAAAAGGGATTCTGTTTTATAAGGCAAACGTTAATGATTCGTTGTGGGTGTTGTGCATACCAAATAAGTTAATAAATAAGCTTATATGGTATACACACCTAAGCTACCCACATTTCCGTCCACGAAAATGTTTTATGAAAATGAGGAGTGTCTGCTATTTTAAAAACATGGAGAAACGTTTAAGGAAAGTACTAGCCATCAGTAAAAACTGCCAAAAGGCGAAATCCACAACTGCAGGGACCCAGCCTCCTTTATATACAATTATTCCTGAGAAACTAAGACATATGGCAGCGACGGACTTAATGGGACCATTACCCAACACACCGAGGGGCCATCAATATGTATTGGTAGTACTGGAGCTGACATCCAAATCTGCGACGTTGACACCACTAAAAAGGGTAACTGGTGCAACTGTGGGTAGAGCATTGTGCACAGACTTCATAAACTAAGTGGAAACTGTAGTTTGTATTATCTCACATAATGGACCTCAATATAAACCTGAGGTATGGAAAAGAACACTAAGAAGGTGTAAAATAAATCCCATGTTTATTGGTAGATTTCATCAGAGTTCGGAACCTGCGGCGATAACGATGAATGATTTGGGTAATTTATGTAGACTATACTGTGGAAAGAATCATGCTAGCTGGAATGTATTTCTTAAAGATTTTCTGGAGGTGATTAACGAGCTCCCCCACAGTACTACATTCATACCACCTATGATGGTTCTGAAGAATAGGGACCCTCCGGATAAAATTCGAGGTAAAGATAAATGATCTCACAAGTGAATGCATCTTAAAAACTTATATTTCATAACAGAAACATATCAATGATTTTGTGGTATGTATTGTATAGTATTTGTGTAAATTGGGAACCAATTGCATGTATTAGTAGGCACAGGATGCGCAAAAAGGAAAAAAAAAAAAAACTTTGCGAGACACACCGGAAGCAGCAACGTGATGTGCGGATGGAATTGGAGGCTACGGCACAGCTGCAGAGAAAATCAAGCAAGGGACGCCATCAGCAAGCCAAAGCCATATCGTGGACATGGGCAACCAGCTGGCCTGTTCAAATTTGGCTGCCTGAAGACCTCTTCCAGCTACAACAGAACAGGTAACAAGCGGCCCTGTTGGTTTGTGTCAAGATGGGTGTTAAAACAACCTCTAATGACTTGTCTCCACTATTGTATTACACGAAGGAGAATTCTATTTGCTTTTCCTTCTTCTGTTCTCTGCCAGACAGAGGCTGATAAACATCATAATCTGTAGCAGTCAGTCACCTGGCACTGGCTTCTGAAGAATCTGAGACACACATCGACTCAAGTTCCATATATAATGTCACCAAACAGATAACCTACCAGTCCACAATTACCGATATCCTTATCCAAAACATAGTATTTATATCAAGAGAAAGAACGACACGAACAACAGAAGAGAAGGAACATAAACATAGTTAAAAGAAGAACCACGAAAAACAGAAGTCTAGATACAATTACACTTCTCATACCCAACTAAGAAGAATTCTAGGTGACCTATAAAGATCCTACCTGACTGTACCTCCCTCATACTGTGTGCAAATTCGACGAAAACTTGGCTGTTTCAAAACCTACACCCACTTACCTTACTGCATATTCCGAGCACCCTTCCACATCATCAAATCTGCAAGAAACTTGTAACCGGATGGTATCAAGATGAAAATGTGTTATGAAATCCGAATCAGTGAGTGACTCTTGAAAATAGGAAAAAGGTGTATTATTATTGAACTCTGAACAGTTACACATATTTATCGTTTTGTAAACATCCAGTACTTATTTTTTCAGGGTAGTCTTAAGAAAATATTTCTGTATTTATTCATGTAAAATTATTGTATATCATTCTCTTTGATAACGGTGCCATATGTTTCAACGTTTTAAATATTTGTGTATTTCCAGAATTTTATTTGTGTATTTATTTACGTAAAATTATTGTTTCTCATTTTCTTTGATAGTGATGCCGTGGGTTTTATCGTTTTAATGTATTACGTTTTTATACCCTGTGAACAAAAACATTAGTTAAAATTGGTGGTTGATCTGAACTCTTATTACAAATATTAGTTGTCAAAGTAAATGTAAATGCAGTTTGTCAATTAACGCTGTAGAACATAAAATTTTTGCAATGGTTAAAGAGTATAGACCTTAGGGAAGCACTAGACTTGGACAATCACTTTGTGAAACGATGTTTTGTGAAAGTAAGCCAAGTACATAGATGTGACCAACTAAAATTACGCAGGACGTTTCACGGAATTTTATATAATTATATGATTACCAATAGATAACCTATAGAATAATTTACATAACTGCATGTTTTGCATATAAATGCCTAAATGAAGTACATTTATTGGACGACCACTTTGGAAAGATTAGAATACTTTAATATTTCCTGCCTGAACCTATGTCAGACCTTCTACCATTACTAGTGTGGTGTTTGATGAGTATAAACATCAAATTTTGGGGAGAATTCAATTTGAACATTTACATCGATGACGGTTATTGAACAGTTTCGTTATCTCGGGATAATAGGATTCGCCCAATAGACTCTGAACAGCTCTGATAGTACAATAGCTGATATGGATAATCATTTGTCTGGAATTTTACGCTTTAGCGTTTTCGCAATATAGTGAAAATTGTGATAGTAAACTGCGTTTTCTATGAATCCCAGACATCATCCTAAATCCTCAGAGTAATGAACTTCAATAATCAAGAAGTTAAATTCTCCATCCGAGTGGGCACAGTGAACTCAAATTACAGTCATCATGTTTAGGATAATCACTTTCTGGTTGCCAACATTGTAGTTGGAGAGCCTGTGTTTAGAACGACAACAAATGATATAAAGTATAGTATGTAGAAATAATAATTTTATTTTCTACCCGCCGCCTCACATATGGTGCTAATCGGCTGTGAAAAACAAGGTTAGACTGAGTGAATATGATTTTAATTATTCTAATTAGGGGGTGAAATGTGACACACAACTGAACAATAGGACAGTGATGAACAGTGTTACGTGTGCACATTGACGATACAGTTGGATTAACAACGCCTTGGATTACAACACATCTTGATTGACGAAGCTGGCACTGAATGTAGCTTTGCCGCCGGCATAGCAAGAAGGCAGTCTCGCCCCACTGCAGTCGTCCGTTGTGGCTGTAACCGCGCCTGCTGTTGCGGACCACACACACACACACACACACACAGCAGCTGTCGAGGTGCCGTCTACAGTTCAACGCGCAGCGCCGCATAACTAATCCTGGTACGCCGCGCCTGCATCGTCATACGTCGTGCAGATGGAACGAAGTTAAGTGAAAAGCTGTTCAACCTTTTACTAACCTTCGCTAAAAGACTGTCGGCGATGGAACCACCAAAAGAAACTGAGGTTAAAATTACATCAGAACCTTTGTCGGAAGAAGGGAGTACAAATCCAGACAACGGTTCAAATGTAAATCTGCTTGAAAATAGTAATGTTAAAGTGAACCCCAAACTATTATCTCTTGACAATAATGTGAAAAGAGGCAATGATTCAATAACAGGAACCCCTGTAGTAAAGCAGAAATCAGATATTGTTAATTTACTGGATGATAGTTTCTCTGATGATTTAAAAATGAAACAGTCATCAGAGGTGGTAACGTTTAAATAGGAGAAGTTGTATATAACAGGTCAATCAGATGTTTCATTCAGTTATGATGATTCTGGTATTGGGTCTAGTTTCAAATCACCTGAGTTTGATAAGAAACCAGCTAATGAGCAACCCAAAGATACTGGGGCAATTGGTTTAAATGTAATATTGCAGGCAATATGAGCTAGTAATGCTAAAATGACAGCGAGTAATGCTAAAATGACAGCTGCATTACAAACTTCCTTCAAGGCTAGGTGGAATAAGTTGAAAGACGATTTAGAGAACAGAGTTTTGGAAAGTCAAACTCATTTGAATAAAAGGTTTGAGGTAATGGACAATAAATTAGAATCCACTAAAGCAGAACTAGAAACTTACTTCAAGCATGGCTGCAATAAGTTGAAAGTGGAGTTACAAGTAGAACTGAAAGCATATCTGGACAGTTTAAATTATAAGATTGATTGGCTCTGAGCACTATGCGACTTAACTTCTGAGGTCATCAGTCGCCTAGAACTTAGAACTAATTAAACCTAACTAACCTAAGGACATCACACACATCCATGCCCGAGGCAGGATTCGAACCTGCGACCGTAGCGGTAGCTCGGTTCCAGACGGTAGCGCCTAGAACCGCACGGCCACTCAGGCTGGCTCAGATTGATTCCAACTATGCTGACATTAAGGAAAAGGTTGCGCAGCAATTATCTGAGTTGCATAAAAAGGTAAAGTCCGAAATAGCCGAGGATCGCAAGGACTTTCAAAAGGAAGACGCGAAACTGGAGCAAAAGTTAACAGAAAAGATAGAGGCGGAGTCTGAACTGTGCTCAGACAGATTTAAAGATGTTAATGTAAAAGTCAAGCAGGGACAGAAGCAATTAAGACTGATACTACTCATGTTGTGCAAAGAGTAGGTAATATTGAAATGAAAGTAGAAACGATTAGCAGTAACATTGATAAAACTGAAAGTAATGTAGCTTCAGTAACATCTGGTAATGGTAGTGTACAACAAGTTGCAGCTGCAAACGTCGCTTTTATCAGGTGTCGGCAATTATTACGGTTCGATCCAGACAAAAATATCCATCTGCTAGATATATGGAAAGATTTGGAACATGTGTTTCCATCAGTTTTGTCTGAACGTGAGAAAATTTCATTTATTAGATGTCATATGGCAGGTGACGCAATTCGTTGGTCAGGTGATTTCATGTGTAAGTGTAAAACCTTTGCGGAATTTAAGACAGCTTTCATTAATGAATACTGGTCTAGTCTTAAGCAGAACGAGGTGTTGAGAGAATTTTGGAATGGGAAACGCTTCAATGCAGGCACGGAAGCTATCACAGAGTTTACCAGATCTTGGATTTCACGTCTGTCAAAATGGTTCAAATGGCTCTGAGCACTATGGGACTTAACATCTGAGGTCATCAGTCCCCTAGAACTTTGAACTACTTAAACCTAACTAAACTAAGGACATCACACACATCCATGCCCCAGGCAGGATTCGAACCTGCGAGCGTAGTGGTCGCGCGGTTCCAGACTAAAGCGCCTAGAACCACTCGGCTACGGTGCCCGACCACGTCTGTCGCATTTTACGGAAATGCTGAAACCTGAAATCATATTACTAGGTCTTGAAGTTAATTGCCATGGTACTGGCAAACTAGAATCATATCCACCCCTAGAGACAATCTTGACCGTTTCATTGAATATTAGGAGCGTGTAGAGCGTGTTGCTGCCTATGAGGAGCAGGCACATAATGATAGAAATAGCAATAGCACTAATAGTAATTTTAAGAATGAACAGAATTGAAATGTAAACATACGAACATTAGGTGTTCGCCATCCTAAGAAAGGTAGGAAATGGAGAAATAATAACCAGAACCAACATGGGCACCTGTAGATAGTAATTTTGTTCGTAACGAAAATGTGCAGGTAAAGAAAAGTGTGCAAAGCAAGGCTGTTCCAGTTAACAATAATGGCAATAAGGGAAACAGTAGTTGGCAGAGGCAGGAAAACTAGTTCCCGTCTACGACGACTCTGGCGCTCACCAAACGGTTGCTTTTCGTAAGCCAGTAATTACATCGATTGGTAAGACAGATCAAAATACTCAGACCGAGCATTTGGATGATGATTCGGTAGCCTCCAATGATACAACAAAGATATTAAACCACTCACAGTATTTAGTTGATATCGTGTCAGAGACGCTTTCTAAGTGAGAAGAGCAAGAGAAGGTGCAGCAAAGAGCTACAAAGTACTGAATTGTCAGGAAAAGAAGCAGAAGAAATTCATGATTACATTTACGATCAGAATGATGTGATTTTATCTAAAGTGCCTGTGCAGGATGTTGATACTGTGCTGATAGATTTAGGGCAAGAAGTAAGTGAAAATGTAGAGGGTAGACTGTTGTGGGTCGATGAACCCCATGGATGTGACCAGTTGTCACTTGAGAAGGAACCCCACGATAATAATGAAAGTAGTTTAGCTGTAACTAGTCTTATGCCCGGTTTGGAGGCGTAGAGTCGCTCCGACCACAATAATTTGGGTCACTTTCAGCAAACTAAATGTAATCAAGTGCGGTGTTCTGATTTGAAATTAGTAGACCGACTGGAAAACGCTGCTGAAAATGTGATTCAGGAAAAATCCTTCACACCTTGACCTAAATGTAATGAAGACAGATGTCGATCACTTAAGCGGGAGATAAATCAAAAAGGAACTGTTGGATGAATTTGAGGAACAACCTGTCCAACCTAGGATAAGCCACCCTATAATATTAGTAAATACATTAGGTATCAATGTACGTTGTCTCTTAGACAGTGGCAGTGAGGTGAGTGCGTTGTCTCAGTCCTTATTTGATGCATTTCCTTGTAAAGATAAGATTACAGTAATGAGGGTATCAGGACTGAGAATAATTGGTGCTACTGGCAAGGTGTCAAAAACGGTAAAGCTATAAGCTTTGCTGCCCGTTAATATTAATGGTAATGTAATTTTTCCTCCATGCTTAATAGTAAATAATCTCAGTATGGAGTTTCTATTTGGCATAGGTTTCTTGTCAAAGTATCAGGCTGTTGATGACTTTGAAAGAAGCCAGTTAAAAATGGTCTTGATAATAACCGGAGTAGTTACGGTACCACTTATTAACAAACACATAGTAACTAATGATGAGACTTGGGAGCTGTATATACGAGTTCTGAAAAATAGAAGGTATTGGGACGAAGATGTTGATTTTAGTTAAGGTAGGTTGAACACAGCAGAAGCAGAAACAAAAGAATTCATGTTCGTATGCCAAGGACGTTTCAGGATTATAGGAAAACAGCATGAAAATGCGTGTACGCTGGAGTACCCGAAGAGTAAAAAACTATTAGGTCTCTGAAACGTGATCGACCAAAAGAGATTCATAGTAAAAAAATTAATTCTGTGGGGAGGAGGTTTTTCTGTAACCTCTACTCAGTGTGGCAGCTGTACAGTCCCAACTGTGTGAGTTCTTCTTTCCCAGTTTCAGGTCTCATTCATTCTCCACCTTTCCTATCCCCAAGATTTCGATATCTTCTATCCACCGATTACTGAAGAAACTACTGGATGTTACAAACCTAATAGTGAAAAATAAACAATTGAGACGTAAATATATCTGAGTAACAAGTATGTATATATACGTTTTAGGAAGAACCTTGGTAATATTATAAGTACGAAGTGTTGTTTTGTTGGAAATGGTTCCACAGTAAAATAAAAAGACATGCATGTTCGTTTGCAAGCAGAAGCTGAAGTGACGATGAGACCTATTTTCGGCATTAGAGCCAACAGTAAATAGTAGAAGAGATTGCTTAGTGTTATGGAATATATGCAGATAAGTTGTAATGATGAACTTGTAACAACAACGACGCTGTACAATTGTACATATAAGTAAAATTTTTCCATCTGATTTTTCGATAAATTAGTGTAATTGATGTTCTGCTATCATTTCTTTTTTTTTTTTTTTTCATGTCATTGTGTTAAGAAAACTGTAAACATGTTTCAATGTGAATATTAATGTTTATGTAAAATTTCAAGCAATATTGTAATACAATTGAAATGTAACAAATGTTGAAACTGTTGTAAGATGTTTAAAATTGTAATTGTCCGTCTGGTCCATACGTAGGCAATGTGTTAGGATATGTAGAATGCAAAACCTCGGGTGAATACCCGGCCTGTAAGGGAGCGGTAAAAGGAGGATGGCAGGCGAACGCGGGAAAATGCACGCGGGCACTGCACGGCACAACGGGCTCAGCAGTAGTAGTTGGAGTTTGGCATTGGTCTGAGCAACACCTTCTGGAGCGAGGAGGCTCTCCTGGAAGACGTAGTTTCACTGAGCCTCAGGTATGCTGTTCCAACGCCCACACAGCATGGCAATATTCCATAGGCACTAAATGGAAAAGTACTGCGACGCTAAGAAGAATTAAAGTGCCGATACGTCAAGAGCCATAGCTGTGATTGTATGTGTGCTCTGTGCCTCACCATCTGGCCGCCCGCCACCCGCCGCATCGATACAAGCAGGTTGAAACTTTTAGTACAGTATTTGTATGGACCATAGAGTGAACTGTTCAATAATAACCTAAATTTTACCAGAACTTTCCCCTTATTTAATTATCCTCACAACTAACCTTGACAGGGTCCTTTCCAAATGTTGTGCAATCCGAGTGTCCCAAAATGAAAAATTAAATTTTGTGTTAATAATAATTACTTGCAGACCTAGTTATGTTAGAATGGTGCTTATAGAACTGTTTTGTTAATGAACCAGTAAATGAATAACGAAGGTCTAACGAAGTTGAAAGGTAACTTTAATATTGATATAGTAATGAAGTTTAATTATTTCGAGACAGATATAAAGGTATTTAAATGAGAAGTAAATAAGATAAAGAGAGTAGTAACTCATATACTGGAAATCTTGAACGCATGATAATTTCAGTAATAAATTTTTTTAATATAGTGATCATAACAGTTTCAGGGTCCCCTCCCCCCCCCCCCTTTTATTCATTTGAATTCTGAAGTGTTCCACATTGGTTTGACCAGCAAAAATTAAAGTCAATATATAAGTCAAAATTTATCAGTGTTTTATCTTTATAAACATTGACATTTTGTGTGTGGCTCGAAAGTGCTATTTCTAGGGTTACCTATGCCCGATTTTAATCGAATCAATAGACAGTACGAAGCTTTGTAGTATAAATTATAGTATAGTGATATGTATTCGTGGTTTTTCCATATCAGTACAGAACGTGAAACTATCAGTTCAATAGATTTTCTGGTTCTAAAACATTACTATATTACGCATTGTTACTACGTGTTGTTTTGCATGAATATACATCAATTTGTACAGGGAAGAAACTCAGTTAATGCCTAATTAGGCTGGCGACCGTATTATTATCAAATTGGTATCATATTCAGTGTTGCTTTTGGTACATACTGACGTGTAATTGCATTTTGGACTTGACGTATCATTGTTATTATAGAGTGGGTGTAGGTCTGATTTGCCACCATTCTGGTACATGCGGTCAATATCTATACGAAAATCCTGTCTCGTAAGGTGAACCCCGCTCACTTACCATAGTACAGGCTTTAATGAGTATTGTGTCCCCACGCGCACGTTACAAGTGGCTCCCGGTGACAGGACATCCAGTTGTTGTCGGTTACAAATTAACGTGAATACCAAACAGTGGATGTTCAGTGGCACGAATTGCAATATTATTTAGTAAAGTAAATAGTAGTGAACGTCAAGTACGGTAGTGGGGTGTAATTTGCGTTCAGTATGGACAAGAACGTAGACACAGTAGATGTGCCGAGCGTTATGGAAGATGCAGCTGGAAATGACAGGAGTTTACGCGGCCAGACAACAGATGGCGTTAGCGGAAGACAATTGGCGTACATTCAATACCACGAACATGTTAACGAACAGATTGAAATGTCGATATTTCCTCGAACACACCAAGGAATAAAACGAGTAGTAGAGGATGACTTTGGAGATGATAGTGGGTATGTGAACGAATCCACTGACATGTTTGATTCACCACAGATAAAGAATGAACCGAAAGAAAATTTTGAAGTAGGATCGGAACACACCGATTCCGTAGAACAAAACAGTGTGAAAATTTTAAGCATGAACGACTTATTTGCACGATTAACCAAACAAATTGCAGGACCGAATGACCAGCTTAAAACACACGTTGACGAGCAGCTTAAAACACAAAGTAACCAGCTCAAAACACAGAATGATCAGCTTAAAACACATGTTGACGAGCAGCTTAAAACACAGAACGATCAGCTTCTAACACACGTTGATGAGCAGTTTAAAACACAAGTTGGTCAGCTTAAAGCACAGGTCGAAGAACAAGGAATTAAAATTAGTAAACAAATAGAACAGGTAGAACAAAAAGTGGGTAATTTAAGCTCTGTAGTAAATACCATGAAGTCTGAAATTGACACAATTAATAAAAATATGAATACTATGCAGGGGGAAATTGACAACATTAACGGTAGGTTTGATGTTGAAATTCTCAACATCCAAGAGAAAGTAGAGCCTCTAGTTGGAACAAAAGTAGACGAAAAAGTTTTTGGTCTTAAAACTGAGACCGTAAACGAATGCCAACATGGAATCTCACAGTTGAAAAAGGCAGTTTCAGATATTGAAAGAAATTTAGGCGAAAAAGTTATCGGATGTGTGCAAAAGTGTGAACAAAATACATCAAAAATTCAAGGCAAAATTTTCCATCTAGATAGTAAAATCAAAGATAGGCCTGGCGTTGTCTGTAATGGCACGCCACTTACGAAGCTGTTGGAAGGTGAGGAGCGCTTCGATCCCGCCAAGAAACATAACGGATGGCATCCGTTGGATTTCATCAAAAATTGCGAGAGGATGTTTCCTGAACAGTTGTCTGGTCAGGAGAAGATAAACGTAGTAATTAGCGCCTTAGCAGGTGACGCTAAGCGCTGGGGAATTAACTTGAATACCGAACTAATGACGTTCGAAGAGTTTAAACAAAAGTTTACGGAAGAATACTGGTCCGAACAAAAACAGGATCATTTGTGGCGCGAGTTTATCATGGCCAAACTTCATGATAACAGGGGCAGGAATTCTTTGAAAGATTTCTGCGAATATTGGTACCGAAAGTTGACACACTTAAGAGGGAGAAGATCCGATTCTGAAATCGTATGGGAGCTATATAAAAAGCTTCCAGAAGATTCGAAGAGATATGTGGGAAGCAATCATCGTAGCTTTCAAGCGAACGTTGCGGACAGAACATACCGACCCCGATTTAAGAAATGTTACCGGACCGACAATGAAGTTATGAGACAGCTTAGGGACAGGCGTGGAACGACGCAGCGTGTTGTGGTGAAGCAAACGTCAGGTGCGTACGCAGATGATTCATCTTCGCTGCGCAGTGCGGTACATGTTAACAGGCAAGTGGAGCATCAGAGGGCAACGGCCCAGCCTAGCAGAACAGCTGTTCAGAGAGAAGCCGCTAGCAAGGTGGCAGAATTAGGTACAAACATTGCCGTAAGAGCTGGTGAATACATTACGAGTGGTAATTCCGTGGCGAAGGAAATAGTAGATGGAACAGTGGATACACAGAGAGATGCAGTTAGCAGTGTTAGCAATGAAGTAAATGGCGAGAATGAATTAGCAGAAGTAACTGATTGGCGTGTGCAGATCGACGATCTGTACAAGGGCCTCAGGCAATGTGAGTGGGAGGATTTTAAGAAGGAATATGAGGCAAGGAGGTTAATTAGTGAAAAAGGAAATATTAGGGACGTCGATAAGGTGACGTGGCCCGAATTTAAAGAGAAGAGAGTAAATAGCGCCGCGCAAAGTACGTGTGCGGCTGATAGGATAATGGTTAAAGATAGGAAGGAATTGGAGGATGAAATCCTAAGCATTGACGAGGAAGTAACTTCTGTTAACGATCCGCCAACAGTACAAGCTGTTACCGAAAGGTACCATGGGGAAGGGGCAGGTAATTACCTAAGAGTAATTGAAGTCCACGAGGATTACACTAAATATGAAATAACAGTGGATGTGAGTAAAGCTGATAATGAGGTCGTTTTGCCAAAAGAGGATATTGAGTTAAAATCAAAGCCTGACGAAAATGCAGAGGAAGAACTTAGTGCCTGTCTCAGAAAAGCTTTTATGTTAGAACCTGAAAGCGATCCAAATGGTCGGATTCTGACGATGGTTCAGATGACGAATATTTCGGAACTAGTGAAAATAATGGGAATGCTGCTAATTGCGATAATGTACATACTGATGACGAAGTTTCAAAACAAAACCCAGATGTTGAGACTGAACATAGAAAGAAAGAACCACCTGACGACTAGTATCTACTTTGCAAAGAGTTCTAGTAAGCAAAGACTTTGAACTCCAGAAACCGAAAAAGCCACCAGATATAAATAGTTCACAGGTCAGGAACGTATCTTGGGACAATGTCACAGTCGACCAAGGCGCGTTGTGGAGAAAACAGTAAGGGGCATGATTTAGAGCCTGGGGCGGCTTTATATCGGACTTTGAGAATGTCATGAATACCTTACATCATGAATCTACTGGTTTCCCACCAGAAGAAATTTTGTTAGGCAGCAGAAGTAAAAGTTTAATTGAGGAAAAACTAGAGTTTCCACCTTGTACAAGCTTGGGGTTGAGTGAAAAGAAATAATTAGGCAGAAAAAGGGCAAAGCAAAAAGCTGAATCTAGATCTAAAAGACATGATAAAAACCTGAATGTTTCAAAATTTTAAATTGGGGATTATGTTCTTTTAAAAACCCACGAAAAATATAGTGAACTGAACCATGAAATTTCCAAATTTAAATATATTTATAATGGACCGTATATAATACAGAACATTCCACACAATAATGCTTACTAGCTGATCTACCCAAAATCCAAGAGACCTTTAGGTGTAAGAAACGTTGTGGACCTGAAACGGTATGTTCCTAGGAGTGACTGACCATAGTACACTCAGAAAGCAATCTGCAGTAAATGTGCTGTATCTTATGCTGAAACTATTTTGTTCTAAATGTAACAAATCTTTGTAAATGTATGTATACCACTGTCAGTGTACTAACGTACTTATGTAAGTTTCAGATTACCAAATGTACTATAAATGTAAAGGAGTATAGAAAAAAGGGCTGAAAGAAAAAAGCAAATGCTGCAAGCCAATTGATATAGTAATGAAGTTTAATTATTTTGAGACAGATATAAAGGAATTTAAATGAGAAGTAAATAAGATAGAAAGAGTAGTAACTCATATACTGGAAATCTTGAACGCATGATAATTTCAGCAATCAATTTTTTTAATTTAATAAAAGCGTGGAGTGACTTGGACACAACTCACAGTGACCCCTCCTCTTTCCCCATTGTAGTATAGAGTGGACATGAAGGACGCACACCATAGCAACTTCCCCCTCCCCCCCCCTCTCTATTCTTGTGAATTGAAATGCAGAACATTAACCAAAGCGGTTCATCAACGTATGTAAAAGTGGAAGTGTTATCATTAGTGAATTTCTCTTTCAGGTATAGAAAAGACTGCTAAAATTTCATTATTTATTTGTGTAACAAGAATAACCATGTCATTTTCTTTGTAGCTATGTATGTAAAAATATCTACAGACAATTTAATAGGTTTAAGATTTTCACCTTATTAAGTGAAACTTGAGCCAGGCAATTTAATAATTTTACATGTCTATGTGTTTACGTATCTGAGGCAATATGTATGACAATTGTTTCATTGATTTCGTAACTACTTAAAATTTTGGGTGATTTTCTAGGCAGTATCAGGTCGTCTATTAAATACATGTTTCATGAATAATTTAATGTGCAAACCATTCGTGCCATGAAAATTGCAGACTTGCAGTTGACGTATTTCATAGATATTCTCATAAGTTTTGCAATTTTAATCTAAATAATTGAAGTACATAATAAGTTTACTTTTAATATTTCTAAATGTTTAAATTTCAATTTTTCCATTTTCGTAGGGATTTAAGCTGTACTCTTGCTTCCTTTTTTGTAATTAATTTATTTCATTTACATTCAAAAAAATTAAGTAGAGGGTGATGCAGGAAAGCAACGTACTCACGCCATATAGAATGTATATGCTTTCCATGTGTGCCAGCCTAGTCAGCTGTAACTAGCTATGACATCACGAATGTTGCGCAATACCTTAAAAATAAAGTAAATAATCTGAAAAGTTGATAGCATGTCAGGAATGATGCTAAAATAATAATGTTTTAAGTTTCAGTTTAATAACTTTAACAGTTTTCAAAATTTGGACGTTTTACACAAAGTCATCGGCGCAATAGGAAGGAGCTGAAAACTTCAAAATTTATGTTCGGATTCCTTTTTCGTTGTAATTTAATGGAAACAGCTTGCTGGATCTCATAAAGTATTATTTTGGTAGAAATTCATGATTTTCTGTTTTTGTGTCCTAAAAGTGTGTAAGCAAGATAGATTAAGTAAGTGAATAGATAAAGCTAGGGTGTTTAGATTTAGGTAGAATGGAGATACGCTAACAGAGATGTTAGAAATTTCAAAGAGATAGCTAAAAAACTATAGCTGTAGTGTCTCCCCAAAGGGCAGGTTCAGAGCTCATCTATTTCGTACATTACAACTTAAATAATTCTCTCGCCAAAAGTATTTAACCTAGCTACTTCATAATTTAATTATAGATAATTACCTGTGTGCTGATTTCACAATTAAATTGAGAGCTTCATTGGCCTTCAGCGAATGAAGCAACTAACTATTTAGTAACTTGAATTGGTGTTTTGCTAGCCCAGCGGCTAGTCTGTAAGGCAAATGATGTCGGCCTCGCCTTCAGCGGTCCACACCGCGGCTATATAAATAAGAGTGTGCGAGATAGAGTAAGGCCCCAGTTCTCTTCTAGATACGTATCCGCGTGCACTCCGTGTCGGAAGTCGCGTCGCATTTGTGTAGTTGCAAGGAACAGCCTTGGATGGCGTATTACGTAACTCGATATGTTCTTAACAATGAGTTCGCATTGGGAGAGCTAACACCGGAGCGACTCCAGTGACTTATTCTCAGTTTGCATATGTCGTATTTTCACATGTCACCGCAAGACAGACTCTCTACCGTTACTAGCGTGGAGTTTGATGAGTATTAACATCAAATGTTGGCGAGCATTCACTTTGAACATTTACACCGATAATGGTTATTGAACGGTTTCGTTATCTCGGGATAATAGGATTCGCGCAATAGACTGAACAGTTCTGGTAGTACAATAGCTGATATGGGTAATCATTTGTCTGGAATTTTAAGCTTTATCGTTTTCAGAATATAGTGAAAATTGTGATAGTAAACTGCGTTTTCTATGAATCCCAGTCATCATCCTCAATCCCCAGAGTAATGAGCTTCAATAATCAATAACTCAAATTCTCCATCAGAGTGAGCACAGTGAACTCTAATTACAGGCACCACGTTTTTGCTAATCACTTTCTGGTTGCCAAAATTGTAATTAGAGAGCCTGTGTTGAGAACGGCAACAAATAATAGAACATATTATGTATAGAAATAATAACTTCATTTTCCACCAGCCACCCTACAATGTCTCGAAAAATGTTCCATACAAAAGTAGCAGACCGATTAAACACGTAGTAAATAAATTTATGACAGTAAGCCCATGAATGAAGGCAGGGTGACTGTAGAAGAACATATCATGAATTAGTTGTTCCTCTGCCCTCGTATTCTTATTAGTTTATTAGTACAGAAAATTGATGGTCATATTATTTTGTACTGGGTGAGATAATACTATAAGAATTACCCTACCCTAGTACAAAATAGTTCAATACTCCCACTCCACCCACAAAATGCAGCCTCTTGTGTGGAATTCATGGGACCATTTAAAATGCCTTGTGTCCAAGTAATAGAAACACGTGGGGCAAATAACCAAGGACAAGTAGTAACCTTGTTTTTGATTCTGAGAGTATTTGGAGCGGCCTAGTCGAGAACAGGAACAGTGGAAAATGTTAGAAATGTTCTCTGGAAAACGGGAATCTCCCCTTGTCACTGATACATACTTGGAGGCAGTAACTCTGGAAAACGTCAATAGTTTGACATTCAAGATGCAAACAGCGCGGTAAGTGTGAGTCCAGTAGGTAATTAGCCAGCTGCCAAACCAGCATGCCACATCAAGGGCAACCTGATCTAGTACATCGCCTACTTCTGATTCCATTAAGTAACTGACAACGTCTCAATATAGGGAAACGTTGAAACAATTGACAGAGAAGTGAGGAACTCACGAAATATAATCCCACATTCATTCCGAGTCTGATACAAAGTTAACTGAGTACCGTACTCAAGACTGGTACTCTGGAGAAGAAGAAGACACTGAATGCATATTCTGCAGTGTCGTTTCTGTGAAAACTGGCTATAAAAATGACGACAGTTAATGGGATACTATCCTTGGGAAACTGATGAATGTGGACTAGAAAAGAGCTTATGTATGCCTTGATTGCGCTTATTTTTCACAGTAAATGCAGGTCGATAGGAACAAAGTACTATTTTACCTGTTTTAGTATTGGTCATGTTGTTTTCTCGCACTCTCTCATATTAGGACACCATTTCTATTCCGATACAAATTGACATGTTGCTGCTTTTTTTTTAATTTATTTGTATTACGTGTTAAATAGCATAAAATCAATAGATGACATTTAAAGTACCATAATTTCCAGTACGTGAAATTGACAAACACTCAGTTGTATCAAATCTTGTAATATAAATTGGAGTAATGTAAAAAGAGGAAAGTGTCACGTCAGGGACAGGACTCGTACGAGATCCACACGCCACTGACATGGAGGCATTCAGTGTCTGGAAGTATGCTATCTTCCTCGAGACTCTCCCATGTATCCAACAGCGCGTCCCACGCTTCATTTTGGCCCACAAATTTTCAGTTCAGTTCAAATCCGGGACTCGAACAGGCCAATCGATCAGATTGATGTTAGCCTGTTGCGAAAACTATCGCTGAACGGTTGGACTCAACTGAACCGGTGAGTGTTCCTGCCAGAACTGTACCATTCGATTGGGACAGCGCAGCCTCACACTCGGCACCATAGCTCGTTTCATGATGTGCACGTGCTTATCCGTGCGAGAAGGCCATCAGTTCGCTCCGTCTGATGGCATCCATCCCCAGCGTGAGAGTGTGATGCGGCTAGCACGCAAATGTTGTGCAACTTACCGTTGGTCGTAATGTGCTCCCCGTCGCCTGTAGACCATAACCAAATCATCATTCACTAAGCAGAATATTGACTCGTCTGCAAAGAGGTCGTGTTACCTGTCGCAGTCTACATTTAATTCAGCAAGGGCAAGCCTATAGTGTTTGTGATGACCAGAGAGGGCCTCTTTATTAGCAGCCGTAAAGGCTGTAAGGGCTGGGAAACAAGTGAGAGTTTTTAGCTCTGTGACAGTGTGGTATTCTCATGTAGTATCTGCAGAATTGTTTACACTAGCAGCGAATATTTACTGATAATAACTGTCTGATAGGTACTTGCGAGTACTTCGTGTAAGTGTCAGAGTGTTGCGATAACAGATGTCGAAAGCGTTAACACACAAAAGGATGAGAGAGTCAATGAGAATTCAGATGTTTCTCAGTCTTAGTTCTGTGTGAGAAGGAAGATGTTCCGACGGAGGAACGGCGGCCAACAGCTGCAAGGTTGACAGTAATATTGAAAAAAGAAAAAAAAACATAAACGGCCGCATTCGTGTTGGAAAGAGTGGATTAGGAATCGGAATGAATTTGGAGCATACAATAACTTCACTGTCGAGCTTGTGATGGAAGAGCCACAACAATATGGAAATTTTACTAGGGCGATAGTAATTGTAATGAAAGAAATATTCCTCATAATTGGACCCAAAATTGCCAAGCAACACACTATTATGCGTGAATCCATTAGTGTTAAAGAGAGCCTGTTTGTGATTCTAAGATTTCTACTAATAGGCAGGTTTATTCATTTTAATATTTGATAAAGTAACACTTACGATGAAAGAACGTCACACTAAGTTTCATCTTGAAAGCCATACTCGTTGAAAAAAACAAACAAGGCAGATATATGTTAATGAAACATTTCCAAACGTGCGGTACTTAACGCTTTCACTAGTCCTGACTTCAGTAACCACTCTTAAATTTCTGGAGGTCTGTTCTTCAACACCCAGTATAAAAATGTATGTAATCAATAAATAATACGTCATATAAACATAGATACAGGTGTATTACTTGTTGTTGAATCCAACTTCCTGAGTTCCAAAATAATTACTTTCAAACATAACTTCGTTTGTCTCTCTTTGTTAGTAGATCAACGTCACGAAACTAAGTTTCCTGATTCTATAAACTGTGGATATTCTGTAGAGCTAATGCAATCTGTAGCCATTTCAGCCAACAAACTTTGTTTTTTATCTCGGTTCCTGTGGTCCGGTAACTGTACATTCCATTACGCTGGTATTTCCTCGTAGGAACTAGTTTTCTTCATCACTTTCTTTTGCGACACATCGCTGACATTCAGCAAAGCTCCAATGAGATGGCCCCACGTTGGGGGCCAAAAATGTAGTGAATCCTTGGCAACTCTATGATATGATATAGTATACAAACTATCAATGTGATGATCCCGAGTTGAATGACAAACCATCCCTGGCACGATGTGACATGCAAATTACTAATAAAATCGCCCCACCCTCGGAATCAATAATTGAGTGACTACTGCTATCATGAAATCAAGTTGCAAAAGGTAATGGGGTTAAGGGATTGATAAGTGAATATAACAGATTGATTAGAGGATTAAAACATGAAATATTTGCTCTCAGTGCAGTACCGTTTCTTCCTACTCGTAATATTAGAGGTCTCAAGACGTATTTCACTGGACGTGGGCACGACTCAGTTATTAAGGGAAAGGAGGGTCGAGTGAATTATCTCACCCTTATTCGTAGTAATTTTTCGTGTTGTGATATCGGTCGCAGAAGCTTTGTCCGGACAGCGCGTCGAACGGAGATGTACGATGGCGAGTCGACCTCTCTACTTGGTGTCCTGTGGCTTTACGGTTGGCCCCTCATATGGTCTCAGCGTTGACTGCTCGCCTTGGGTTTCGTAGTCGAAGCAAAAGTATCACGCTGTCGAAAGGCAGATGTTAGGCAATGGATATGAATTCCCAGTTAAATAATTCATTCCCAACCACAGCACTGTACTAATTCATCGATTTTACGTGCATCAGGAAAAGATTCACAAAGTGCCGATGTGTATTATGATGTGAGTACTAATCAGATTCAAAGTCAGCAGACTATGTGGGAGATAGATGGCAGAGCCTCCTTGTCCTCTTGTTTTCTTGATGCCTCACCGGCTGTCAGTTCACTTCCTATCACTCTGCTTAGCTCACAGGGTTCTCGAATTTTTCCTCCACTTGCCGTTGTCATTGGCGCACAACATTTGTAATGTCACCCAAAGACTCATCGACTCACGCCTTCCACTGCAGGATGTAGATTTTCTGTCTTCCGTGAGCTAGTGTGCCACTGGGTGACAGGCTTCTTTCGCACATGTTCACTGTCGAGGCTGTTTGCATTTTGGTCGCATATTGTTCCAAAGTTTTTGCGTACTCCATAGTTGCTGTGAAAGCAGCACCCAACACTTCTTTGTAAAGGCTATCTCTGAATGAGCCCTGGAAACTTTAATATCTGCAACGTTAGTTATTTGTAAGCAATCATCTTACTGCCGAGAAAACATTTGATGCAGTTCTTTAGTCTCCTCGACCGAGCGAGGTGGCGCAGTGGTTAGACACTGGACTCGCATTCGGGAGGACGACGGTTCAATCCCGCGTCCGGCCATCCTGTTTTAGGTTTTCCGCGATTTCCCTAAATCGCTCCAGGTAAATGCCGGGATGGTTCCTTTGAAAGGGCACGGCTGACTTCCCTCCCCGTCCTTCCCTAATCCGATGAGACCGATGACCTCGCTGTCTGGTCTCCTTCCCCAAAAACAACCCAACCCAACCCACTGCACTCACGCCTTACCCGTACTTGTACTTTAGTCTCCTCGGCCTCCCTGTGCCAATTCGTGGCGCTAAGTATCTACGCACCATCCCAGAGCCTGTGGGGGTGCACGAATTCTAGACACTGTCGCTTTTCTGTCTACGCTCTATCATAGTGGATGCTGAGATCCATAGTTATCCGCACGGTTCTCGTTGTTTGCCAGTGTCTTTTTAAGGTGTCAATTCTCAAGCGAGGCAAGGGCTTCATAAGACCTATTTAGCGTGGCTGCAGAATGCCTCCAAATTTCGCGTTTCGCGCGCTCGCCGCATGACGTCCTGTTTTCCCCTTATCGTGCCCCACTGGCGCTTTGCATCAGCGAATGTGGCGACTGGCAGAGGCATCAGGTAACTGTTTTCTTCACTTTCAAGCTCTTGATACGGAAGATTTCGCGCCATAGCGAAATGGTCCGTCTATGTTCACTTGGCTCTCTGCACAAACACTTCTTAAAAAATTGAAAAAAAAAACTTCACTCCTTTATAGTAACACAAACACTTCACTCATTACTGTGGGGTTTTGTCGGAATATTATATTTTAAATTGTGATCTAGCGTGTCGAGCCTAGTCGACTATTTACACAAATGGTCGCCCTTTATAAATGGACGCAAAACATCCCCAAATAGAAATAGGTCAAAACAAGTGAACGTTACATTTGCCACACAAATCACATTCAAGGTCGTGATAACGTCACGGATGCACATAAGACATATGCAAAATAAAAATGTAACACAAAATGGAAAATACTGTGCACATACAAGACATTTATAACTAAGAATGTGAAACAAGAATTAGCCTGACACCTAAATAATATTTATCAAAGAATTATATATCACTAATGCAAACATGAAAAAACACAAAACACTTATAATTGAGACAAGTAACACTCATGCTGACCTTACTCAATAGTAATGTTCCCAATGAGCTCTCTAAAATGATTACAACGTGGGTGTCAGTTCAAACACATGGTCATGCAAAACAATAAGTTGTAGATGCCATGTGTTATAGGACTGCAATGACCCAAGCCGGATAGGATTGGATGGGTATCACCAAACGTTTTCCCAGCCGTGCACTATGTTCTCACCCAGTGAATTTGGTTCCTATCAAACAATCATAACAGTTTTGAGATTGATACCTTCTTTTCTGACTTAGAACCTACAATTAATATGCATCATGTATGGATCACCGATGTGTGTGAGGCCTCATTATTTACTAGGTAGGTATGTGATCCGCATGAATAGACTACAGTGTCAAGAAAAAAATCGAGAATATATTGAACTTACTACACACTATCGACCTTAGTGTACCCTTAACTTCCAACACGCTAAATAATTTTGTTCACTAAGTTTAATAGTGCCAGCTGTGCGAGATGCGTGGACCGACTCTATTGTCAACCATAAACATGAACACACTCGAGTGATCTTAGCCAACCCCAAACTTCAAACATGCAAAGTAATGCCACCATCAATCAATCTACGCATGATGCACTACTTTGCAAAGATAAAAGGCTTTCTCTACTACCTGCAAGATAATTCTGGCGCCTGTGTCCACTACAATTGGAATATTGGTGCATGTGTGGTTTTTACCATGTACACCAGCGTCATTCCCATTTTGTGGACACAATATGATAACAAAAAATGTGATGAAACATGTACACAACATATTACAAAAACGGCTCTGAGCACTATGGGACTTAACATCTATGGTCATTAGTCACCTAGAACTTAGAACTACTTAAACCTAACTAACCTAAGGACATCACACACATCCATGCCCGAGACAGGATTCCAACCTGCGACCGTAGCGGTCACGCGATTCCAGACTGAAGCGCCTTTAACCGCACGGCCACACCGGCCGGCTGCCCACACAAACAAGTGATTACAAATTCATAGAAACTGGATGATTTAGTCACGAGAAGGAGCTTCACAAATTGAGAAAGTCAGTAACGTGTTGAACCACCTGTGCCCCTTACGCACAAACAGTTGTAGGCTTTGGTGTTGATTGATAGACTTGTTGGATGTCCTCTTGAGGGATATCGTCCATAATCTATATCAGTGGCTAATTAGATCATCCAAAACCAGGGCTGGCTGTAGGGCGCTGTTCAAAATGCGCAAAACATTCTCAGTTGGGGAAAGATCTAGAAATCTCGCTGGGCAACGAATGGTTGGACGAGCACTAAGGTAAAAATTTGAATTGCTGGCCGTGGGGGGGAGATATTATTTTGCTGAAATGGACTCCCGGAATGGCTTGCTATGGACGGCAACAAAACGGGCCACGGAATATTGTTGTCGACGTAGCTCTGTGCCGTAAGGGTGCCGCGGATGACAACCAGAGGGGTCCTGCTATGAAATGAAATGGCACCCCACTCCGTGCGATGCCCCATCCAGTCCTAGCCTTATATGGATCAGTTTTCGCCTATAAATGACCGTGGTTGGCGGCCGGACTCGTAACTGTAGTGGGCGGATACTCACGTGCAATAAGACCTCAGTTTTGATTTCACTAGTCGCTCTAAGCACTGCACAGCTAAGCACTTACCACACAATCTTTAATTTTGAATAATGGAAACCGATAAGTAGATTGACAATTAGACAAGAGGAGGAGAGCACACACAATGAGACACAACCACTTTGAAATAGCAACATACACTGCATATGGACAATATGGATCCTACATATGTATCACTTTGTTTACTGCAGCAAAAGACACTTTCAACGGCACAGAATAAATCTATTTTAAGCTTAAGAATCTTTTATGTAGAATAACACTGAAATGTTGAGGGAAAGTATCCTACTAAGCACTGAAGATGCCTAGCTGCTATAGTGGTGTTATTTGTAATTTTTTAAGTTAATAAACATCTTTCCTTAACGCTATCTTTAAACAGAATTGACCACAGACTGAAAATGAGTTTTTACACTAATGTTTCCTGATAATTTTCAACGTGAAGAATTTTTGAACTGACAGTACTTTAATGCAATGTAACAAGAACACCTTCCTGCACATTTGTTGAAACATAAATCTAGTGTGTCACACGCCATGAGTCAGTAAAGTCTTATGTTTTGAACACCACAGTAATAATCTTTTTTGTAGTAATGAAAATCTGCACAATACGTTTTATTGACTTCTTCAACTGCTGTTATTATGCTTCTCAGTGTTATAAAATAGCTGGTAATTTATACACAATCTGATGCTTTTCTCAATATGGTAATAATAATTTTAAGCACTTTATTTAGGCCTACGTATATCCTGCTTATGATCTGAAAATGTTGCTGATTAAGTATCAAAGTACCTGAAAAGGACACACTAAACATCTACTGAAATAAAAACACTCTGATAAAGGTTGTAGCTTTTGTAGCTTTTAAACTCTTAACATGTATTACTTAACTTCTACCAGAGGACGACGAATCATAATTTTTACAATATGCTCGTCACTATGAGAAATAGAAAATACTGAACTTCACCATACAAATAAATTCTTCAGTCATTCTCTGTCGTTGAGCAACGTATTGCAGCCTCCAACGGGATTTTGCTACCGATGGATGGTTTAGCACCTTCTACACTGTAGCTTCCAAGTCGTATTTCCCTTCGTAATATTAGGCGAGTACAGTGGGTAATGCAGCATCCTAATGTCTGCCTCCTTCACAGCAAACAACGACTTCCCACTGGTCCTCTTAATAACTTTGCCACTTCTGCTTGGTTTACATATAGCTGCTTAATATGTTAGAATTATGTGTAGGTTTAACAATGATTGTGCTCATTTTAATCACCACACAATACAGTACGTGGGCATCGCACCACGCGCTACTTCACAAACCTTCTGACTCACAAAGAGAATTGTTCTGGAATTTTCTGTCACAACGTTTCACCTGCCTTTCCCTTCCGTGGGGAAGTCCCTTTAGAATTTAACTTAAGCCTAATGCCATGACTCGTTATAGCTTCAATTACAAAGGTTCACAATAATTTTAAAATTAAGATCTAATGAGAGATTAATACTAAAAAATTTATTTACAGCTATACATTTAAAACACAGTTACAGATGGTTGCGTGATTCGCAGGCTGTTGGCAGCATTTTACAGCAGCCATATGCTTTATTTTACCATGCTGCCGTTAGAAAGCATACGCGCCCTCAGCCCTCTATCAGCTCACTCCTTGCTTTATACAGGTTTTTACAACTGCCTGGCTACTGATCGTTTTTAAGTTACGACAGAGAATCCATGTTTAGTTTTCCACGGTCTTTAGTATGGACAGGGGCTGCGATTGTTGTGTGCGGATGCGAGCCGAGTTGGTGACACTTCGCTCTCAGCTTCAGGCTGTAATGGCTTCCGTTACACAGCTTGAGGCTGCAGTGGATGGGACCCAGTTGTGGAGCGGCAGTAGGAATTCAACGGACGTCCAGCACGTCCGAGTCCTCCGATCGGCCCTCACCGGTGGCCAACCCAGTTACTGCTCGTACTGAGGCAACACCACCTAGACTACAGGCCTGCGTGCACACTTGTGACGTCACATACTGATGGTCGGGTCTGTATCGCAACGCTCCTGTTAAGCACTCTGCAGCTATACGAACTTGACGAGTTTTAGAGCTGAGACCGCATAGGGATTCACGTGCGCTACTCTCCTACATGTCCTTGTAATGAAAGTATGGAAAATTATATCATTGCGTAAAGTAACTGAACAAAACTGCCGTATGTTATTTCAAGATGTAAGATTATTTTGACGATTTGCCTTAAATACGGGTTTCTAGGCTTGAATACAAACTGTAATTTTAAATTCTGTCTTTTACCTCAGGAGCTACGCTATCTTGCAGTAAAAAATCGGCAATATTCAACAACAAGCAGACGTTTTCGGTTTTAAATAAAGCACCTGGAGCTCCTACAGAATTTAATAATAGGTTTCCTTGGTTATTTTCGTAAATTTTCCTCTCCACTTCTAAATTTGCTGATTTCACACGAAACTCAAATCATTCGACGAAATGGAGCACCTCCTGAAATAATGTTTAATAAATCAAAAAACGCGAGAAATATTTTATTTCCATGTTTCTCAAAAACTTTAAAACCTTAAACATGAAAAGATTGTTTCTCCTATATCCTTGATTGAAATTCGTGTCACAGAGTGCCGTTAGTTTAATCATAATGCACTACCTAGAAATTCTGCTTTCTGTACTGCTTAATCTGTCGAACACTGAATTCATTAAAGCAATTTTCTAAGGTAGTTTACTCAAACTGAAATTATTTCGGATTAGCTGTATATGTAAAACTGAACAAAATCATTCTGTAGCTCTTCCAAATAAAAATACTGGAAACTCAATAATCTGGTAGGAATGATAAGGAATACTAAACATTTTCGAGTCACACTAATTAATATAACTATTCTGTCTGACAATAGTTGCAAATATGAGAGACATTTCACAGCCAGCTTCGTATTAACCTCAACAATGGTCCAGAATTAAGAAACAAATTATACTGCCACATGATACATAACTGCTTTTAAAAACAATTGGCAAATGTGGTGCAATGGAAACAAATAACACGCTACAAATTTTTTGTCATTTACGTACCCTTGAATGATTCGTAGACACAAATTCCTGTCTGGGAATAGCTGCAATCCAGCGACTTCTCAACTTTACACATTTGGGAAATCGAAACATGTGCACGTTCCGAGCGGCCGAGCGGTTCTAGGAGCTACCGCTACGGTCGCAGGTTCGAATCCTGCCTCGGGCATGGATTTGTGTGATTTCCTTAGGTTAGTTAGGTTTAAATGGTTCATAGTTCTATGGGACTGATAACCTCAGAAGTTAATGTCCATAGTGCTCAGAGCCATTTGAACCATTTTTTGCACTTTCATACCTTTTTCGGATTTATAATTTCCTTAGCAAAAGGGAACGCAGCAATTGTGTCCCATACTTCGAAGAACTGTAGGCGAATACTGTATGAAATGTATGTCAGTTTCACGTGTCACACACTTTCAACACAACATACACGTCAACAGGACTGCCGACTGAAGATAAGATGGCCAAAAGTTTGTGACGTCGCGTGCCAATATGGCCGCTGTGCGTAGGCCTTGTATCTAGAAGGTTTTGACTGAGGTTGACCTCTCACCTGTGGTCGAGTGGGAGGTCGTCCTGGGGCGAAGCTGATGGCGAAAGACTTTCCAGGCGACCGCACATAAAGCCTCCCCGGTTTGTCTGACAAACAGGTCCTAGGTGTTGTCTGTGGCTGACACTGTCGCTGAGCCAGATGCTATCACCGGTCCTGTTTCAGAGGAAACCACTCAGCCTACAAGATCAGGGCAGTCACAGGGCGTGTGATTATTGGTAGTTGGGAGCTCCAACGTTAGGCCCGTTAGGGGGCTGCTTAGGGAATTGGCTGAAAAGAAGGAAAAGAAAACCAATGTGCACTCCGTGTGCATAGCGGGTGGAGTTATTCGAGATGTGAAAAGGGTCCTCCCGGATGCCATGAAGAGCACAGGGTGCAGCCAACTGCAGGTGGTTGCTCACCTCGGCTAAGAGAAATAGTAAAGGATGCCAGTCTCGCTTGAAAGATGAAAGCAGAGCTGACAATTTTCAGCAAAGTCGACAGGACTTATTGCAGAACTCAGGTACAGAGCCGAGTGGAGGGTCTGAATCAGAGGTTCAGAGGGTTCTGCGACCGTGTAGGCTACAGATTCGTCGACTTGCGCCAAAGGGTGGTTGGGTTTCGGATTCCGCTGAACAGGTCAGTTGTCCACTATACGCAGGAGGCGGCTACACGGGTAGCAGGGACTGTGTGGTGTGGAATGAGCGGTTTTTTAGGTTAGAGGGTCTTGGCAAA
This sequence comes from Schistocerca cancellata, assembly GCF_023864275.1. Classification (NCBI taxonomy): domain Eukaryota; kingdom Metazoa; phylum Arthropoda; class Insecta; order Orthoptera; family Acrididae; genus Schistocerca; species Schistocerca cancellata. The sequence continues at coordinate 903,792,938 of NC_064629.1, forward strand.
ACACAAGAAGGGCTTCAATCACAAAGGGTGCAGAGGAGCCATTGCTACAACAGTTGTAAATTATCGTAGCTGTGATGGGAGAGTACCAGAGCTCCAAGCGCTAGCAGAAAGCACTGATTCACAAATCGCTATAGGCACTGAAAGATGGCTACAGCCGGATATAATATCAGCAGAAATTTTAGTGAGGAACCTAACGGTGTTCCGAAAGGATAGGCTAATCACGATTGGCGGTGGCGTGTTTGTTGCTGCTGCGGTCGCAGGTTCGAATCCTGCCTCGGGCATGGATGTGTGTGATGTCCTTAGGTTAGTTAGGTTCCAGTAGTTCTAAGTTCTAGGGGACTGATGACCATAGATGTTAAGTCCCATAGTGCTCAGAGCCATTTGAACCATTTTGTTAGTTGTTGTCAGAAGTAGTTTAACTTGTCGCAGAATTTAAGTAGATACTTCCTATGAGTTAGTATGGGTAGAGGTCTTTCTTGACGACCAAAATAAAATAATAATAGGATACTTTTACCAACTTCCCAATTCAGATGATACAGTTGCCGAAAGGTTCAAAGAAAACGTGAGTTTGATTTCAAACACGTACCCGACTCATACGATAGTAGTTGGTGGTGACTATAATTTACCCTCGATATGTTGGCGAAAATACACAGTTAATTCCGAAGGTACGCATAAAATATCATCGGAAATTGTACTAAATGCATTCTCTGAAAATTATTTCGAGCAGATAGTTCATGAGCCCATGCGAATGGTACGCGGTTGTGAAAACACACTTGACCTCTTAGGCACAAATAATCCTGAGTTAATAATGAGGTTCAAAACCGATACAGGGATTAGTGAACACAGGGTTGTCGTATAGAGACTGATTAATGTAATCCCCAAAATCCTCCAAAAATAAGCATAAAATATACCTGTTCAAAAAAGCAGATAAAAATTGACATGACGCCTTCCTGAGAGACAATTTCTACTAATTACAAATTAGTAATATAAGTGTAGACGATATGCGTCTTCAATTCAAAGAAAAAGTATCGGCAGCAGTTGAGAGATTTGTACCAAATAAATTAACAAATGACGGAGCTGATCCTCCGTTAGAACACTGTTGCAGAAATAACAAAACAAACGTGCCAAATTCAAACAGACGCAAAATCCCCAATATTGGTGATGTTTTACAGAACTTCGAAATTTAGCGCGGACTTCAGTACGAGATGACTGCAACAGTTTCCACAACGAAACTTTGTCTCGAAACTTAGCGGAAAATCCAAAGAGATTCTGGTCGTATGTGAAGTATGTTAGCGGCAAGAAACAGTCAACGCCTTCTCTGAGCGATAACATTGGAGATACTATCGAAGACAGTGCTGCCAAAGCAGAGTTACTAAACACAGTCTTCCCAAATGCCTTCACAAAAGAAGACGAAGTAAATATTCCAGAATTCGAATCGAGAACAGTTGCCAACATGAGTAACGTAGAAGTAAATTTCCTCGGAGTAGTGAAGCAGCTTAAATCACTTAATGAAAGCAAGTCTTCTGGTACAAACGGTATACCAATTAGGTTCCTTTCGCAGTATGATGATGCATTATCTCCACACTTCATTGCTATGTATCCTCTAACAGCTGGGATATCCTAAGGTAATTTGCAACCACCAGAGGTACAGCAGCCTATATCTGTTGACTATTTAACCGTAACTTAGTTACGTTGCCCGGGGTACACCACTTGGAGGCTAGTCTACTTTGTACCCCTCAAAAGTTAATATCTTATCAGACAAAATAAATCCTAACAAAATAGCAGCCAGGATTGTTAATATAACATGAACACCAAGCAACAACAACAAACAGAAAGCCAAAGAAATAAAACATGAGCTAAAGTCTAAAATGGCTCAAGCACAGCCTTCCGAATTTGCACAGAAAATCTCTGCAGCCGAAGTTGTTTCAGCTCTAGATACTCTGAAATATGGTAAATCGGCTGGTTGTGATGGTATATACCCGGAGTTCCTTAAACATGCTGGCCAAGGTGCAGTGCAGTGGCTAACTGCACTGTTTAATGAAATTCTCGCAACAGGAAGACTGCCAAATCTTTTTAAGAAAACTAAAATAATTGCCATCCTGAAACCGTCAAAATCTGGTAACAATCCTGAAGACTATAGACCCATTGCACTTCTACGTGTCTGCTATAAACTGCTGGAGAGAGTACTCTATAATAGAATTGCACCAACTATCCTGAAACACATTCCTGTAGAACAGGCTGGCTTCAGACGAGACCGCAGTTGTAGCGATCAAGTGCTAGCGTTGCCAACATACATAGAGAAGGGCTTCGAAGACCTGAAGAAAACAATGGCCGTGTTTATTGACCTAACATCAGCATATGATACAGTGTGGCAGAAAGGCATGCTTCTTAAGTTCTTAAGAATAATTCCACGTAAAAGAATTGCACAACTACTCAATAACATGCTGTCCAACAGGAAATTCCAAGTTCACCTAAAAGGTCAAGTAAGCAAGGTATACAATTTAAATGACGGACTAGCACAAAGATCAGTATTGGCCCCCTACTTTTCAATTTATATGTCGCTGACTTGACAGAAACGAAAGCAAGAACATTTATCTATGCTGATGACATACCCTTGGTGACGCAGGCTAACGATTTTACAACTTCAGAAATGACTCTCACTCAGGATCTGCGAATTCTAGATGAATTTTTTTAATGGATGGCGACTCAAAGTAAACAACGATAAAACTGAATCCTCCACCTTCCATCTGAGTTATAGGCATGCTAGCTGTAAACCGCAAATTTCCTTTAGAAATCAGTTGCTGTTATATAACCCATTCCCAAAATATCTCGGCGTGACCTTGGATCGTTCGCTAACATATAGAAAACACCTAACTGAAACAGCTTTAAATATGAGAACCAGGAACAATATATTACACAAACTCTCCGGAACAAGCTGGGGAGTTAAGGCATCAGTACTCAAAACAACTGCCCTCTCACTTGTATACTCTGTTGGGGAATATTGCAGCCCAGTATGGCTGAACAGCGCTCATATAGCCATGGTAGATACGCAGCTGAATGTAGCCATGAGAAGCGTATCCGGGAAAATAAAATCCACACCCACAGAATGGCTACCTGTTCTGTCTAATATTGCACCACCGAAGTTACGACGTCAAGCAGCGTTGAAAAGGGAATGGGAGAAATGCTCCCAGAATCCCGAGTTACCGCTACACCAGGACTGTGATGCCACTCAAAGGCAACGTCCTAAGTCCAGGAAACCCTCCTGGAGACTGGGAAAAAGGCTTACTTCTGAAGGATTCCAACCAGAAACAGCATAGCGGGAAGAATGGTTCGCAGCCAATCCCGATTCTGCAGGTCTCATTGCTGATCCTACACGAGTCCCTCCTGGATTCCACTTACCTAGGAGGTCGTGGACCACCCTAAATCGCATACGCCCCAAGCACGGAAGATGCCAGGACTTGAAGCATACGTGGGGAATCGCTGAAAGTGCCATGTGTGACCGCGGACACCAACGACAAACAATACACCACATACTCACAGAGTGTCCCCTACGGAAATATGCTGGAAACCTGACCAGCACACATGAGGTCTCTGAGGAAGCAATCTCCTGGCTGGATACTTTAGATATTAACCTATAGTTTTTATTACAACTTGAAGCTCTGTTTGTCAATATTACTGTTTATAGAAACCTCATTTTCTCTTTTACATGTAACTCATCCTAGTGTTTCTGTCCATATGTATATTACTGATTTATCGTTCTAATCTAAGACCTTTATTACCATAAATGAATGTAATCTATTTTATTTGTAGAATATGCATATTGTGTTACCAGTAACATCATTGCTGTTCAATTCAAGTAATGTATCCTTAATGCCAAACGAAATAATAAAAAAAAACTCCACACTTAACAATCATATACAACTGTTCGCTCGACGAAAGATCCGTTCCCAACGTCTGGAATGTTGCACAGATCATACAAATATTCAGGAGAGGTAGTAAGAGTAATCCTCAAAATTACAGGCCCAGACCTTAACGTCGATATGCAACAGGATTTTGGAACATATATTGTGTTCGAACATTATGAATTACCTTGAAGAAAACTGTCTATTGACACACAGTCAACATGGGTTTAGAAAACATTGTTCCTGTGAAACACAACTAGCTCTTTATTCACATGAAGTGTTGTGTGCAACTGACAACGGAATTCATATCAATTCCGTATTTCTGGATTTCTGGAAGGCTTTTGCCACTGTACCACACAAGCAGCATGTAGTGAAATTGCGTGCTTATGGAATATCGTCGCAGTTATGTGACTCGATTTGTGATTTCGTGTCAGAGAGGTCACAGGTCGTAGTAACTGACGGAAAGTCATCAAGTAAAACAGAAGTGATTTCTGGCGTTCCTCAAGGTAGTGTTACAGGACCTTTGCTGTTCCTTATCTATATAAACGATTTGGGAGACAATCTGAGCATCCGTCTTTGTTTTTTGCAGATGACGCTGTCGTTTATCGACTAATAAAGTTATCAGAAGATCAAAACAAATTGCAAAACGATTTAGAAAAGATATCTGAATGGTGCGAAAATTGGCAGTTGACCCTAAATAACGAAAAGTGTGACGTCATCCACATGAGTGCTAAAAGGAATTCGTTAAACATCGGTTACACGATAAATCAGTCTAATCTAAAAGCCGTAAATTGATCTAAATACCTTGGTGTTTCAATTACGAACAACTTAAACTGGAAGGAAGACATAGAAAATTTCGTGGGAAGGCTAACCAAAGACTGCGTTTTATTGACAGGATACTTAGAAAATGTAACAATTCTATTAAGGAGACTGCCTACACTACGCATTTCTCCGTCCTCTTTTAGAATACTGCTGCGCGCTATGGGATCCTTATCAGATAGGACTGATTGAGTACATCAAAACGTTCAAAGGAGGGCAGCACGTCTTGCATTATCGCGAAATATGGGAGAGAGTGTCACAGAAATGATACAGAATTTCGGCGGGACATCATTAAAAGAAAGGCGTATTTCGTTGCGCGGAATCTTCTCACAAAATTCCAATTACGAACTTTCTCCTCCGAATGCAAAAATATGTTGTTGACACCGACCAACATAGGGAGAAATGATCACCACGATAAAATAAGGGAAATCAGAGCGCTTACGGAAAGATATAGGTGTTCGTTCTTTCCGCGCGCTATACGAGACTGGAATAAGAGAGAATTGTGAAGCTGGTTCGATGAACCGTCTGCCAGACACTTAAATGTGATTCTCAGAGTATCTATGTTGATGTAGATGTAGGATAACGAAATAGCTTCTACGAAACGAAATGGAATACTTCCTACCGTGTGTGATGTACCTTGTGTTGTTACAACCATCAGTCCTGTCTGCCAGGCTGTATGAAGGGTGAAAGTCAGACTGGTGCTTCACTGCTGCCCAGTGCGTCTCCTCACTCATCTTTATTGGTCGTCGTGGCTCATCACCAAATGAGACTCACCACGGAAGACCAATATAGTCCAGTCAATGAGATTCCAAAACGAAGATGTGTCTGGAGACATCACAGAGGGCAGTGGGATACCAACGAGACTGTTGCCAGCCATGCAGCCTGACAATCACGAGCAATGGTCTAGGATGCCATTTCATTGCATAGTAAGACATCCCTTTTGTTTATCATCCACGGCACTCTTACATCACAGCGGTACCTCGACGATATTCTAGGTTCCGCTTTTTCCCCTTGATGGCACGCTATTCTGGGCTTACATTTCAGCAATATATTGTCCAATTGCACATGGCGAGTGTTTCTATTGCTTTTCTTCGTGGTTATCAAACCACACTTTGGCCAGAAGGGTCGGCGGATCTGTCCCCAAATGGAAACGTTTGGAGCATTATTGGTAGGGTCCTCGAAACAGCTCAGTAATTTGACAATCTGACCGCCAGATGGGCAGTATTAAGCACTATATCCATCATAGGATATTCAATAACACCATCAATCAGTGTCAAATCGAATAAAGTCTAGTGGTTGACCCACACGTTATCGATTTGCTCTGTTTGTGAAGCTCTTGCCCCTAAGTAAATAATCCGTTATTTCTGAAACAGAGATCATTTCATTATCCATACATGTGCATCACATCTACAGATTTTCGTCCCATTCGGAGAATTCCGTAATGGTAAGTGGTCTTTTCTTTTTTTTATTTCTCTCTCACAGGTGTACATACTAATGACCATGACAGGTAATTTCTTTACAAATTACAAGGTGTCGTTAACTATTTTCTACAGTTGTCTGTAACACTACTGCTATACATAATCCTATTGAGCCACTTATTCCCTGTGTCTGTGGGGGTGTTAAAGATCCCAACCTCACATTCATATTCAAAAATAGCATTATTACTCGGTGTTGTCTGTATTGTCCTCTGATTCGGAGTGGGAGGTCAATTTGTGTGACCACTTTGACCCGTGATTCTCCGAAAACCCTCGACGTTTGCTGATTTTTCGACTGCAGACGGAACAACAGCATTAACTTCTGTTTCTGGCGGGGGGCAAATGTTATACTTCCGTGGTGCACCCCACAGTAATTCCCAGCTATTCTGGTATCTGTTTCGCATTCCTGCTCCACAAGATCTTCTCTGTTGTTGTGACGGCTTCACTTCAAACCTTCGATATTGTCTCGGCACGCTTGTCTTCACAGGATTTCACTGTTAGCTCTCTCTGCATACTACTATGTTGCTTTTGGAGCGTCATCTAGCACAGGAGAGGAATCCGTGGTGGGCCACGTCAGACCCGTCGGAGACTGATGACTCAGATTATTTATCAAAATATGGAAGACTTCCAGGAAAAAAGAACACAGAGCACAACTGTCATAATAATTCGGTAGGATTAAAAAAATATTCATGGCTTGCCAATTGGTACTACTGATAAAATCTCATACGTTAAGCAGCACTTGTGATTGGCCTGTCGGGTTGGCCGAGCGGTTCTAGGCGCTACTGTGTGGAACCACGCGACCGCTACGGTCGCAGGTTCGAATCCTGCCACGGGCATGGATGTGTGTGATGTCCTTAGGTTAGTTAGGTTTAAGTAGTTCTAAGTTCTAGGGGACTGATGACCTCAGAAGTTAAGTCCCATAGTGCTCAGAGCCATTAGAACCAACTTGTGATTGACTGTAGCTCAACTGTTCTACCACACTTTGGAAGCACAATGGACCCTGTAAGTAACCAAATTTTGTGTATAATTTATTAAAATATATATGGCTCATTTAATGGGACTATTGAAATACATTGTACGTTAGAAGATCTATGGTTCGATCTCTTTACCGTGCGTTAAATTTATAAACTACAAAAAAAAATGCATTCCATAACATAATAAGACACACAACGGCAGCACTGCTCATGTAACTTACCGTTAAAAGCGCGCTTACCAGTGAGAGATGCCAAAGTAATCTCTATTATTTGCACGTCAATATTTTTCAAAATCTCGTCTTATATAAGGGTATGTCAAACATTGTAGTGGCCTCACAGTAGGGTATTAAGTTCATTTTGAAGTACAAAACTTTTTCATCATCAGCTGGTAGACAATTGAAACTTTGGAGATACTGTATTCCTTTCACGTCCTCTGTAATATATTATAATTTGGTTGTCTCTTCAAAATAAGCATTACAGCATTTCATAACTTCTATAATACATTGCAATGTGGTTCTCTCATTAAAGTAAGCACTTCAGAGACGATGAGAGGAAATTTACTTTGGTGTATAAATCAAAGAGGCGACGAAGAAGATAGGGAAAGAATGTACGTAATTTTTAGTGTTTTGTGCACACATGTGAGATGAAATTTGACGATGAAACGGTATAGTATTTGGAGAGCTGGAACTTTGAGTGGGAGTGTTTGAGTGAGTTTGTGTGTGTGTAAAAATTTTATACCTCCTTGATCCCCTTGAAAATGTTCCAACATGCACCACTAATGTAACAATTTACTTCTCAACTGTAACAACTTGTCCTACGCAACTGTAACAACTTTCCCCTTGTCTGAAACCCTGTCGCTGACACTAACCTAAGTTGGCGTGCATTTATTCAAGTGAATGAAACCAACGAAGTAACTTAAATCCATTTGAAAACATCGTGTAAATGATCATTTTTTTGTACTCTACTGCGTGAATGGGTATAAATGTAGTAGCCAGACTGAGGTAATATACTCCACACACGACCACTTGTTGTTGCGACAGAGAACAAGCAAGCTCTATTAGATATGATCACGCATGCAATATTGCGAGAAGTATTGCGAATAATATTACCAGTGGCACCAAACATTCAAAATTCCTTTATTATTTAGTAAAGCAAATGTGACCAAACTTATACAGGGTGAGTCACCTAACATTACCGCTGGATAAATTTCGTAAACCCAATCAAATACTAACGAATCGATTCCACAGATCGAACGTGAGGAGAGGGGCTAGTGTAATTGGTTAATATAAACCATAAAAAAAATGCACGGAAGTATGTTTTTTAACACAAACCTACGTTTTTTCGAATGGAACCCCGTTAGTTTTGTGGGCACATCTGAACATATAAAAGAATACGTAATCAGTGCCGTTTGTTGCATTGTAAAATGTTAATTACATCCAGAGATATTGTAACCTAAACTTGACGCTTGAGTACCACTCCTCCGCTGTTCGATCGCGTGTATCGAAGAGCACCGAATTACGTAGGGATCCAAAGGGAACGGTGATGGAGGTAAAGAAGAGACTGGAACAGCACATTACGTCCACATGCTAACACCTTTTTATTGGTCTTTTTCACTGACGCACATGTACATTACCATGAGGGGTGAGGTACACGTACACACGTGTTTTTTTTTCAATTACGGAGTGGAGTAGAGTGTGTCCCGACATGTCACGCCAATAGATGTTCCATGTGGTGGCCATCATATGCTGCACACAATTGCAATCTCTGGCGTAATGGATGTCGTACACGGCGCAGTACATCTGGTGTAATGTCGCCGCAGGCTGCCACAATACGTTGTTTCATATCCTCTGGGGTAGTAGGTACATCACGGTACACATTTGCCTTTAACGTACCCCACAGAAAGAAGTCCAAAGGTGTAAGATCAGGAGAACGGGCTGGCCAATTTATGCGTCCTACACGTCCTATGAAACACCCGTCGAACATCCTGTCAAGGGTCAGCCTAGTGTTAATTGCGGAATGTGCAGGTGCACCATCATACTGATACCACATACGTCGACGCGTTTCCAGTGGGACATTTTCGATCAACGTTGACAGATCATTCTGTAGAAACGCGATGTATGTTGCAGCTGTTTGGGCCCCTGCAATGAAGTGAGTACCAATGAGGAGGTCGCGAATGATTCCGCACCATGCATTTACAGTCCAATGTCGCTGTCGCTCTACCTGTCTGAGCCAGCGAGGATTGTCCACGGACCAGTAATGCATGTTCCGTAGATTCACTGCCCCGTGGTTTGTGAAACCCGCTTCATCGGTAAACAGGTAGAACTGCAACGCATTCTCTGTTAATGCCCATTGACAGAACTGCACTCGATGATTAAAGTCATCACCATGTAATTGCTGATGTAGCGACACATGAAACGGGTGAAAGCGGTGACGATGCAGTATGCGCATGACACTACTTTGACTCAGTCCACCGGCTGTCGCAATGTCCCGTGTACTCATGTGTGGGTTCATGGCAACAGCAGCTAACACACCAACTGCACCCGCTTCTCCTGTGACGGGCCTGTTACGGACCCGTTTGCGTGCTACGACCACACCTGTTGCATACAGTTGGCGGTAGGTGTTTTTCAATGTGCGGCACGTTGGATGCTCCCTGTCCGGGTACCGTTCTGCATACACGCTGCAGGCTTCAGCTGCATTTCGTCGACACTCGCCATAGATGAGTATCATCTCCGTCTTTTCAGAGTTCGAATACACCATGGTCACAGTTCCTACAACACTACACTATCACAGACGTCTGGTAACACGGTGTACTACAGTTGGTCTGCGTGCGGAGACGGATGCAGAATAACAATAGCAGCAAGCGCTACACGCGGACACTGCGACAGCAAGACCAAACCACAACAGTGCACTACAGCCACACTCGTAAACACGGTCGTCATCGTAAACATGTCCCTGCAGATGCTGCTCGCCGACCGTGGCCCGTGTTTGTTACAACACGCAACTGGATGTCGGAGGTTTCAAGCGTCAACTTTAGGTTACACTATCCCCGGATGTAATTCATATTTTACAATGCAACAAACGGCTCTGATTACGTATTTGTTTATATGTTCAGATGTGCTAACAAAACTAACGTGGTTCCATTTAAAAAAACGTAGGTTTGTGTTAAAAAACATACTTCCGTGCATTTTTGTATGGTTTGTATTAAACAATTACACTAGCCCCTCTCCTCACGTTCGGTCTGTGGAATCGGTTCGTCAGTATTTGATGTGGTTTACGAAATATATCCAGCGGTAACGTTAGGTGACTCACCCTGTATATTTACTATAGTATTCCGGTAAATAATGCTATACACAGTTTCAAGTGGGTTTACTAATGTTACAAAACGTGGGAGAGAACTACGCAGTTTATCAAAGGCAGTACAACGGTATGTCACACTAAAAAACAAAAGAAAAATGGTAAAAATATCCATAACGACCTCCATAAATCCAATTATACCATTTGATACCAAGATTATGTACAACAAATAGAATCAAACGGTCGAAAGACTGCTTCGTCCTTGTCTTAGGAACCAGGCGTATTTTTTCCATCTCTACATCTTTGGCGAAACGTGCCATACCGAATTAATCACGAGAACGTATCAGTTGCTCCTTGGAGCAACTCGACAGGTAGACGCAGTGTAAGAAGCAGAATTTTATGTGGCTTGCGGTACTCCTGTGCAGTGCTGCTACCACTTTGTAAAAACGCAAGCGAGCACTTCAACTCGGACTACAAGGGCTCAGCGCTCGTAGTGGGAGCTGAGAAAGGAGGCAAGTCGCCATATATTGGGGCTGCCGGCGCTGGCGCGGCCTACGATCCGAGTGCTGCCTCTCTCTTGCTGCACAACACTAGGAGGAAGAAACGCTTATAAATCCGTGTCAAATGAGTTATACTGTTAGTAATGGTTATGAGAAGAAATACAGGTGCATTCTGACTACGAAGATTAGTGGACCAGAGATATCAGAGATGTTTTTGACATTTTACTTGCCAACAGTCAGATGAAGGAGTGAGTCATGGGACAGACGGTAATAGGTCAGTTCTATAAGCATAAGCGTCCATGTGATAATGGTCAGCCACATTCAAAAAAAATTTGTGACGGTGCGGATAAAAGTAGGGATAGCACCTGCTGTGAGTGAATTAGCAGCATAGTTCGCGCTACATGCGAAATACACGGTGTTAGAGATACGTTAGACACTTTTATTCTAGGTCTGCTATCCTTAGCTTTAATTTAGTTTTGATTATCATTTATGTTTGGAATATTTCTGCATTCAAAATTGTTTATCGCTATTGGGCGTAATAACACTGCAAAAACTCAGCAACTGGTCAACAATTTGTCATTTTAGTACAATGCTATCAAAAAAAAATTAAAAATATATAATTTGCTAAGTAATCGATGTCTGTTGTAAACCCTGTATCGTACAATTACGGATCTCGCAAAATTCCATATTTTGATAAAATAGCTCAAAGGGCGGTGTTAGCAGTTGATTACATCTGCAGCGCACTGAGTGGCCCACGCTACCAGGATATCATAATTCTGATATAAAATGCCTGATTCCAAAGCAACCATCTGTCTATAAGGAAACGAAATTTCAGAGTTACCAGAGAGGAATAGGAGTAATGCAATGGGCTGTGGTCTGTTCCTACCTAACATCTCGAGTAAACTGCTTGGCATGTAAGAAGGGGAAAGAGCCTACTCGTCATCACCAATATCGTCCAAATTTATGGTGTATGCATTACACGAATTCGGCACAATGATGTCTGTTTTTATCGTAGGTAACGAATGTAACCAAAAAGCTTCAAAACTTCTCTTATCTCATCGAGAGAGATAAACAAATCACATCCGCGGATGACTGCACCAAAATATCTACCTAAAAATTACTTTAAAACGTCTGGCAATTCTGTTTAACTGTATCACCACCTATTATCGCCAGTATTTGGCGAAATGATTAGTTATCCGCTGTTTATTGCCAAACTGTCAATGAATGAATGCAAACCAAATAATTGTAAGAATGTGAGGTTTATAACGTGTGAAACATACAGAGAAAACTATTGCCTATCCAGGTTTTACGATTAATATCACGTTACCATGTGTAAATCACCGACTCTAAAGTAATAAAAGTACGAAATATTACATTAAAAGTTCTCGTTTACGCCTTCAAATCCCTTCCTGGAAATTTATTTGGAATCCCAAATTTTGCTGGGATTCTTCTTTTCGTGGCTTTTCTGGAGGTATTAATAAATACAGTATTTTGAGCTCTATTTTGGTATACGTGCAGTGTAAGTAACGCGAATATCGAATATAAAATAAGTTCCCCTATAGTGATTCCACACCATGAATCTGTCATTACCGTTCTTTTGACTGTTGCAATCACTGCCTGGAAACCACCCTAACATAAACTGCTAATGCATCCCCCGACGTGAGCCAAAAAAGCTGCTTCTTCTCAACACTTTCCAATCTGGAGCTCTCACTTCCGTCACTTTCAATTACTGCCAAGTACTGTATATACCATAAATTTGGTTAAAAACGGGGATGGAGAGTAGGTGCGGTCTCCTTGTAAGATTAGAACGTTATAAGTAATTTCGTCGTGTGAAATGCTGCTTAAGCCATAAATGAGTGAAGTTCTCGTTACGCCGTGTTGTGTGGCAAGGTGGCGTGTGAACGCTAACGTGAATTCAGTATTTAGTGGTCAATGACCAGTCATTGTCTGTTTATCAGGGAATAACTCATTTCAAGTCACTGTCTTTCAGATCACGTAATGCCCTGCCGTATCTCATTAAACAGTGTTATACGTACTTTTAACTATTTATTTGTCCTTGGCGTCTTTTTACGCCGGATCAGCATTTAATAATACACTTTCCATAAAAAAGACGATCCATGAAGGAGTTATCCAAATGGGACGAAAATCGGTAGCAATGATGTACGTATACAGAAATACAAATGGTTACAGTGTCGGAAAGATGGAAAATTTAGTGAAGCAGAATAGCTTCACAATAATGGAGCAAGTCAATTACGTGATGATCCACCTCCGGCAATTACGCACAACCCGTAGTATGGATTTGCACTGACTGACAGAATTGTTGGAAGTCATCTTGAGTGATATCGTGGCAATCGAGACGAATTCTGTCCAACTGGTACATAATATCGTCAACATCCCGAGTTGCATGGAGAGCCGTGCCCAGTGTTCTCAATGTTATCAGTTGGGGTGAGATCCGGCATGCTTGCTGGCGAAAGTAATGTATGATAAGCACTGAGACAAGCAGTAGGAACCGTCGCCATGTTCGGGACCTACCTTGCTAAATGAAAGCCCAGGATTAATTGCCATGAAGGGTGTAGAATATCGTCGACGTACTGTTCTGCTGTAAGCGTGCCGTGAATGACTGCGAGAGGGGTCGTGCTGTAAAATAAAATTGCACCCCACAACATGACTCCCGGCTGTCCGACCGTATGAAGGGCGAAAGTCCATTTGGTATCTCACGTCTGCTGACACGTTTTCGTAGACCACCGTGGCTCAGTTCGACGCGGGAATGATCACTGAGTACAAATATAGTACAGTCAATGAGGTTCCAGGCCGAAGACGCGTCTGGAGACGCCGTGGAGAGCAGTGAGATACCAACGTGAGTGATGCCTGCCATACGGCCTCACAACCATGACTGGCATTTTATTTTATAGCAGCACATCCCTTTGTTTAGTCATCCTAGGAAATGGGCACGTGACCATCGGGACTGGGTGTTGGCGCAGTCGCAAAGCGTTACATGGTCTGATGAATCATGATCATGCAGATGGGAGGACGCGAATCCGTCTTCTTGCAGGGTAACAGCTCCTTGACATCTGTACTACGGGAGGGGGACAAGCTGGCGGCAGTTTAGTCCTGCTCTGTGCAACATTCACGTGGGCATCTGTGGGTGCAATGGAGCTCGGGCAGAGTACCATGATGGCCGAGGAGTACCTTAAAAAATGGTTCAAATCGCTCTGAGCACTATGGGACTTAACATCTGAGGTCATCAGTCCCGTAGAACTTAGAACTACTTAAACCTAACTAACCTAAGGACATCACACACATCCATACCCGAGGTAGGATTCGAACCTGCGACCGTAGCGGTCGCGCGGTTCCAGACTGAAAAGCCTAGAACCGCTCGGCCACTCCGGCCGGCGGAGTATCTTACACTGGTTGCAGATCACATACACCCCTTCATGACTATCATGTTTCCAGACGGCAGTGGCATTTTTTAACAAGATAATGAGTCATGTCACAAGGAAAGAAGTGTGACTGAGTGGTTCGAGAAACACAGTGGCGAATTCCACTGGATGTGCTGCCCCCCCTGTTCTACACATCTAAACCTGATCGAACACATCTGGAATGTGATTGAATGTTGAGTCAGAACTCATGCCCACCCCCCCGCCCCCGCCACCACCACCACCACCCCTCCCCGCAGAATTCGAAACAATCTCGCAATAATTTCTGGGTAAGGTAGCTACATTTTTATTCAGAATAAAGAAACAGAACTAGCTCTTGAGCCGCGTGATCTTGTCCTGTCTGTTTTAATATTCTTATAACTTATATTAACAGCACGCATAACGGAAGAATTAATGATTTATATCAGCATAAATGTGTACAGCATCACTGATACAGGGAAATAGAAGAAATTACTGTCTTAACTAAGGGACCAAAATACCTTTAAGGTAAAAGGGTATAAACTAGTTACAGTGACAAAATGTACTGACCGATGTTTGAACCTGTTACCGAAAGAAGTTTTGATTATGTTAATTTTAAGCTCATAGCACCTCTTAGGTTCTTATAGCTGACACTGTTAAGGTTCCGCTTTTCAGAACGGACCTGTAGTATATACAAATACAGAAAATTCAAAGTAGACCCCCCACACTCGACCTCTGTGACTGATTGACCTTAAAGCTAGCAGTGATCGTTACTTGCAATAGTATAAAAACGGATTTACATGCTGCTGGGAAGTAAGGAAATATTTCACGGACAGAGGAACAGAATTCCGGCATAGACAGGCACCCCATTGCACTTCTTCTGAGAAAGGACCATTTGGAGTGGCGGTCACACAATGGCTGAGGACAGGTAGGGATTTCTCTGATGCCCTACCGTGTCAACTTGTGAATACCGCAAAACGGATAGCTCCCTATAGCGAACACTTGCGAAAGCATTTTATGACATTCCGTGAGGGCAAACCTTAACAGAAAACACTATTGTCTACCAAATGTAGAAACGACTTTTAAAACGGACACAGGAGATCACTATCGGGAATGTTAAAAACAAGCCCTCAGTATTTTAAAACCCTGAGGAGCTGCTGAATGCGTGATCTCTCTCACCTCCTCCCCCACAAGAGGAGCTTATTTTAAGAATATAAGAAAAGCGGAAGTTATGGCATATGGAACTTTTCCAGTGTGACTGGGAATTCAGCAATGCTCAATATAAGCTCCATTACTGCAGAAAGAGCAAAGAACGTTATTTTTCAAAGGAAACAGTTGGGAATAATTTCACTGGTTAACCAAGTTAAACATTTGTCAAATTTGGGTAAGAAACATTTTGCATCGCCCCAGTCCCAAAACTCCTGTAGATAGACTTTGATTGTGGATATTGTATCACAGACCCAGTCCCTTTGACTGTTCAGAGATGTCACTAAACTCGCCCAAATGTGTAAGCAACTATGGCTGAGCAGTGCCTTTTAGACAGAGGTGTTTCGACAGCCGATCAGTTCCAGTCATTCCACCAGGAAGGATGTACACGGCTCGTGTTGTCTGTAGTTCAACCATGTCTAGAAGGTCAGCACCGCGGTTCGATGGCATCCTCATTGTTACTTTGTTCCAGGACGGGCTCTGAGCAAGTGAAGTGTCCAGCGTCTCAGAGCGAACCAAAGCGATGTTGTTCGGGCATGGAGGAGATGCAGAGAGACAGGAACTGTCTATGACCTACCTCGCCCAGCCCACCAAAGGGCTACTACTGCGGTGGATGACCGCTACTTACGTAGTATGTCTCGGAGAAACCTGCCAACAACGCCACTATGTTGAAAAACGCTTTTCGTGCAGCACTCAAACTGTGCGCAATACGCTTCATGATGCGCAGCATTACTCCCTACGTCCATGGCGAGGTCCATCTTGGCAATCACGACACCATGCAGCGCGCAACAGATGGGCCCAACAACATGCCGAATGGACCGCTCAGGACTGACATCACATTGTCTTCACCGATGAGTGTCGCATATGCCTTGAACCAGACAATCGTTGGAGACGTGTTTTGAGGCAACCCGATCAGGTAGAACGCCTTAGACACACTGTTCAGCGAGTGCAGCAAGGTGAAGGCTCCCTGCTGTTTTGGGGTGGCATTATGTGGGGCCGACGTACGACGCTGGTGTCATGGAAGGCTACATAATGGCTGTACGATACGCAAGTTTCATCCTCGGACTGATAGTGCAACCATATTGGCAGCATATTGACGAGGCATTAGACTTCACGGACGACAATTCGCGCCCCCATCGTGCACATTTTGTGAATGTTTTCCTTCAGGATAACGACATCGCTCGACTTGGCGAGCATGTTCTCCAGACATTAACCCTAACAGACATGTCTGGGAGAGAATGATAAGAGCTGTTTATGGACGACGTGACCCACCAACCACTCTGAGGGATCTACGCCGAATCGCCGTTTAGGAGTAGGAGAATCGGAACCGACTGTGCCTTGATTACGTTGTGGATAGTATGCTATGACGAATACAGGCATGGATCAAGGCAAGAGGACGTGCTACTAAGGTATTAGAGGTATCTGTGTGTACAGCAACCTGAACCAGCGACTCTGAAGTCCCACTGCATGGTGGTAGAACATGCAATGTGTGATTTTCATGAGCAATAGAAAGATCGGAAATGATGTTTATGTTGATGTCTATTCAAAGTTTTTGTACAGGTTCCGGAACTCTCGTAACCGAGGTGATGCTAAACTTGTTTTGTGGTGTGTACTTTTAACTATAGCAGTTCGCAAGAAATAGAAGCGAGCCATTCCGGTCAAACTTGTAACGAAAATGCGGTGAAGCGAGACTTCTTTGACGGATGCTGACCTACAGGAAAACCATACTCTTCTCTCCTCTTGGTCGCCTTGCAGAGCTTCTCCGCAGGACTTCTACTTACGAAAGCTGTTGGGAAAATAAAATCCTATATTTCGCGAAATGGAAATAACAGTGAAAATCGAATGAACCTTTGCACAGATGTGTTGGGCAGTGTCAATAGTATGCCTGTAGATGGCGTCACGTCACTCTTTTCAGTCCTGAGCACACAGTGAGTACGTAAAGATGCCTACAAAAGTAGCAGCTCCTGCCAAGTTTGGGTGCCCGGTGTGAGAATGTGCCTGATTTCATCCAACACCATATAACAATCTCAATCTGCCGTGGCACCAGCGTCCTTCCTTCTAAGTTGCATCATAATAGGAGATTTGTTTTGGAGATCTACAAGGGTGTAAGGTGGCAGCTTGAATGAATGTTAATTTCGCACATTACATGAGTTTTATACATCGTAACACGTAGATGGATATGACACCTGACATACTTCAGCAATAGCGAGCAAATGTGCCTATCAAAATGAACAGTGTGTAATGCAAAGCGAGGATACTCGATTCGACAGTATTAATACACCGAACCCAATCCTGCATGTCAATGAGGAAAAGGTGAAGAAAGCTACTAGATGAAATGGATTAGTTCGGAGGCAGACGCGAGTTGCGCAGTTACATCCCACATACAACGAAAGGCTTCTAATAGGGGTTGGTGACCTGCAGTAAGAGAGACAACAAATGCGCTTAGCAATACATCGAAGGGCTCAGGTAGCGGCCCACTGCTGCCTGCTATGGAGATATTCCCTTAAAAACTATTGTTGGGGAATTTCGAGATGGATACAAACAGGCCAGAGGCGCAGTTGGTCACGTGAAACACCCGTGGTGCTCTCATGATGTATGTGTGTAGCTTTTAGGCGTCAGGGTTGGGCACAAAATGTCCTATTGGCTGAAATAAGTTTGGAAGGAGTAAAAGTGGCGATATTTCGATGCAGTTTAAAGGTGGCCCCTTTATGATTGGCAGGGTAGTTTCCAAAAGATAAAAGGAACTCTCCCATTGGTCTGAAAAAGCCGTGATGTGAAGCAGGAAAGGACACTGGTGGGGGACAGTTTGCTATGAAAGACACAATACCAAAAACTTTGACGACCCTCCTCTGAGCCAGCGTCAAGTGTAGAACAGGGCGCATCATGTTCTGTGTGGCGACAAAAGAGGGATTTTTGTGTGAACACTGCCTTCACTTTGGCTGACCTTCAGCTAGAAATTAGCTGAAGAGTCGTTGAGCTCTGATAGTGGAGAAGCGAAACAGCCACGTACTTAATTGTTCTTGCGAGAACTGAGAAGGTGTTGAAGTATACCTGCTGCTCCTTTTATGCACGCGTATATCACCATATTTTCCAGACTAGGAATGAGTGCATGTTTTCTCACATAACGAAAAACATAGGACAGTTGCAGCTGATAAAATAATTAAGATTTTGATTAGCTTTCAATGGGATTTTCAGAGGGCGAGAGCAGTCATGCAGCCGACAGCACGTCGCAGTTAAAAGGTAAATGCCGGTGGTAGAGGTATAAAATTGTTGGATCACCAGCTTGCATCCACTGTGAACATGAGCAACCTTGAGTAATCTTTTTCTCATCTTGTCACAAAAACCAACCATCCTATGTAGACTTGATTGTCATCCTAAATAGCACTGAACTTAGAACCGAAATCGTATATTTGTCGTAATACTGATCAACTCAAACAATGCTTCACTGTCTAGAAGTAAGAAAAGTCTTGTGGAGAACATTGTATTTAAATTTGATATTGTTGTGTTGTATG
Organism: Schistocerca cancellata; assembly: GCF_023864275.1. NCBI lineage: Eukaryota > Metazoa > Arthropoda > Insecta > Orthoptera > Acrididae > Schistocerca > Schistocerca cancellata. The sequence goes on from NC_064629.1 coordinate 903,812,015, forward strand.
TTATTTCTGCTGATCTTGACAACTGTCCTGAAATTGTCATGTCACAATCTATCTAAACCCATGTGCTTCTTTGACAACGATACAGGAATTATATAAATTTTGTACAGCTAAACACCGATGTGCTCTGTCGTAGAATAGTGGGTCCACTCGTAACCCTAGTAATTTATTTCAATGACGCTGTCGCACTCACAGGGTGTCTTCGATGATGTCCAACGATTGTGAAAAGGAGTGAAGTGACAGAAGGCCTCTTCAAAAAGTAATTTCCGCTCGGTATGGAAATGGAAACCACAGTGAAAACCAAATATATGTCGCTGATTTCTATAACTTCCAGCTACTTCCGTACATAATGTCCGTTCCAACTCTGACATGTGTTTTAGCATGTACCAAATTTCCAATATCCTCGTCAAACGAGGCAGCCACTTATGCTTTCCGTCACTTCTCTTCGCTGGCCTGCAGTTCGTTGTCTGTGCCAAACTGTTGTCTTCATAGCGAGCGGTTCATGTGAGCGGAGATGAACATCAGAGGCAACCAAGTGCACGCTATGTGGATGGTAACAGTTCCCATCGAAAATGCTGCAGGGGTGTCCTCATTGACCCTGAAGTGTGCGGCCTAGAATCGTCACGAAGAAGGAAATGCATGACAGCTACATTATTGTAGGACCGAGTCACTTCTATGTGAGATCTAGGGGAAGTCAAATCAGTTTACAATTTCAACATGTTAGAGCGTCAGTCTAACGATTTACCTAGGAAGTAATGAAACGTTGCATCCAAATTCTACAGCAAGTTTTAGGTACCATCTTCCATAATACATACGTGCCCTCAGTAGTTTTGTCCTTAAATAACGCATTTGGCGACAATTACTCATGATTTACGCAATTTATTTTCAGTTTTTCCCCCGACCACCACTTCAGATTAACAGAATTGGCATTCACACAGGTAGCCTCATGTAACTGCTTTTGGAGGTGTTACCACAGAATGCCTTTATGGAATATTATTGAGAACCAAGCAGTATTGTCATAACAGTGAATTTTTGAGATGGTAAATAAACCCAAAGATTAATATATCCAATTTCATTCAAGTCCACATTCCAAATAAAAATTAAACCACCTAAACACCTCTACTGCGAACAAGGGAATGACCTAAACCAACATGTCAAGAACCACCCTGAAATGTTTTACGCAGAATGAATGCAACGGAAGTAATGCAGTGTCAAGATTTTAGCTGCTAAGATGCACTGCAAGTAATTTTTAAATTTTTTTAAGTCACTCGTTTTTGCTGCATGACAGTGGTCTCTACACCCCTTCCTCCCTAGCGTGCGATCGGCCATCACAAGGGAGTGTAGCACCTCATAGTCCGAATATCCAGAGTGACCAAGGCTAGTTAGAAGTCCCGGAACTATGCAAAATGTATCACTTATCATTAATGTTATGTCTAACAGTAAGTTCTATCGATAGCTAAACTATGTCATTTACAATTTTTACAAATGTGACTTGCAGAGAGAAATCAAGACAGTGTCTCTTGTTACATTGCAGACGACTTTCATCAATCACGATTTTCGTGTACCGAAATGAAATGTTTATTTCACATACATCAGTTTACAAAAATTCATGTACCACACTTTGTATGATAATTTTTGAATAATGTATAATTTAGTAACAATGAATTATTTGTTTATTCAGTATAGTCGTCACAGTAAATCGGAGTTTACTTTGAATGACAAAAAGAAACGTTTTCCTTGTACCAGACGAATCTGATGAAAGAAAACTTAATACTTTAAAGTACTTCACAGTAATTACTACTGTTATTTTGACAGAACTGCGGTGGAGTAGGAAATGGTCCAGGCCGTTGCTCTGGTTATTGGGCTGCATACTTGGCATACTTCAAGTATTTGTAAAATTTGCAGATGTAAACTGATAATGTACAAATGACTGAAGTTTGAGATTACCGATTTCCTGATAAACCGCAAATAACACGGAGCCATCGGAAACTACGTTATTTGACAGTTGCCTTAAAAATATTTTCCACAGACGAAAAAGTTCGTCATCCCGATTCACATTGGTTGTTCTGGCTGGAATTTGAGTTATATCAACAATATTTCCATCATACTTCTAAAAGAGAGGGCTGTCGTTATGTCCAAGACAAGAGTCCAAGAAAATCAACAAATCAATTTCTGTAACTGCTTAGACACCGTTTTAAATGAAATATTACAAATTATTCTTTCCTGTTTTTCCACATTTTGATACGTCGATTATAAGATTTTTGCTGCTCTGTATTTTTAATTTTTTTTTTATCCTAATCTGCCTTTAGGTCCCAGATGACAGATATAAAACTGTGGAAGCAATAATATGCTCAGGCTTAGCACTGTCATTGTTGTATAAGAATATGTTATACTATTAATCGACTGCACAAAAGACTGCCCTTTCTCTCCTCATAGTGGTAAAGTGCAGTTTGCTCACAGTTCTTTTACAGATCCTGACGGATCAGTATAATACACAGTAAATATGGAGATCATTGCTAGCTTCATCTAAACAGATTAATGGCATTTGCTGTTTCTTATACTGTTTCATTTCTTGAATCTACTTAAACGAATCGAAGAGGACTTGAAACAAGCAATGTTGGTCTAACTTGTTATTCTGAAGATTCAGAGTTGTAGATCTCCATTTGTAACACTGCACTGCCTCACTTTTAAGCGTTTATATTGGTTATTAACTGAAGTAAGGGTTCTCTGGGACAACCCTGTACAGTGAACCTTTCTGAGAGTTTTCTTTCGCGGTTTTGCGAGTGTCATTTTGGCTTATATTTATTAGTTCGAGTAAATCATTCTTCCATTTATACACTTCACACTCAGTTTTCACAAAGCCTAACGGGTTTACACACTGCTTCACATTAAGTATTAAACACAATTAATACTGTTTCAGTTTCATTTCGATTGTTAACACTTATGCTAACATCAAACCGAGTGGCAATAGCTGTTATAGATATTAAATGAGTTGCAAATTTTAGTGGACAGTAACTGTGGACAACTTTTTTAGAGAAACTATCAATAAAAACTGAAATTCGCTTTAGAAATTACGATCGCCCCGAGTCGTGTTATCCGTTTACCAGCGCACCGTTAATTAAGGATATGCAGTCTTCGCGTTGCGCATGCGCAGGCCGTTACAGATCTGTTAGGGGTATACAAATCTCTAGTCACCTAGTGAGCTACAAATTTGGCAGTTTTCAACATCTTTTTCAAAAATATTTGTAGCGCTATATTTTGATAGGGTCTTTCTTTCGATGTATTCTACCTGTAAAAATAATTTCAGGGCATGTGTCGTCCTGTTGGAATGTACCATTCCCATTTCAGTGGAACCAACTCTTGACTTAGGAGAGCAAGCAACACAAGACGAGTTCCTTCACAGCACACTGAAGCAAAAAATGCGACTCGTACTGATGCCTCATGGTATACAAAAGAGGTCAGAACACTGTTCCAGAAGCAATGAGAAAAGCATCCAAATTTATAAGAACGCAAAACCTTCAAGATTGGCGACGTTTTACAGAAGCTCCAAATTTTACGAGAATGTGATTGCGAGGTGTTTTTAATAGTCTGCACAACGAAACCGCGCCTCGAATCTGGAAGAAAACACAAAGAGAGTCTGGTGATATGTAAAGTACACCAACGGCAAGACGCAATCAGTAACTCCATTGCGCGATAACAACGGTAATGTAGCGGACGGCAGTGCCACTAAAGCAGAGTTGGTTCTCCGACGTTGCTTCAACAAAGAAGATTAAATAAGTGTACCAGATTTACAATCGAGAACAACTGTCGGCATGTGTCACAATGTAACTTACTAATAACAACGCCGCCGGTCTAGTCTGTATACTAGTCAAGATTTCTTTCAGCGTATGCTCGACACAGTAGCTCAATACTTACCAATCATATAGAACTGTTCGTTTATCGAAAGATCCTTACCCAAAGACTGCAAAGTCGCACAAGTAACCAGGACCACTGCTGGATTTTTGGTCGCCTTACGTGGGAACTAAAATATAACGCCCTATCTTTATTACTACGTCGTCGGTCTCCCCCCTAACCCCCCTCCCCTCCGCCACCCCAAAAACCGGACGACACAACAATGCAATTCTACTATTATACCTTTAATCATTAATTTAAGCAGACGCCCCTTTTTCTGGGTATAGCCCCCTATTTTTATGCTTTATCCTCAATTCCTTTAAACTGATTGAGAACAACAAACGTACTCGGCTTCTTATTTCTTCTCCCCAACTTCAGAAATTTTCCAAAATAATTGAAAAAAGAAGAACATAATTGTTAAGGCTTTCGTGGCCACTTGTTGACAAACTGCCTATTGGCTTCTGTCTCGGGTTCTTCGGCCGACGTTCATCTAATGATTTTTCTGACGTTTCGCCAGCACGAGTGGCTGGCATTGTCAAAGCTTCACCCTCCATTGCAGGTGGTGAACTGGAGGCGAGCTCGCGGCCGCAGACTACACTCCTGGAAATTGAAATAAGAACACCGTGAATTCATTGTCCCAGGAAGGGGAAACTTTATTGACACATTCCTGGGGTCAGATACATCACATGATCACACTGACAGAACCACAGGCACATAGACACAGGCAACAGAGCATGCACAATGTCGGCACTAGTACAGTGTATATCCACCTTTCGCAGCAATGCAGGCTGCTATTCTCCCATGGAGACGATCGTAGAGATGCTGGATGTAGTCCTGTGGAACCGCTTGCCATGCCATTTCCACCTGGCGCCTCAGTTGGACCAGCGTTCGTGCTGGACGTGCAGACCGCGTGAGACGACGCTTCATCTAGTCCCAAACATGCTCAATGGGGGACAGATCCGGAGATCTTGCTGGCCAGGGTAGTTGACTTACACCTTCTAGAGCACGTTGGGTGGCACGGGATACATGCGGACGTGCATTGTCCTGTTGGAACAGCAAGTTCCCTTGCCGGTCTAGGAATGGTAGAACGATGGGTTCGATGACGGTTTGGATGTACCGTGCACTATTCAGTGTCCCCTCGACGATCACCAGTGGTGTACGGCCAGTGTAGGAGATCGCTCCCCACACCATGATGCCGGGTGTTGGCCCTGTGTGCCTCGGTCGTATGCAGTCCTGATTGTGGCGCTCACCTGCACGGCGCCAAACATGCATACGACCATCATTGGCACCAAGGCAGAAGCGACTCTCATCGCTGAAGATGACACGTCTCCATTCGTCCCTCCATTCATGCCTGTCGCGACACCACTGGAGGCGGGCTGCATGATGTTGGGGCGTGAGCGGAAGACGGCCTAACGGTGTGCGGGACCGTAGCCCAGCTTCATGGAGACGGTTGCGAATGGTCCTCGCCGATACCCCAGGAGCAACAGTGACCCTAATTTGGTGGGAAGTGGCGGTGCGGTCCCCTACGGCACTGCGTAGGATCCTAAGGTCTTGGCGTGCATCCGTGCGTCGCTGCGGTCCGGTCCCAGGTCGACGGGCACGTGCACCTTCCGCCGACCACTGGCGACAACATCGATGTACTGTGGAGACCTCACGCCCTACGTGTTGAGCAATTCGGCGGTACGTCGACCCGGCCTCCCGCATGCCCACTATACGCCCTCGCTCAAAGTCCGTCAACTGCACATACGGTTCACGTCCACGCTGTCGCGGCATGCTACCAGTGTTAAAGACTGCGATGGAGCTCCGTATGCCACGGCAAACTGGCTGACACTGACGGCGGCGGTGCACAAATGCTGCGCAGCTAGCACCATTCGACGGCCAACACCGCGGTTCCTGGTGTGTCCGCTGTGCCGTGCGTGTGATCATTGCTTGTACAGCCCTCTCGCAGTGTCTGGAGCAAGTATGGTGTGTCTGACACACCGGTGTCAATGTGTTCTTTTTTCCATTTCCGGGAGTGTATATGTACCTGGCGCGCCAACGTCCGAGGGCTTCTCCACGGTCATTTCCGGTGCGGTTCTCATCTTGCTACCTGCGACGGTCGTTCGCTGCAGTACGGGAAGCCAGGATCCGCTTACCTTAAGGCAGGTGGAGAAATCGGCCGTGGCAGAGCACGTACTGAATAAGACCGACCACGTAATAAAATTCGCCGACACGGAAGTTCTGGCTGTAGAGAAGCACTATCACACGCGCTTGTTCTGAGACGTTGTAGAAATCCAAAAACACGCGAACAGTTTCAACAAGAAAGAGGAAAGCCTTAAGGTAAACGGATCCTTGCTTCCCGTACTGCAGCGAACGACCGTCGCAGGTAGCAAGAGGAGAACCGCACCGGAAATGACCGTGGAGAAGCCCTCGGACGTTGGCGTGCCAGGTACATACAGTCTGCGGCCGCGAGCTCGCCTCCAGTTCACCACCGGCAATGGAGGGTGAAGCTTTGACAATGCCAGCCACTCGAGCTGGCGAAACGTCAGAAAAATCATTAGATGAACGTCGGCCGAAGAACCCGAGACAGAAGCCAATAGGCAGTTTGTCAAGAAGAACATGTTAAAACATTCAAACACCGGCGAAAGAGATCCTGAAGGCCCCACGTACTGCCGTGTCATTCTCAGCCCTTAGCTGTCATCGTATACAAATACGGAGAGCATGTGGTCAGCACACCACTCTCCATGCCGTTGTCAGTTTTCGTGACCGGAAGAATTTGCTGAACGTTTTACACTAGAACTCGACTAAGTATACCAGTGCAATCAAATTTGGCATCAGTTCCTGTTTTTATTTAATTACTAGGATATTGAATAACAAAGGTGTGGAACCATTTTTGTTGCGAATGAATTTTTCCTTCAATTTAGAAATTATTCTATATTGATAGGGAACATGCCAAAGTATCAAACTAAATAAATGATGCCTTGTTTGCATTTTCTAATGAGAATTCTACAACTTGTATTGGCCGCTCCGATGGCGCAATTTCTAAGCTCACTTTCGTGAAAGTAATTAAAGACTTATGATTTGAAATTAATTTTTTTCTGCACTTTGCTGCCCTAAAATTTTAACGCCCTAGGCGGACGCCTATTCTTGCCGAATGGTAGAAACGGCCCTACAAGTCACATCACTACCCTAGGAAGGCAACATGGGTAATCCTGTGGATTACAGAATAGAATCACTAATGTCTATTTACAGTATGATTTTGGAACATATGTGTTCGAACATAATGAATTACCTCCAAGAAACTATTTATTGACAAACAGCCAACAAGGAGGTAGAAAGTATCGTTCTTGTGAAACACAACTAGCTCTTTACTCTCACGATCTGATGAGTACTCTTGGAAGGGGATGTTAGACTGATACCGTGTTTTTATATTTCCTGAACGCTTTTGACATCGTTCCTGACAAGTTACTTCTCATCAAAATTTTTGCTTGTGGAATTTCGAATCAATTGTGCGACTGGATTCGTAATTTCCTGCCAAAAAGGTAAGGAAGTAGCTGACGAAAGTCCTCGAGTAAAGCAGAAGTAATATCTTACGTTCACCAGGGAAGTGTTATGGACCCAATGCTCTTTCTGATTTACATAAACGATGTGGGAGACAATCTGAGCTGCCCTTTAAGATTATTTGCACATGATGCTATCATTTAAGGTCATAAGATGATCAGAACTAGTTGCAAGATGGTGAAGACAAAATATGTGTCTGGTCAGAAAAGTGGCACTTTTCTCTACGTAATGAATAGCGTGAAGCCATCCTCCTCAGTATTAAAAATCCGTTAAATTTCGATTACAAGATGAATCACACAAATCTGAACGTTGTAAATACAACAATATACTTAGGGGCTACAATTATGAATAACTTAAATTGGATGTATCACATGACCAATGTTTTTGGGTAAAGCAAAGACTGCTCTTATCCGCTTCAAGATCTTCCGCTTCGGCGCCTGCTCCGCCACGATTGATATCTCCTCCTGTCCCACCTGCAGTGCTGCCTACGTTCAGTGATCCTGATGTTCATTTTCCGTCCAGTCTTTCCACACGTACATGGTATGCAGTATATTCCCGACATAGCATGAGGGTCCCTTCGTCCTTTGCCGATCTGAGTATAACGCCTATACTGTACGTCAGCACCTAAATATGACACTAATACACAATAAGTGTTACCCCTGGGGGGACTTTTGTATTTGACCGTGTGTTTACCTAATGGATAGAGGGTATTGAACACGATTTTTGTTACTATGGCAATTAATAGAAAGCTGAAACACTTTGAAGGTAAAGAACGTAATCTGAAAGAATTTAAGTATAATTTAGCAAAAGTGTGTTTCATTCTTCCTCTCCTGGTAAAGAGCAACAAACACACACAAATACCAGACGAACTGACAAGTGGTAAACAGTAGTTGTTGTTGTTGTGGTCTTCAGTCCTGAGACTGGTTTGATGCAGCTCTCCATGCTACTCTATCCTGTGCAAGCTTCTTCATGTCCCAGTACCTACTGCAACCTACATCCTTCTGAATCTGCTTAGTGTATCCATCTCTTGGTCTCCCCCTACGATTTTTACCCTCCACGCTGCCCTCCAATACTAAATTGGTGATCCCTTGATGCCTCAGAACATGTCCTACCAACCGATCCCTTCTTCTGGTCGAGTTGTGCCACAAACTTCTCTTCTCCCCAATCCTATTCAATACTTCCTCATTAGATATGTGATCTACCCATCTAATCTTCAGCATTCTTCTGTAGCACCACATTTCGAAAGCTTCTATTCTCTTCTTGTCCAAACTATTTACCGTCCATGTTTCACTTCCATACATGGCTACACTCCATACAAATACTTTCAGAAATGACCTCCTGACACTTAAATCTATACTCGATGTTAACAAATTTCTCTTCTTGAGAAACGCTTTCCTTGCCATTACCAGTCTACATTTTATATCCTCTCTACTTCGACCATGATCAGTTATTTTGCTCCCCAAATAGCAAAATTCCTTTACTACTTTAAGTGTCTCATTTCCTAATCTAATACCCTCAACATCACCCGACTTAATTTGACTACATTCCATTATCCTCGTTTTGCTTTTGTTGATGTTCATCTTATATCCTCCCTTCAAGACACTATCCATTCCGTTCAACTGCTCTTCCAAGTCCTTTGCTGTCTCTGACAGAATTACAATGTCATCGGCAAACCTCAACGTTTTTATTTCTTCTCCATGGATTTTAATACCTACTCCGAATTTTTCTTTTATTTCCTTTACTGCTTGCTCAATATACAGATTGAATAGCATCGGGGAGAGGCTACAACCCTGTCTTACTCCCTTCCCAACCACTGCTTCTCTTTCATGCCCCTCGACTCTTATAACTGCCATCTGGTTTCTATACAAATTGTAAATAGCCTTTCGCTCCCTGTATTTTACCCCTGCCACCTTTAGAATTTGAAAGAGAGTATTCCAGTCAACATTGTCAAAAGCTTTCTCTAAGTCTACAAATTCTAGGAACGTAGGTTTGCCTTTCCTTAATCTTTCTTCTAAGATAAGTCGTAAGGTCAGTATTGCCTCACGTGTTCCAGTATTTCTACGGAATCCAAACTGATCTTCCCCGAGGTCGGCTTCTACTAGTTTTTCCATTCGTCTGTAAAGAATTCGTGTTAGTATTTTGCATCTGTGGCTTATTAAACTGACTGTTCGGTAATTTTAACATCTGTCCACACCTGCTTTCTTTGGGATTGGAATTATTATATTCTTCTTGAAGTCTGAGGGTATTTCGCCTGTTTCATACATCTTGCTCACCAGATGGTAGAGTTTTGTCAGGACTGGCTCTCCCAAGGCCGTCAGTAGTTCCAATGGAATGTTGTCTACTCCGGGGGCCTTGTTTCGGCTCAGGTCTTTCAGTGCTCTGTCAAACTCTTCACGCAGTATCGTATCTCCCATTTCATCTTCTTCTACATCCTCTTCCATTTCCATAATATTGTCCTCAAGTGCATCGCCCTTGTATAGACCCTCTATATACTCCTTCCACCTTTCTGCTTTCCCTTCTTTGCTTAGAACTGGGTTTCCATCTGAGCTCTTGATGTTCATACAAGTGGTTCTCTTATCTCCAAAGGTCTCTTTAATTTTCCTGTAGGCAGTATCTATCTTACCCCTAGTGAGATAAGCCTCCACATCCTTACATTTGTCCTCTAGCCATGCCTGCTTAGCCATTTTGCACTTCCTGTCGATCTCATTTTTGAGACGTTTGTATTCCTTTTTGCCTGCTTCACTTACTGCATTTTTATATTTTCTCCTTTCATCAATTAAATTCAATATTTCTTCTGTTACCCTAGGATTTCTACTAGCCCTCGTCTTTTTACCTACTTGATCCTCTGCTGCCTTCACTACTTCATCCCTCAAAGCTACCCATTCTTCTTCTACTGTATTTCTTTCCCCCATTCCTGTCAATTGTTCCCTTATGCTCTCCCTGAAATTCTCTACAACCTCTGGTTCTTTCAGTTTATCCAGGTCCCATCTCCTTAAATTCCCATTCTCCTTTGCATAAATCGGCAATCACAGGAATATAATTAGCACTTTACTCCTATTGATAATAATCACCACCTCAACCATTAACCTATTCAGCACCATAAAGTTATCACAGACCTCACGAGGCTAAATGAAGTATGACAAGAGTCCTGGTTTAACTAACTGTTGAGTGGTAATTAAGTAAATAAATTAGTGAAATCAAAGTGAAGTAGAAAATTGAATATAAATGAAAAACTTGGTTTAGTTTAGAGAGTTACATACTGGCATTCAGCGGGCAGAACAGCAGAATAGCACAGACTATGACCGTAAAGTCAGCAAGTTCCACATAAGCGGGCGCTGTCGATTCAGCCGTCAGGGCATCACCCGACCGGCTCACGTGTTTCTCAGTTGTCACATGTGAGCAAAGGCCCTCGCCTACATCCCAAGAGCCAATGACCGACGTTAAGAAGATTCTTCGAGAAGCTTTTCAACGTGACAGAAGAGGCAATGGCCGTGAAGTCGTTCACCTCCAGTGAACTGAAGTGAATAAATACGCGAGACGTGGAGGGCCCGACAGACGAAGACGAGACGAAGACGAAGAAGGAGACGAAGACGGAGACGAGCGACGAAGAAGACGAAGAAGTGATGAAGCGTAGCAGTTGTTTTAAGTCAGTTTCGGTGCTGAAGACCGTCATGCAAGAAGAGACTACATCATGCACCAAGTCCGCCCCTGTAATGGAATAGCAAGCAGCAGCCTCGGCGTCAGAAGACAGAAGTTAAAAGGTATTTGAAGTCTGATTTTTACGTACTCGGGTGACTCGTGAGGACGGGAAGGAGACGGCCTCACATCAGCTGTCACCTGTGAGCTGGGATGAAGATCTGACAGCCGAAGACTGGCAAGCGGGTGTCCGTTGTTCGAGTCCGGGACACTGGCCTTCCCCCGCCGCGCCGCTCCGCTGGCCGACGCACAACACACGCGGCCGCTTAGAGAAGAGAAACACTGGGACGCCACATCCAAGGTATCACCATCCGATGCACGACTTCGCTCGCTATAATTAAACGGGCCACCTCGCGCTGCGCGTCTCCGGTCAGCTGGGCAAGACGGCGACACGAGATACACACCGCTACGCGTAATCAGACGCCGCCGCCGCCGCCGCTGCCGCAGCAGAAGGCTACGCAAACGACACAGCTGCCGTTCTCCGGACCAGAACATCCAGTAAGATACAGTTGTACGAAACTTTCAATAAAAGTTATCTCATGTAAAAATGCTGTTTCATTCTACCTCATACCCGAGCCAAGGAAGAACCCACCTTGCCCACATGTTGTTAAGAGAGAAAAGTTAATTTATTTAATATTTTCACCCTGACAGAATGCTTTAGAATTCTCATCCTGACAATTGACAGCATCCAAAGAGAAAACCCAGTTACATTTAGTGACAGAAGTGTTACATTTAGTACCAGAACTGTTACATAACACACACACCACAAATGCAGATAAACAACACTGTACAAACACTTTTGTACCCTCTCTCATTTATGGAAATACTTCACATTTCTTTAGCAAAGCAATCTTTAATTGAACTTTCTCATAATGGAAAAGAATATAGTGGGGGCCCATAAACAGTCACTTCCTTTATAAGCAAACTATGGACACATTTCATAAACAATTTGCATCACACTAATCCTGATATCTAGCCCCACTTGAAAATTATTTACCTTCCAATGCTTTATAGCAATTTACACTAACAATATTCTTAATTAACTTCAGAAATAAGTTCAAGGTCTAGTTAAGTTTCAAGTAGGTTCAAAAATGTGTGCCTCTTTCATTACTTTTGAAGCAAGTGATTTTAACAAACAACATTTTTGCCCTTTAGCACTGAAATTTTGGCACATTCAAAGCAGAAACAATTCAAAGCAAAATAAATTTTTTTTTGTAAGTTCCAACGTATATGCATCTCTCTCTACCTGTGAAATAAGTAATTTAACTAGCAACATTTATATGCTTTGACACTGACACTTAGGCACATTTAAAGAGAAACTAGTTAGTGGTTCTTCATAAACAGGATACTCTGTCTTTAGCACGTTTAGGATAGGACCCTGCTTGGTTTCATGAACCGGACGGTTTCAAAGTACAAACACGAATTGTTATTATTGAAATTATTATTGAAAAACACTGACATCAAAATAGTGGTCCATACTGTGATATATACCTAGACTCCTGCAGTTGGTGGGACAGTGGCGCAATAGTGGTGGGACGTACGTGGCGACTAAGTGGTCCCATGCTCCTGAAGTTGAATGCTCTTTATAAATTCTTCTTGACGACGAATTTCCTTCATTTCAGAGCCATTCCATGATAACAAGAGCACCATACGACAGCAAAAACCACATCCGAGGTAATTTCTACATAAACTGACTTCCAAATGCCTCACTTGGCATCCGCGTGTTTAACAGTGCAACGTCTAGCCACTGACTCCGTAATGTACTTTCTTTCTTGCCGCCCGGATTGGCCGCCAGATCCATCTTTCACCACGCGCCAAGCGCCAAGCTCCTTCCGTAGCGGAGGGGATTCCCTACGTCTTTTAAGTTACATTATACAATTTCCCTGAGTATAAACCAGTATTAAGATTACAAATTCTCTTTTATGAGCATACATATTTTATAAAGTTTCATTATTTTTAAACATTATTAAATTTTTATGCTATATACTTCACTAATTTCCACTTCCCTCTGACAATTTCAAGATCTTAAGTAGTACAGAACAATCACTTCAAAGTTACATACACATAATTACATAGCATGGCCAACTTACTATCGATAACTTAGTTACATGGGACACTCTTTCATCTTGGTTGTCGGTTTATAAACAGTTTAATGCCGTGCTTACGCAATATACGGGCGATTCTGTCCATCACCTTGGGAATATATGACAGATATCTGAACCTGGCATTTCTTCTTCCATTGTGTTATTTCGCAGTGTGTTTCATTTGGTGACACACTTACGTAATTGGCGGAGTACCAATTGCTCCTTAGAACGCTTTTCGGGTGTTGCATCTCACGTCTTTGGTGCTGAGGCTCACATGCTCGACTTGCGCTCATTACTAGCGTATTAATAATGGCTCTTTTATGGCACAGGTGGCGATGTGACTGTTTGTGCAGGTTTTCGACATCCCTCGCTACCAGCACCTCTAGAAACTGTATCTGTTGGTCCTTTCCTACCTCCGTAGAAAATTTCTTCTCGTCATCTCTTGCCTTCTGATTGCTACAGTGATTTCATTGTACAGATTCAACCTCAATGTATGGACGTATTTTTCATGTGATATACAATTTTTTTCAGTCATACAGTGCCTTAAACAGCAATCTTTCTGCTCTTCGACACATCAAGCCACATTTCTCTAATTAAAGAAAATATCTGGTGATATATGAAGTCTTCACGGGTTGTCAGCCGAGTGGCATCGTCGTTTCATAGCAACGTTTCAACGGAATGCGTCTCCATCATTATATGAAATTCGCCGAGAAAGCCTGCACTCGCATATAAAAAATATCTGGTGATTTTCTTCAGTCCATTTTATTTAGATGTTAATCAAAATGCACATAGTGTGTGAATCGTATTTTATATGAAACACGAAATCTTGTCTTGATATACTGAAATTATCTGTGAGCGCAGTTTCCGACCTCTGTGAGATAATTTTCATTCCTCCTGACCTGTATTCTGATTAAAATTCAGCACCTTCCGTATCTCTGCATGATTTCACTCAAGGTCTACGTTCTCGAAATGTACACAGTCACTTGGCACTGCATTTAAAGTTGCGAGGAAATAACTTGCTTAAAGAGAGGTTACAGGTTTACTAAATAAATCTTTAAGTTAGATGGTAAGTTTACCAATTAATTGAACTTAAAATCACACGCAAGTGAAGACGTAGTCATCGACCTCATTTCTGCCACATTAGTTGAGGGTCGATATGATCATAGCAGTCTGTACGAAACAGAGTGTAGAATAACTCTTGTATCTCTAACTTTATCCATTAGATGCAATTGTCACATATACAGGGTGGCTGGAAAATGTTTGAAACGCTTGTAGGGATGTTGCAGGGCAGCTGGTACTGACACACGAACGTTAAGAAAAAAATTCGACATGGGGTGCCATTTTAGAGTTAATTAGTATTGAAGTTAGCCAATTAGGTCGTCACGCGAGCAAATTCAAGTTTCAACGAACCAAACAAAGCACTCGTTGAGCAACACCGGCCCTGGCAGGCCGCTTGAATGAGAGTGCACGACGCTCCGATTGGCTGATTTAAATGCTAAATAACTCTTAAATGGCACAGTACGACCTGCCCTGCAGCGTACCTACGAGTGATCTGTTGTAAGGTGTATCTTTTCATTTTTGTCTTGGTTAACGCTTGCTAAACCCCCGTTTATTTATTCGTTAGCGGAAGTTCTTACACTAACAATTATAAATTTTGTTGGAAAGTTTAGTCATGTGTAAGGTTATAATAAACGCAGTCTTTGTCTCTTATGAACTCGCAAGTTAAAGTAAACAGTAATGGAATGACTTAACCTTATTCAAAATATAATATATACAGTAAACAGCCAAGCAGCCATGTTCTCGTAAACAAGAAGACAGTGACTACCTTCGGAATGAATGACAGTATATTTTCTGAAAACGTCTGTAGTTGAAGAGGTGTGACGAAATACAACAAGTTATAATAGCACAGAACAATCAAATATTCTTCAAAAACAATAGACGTTGAGAAACAAGCTGCAAGGTATTGCAAACTGCCATTTATACACTTGCTCGCGATTATGAGCAGTGCTGTGATACAGCCTATACTAACAAGTTCAGACGCAAATAGCATTGCTCATTTTGGCGCCCTCCACTGTAATAACTTCTGCCGGCGGCTAAAGCAGTTACCCGAGGAGCGGCTATAGACCTTAATTTAGAAAGCAGAAAGTTCTTGCGGCGCTTCGGGCGCACTCAGCTGTTTCTGTTCTGGTGGTAACAATTCCAAAATACAACGTGTAAGCATTGAGACAGCTGTTTATGTGTCAAGGCCTACTAATTTCTGTAGCACATCTTCTAAATTATTTGCTTAGATTTATAATTACGGCCTCCGTGTAATTTCTCGTCACTTCTTCTATATTCGAGTACTGTAAGATTCCACTACGACTGTTCGTATAAATGTTTAGCCTACCCTAATCAGATACAGGTAAACATTACATGGAAGGGAAAGTCTCGGTAACTAACACCAACACGTATCCCACCAGTGTCACTGAAATACTAAAATAGCTAGAAATTGGACGGAGCAAATCTGGACATAAGTTAGACATGCCATAAGGTATATTTAGCATTTTAAAATTTGCAGTAACACATAAACAACTTTCCATACAGCATAAAAAAGATAAACGTTGTTAATAATAATTATTTTTGATGTGTTACACGTTTCAGTACATATTGGTCCTGGTGCTTTAAATTTGGCCTATATTCCGGCGAGAAATTTGTATGAAACAAGACTGCCCACGAACATATTTTTCAGTCCAAGAGAGAAATATTTCGGATACTGAACTAATATTGACTGAATTCGGTATAATACAACTTAACGAATTCTTTGATTTTGGTCTGGAGTCATAGCGTTTCTAGAAGAAGTGAGTTTAACTGTGGCCGAGCGGAGCTTCATTAGGCGTCTTTTTGCAATGTCTTATGTTCGTAGCGAAAGTATGAAGTGACCATACAACAAAAGATAAGGTGCCTCAATTCATGAATGCCCCCTCACTCTCCACCATTAAGATTATGATTCTTCAAGGTAGTCCTATCAACCGATCCTCTCCTTTATTGGAGTTAGTTTTAATGATAGATTAGCGTTCAGTTTTTGGTTTTAGGCTCACACATCGACGTACTGTCTCTTTCATCATCCAACATATGTGCGTGTGCACAAAACATAGTTTCAGTCTACATACAATGTAATTGAGATTGCATAACTATCATAATTGACTGACAATTACGAGGTGATGAACTGACAGTTAGAAGGTGATGAAGAGACCATTAATGCAAGTTATTGAAATATGAATATGTGATTTGATCAGAACATCTGTAAGTTGTCCTGTAATTCAGTAACATGGTACAGTTGTATTTCACAGTAGGGTAGAAGAGAGAAATCAATTCAGTAGACAATAGTGGATGGGTAGCCAATGCGATACATGAGTTCATAGACATGTCGGGAGATCACAACAGTGAAGGAAGACACAACTACCTAGCACCCAAAATCATAACTCGAAGATCGTGTCGGAAAAATCTATCATCTAACTGGATGACAGAATCGAGGTAGATAATTACGTAAACACAATGGCAAGGGTGTTGTTAGTCATGATTCGACGTATAGTAATGACACTGTGGCATAACCACTCAACGATTACTAACACTGGTTCACAAGCGATTGACGAAGGGATCGTCAGTATACGGGGTCTGATAACTCAGGTATTCAAATGGTTCAAATGGCTGTGAGCACTATGGGACTTAACTTCTGAGGTCATCAGTCCCCTAGAACTTAGAACTAATTAAACCTAACTAACCTAAGGACATCGCACACACCTATGCCCGAGGCAGGATTCAAACCTGCGAGCGTAGCGGTCGCGCGGTACCAGACTGTAGCGCCTAGCACCGCTCGGCCACCCCGGCCGGATAACTCAGCTATTGCTTATGACCGTCAGATAACGCATTTTTTACGGTGATGTGGGGTTGTAAGAGGACACTTTTAACAGAATGGGGGAATAAGGCATCGGTGACAAATTCTCTTTCTCACCGGGAATCAGAGTCAGCATTTGTGGCTGAAGATACCAAAGTTGACTCTGAAGGAAAAAGCACAAAGGGGGAAGGACAGAATGACATTTGGTCTGTCATTGATTAGTAGCTTAGCTCTTACAAACTGACAAATTCCATAGTGTTATTTATAAGGCTAATTTAGTCGACATCTAGCTTAGAACACGGTCAGGAGCTTGTGTGCAGATAGGTCAAATCCCGCCTACTCATTGCAGCAACGTTATCGCTATGAAGTCGCAGGGTCGAAAGACTCGAAAGTACGTCACCTTACTAGAAGTGGTCGACCATGGTTGTCCATATTTTGATGACAGGGCTTGGAATTGTTGAGGAACGACCAAGACTCCAGACGGGGTGTTGTACTAGGTAGTGCAGTTCCACACCCTGCAGTCCTTTAAGACTCAGCCGTAGCTTGCGGAATGCTTCATTTCGAGATTCGTGCAGGTAAGTGGAGGGGGATTCTCTCGGTAGGCGTGGGTTTGGGGATTATTCATCGAAACCGTAGCTTCACAAGCAAAGTTCGTGCTGCACACTTCATCTGTTGTGGTATCTGCACTGGATTGGCAAGGCTCCAGAAAGAGCATGAAGTGAGAGGGATAGACCGTAGCTTCCTAAGGTGTTGGATCGTTCCAACACAGAGGAATGAATATTTCCAGGTGATAGTGGAAACGGAAAAACCACAAACCTATCATTGCAAACACTGATGAGGTGTACAGCCATTAAGGAAGACAATGGAGGCATTCAACTGTGTTGGGCAGGTATTTCAGACAGGTGAACGCTGATAAGGCAATCACTGCTTACTGGATAGGGCCATTCGGAAAGGTAGAGAGTACTGTAGAGAGAAGCTAACTGTAGCATGAAAATGGGAGACGCGACGTCTCAGTGACGTTGGTGGAACAGGTGCGGTAGTGTATCGGTACTGCAGGGAGGATTTAGCCACGGACTACCCTCATTCAGCAAGAGAAGAAATGAGGGATAGTGTGGGTAGATCAGCAGTAGAGTAATTATTAGACATTGGTCGACTGCGGTCTTGCCTCACTGATGCAGAAGAAACTAAGTTCTTCCAAATATGTCGAAACCGGTCTCCGTCTGTCGTGACTGAGATATTGCCTCCTTTTTCATCCACTTGTTAGGCAGATAATACCAAATTCAAAGAAAATTTTCGCGACTTTTGCATTGAAATGTGCTTTGGGGGGATCACAGGGTCCATCAACATGTGACTGAATGGTAAACCCAAAGTGAACGGCTGTAGAATATGCTCCTCATTGCAGGGATGAACAAGGTAGCACAAATGATACTGTGTTAGAATGTGTGATTCGCTTAATATACTAACTTCACAGGATGTGCTGGATGATTCCTGATGTATTGGGTACTTGTGTAACTTGTCATAATTCATAACATGTATTGGGCAATACTCAAAATGTTCAACGTGTCTATCAACCGATCCAGACAAGGGACCAGCAGGACCTCAGCAAGGCTGGACGCTGTCCCCAACGTGGTGGTCGATCAAGGAAGAGGGAATTCTCTTGTTTAAGGCAGATTAGGCAGGTGAAGCACATGCTCGTAGCAGTGTAGCTTCGACAGTGTCGGAGGGTTGTAGGATGCACTGTGGTGTAGAATGGAAGTGTGGAAAACCTGACGTTAAATAAGCTATGCTAAGTCGGCAAATACAAATTTGAATGTGTGACATAAAATTATCCTACTGCTCTGGTTGGTTGGTTTGGGGAAGGAGACAAGACAGCGTGGTCATCGGTCTCATCGGATTAGGGAAGGATTGGGAAGGAAGTCGGCCGTGCCCTTTCAGAGGAACCATCCCGGCATTTGCCTGGAGTGATTTAGGGAAATCACGGAAAACCTAAATCAGGATGGCCGGACGCGGGATTGAACCGTCGTCCTCCCGAATGCGAGTCCAGTGTCTAACCACTGCGCCACCCCGCTCGGTCCTACTGCTCTCTCCGGGTGTGTGTCAGGTAGTGAAAGTGTGCATAGGTCATGTCTGCAGAATAACGAGATACGAGTGGTAGTTTCGAACAACAAAATACTTCGCTCAGAGGAGACTGCTAAGCATGTGAAACAGCTTCCCGATAGAACCATTCCGGAGCCATGTACAACACTTAATTGAGAATATGCTCCTCATTGCAGGGATGAAAAAAAGATAAAATTTATCAACTATTCAGTTTTAGCGCTTCATGTGTAAACCTCTTGTAAGGTACATGTGTCAAAGAAGGCTCAATTGACGATTAGCAATTTCTTATTCGGTACATGGAAGAGGTAGGATTCCGAGAATGTATACATAGCATCCTCGAGATATATTGAGCTAAAAATAAATGTAAATAGAAAAATGATGTAATTAATATCGTCATAACTCTTGGGTTTGGACTGGGTAAGGAACCCTCGTCCAAATGTGGTCCACAGTAACATCCGTTTCATATAAAAATTTTGGATCATGTAAACGGAAATAAAACTAATTCAACATAGTGGATGAAATGTAATGTACTTTCATGTTAATAATAAGTGGAAAGATATAACACCTAGATCTGTGTGATTCTGTTTTCAGACAAGCTCTTCTTAAATAACTACTGGTGCATACTGATGTTTTACAGCTTTTAACTCTACAGGTTATTAGTCAGCTTCCAAAATTGTTTTAACACCAGTAAGTTTCTTTATCACAGGATTGATAACGTTAAAAATTACACTTTAAACCAAAACATGAATAATCACTCACGAAACCAGTTTGTTTCATTTCATTCATTTCTCACGCGAGGGAGCCAGGATGTTCCGCATTTTCTTTTTGGGTGTTATCCGTACACAATCTTCATTCACATGCTTCCCACACTTTTTGCAGAGTCTCATGTGAGCTGTTCTATCTTCACAGCACACGTGAGAAAACTAGGAAACATCCTGGAACAGTTCCTTAGTTGCACAGCTGCTGATTACTTCAGCGGTGTATTTACTGTAGATTTTTTTTCTTGCGATTGTTCATCAGTAACACTGGATTTCTTTTTGCGAGGTGGATCTGCTTTACATCCATTGTTTTTGTTGCTTTTGTCTTACAGTGAACAGTGCCTTCCATACGACTTGCACCTCTTTATTTAGTGCCTCCTTCCGCCGGTTTCGGTTTTTCTTTTTCAGCTCTGAAGTTTGCACAATTCTATGGAAGGGACACTTGAGATCTTCTGCTATGCTAGTGTCTTGAACCCTGAAGTCACTTGAACTGTCCTTTACTAGATATGCCTCACTTTCAGATGAGCTGAAATCACCGGACTGGCGTCTCTTTCTTTGGGAACACTTGGGATTGATGGTGTTTCTGGTCGTTTAACTGTTTCAGAGGCAGATGACATGCCCTCTTGTGGATCAGGATGCTGTGATTGACGGGAGGTAAGGAATACAGAGTCTAGTTTAACTTCTGGCCAGGGGATGCTGCTTTTGACAGCCACTCGTTGAAGATGTTTGCAAGGACACATGTATTAATTGCTCTCTTGTCATTCTCTGTCTGTGTAGAGAGCTACAGTTGAACTTCGTCATTCCAGTAAGACACAAACGATTGAAATACTGATTTATCCACGGGTTACAGCTCCTGGATGGTGTTGCTGGGAAAGCAGAAAAGTCTGATATTGTGGTCCTCAGAAATGCGACGATGCTCTATCAAATATCAAAACAACATATTTTGCGGTATTGTGTTTTGCAAAATGATGTACCCATTCGATTAATGTAGCAGCGTTCATTGAGAGGTCATTTGTTACTTCTACCGCTGTTCCAGGTGGAAAATGGTCTTCCTAGTGCGCGTTGCGTCGCTTTCCTTTCAGAAGCACCATTAGAGGAGTAGCCTGCCCTACTGCATTGCCACATGATACAACGGTTACATTTCCCTCACGTTTTGGAGACATGAGGTGTAAGCGCTTCTTACTTTCATCGCCAAAACTTTGGGAGACTTACATAATCAGAGTAACGTCCCTTTTCAAAGATACTGTAGATGATGTAGATTTTGTCAGATAACTCCTATACGGACAAGACCGCTTTCCATTTTCAGAAATGATCATTTACGATCATCCTGTTTAGTTTCGAGTTCTTCCTGGAGTCGTGTGTTGTGTCTTCCTTCTTGCAAAGTCTGGACGCATTTGTAGGAAGAGCTTGAGTCACTTGATTTCACCCAATCCCTTCTTCTCATTAAATAGGTTCTGCGAACTATGCTTTTCACAGAATACAAATTCACATCGTCGGAGCTCTCTTTCATGAACATCGTCCAAGAAAGATCGATAAATTACGTGGCTGCGTAACGTCCGTATGGGTATCCTGTATGTTTTTGATGCGCTTCTAACAGACATCTCTTCAGAACACTTCCCACCGCTCTATTTAAATCGTCCGTGCCCAACGTTGCTGGTTGTTTCTGTTGCTCCATCCACAAATAAAAATTTTTACTGAAGTCACACATTATGGATAAAGGAGGAGTTACCATTTGCATAAAACAAGAGTATAAATACAGAACTCTTGAAGTAAGCAAATTTTGTGTTGATCAGCACTTTGAGGTTTGAGCATGTGAACTTCAGCTACACAATGTTGTGTTGATATTTGCAACATTGTACAGGTGTCCACTAGGAGATTGGGAGCTATGCATAAAAAAGTTTGACTCCCTATTATGCTGTCTGTCAGACAAAAAGAAGAAGTTATTAATCTGTGGTGATTTCAAAGTCAACCTTCTAAGCAATTCTGATAGGAAAAGTGAACTAGAAGTGTTGATAACAACATACAACTTAGAATCAGTAATCAATTTCCCTATACGTATAGAGCAGGACGGTAGTGCTCTAATACATAACGTATTTCTACAGCAAGAGGATGTAGAACAAACACACGCTTTCCCTGTGGTAAATGGATTATCTGAACATGATGTACAACTGATTAACCCACAAAACCTAACAGGGTGTACACTTCAGAAACCATTGGGTAAAGGTGTGAGGGTGCTCAACCCAGTATCTATAGATCACTTCAGAGAAAGTTTAGGAAATATAACCTGGGAAGATGTATATAATGAGCAAAGTGCTAATGTTAAATGCAGCATATTTCTTGATAAATTTATATCCCTGTTTGAACATGGTTTTCCAAAGAAAATAACTAAATGTAACACCACAAACTTTAGAGAGAAACCTTGGATTACTATACGTATTAAAATGTCTGCAGAAAGAAAAAGAAAATTGTATAAGACAGCAAGAACAAGTAAAGATGCAGAAGTAGTTTTACACTATAAAAATTATTGTAACATACTGAGAAAAGCTGCAAGGAAATGAAGAAATATGTATGCTAAAGAAGATATTAACAACTCCAGCAATAAAATCAAATCAATATGGAATGCTGTTAGAAGGGAGAGAGGAAAAGTAACCACTAGGGTAGGTAGTATTACTGGTAAAGAGTATGAGACCATCTTAACCAACAGTAGACAGATAGCCAATGTATTTAACAATCACTTCTTAAGTGTAGGAGAAAAAATTGGTGAGAATATTTCAAAAGAAAAAGCCAGGCAGTACATGGAAGAGTCAGTTTTGAAAAATTTTAGACAGATTAAGTTTCATTTAACAGCCTCTTGTGAAATAAGGAAAATTATTATATCTTTGAAAAATACATTTTCTGTAGGAGTAGATGAGATCTCTAACAAGTTACTAAAACAATGTGGAGTAATTACAGCTGATGTTTTGAGTCACATATGTAATGCATCACTGACTCAGAGTATTTTTCCAGACAGGTTAAAATATCCCATTGTGAGTCCTCTCTACAAAAAGGGGGAAAACACAGATGTCAATAATTACTGGCCAGTATCCTTGTTTAGAGCGTTTTCAAAAGTCTTTGAGAAAGTAATGTACTGAAGAGTGGTTAGCCATCTCAACAGTAATGGGATACTTAGTAAATCTCAGTTCGGATTTCAGAAATGCTGTTCCACTGAGACAGCAATATACAATTACACTGTCCACATAATAGAGTCATTAAATAGTAAAATGTCACCAGTAGGAATATTCTGTGACTTATCCAAAGCATTTGATTGTGTGAACCATGACATTACGTTAGAGAAATTACAATTCTATGGTATAAATGGAACAGCATATGAGTGGTTTAAGTCATATCTACAGAGCAGGAAGCAAAAAGTCTCTTTATATGCTTCAAGTGATTCAAACGAGGTTGCCACTTCATCTAACTGGAGTGAAATTACATTATGTGTTCCACAACGTTCAATCATGGGTCCTCTCCTGTTATTGGTAAATGTGAATCACCTCCCTTCTTATGTGAAACAAGATGCTGAACTGACAGTGTTTGTTGATGATACTAGCATAATTATTAATCCAGTAAAAGAAACTCCGATCGAAAATGATATAAATAAGGCCTCTGGAAAAGTTATTAATTGGTTTTCTGCGCATGGGCTTGCTCTGAACTTTGTAAAAAACTCAATACATCCAATTTTCTGCTGCAAAAAACATAATTCCTCCAATAAACATAACACATCAAAAGAAGTCAGTAGCCAGGGTAGAACATACTAAGTTTTTGGGTGTACATGTGGACGAGAATCTTAATTGGAAAATTCATATTTTGGATCTCCTAAAGCGACTAGGTTCAGCAACTTTTGCAATCAGAATAATTTCCAATTTTGAAGATGTAGAAATTAGTAAGCCAGCATACTTTGCATAATTCCACTCTCTGATGTCATATGGAATAATATAATGGGGAAACTCAACACTTAGGCAAAAGATATTCACTGCTCAAAACAAAGTAGTTAGAATAATATGTGGGATTCATAGTCGCACATTCTGTAGGCATCTGTTTAAAAGTTTAGGAATTCTTACAATTACCTCACAGTACATTTACCCAGTAATGAAATTTTTTCTCAACAACATGGATCAGTATAAAATCAACTGCAACATTCATGATTACAATACCAGAAAAAAGAAAGACCTACACTATCCTTTACTTAAACTATCTTTGGCACAGAAAGGGGTACAATGTGCTGCTATAAAACTTTTTGATAAATTACCATATGAAATAAAATATCTGACAGACAGCAGTAATAGTTTCATAAAAAATTGAAATCATGCCTCCTTGACAACTCCTTCTATACCAGAGATGAATTCAGGAATATGAGTAAATAAATCTAGAGATACATTATATGCTTTTTGTGCCATTTAAGGGAATGGGATAGATAACAGAAATATTTAGGTATAACACTACAATGTAAGCAAAAAAAAGAAAAAAGAAAAGAAGAACTTGTTTCCTGTGCGCATTTCTTGTGAATTTGACACGTTCCACATCATAACGGTTTCCCCTGCTATTGATCAATGCAACACGTTACTAACTAGCTAGCTAACTAACTAACCTTCTGAATGACAGTTGTAAATTCATGAATATAATTCTTTGGTCGCAGCTCGTGGTCGTGCGGTAGCGTACTCGCTTCCCACGCCCGGTTTCCCGGGTTCGATTCCCGGCGGTGTCAGGGATTTTCTCTGCCTCGTGATGCCTGGGTGTTGTGTGATGTCCTTAGGTTAGTTAGGTTTAAGTAGTTCTAAGTTCTAGGGGACTGATGACCATAGCTGTAAAGTCCCATAGTGCTCAGAGCCATTTGAACCATTTTATAATTCTTTATTGTACTTCAATTACAATTAATAAAAACTAAACATTTATTTATCTGTAATGGAAACACCTCAGAGAGTTTTCAAGCAGGGAATATAAAATTAATATGTTTTCTTTTGACATTTCTTGCAACGACTAACTAACATCACTGTAAAAATGCATAAAAATAATTTAGATCTAATTTAGCGATTACAAACACTTGTCACATGGGATTTGCAAGAAAATGTTAAAATTAAATATGCATTAGCGTTACGCATATCAATGTAAAGCTTCCAATAACACTCAAAGTTTGATACAAGTATGACAGTGCTTAATAAGGCCCACCTGAGGCATGGTTAAAGCGCCAGGGATGGACTTTACTGGGAGGTACTGGTTCAAAACACTTGGGCGTATAAACGTTTTGAGAGACATTGCATGTTGGGAAACTGATACCACTTCCTTAATAAAGTACACTTCTCTGGTCATAAATACGTATTTACTAGTAAAACTGCTTCATACACATAACGTCTGCATTAGAGGTAACGTAGCTTGCAAATAAGATCTCCTTCCTTCAACGAGGTAACATAATCGAAAATAAAATAGACCGACACAAGAGCGGTTGCTGATCTAGTTGTGATCTTGACCACTGGATGTCAGAAGCTATCCCTACCGAAGGCATCTGAGGCCATTTTCAACCCTTGGATCCCATAAATTGCTCATGGGCCTTGTTAGGGCATAAGATTGTTTAGTACATGTACCCGACTCACATAAAAACGTGGAAGCCGCAGACGGCTGTGGACTGTAGTGCCAAACAATTAGGTAAATAAAAAATTACCGAAAAGTGGATGAAAGCTCCACAGATTCATGGTTGAAAACGTAGATTAGTCAACCTAGAATAGTAACTGTGTGTCCAGATTCCCTCGTAAAGTCTGATCCCACTGTAGAATCACCAGTTGAATACACTAACGAGGTGAACAGTGGCGTTCAGCTCGTCGTAGATAATGACGAGATCGGCAGCTTCCGGCATAGTAACACATATACAGGGTGTTACAAAAAGGTACGGCCAAACTTTCAGGAAACATTCCTCACACACAAGTAAAGAAAAGATGTTATGTGGAAATGTGTCCGGAAACGCTTAATTTCCATGTTAGAGCTCATTTTAGTTTCATTCCAACGTGATCAAATTGTAAATTTCCACAATCAACATGTGTGGGCTAACGAGAATCCGCACGCAATTGTGCAATCACATCATCAACACAGATTTTCTGTGAACGTTTGGGCAGGCATTGTTGGTGATGTCTTGATTGGGCCCCATGTTCTTCCACCTACGCTCAATGGAGCACGTTATCATGATTTCATACCGGATACTCTACCTGTGCTGCTAGAACATGCGCCTTTACAAGTACAACACAACATGTGGGTCATGGACGATGGAGCTCCGGCACATTTCAGTCGAAGTGTTCGTACGCTTCTCAACAACAGATTCGGTGACCGAGGGATTAGTAGAGGCGGACCAATTCCGTGGCCTCCGCGCTCACCTGACCTCAACCCTCTTGACTTTCATTTATGGGGGCATTTGAAAGCTCTTGTCTACGCAACCCCGGTACCAAATGTAGAGACTCTTCGTGCTCGTATTGTGGACGGTTGTGATACAATACGCCATTCTCCAGGGCTGCATCAGCGTATCAGGGATTCCATGCGACGGAGGGTGGATGCATGTATTGTAAGTAGGCTGTTTATGTTTTCTTTATGTAAGTAGGCTGTTTATGTTTTCTTTATGTAAGTAGGCTATTTATGTTTTCTTATTGGCAACGTTACGTAGCGCTCTGTATGAAAATCACTGGCTGTGCTGTGTGCAGCCTGTGGCTAGTTTTGCATTGTTGTCTGCCATTGTAGTGTTGGGCAGCGGCAGCTGGATGTGAACAGCGCGTAGCGTTGCGCAGTTGGAGGTGAGCCGCCAGTAGTGGTGGATGTGGGGAGAGAGATGGCGGAGTTTTGAAATTTGTAATACTGGATGTCAATTATGAATATTAAGGTAAATACATTGTTTGTTCTCTATTAAAATCTTTCATTTGCTAACTATCCCTATCAGTAGTTAGTGCCTTCTGTAGTTTGAATCTTTTATTTAGCTGGCAGTAGTGGCGCTCGCTGTATTGCAGTAGTTCCAGTAACGAAGATTTTTGTGAGGTAAGTGATTTGTGAAAGGTATAGGTTAATGTTAGTCAGGGCCATTCTTTTGTAGGGATTTTTGAAAGTCAGATTGCGTTGCGCTAAAATTATTGTGTGTCAGGTTAAGCACAGTCGTGTACAATTGTTCTAAGTGGACGTTTCATATGTATAAATTGTTCTAAAGGGGATGTTTCAGTATCCTCGCTAACGGAGGACATTTTGAACATTTCCTGTAACAAAGTGTTTGAAGTCACGCTGGTACGTTCTGTTGCTGTGTGTTTCCATTCGATGATTAATGTGATTTGAAGAGAAGTAATAAAATGAGCTGTAACATGGAAAGTAAGCGTTTCCCGACACATGTCGACATAACATATTTTCTTTCTTTGTGTGTGAGGAATGTTTCCTGAAAGTTTGGCCGTACCTTTTTGTAACACCCTGTATAAGAATAGGTTGTTAGCATCATAGTGACCCCGACAGGAAAGTGCGCAGGGCAGGAGCAGCAATGTAACATTGCGATAACGTCGTATATATACATTAGCGGAGCATGTAAAACATATTAACATCCAAATTGTAATAAAACAGCAAGACATAAACACAATATAAAACAGTACAAAGATAGACACAAAATAGGCGAATCAGAATTTCCATTTCGTATGGTTCGAAGAGAATGTGAGGAGAGCCCCCTTTACAAATATGAATGTTAACGGTTTTTGCACTTGGTAGTACCGAGTGGATCAGTTTCGCGTGTAGTGCTGAAAAAAGGTTAGAGAAGTGCCAGGAACGATTTACGGAGTGCAGCTAAGGGGCGAGTGACCAATAAATCTTGAAACAAGATTCAAAGAAGTAGGGATCTCGATATCCTGCTATGCCGCTGAAATATCGGTGCACTAAATATGCTCCAAGACAAAGAAATCGACGCACCACATTGGAATTATCCGAATGGGGTAGAAATCGATAGATGCGATGTACATGTATAGACAAACCAATGAACACAGCTTCAGAAATGTTGGGTCATTTATTGAAGAGAAAGAGCACCACAAATCGAGCTAGTCAATAAAGCGTTAGTCCATCTCTGGCCCTTATTGAAGCTGTTAGTCAGCTTGGCTTTAATTCGTACAGTTGTTAGATCACCTCCCGAGGGATATCGTGCCGCAGTATGTCCAACAGGCGCGCTAGATCGTCTAAATACCTAGCTGGTTAGAGGGCTCTGTACGTAGTACTCCAAACGTTCTCAGTTGTGGAGACAGCCCCAGACCTTGCTTACCAAGGTACTGCTTGAAAAACACGAAGATAAGAAGTAGAAAGCCCTAACCGGGTGCGGGTGCTGAAAATAAGCCCAGGAAAACTTGTCACGGAGTGTAACGTAATGGGGTGCAGAATATCGTCGAGCTCCCGCTGTGTTGTGAAGGTAGCGCGGATGACAACCTAAGTAGTCCTGCTATAAAATGAATTGGCACCACAGACCATCACCCATGGTTGTCGGGCCGTATGACGGGTGACATAAAGGTTGGTACCCTACCGCTCTCCAGGGTGTCTCCAGACACGTCTTTGCTGGTCATCGGGACTCAGTTCGAAGCGGGACTAATCAGCGAAGGGAATTCTTTTCCTATCAATGATATAGAAGGCCGAATGTGCCCGACGCCACTGCAAACGAGCTTGTTGGTGGACAGAAGTCAATGGTAATCGGTTCAATGTGCGCCGTGAGCTTAGCCACTTTCCTGTGAGCCGCCTATTAATGACTGGTCATTGCGGTAACTGAAGTACCGGTTGCACGTCCGACCGATGAGTGTCTCTCTGACTGTTGTTCGGTCCTAACTTTCTGTCTTCTCTGTAGGTTTACCGCTACCTTCTTGACGCTGTGTTCGGCCATTGTTCGCACAATTCTGTCAATGACGTCAATGACCCAATATCGTTGCTACCCAATATCGTACCTACCCAAATGTGAAGCGATTCGCCGATTACTCCGACCGGCTTCTTTCAAATGCAGATTTCTCCATATGTTGTTCACGGACCTTTCTACGAGACATTGTTACTGTCCAAATAAGTACGCGGAATGATATTCCCACGGACTGTATGCTCTTGTATCGATATGTCCTCTCTTCACCATTCTTTCTAGTTGCGTGGTGCAATCACGTTCCAACATCACACATTCATCCATCGGCCCCCAAAGTTTACAACTTTGCATTTTCCTTCTTTATCTGTATGAACATCAATTTGTGACCGATTTGCATAACTCCTTCGTGGTGCCTCGTTTCTTTCACCTTAGACTGTAATTTGAACCTTTATGGGAGAGTATCTTTTTATTGAATAGTAATGATAGAGATTGATAACGCAAACCGAAGACAGGTGACAGAAGGAAAACTTCAAATAATTTTTGTCGCAATCATCTTGTTCATGCGGCTTAATCGTTCCTACTCGGAGGCAAGCGGGAAGTGGTGCACAGAGGAAGAAGTAGTGTGTTCATCGCACATCCACAGGGACAAGCACTACAGTCATAAAACTGTCTGTGAAAATAGTGATTAGTAAGTCGGTGATGGGCCAGCACGTAAAGCAAAGAGCACAATTTATGAGCACAGCTTTTTTCGTCCTAACACTGAACATCCAGTGTTCCGGTGAAATCGCCCCCTGATCCTCTGGATATTCTTTCATATGGGCTTAACTTAGCATTTCAGTGGCTAAGTGATAAGCACACTGGTAGTGTATGTCAACATGGTACCAAAGGATACCACGTTTCGTAGTAATTAGCAATGTTTTCATATGATTTAGTGTAGATAATGCGTAAGTGTGTATTTGTAAGTATTAATGTGCAGATTTTGGTGCTTATATTATGTTCAGCCGATATTGATCTATTTCATAGGTATCGTTTCACGAGTACGACGGCTTTTGGAGTACCTAGTAGCAATAATCATACTCCCTTGCCTCAAGGTACAGGCTGTGATCGAAGGTTTCAATTCAAATAAGTGTTGACATAATGTAAACAGTACACTTTAAAATCTGTGAAACAAAAGGTAACAATTTTTCACGACGCCACTGGTCGATTAAAGGCTTCAAAATGAGTCGAGTCTTCGGTTGTATGCGTAGCGGAAACGAGCTTAGCTGCTGAGCGAGCGAATTCCAAATAATGTAAAGGGTACTAGAAGTGTAGGTTGCTCAGCTGATGGAGTACTTTCTAGATACATGTTTCTAACGAGCGGCACACAGTTGAATGACGAAAGGAAAAGAGTATTTTGTGTATGTGTGGAATGTGTCGCCATTGTATCTCTGCATCATGACTGTGTAAACTCATGTGAAGTATTGACTGAATGCTAGTATAATTCATATAACAAATAAACTGAACGTCGCAAATCCAAGATACACGAATAGGGGCCAGAGTTAAAATAGCATTTTATGTCACACTTCAAATACCTGAAAACTCTGCATTGGTTGGTCACATGCAATTCATATCTGCACTGACATCATGGATAACATCGTAACAAATCTTACGAACACGAGAGGGCTTTTATTTATAATTACACATAGGTGAACGTGAAAACACAAAATGAGGTAGTAAAAATGTCAGTGAGATTGAGAAAGGACAAGTCACCCTCTAATCTATTTTACGTATGCGGAAAATTACTAAAGATTTTCTTACAACATGACACACCTTGAGCGAGACTCTAGAAAGATAACAGCCTGAGCAGACATTGATGGAGCCTGGTAGGGCGCTAAGAGCATGAGGTATGTTTATGATTCATAACTCACAGAAACGGCATGTTGGGAGTAGAAAGCAATTTGTGGTGAGCCCATCCATCCATAAATATTGCCAGACAGGCCCACAGCCATACAGGGCAGACAGGGCAGCCCCTCGTCGAGACAGGTCTCCAGCAGAACAATGCCGTGAGACCTGCCATGCCGCCAGCTGAAGCCGGGGCTGGGGGTGATGGTCTGAAGGAATGCGTCTACACATTGGAGTCGTAAACCAGGCATTGTGTGCAGAGACATGTGTAACAAAAATTCAGAAGTTTTTGTGTTCACCGATACTGCAAACAGTCCTGTGAACCACTTCCATCGGCCACCTTATTTGTATAAGAACTCTTGCGTCTGAGAAACGTTTAGGGATAGAATCGTTATTACATCTCATAGATAGGACCAACAAGCTTCTAGACACCAGCGATTTAGATAAAAAAGTTTAAGATTGTATCTGTTCACTTGTTACTGTGGGAAGCAGCATGACTTCAGAGAAAATAATCTTCACCCTCTGTGAAAACTTAAAAAAGCAAGTAACTGGCGGTTTCTCTTTTTCCAGAGATGCAGGGTTCTTACCTTTTGCCCTTTTTCGACATGAGTTTGTGCAGTTGTGTGGGAAGGGAGATCTAGCACCTCTAGAGCCCTGAGATTGGCTCAAGACCCGATGAAGGCGGTGTCGTTTGTGCACTTTGTGGGAAAACGGAATTTTTGCTGGAGAAGCGTTATGTACTCAGGAGTGGGACTTTGGTCTGGAGTATTTCATGGCTACCAAACCGCACGCCACCAGCGCTGCTCCCAGCACAGACGGAGCCAGAGGGGATGGTGCAGGTTATGCGGAGGAGGGGCCAACAGGTTCCTGCCACAAGCCAGGAGAGAGGAGGCAGACAATACGGCACGCTGCCCCAGGCCGCTAGTTAAGATGGGAAACCTAGTGAAGTCGGACCCAGCTGCCACCTGGACAGCTGTCCATTTCATCGGGAATGCAGCCGACAAGGGCGGCCAGCCAGAGTCACAGAACTGCCTTGCAGCTCCTGCCACTGCTCGGCACGCCCTACGAGGCTTACCGTCGGCCAGTGGCCCACTTCCTGGCCGCGCCCTTTTCCAAACCTTTCACTGCGTCACAGGACACCACGGAAGTTTTACACTCGGGCCGAGGGCCTCCCAGACTCGCTGACAGACGGCACACGACGCACAGCAGCACACTACAACGGCGATCAACGCAGCAGCAGAGGTATCCACTACACATCTTCACGCTATCCGCTCCCTCCCACCACGCCCTGCACCCACCATGCCAAGAGCACGAAGCACCACACACCACTTAACGCGTGTACACTGCAAGTGAGTGTTGAGGCTATTTGCGTGCAGTCTTTGTATTAATTGAATTGTTAGGATACACTAGTGTTCGCCACAATCCTAAAGGAGGCACAACAAATGTCTCTCTGTGTTATAATATATTTCTAATTGACTAATATGAAATTTTTATTATTATTGAATCACCAAAGATTGACTTACATGCCATCGGTTTCATTATATCCATGTTTCAACATAATGATTAGACGTTACACAC
The DNA here is from genome assembly GCF_023864275.1 of Schistocerca cancellata. Taxonomy (NCBI): domain Eukaryota; kingdom Metazoa; phylum Arthropoda; class Insecta; order Orthoptera; family Acrididae; genus Schistocerca; species Schistocerca cancellata. The sequence goes on from NC_064629.1 coordinate 903,844,274, forward strand.
ATTTGCTTGGTTGCTCATATCTAGCGTACCTCAATTTGTAACTATATATGTATCATAAATTTGGGGTGTGCACCCACATGTTCTAGCACAGTCAGTTCCATTTATGGATTCTTAAATCTTTACATGCAACATGACATGAATCTTTAGTGTTCATTGACATTATTTTGTGTTGTTTTTTTTTAACCTTGGGATAAGTCATTTATCTCAGATATAAATTCTTAAGGCTCCCTCGTTAAAGCTACAGTCCTGGATGATGTTACACTCTTTATTGTGTGACCACTATGTCAATATGCTTACTCGTCTTTCCAGACATTGTGTCGCGTTACGTCGCCCTTAAAGTCGAGAGAGATGAGCCCTAGGGCAGCCTTTTATTCATATACAAACGTCATTGTTATCCATTATTATATTTACTTTAGTATATTGTCTGTTTGCATTTATCCAGATTTGTACACACATGCTGCACTATGCGGACTGGCACCCTATCTTTTCACTTTGCTTCATTATTGACATTTGTACCAAATATGAAGTATGTGATCTACTCATGCTGAACTTTATTTGGCCTGTACAACACCTGTTTTACTCTAAGCTGTGTACAGAATGGCACAAAATTCTATTGTTACGGAGGAGCCAACGCAAGGTGCCAACATATATCGGCTATGCACTACGAATACAACGCTCACATCAATCGAAACTTTACATTTTGGAACAAATAATTGGGGCAGTAATGACAAGTAGCAGCGTGGATGTGAATAAATTTACGGTTCATCGCGCTATACTAACAGAGATGGCTAAGTATCGAGCAATGAGAATGTGCTGCGCTACGTTAAGTGAAAATTATCTTGGGTCATAGAGATTCGTGTGGGATTGTGCGCAGGGTGTCGGTGGCGAGAAAGCAACAGCGTATTACCCGAAGTTAGAATTTTAGAACCTTCAGCAGTGCAGTCACTAGCGGCAGGGATCTGATGCCGCCTGATAGGCATTCGGCATTTGCGGCATAACACTGGGACACAAGCAGAATTTCTCCCCAAAGTGAATAACGCAGGGAGACGCTGCGTCCACCTCAGTCATGTCGCCCTGAGCTCACAAAAGCGTCGCAGGCTACATTACCAGCAAGGAATTTACCTCTGCGAATCCACCACTCCGTATGTTTTGAGCGTTGGACAGAGGAGCGGAAAGTGTGCGTTTAGATGTTGGCGCCAAGGAAGCGTCTGGGAAGTTCTTCGGACGAGCGGCGACTCCCGCAGGCGACCACGATTGGCCAGATCGATGCAACGTAAGCGGTGTTTCCCGCACATTCACAGTCAAGCGGAAATAGCGCTCATTGGTGAAAGATATATTAAAATGTTGCGATTGGACAACCACACCAGCGGAGCGGCACGCCTCACTAGGTTTCTGGTAGAAAGGACAGTTGCGTTTCAGCGTGCATGCGGTAAAGACGCAGTTCTCTGTGTCGGGTGATAGAGAGTAATTGCGTAGTAGCTGTGTGTCTTATGCGGAAATCCAGATAATTTCGCGGAATTGTGTCACGTACGCATGCCACTGTGGTAGCACAGACATCACACCTAATCGGCATAATAACACGAGCGCCATTGGCTCGGGACCCTGTCGTGGAGCAGGTGAGCAGAACAGGTAATACACGCTGCTTCGGCCGTAGCACCATCAACCTTGCAGTTCATAGAAGTAAATGGGTGGATATTGACGTATTGAGCATCACAGTACATTCTCGCATTATTTATGTGATTACATACAGATGGAAAGTACGTGACTTAGAACTTGTGCTATCACTCAATTAAGGGATATTATCAATCAGCGTCTCTAGGATTTATGATTCTTGATTCATGTTATACTCCTTTCTCCTTATTAAGATATTAATCTGTCCACATTCAAGAGGCATCACCTCGTTAATGCGATTTATGAGTGTATGTAAATTCTCAAATAGAATAAATCTGATTATCTTTCTCAGTGTTTTAGACTACCAGCATTGACACTCTAACTTTCTCCTACAACCTAGTCAAAAATTTTGTTGGAGTCAACTTGATGTTAATAATTTATTTCCATCACTACTTTCTATGAGACAAGCGACCTCACCAAATCGGATTCTTCAACAGAAGCCTCTATTGCTTAGTCAGGTGTCATTAAGAGCACAAGAATCACATTGGGGGAATTTATAACAGAATTCCGAGTTCAGCACATAATTCATTTGCATATCACCTCACGGTAGCCAAGGAAACCCGGAGGTCACTTCCCAAGGTCGCACTGTGTGTGTTTACTCAGGGGGACATCCGGCACTGAGAAAATTTATGTGGGGGTCAATTGGTTACCACGTGTAACAGCGCAGATGGAGCATTAGTTGCAGCGAGATGATATTCGGCGAGTGGACTGATGTGTCCATTACCCCGTCATAAATCCCACCGTGCACGTGTGGTATGTATTAAGGAGGCGTACTGCAGCAGGTCCACTTACACTAACGACCATTCAGCAGTTCTCTATAGCGCTGGTAGAGGAACTGATCGCCCTACCATAGCAAAATCTTCCCAATCTTGCCGTCAGCATCGGAACGCATTGCCGTCCCTGGTGATAATACACCCTATTAAGGACCCGATCCCGTATTTTTTAATGTGCAGGGAATCATCAAGAATCGTTCTGACTTAAATGTAATAACTGTCCTTGCTCCTTGGAGTACCCCAGTCACGCTTACTGACGATGAAGGTACCCCATTCTCGAAGCCATTGCGTAATTATGTCGAAAAGTGTATGTGATGGAGTCGGCCGTTGTGGATAACGGTGTTCAGAAAGACGACGAGCAAGTCTTCCATTACCCTGAGCTTCGCTAAACTGATGAATCATGTCGATGTACTGAACAGACGTGTACTCAACTATGTTTATCTAGTGCACACAGATGCGTGAATGAGGCTCGAACCAGGTCAGAAAAGTAGGAATGACGTCAAATGACATCGGCCAGTCCGACATGAGCATCTTCCAGCATGACTATTCTGTAGCATACATACCTATCAAATATGCTTCCACCGGCCGTTGTGGCCGAGCTGTTCTAGGCGCTTCAGTACGGAACAGAGCTGCTGCTACGGTCGCAAGTTCGAATCCTGCCTCGGGCATGGATGTGTGTGCTGTCCTTGAGTTAGTTAGGTTCAAGTAGTTCTAAGTCTAGGGGACTGATGACCTCAGATGTTAAGTCCCATAGTGCTCAGAGCCAAATATGTTTTCAAAGAGCTATAGCATGAAAACGGTAGGTTTCCGGACTTGAATTCCAATTCAAAATATTGTCCAGGTTCTAGCATTTTCTAAGTGGGATTTTAGAACACCGTCTAGATGTCTGGTAATAAAGAAAAATAAGCGAACGAAACCAAGAAGCGTGTTATTCAGCCAATCGTAATAGGGTAGTACAGAAATTGTAGGAAACAGGTCAGAGTAGCGATTTAGTATATGTAAAACTTGATAATAAATGGCTACAAGCTTCCATCCTCTCCCAGCGAAGAGATAAAAAATATTACCACACTAACTCGGAAGAGTAATCTGAAAATGTAACCTGTGCTAGATCGCAAACTAACTTTGTAACTTAGGACGAAATTGGTGGACTTGAGGCACCATTTAGAGGCCAAATTTCTGAGGTTTGTGGACCAAGTCCACTGTTAGGAAAGGCAGATACAGGGTAGGGACTGGAGTGGACCGCTGGGGTTACGAGTAGGTCACGGTTTCATCACAGCAAGGCAGAATACAGCCTCTGTACCATCAGTCGTGCTTGACGTCAAGGTGTATATAGTTACTGTCTCAACAATAGGTTCCCGTTTTTCTTGCTGTCAGTTGTATTAAGTGTTGATGTAAGTTAGAAAATACTGATAACACGTAAAAAGGTAATGACCCATTCAGAATCTAAGGCCATCTGGTACAGAAAATTTGTTCTCTTAACTGAATGTGAGGGGAAGTTAAAACCACCTACTTTGTTAAGCAGTTGTGAAAGTATTGTGATCGAAGCTGGGGATAATCAGATATCTGAACGTTGACCGAATGTAATAATCAGAACTGATGGTAGCTAGCAGTGGTCACTTGGAGCCGTTGCCGCGCAGTAGGGAAAAAGTGCGCACATTAAATACGAGTCATCATGGTGGGAGTTCTAAGAATTTTGGAAGTTTAGAGGGCAGTGTAAAAATATCTGTAGGGGCATAAATTAGAACATGGTGTAGTTGGACAGTGGTGGACACAACCCCTGGCGAAGACCAAGTGGAAAACTTCTAATGCGTGCACCACAAAAGGGGAAAATAGTCTATCATTAAATTATGTAATGTTAGACTTGGAGGTAGGAGAAATTACATCACGCAACAGTGTAAGAGGGCCTCCACTAGAGCAATTGAGAGAGGCCATTACTTTATGAAGAAGATTAATAACAGAAACGCCCTTCCCCGGCAGGTTAGGGGCTAAGAATAGGCCCGCGGTATTCCTGCCTGCCGTAAGAGGCGACTAAAGGGAGTCTCACACAGGTCGGCCTTCATGTTATGGTCTCCTGTAGTGTTTGACCTCCAGATTTCAAAATTCTTCCGAAGAACGAGCCAATTATGGAAGGGCGCCTTACGTGGCGCTTTGTGTCCATCGTGCAGTGAGACCTTTAGCCAGCATTCTCGTCGTCGCATTGCAGTCCCGCTCGTTCTCCATCTCTTGGGCGGGGATTCATTCCTGGGTGCGATTTCCACCAGGCACTGTGCAGTGTAGCTTTCAGCGGACACGATGATCATGGACTTCATTGCACCTAACATCCAGCACATCTACATCTACATCTACATCCATACTCCGCAAGCCACCTGACGGTGTGTGGCGGAGGGTACCTCCAGTACCTCTATCGGTTCTCCCTTCTATTCCAGTCTCGTATTGTTCGTGGAAAGAAGGATTGTCGGTATGCCTCTGTGTGGGCTCTAATCTCTCTGATTTTATCCTCATGGTCTCTTCGCGAGATATACGTAGGAGGGAGCAATATACTGCTTGACTCTTCGGTGAAGGTATGTTCTCGAAACTTTGACAAAAGCCCATACCGAGCTACTGAGCGTCTCTCCTGCAGAGTCTTCCACTGGAGTTTATCTATCATCTCCGTAACGCTTTCGCGATTACTAAATGATCCTGTAACGAAGCGCGCTGCTCTCCGTTGGATCTTCTCTATGTCTTGTATCAACCCTATCTGGTACGGATCCCACACTGCTGAGCAGTATTCAAGCAGTGGGCGAACAAGCGTACTGTAACCTACTTCCTTTGTTTTCGGATTGCATTTCCTTAGGATTCTTCCAATGAATCTCAGTCTGGCATCCGCCTTACCGACAATCAACATTATATGATCATTCCACTTTAAATCACTCCTAATGCGTACTCCCAGATAATTTATGGTATTAACTGCTTCCAGTTGCTGACCTGCTATTTTGTAGCTAAATGATAAAGGATCTATCTTTCTGTGTATCCGCAGCACATTACACTTGACTACATTTAGATTCAGTTGCCATTCCCTGCACCATGCGTCAATTCGCTGCAGATCCTCCTGCATTTCAGTACAATTTTCCATTGTTACAACCTCTCGATACACCACAGCATCATCTGCAAAAAGCCTCAGTGAACTTCCGATGTCATCCACCAGGTCATTTATGTATATTGTGAACAGCAACGGTCCTATGACACTCCCCTGCGGCACACCTGAAATTACTCTTACTTCGGAAGACTTCTCTCCATTGAGAATAACATGCTGCGTCCTGTTATCTAGGAACTCCTCAATCCAATCACACAATTGGTCTGATAGTCCATATGCTCTTACTTTGTTCAATAAACGACTGTGGGGAACTGTATCGAACGCCTTGCGGAAGTCAAGAAACACGGCATCTACCTGTGAACCCGTGTCTATGGCCCTCTGAGTCTCGTGGACGAATAGCGCGAGCTGGGTTTCACATGACCGTCTTTTCCGAAACCCATGCTGATTCCTACAGAGTAGATTTCTAGTCTCCAGAAAAGTCATTATACTCGAACACAATACGTGTTCCAAAATTCTACAACTGATCGACGTTAGAGATATAGGTCTATAGTTCTGCACATCTGTTCGACGTCCCTTCTTGAAAACGGGGATGACCTGTGCCCTTTTCCAATCCTTTGGAACGCTACGCTCTTCTAGAGACCTACGGTACACCGCTGCAAGAAGGGGGGCAAGTTCCTTCGCGTACTCTGTGTAGCCAATCCATTGTGTTGGGGCCGCCAAGTATCCTGTTGGTTGTAGCCCCCTGACCACACAGGGATTGCTCTGCCGACGCCTGCGCCATTAACTCCCCACGTACGCCAAGGAGTACATGCCTGTCTCCCAGGGGCATCGCGACCCCTGGCAATGGCCATTCTGCCAGGTGGCCCTTGCTGTGGCTGGCTGGCACCTGTGGGGAGGGACCTTGGTCGGAATGGGTGACATCAGGGTGGATGACACCCATTGAAGCGTGGAACATCTTCTCTTGCTGATGGCCAACCACAGGTAGTCTCTAAGCGTTCGAGGGCTCACTTTAATGCGAACATGTATGACCCAAAATCATTCCCCTCCCTGGCCACACCATGGGAGGTACGAAAATCTATGAATGACAGTGAGACGTATTCGTCCTGGTATCTAGTATGTACGAGAGCCGATGGGAAATCCTTTGTGTCCATGAAGCCTCAGCTCTTTGTAGAGCATTTAGAGGACATGTTCGGGGAAGTGGAGGGCTTGTCAAACATGCAGCCCGGGTCAGTCTTCTTGATAACATCATCCTCTGCCCAGTCTCATGCATTAGTCGCTTGTAAGAATCTGGAGGATGTTTCTGTTACTAACACTCCCCATAAAAGCTTAAATATGGTCCAGGGCATTATCTTCCACTGGTATCTTCTTTTACAGTAATATGACGAGCTGCAAGTCAACTTAGAGCGACGAGGTGTCCATTTCGTCCGCTGCGTCCACCGGGGTTAGAGAGGTAATCATGTTGCCATCGGTGCCTTCATCTTGGCCTTGAAGGGTGACACATAACCCGAGAAGGTGAAGGTGATTGTCTACCACTGTGATGTCAACCCATTCATCCCTCCCGCGATGCAGTTGTTAAAGTGTTGGAAGTTCAGCCATATGTCTTCCCGCTATGCTTCCAGCCTCATATGTCGCGATTTTGGTCATCCGTCCTATCCTGATACTCCATGTGCCCCGCCTCCCATCTGTGTTAACTGTAGAGAGCACCATACCCCTTGCTCACCGGACTGTAAGATTCTACAGATGGAAAGGAAAATAATGGAATATAAGACCCTGGACAGACTGACCTACACTGAGGCTAAACGGAAATTTGAATTGCTTCATTACATATGCATGACAACTTCTTACGCCGCCACTGTCACACCTGTCACAGCTCCATCCGTTACACAAAATACAGTCAGGTCTCAGAGCCGAAAGACCACACTTGCCCTTTCGATGGTGGGGGCCACTTCCCTCCCCATTGCTCCCACACTGCCAGTCTTGGGAGCTGTACCCCCCCCCCCCCCCCCCGCCAACCATAAGGACATCCATCGACACTTCTAACACTTCTAAGCCAGCGAAGCATAAGTCTTCTTCGGCTTCTCTCGTTAGGAAGGGTTCCCTTGGATCTCTCCCTTCCCAGGTTCCTACCAGTGGCAAACCAGAAGCCCTCCCAGCTAGAGCAACCCAAGGAACAGTGCGAGAAATCAAAACCGAAGACCCCTAAGGTGAAGAAAATTTCGGTGGCACCTCGACCACCATTGTTACCTACCAGCTCTGCATCTGAAGATGAGGTGGAGATTGTGGCGTCCGCTGAGGACCTATATCTCGCCAGACCCTCAGACATGATGGATGTCGCTCTCGTAGGTACTCAATCGGTGGGAGCAGGTGACCCAGTTGCGTAATCTCCTAGGTCCATTCACGCCTTTCTCAGCCATGGACAATGTCATCCTCCAGTGGAACTGCAGCGGTTTTTTCCACCATCTTGCTGAGCTCCGACAACTTCTCGGGCTTCACCCTTTCCTCTGCATTTCTCTTCAGGAACATGGTTTCTGGCGATGCGAATCCCCGCCCTCCGTGGCTATCAGGGTTATTATAAGAACCGGGCAGCTTATGAGAGGGTACCTGGTGGTGTCTGCATCTACATCCGTCACTCTCTTTACAGCGAGTGTGTCCCTCTACAAACACCTTGAGAAGCTGTTGTTGTTGGGGTGTGGACGCCTAAGGCTGTTACTATCTGCAGTTTATCTTCTACCAGATGGTGATGTCCCGCAGCATGTCGTGGCTGCGCTGATAGCCCATTTGCCGCCACCTTTTCTGTTACTGCGCTACTTCAACGCCCATAACCCCCTGTGGCATGGATCAGTGGCAATAGGCCTAGGCAGAGTTGTTGAGAAAGTGTTGGCACACCTCGACCTTTTTCCTTTAAATAATGGTGACTTCACACATTTCAGTGTAGCATATGGCACGTACTCTTCCATCAACCGTTCGATCTGCAGCCCTAGCCTATTACCATCTGCTGAGTGGAGTGTGCACGATAACTTGTGCAGTAGTGACCACTTTCCGCTCTTTCTTTCACTGCCACAGCGTCACTCTTCAGGGCTCTCCTGTAGATGGGCTATGAATAAAGCTTCCTGGGACTTGTTCACCTCCATTGCCACTATTGAGCCTCTTTCCAGTGACCCCATTCATGTGGTGGTTCACTCGGTCACCACCGGCATCGTTATTGCCGCAGAATCTGCCATACCCTGTTCTTCTGGCTCCCCTTGGCGGAGGACTGTGCCTTGGTGGTCACCCGACATCGCCGACGTGATTAAAGAACGCAGGCGGGCTCTCCAGCGTCAGAAGTGGCATCCCTTATTGGAACACCTCATCGCCTTTAAACAGCTCCGTGTGCGAGCACGCCGCCACATTCGCCGACACAAGCAGGAGTGCTGAGAAAGGTATATCTCCACCACTGGCCTCCGTACCTCTCCATTGCAGGTTTGGGCCAAGATTAGACTAATCTATGGCTATCGGACCCCCATCAGCGTACCTGCACTTTCGCTGAATGGAGCTGTCTGTACTGACTCTGACACATTGCAAACCACTTAGTGGAGCATTTTGCTCAGTTCCACTTCTGCAAATTACCCACTGGCCTTCCGCTCCCTGAAATAGTGTTTGGAATGTCGAAGCCTTTCATTTCACATGCGCCACCCTGAATCGTACAATGCTCCATTCAGTGAGTGGGAATTCCATAGTGCTCTAGCTGCTTGCCCTGATACGGCTCCTTGGCCAGATCGCATCCACTGTCAGATGCTCAAACATCTCTCGGTGGACTGCCAGTGACGCCTCCTACACCATTTGAACATATTTGAGTTGAGGGTGAGTTCCTGTCGCAATGGCGGGAAAGCATTGTAGTCCCCGTGTTGAAACCTGGCCAGAACCCACTGAAGGTGGGCCCCATTAGCCTCACCAACGTTCTTTGCAAGTTGCAAGTTGCATGGTGAGCTGGAGGCTGAGTTGGCTACTTGAGTCTCGAGGCCTTCCGGCTCCATCACAGGCTGGGTTCTATAAGGGCCGCTCTGCCACCAATAATCTGGTGTGCCTGGAGTCTGTGATCCGTATGGCCTTTGGCTGCCGTCAGCATCAGGTCGCTGTCTTTTTTGACATGCGGAAGGGGTATGATACGACGTGGCGACATCACATCCTCTCCATGCTTCATGGTTGGGGTCTTCGGGGTCTGCTCCAGATTTTCATATAAAATTTTCTTTCGCTTCGTTCCTTTTGAGTGCAAGTAGCGGCCCCCCATAGTTCCTCCCAAGTTCAGGAGAATGGGGTACTGCAAGGATCTGACTTTAAGTGTCTGCCTCTTTTTAATTGTAATTAATGATCTCGCTGCGGTGGTGGGAATGTCTGTCTCAGCTTCCTTGTATGCTGACGACTTCTGTCTATGCTATAGCTCCACTGGCATGGCAGCTGCTGAAGGGCAGCTGCAGGGCGGTGTCCACAAGGCGCAGTCATGGGCTGTTGCGCATGGCTCCCAGTTTTTGGCTTCCAAGACCTGTGTTATGCATTTCTGCCAGCGTCTTGCTGTTCACCCTGAGCCATGGCTTTATCTTGACGACGAATCTCTTGCTGTGGTGGAGACGCATCGGTTTTTGGGATTAGTTTTCGATACCCAGTTAACTTGGCTGCCCCATATTCGGCAGCTTACGCGAACATGGGGGCGGCATCTTAACGCTCTTCGTTGCATCAGTCACACCAGCTGGGGTGCCGAGCGGTCTGCCCTTCTGCGACTGTATCAGGTGTTAAATCAGTCCCTTTTAGAACATGGGAGCCTGGCTTTTGTTTCAGCATCACCTTCCATGTTGAGGTTGCTTGACCCGATCCTTCACAGTGGGATTCAACTCGCCACTGGAGCTTTCAGGACAAGCCCTGTCAACAGCATACTTGTGGAGGCTGGTGTCCCTCCATTGCGGATCCCGCGCCACCAACTACTTGCAACTTATGCTGCACATGTTTGTAACTTGCCCAGACATCGCAATTGCCGTTGCTGTTCCCCAACTCGGTCGTCCATCTTCCGGAACAGAGGCCCCGATCAGGGTGTACGATCGCAATTACCATTAGGCCTCTTTTCTCTAGACTTGAGATTTTACCTCTTCTGCCTCTTTTCCGGGACCCTCTTCGCCTGCCCCCATGACGCGTGCCTGCCCATGCCTTCGGCTCGATCTGGCACAGGGCCCAAAGTACTCTCTCATTCCTGAGTCCCTCCGCCACTACTTTCTTTCAATACTTGGTGCATTTCGTGATCCTGCTGTCAAATACAGAGAAATACGAAATAAAAGTTAAATGACTAATTTAATAACAACGGTTCATTCCAACGTCTCTAACTGCTGTAGATGACAAGCAAGTGGTACCACGATACTCAGTTAAAATAAAAACAGAAAATACCCTTATCAATTGCTGTAATGTTACGTTCGGAGCATTATCAGAATGATGGCCAAGCCCTCAAACTAAACTATAATAAAAGCTACGCAAAAACTAATTACATTTCATTATCAAAATACACTATAAGTTCACCATCTCATGTTTAATATGACAGTTTACAATTATCCTTCATGATTCAGAAAATAGTGACTCATACTCTGTCTATCCTCAGTTCTCTAATAGAAGAATAAAGAGTTAAGAATCTGACTCTGGAGCACGTTTCGAGATCTCGATATATAAAGTCTGTAACGGAACTGAAATGATGGTGGGCTGACAGTAATTTGGAGCCCGCGCGTCGGAAACGGGCGCGCTTGTGTGAGACTGCCAGGGAGTGCAACCTGATGCCCATCTATTGGCGAAACTTGGAATTAGCGCTACCTGTCAGACAATGCACTAAGCTCTCGGAGTCAAATGTATTCTTTTTCTTGGTAATTATAAGTTATTACTGTATAACTTAATGTTGTAAAGCGCTAGTAGTAAATCATTATGACTGGTATGAACTCCAGGGTAATAAATATAAATATTCTTAAATACTAAATGATTTCGGTAAAAAGGTGGTAGGGGAACGCCCCCACTCTTGGTGATACGAGTGTAGCTAGGGGTAGCTGGAGACACAGGGACTGAACAATGGAATGGCCTGGGGAGTGTTGACGTGATCGGACGTGCGTAACTGTGCTCATGCAAAAGTGATTGTGCAACAGAGAAGAGGCGAATATCGTCGCCGTTTTTGGAGTAGAACGCGACGAATGGTTGTTGAAGCCGCCTCTATGCCCCTGGGGCTGATTGTAAGAGATCCTGCGCCCAGATTTTATGGCGGACGTGCAGTAGCTTATACGAGTGCTACAGCTCGTAGTTCCAGCCGCCATTAAGGGCATGAGGTGTGAAGAGCTGCGTTAGCCACATGCATCTCACCACCAGACCGACACGTCTACCCAAGGCAAGACTGCTTGCAATTGTTAAGTCGAACTTTGTATACATGTAAAAGGAGAATACCAGTTTCCTTTTATGCAAGTGCAGAGGACAGAATATAGTAATGAGTAAAATTACGACGCATGTTGTTCACTGTAAAGTGTAGTAACCTCAAACATAGTATAGTGAAATCAGACTGAGGCCACCATCGCCTCTTTCATTTACAATTCTTTTGGTTGTAGAATACTTTAGCGTATAAGAATGTTGAAAAGAGCAATGGTCACACCAGAATGAGTCGCCTATTTATAGTTACTTAAATTTTTCTGAGTAACCTTTCAAGTAAAGTCACTTAACTAATTCTGTATCAATTGTCCAAAGATCATTAAATAAGTTGAAGGATAGAATTTTGTTAACCCAAGTTGCATAAACTGTCTTGGTAGTAATTACCAAGCCAACTCACAGAAATTGAGGGAGTATTTGCTTTGTAGAATCATCTAGAATGATCAGAAATAGTAATATTCAGAATTAAGTTTAAATTCAACTCAAGCCATTTCACTTTGAAACGAGCCAAAAATTTATTTATTCTTTTGCTCCTTCAGAGCTGGCGACCGTAGTTATAAGTATTTTCAGGAGGATTCGACGGTAAGTCTGCTGCTCTCGTCGTGCTGATAGGATTATCCACTGCTGCTAGCAGTGGTGATTGGATACATAAGCTCACTACCAAGTTAAGTGGGTCAGGTAGGCAGTGTTACCGTGTGAACTGTAGGGCACTGTAGGCCGTGGATCGAACCCGTTCAATCATCACAGCTCTTAGGGAAATAGTCCGGTTAGGAGTGTACTAATCATTAGGTAAATACTGGCGAGTAACGGTCAAAAATGTATACGCAAGTGAATTTAGCAAGGTCCACGTAGTACCTAGTTAATGTGGTGCAATGGCGAGGGTAGGAGTGGAGTAAAAGTGAGCTGAGCTTGTGGCAGCTGTGCTGTATTCAAATATTAACAACGTGAATTCACTACTACCTCTTACCATTAGGACTGAGCTATTTACAGTTAAAATACGTAGCAGTAAGCGCAAAGGCGTGACAGCTACAAGTCCGTATTGGTTTCATACATACGGAATTAGGAAGCGGATCATTCCGTCAGTGGAGGGGGTTAAAACAACCGAGTCAGTTGAGAACATACCCCATTTACTGATGGAAAGATTCGGCGGTTCGGTCGCAAGTCCCTTCAGAAATTGGTTATGGTAGCAGCCATTCGCCTCGCAGAATCAAATATCTCCGTGATAGATTACCACTCGTTACCAAAATCGGTCTGCCTCATTCCAGAATACACAAAAAGTGCCCAGAATCGCTCTCTTGGGTTCTACACTAGAGGAAGTCGCTGTCTCCACGTGACGCCCATAGTGTTCTCCTACTGTCTGCTTTTCCATCGGCTCAAGGCCGTACCCACCAAAAACACAATTTACTTACATTTTACAGAAACCATTTGACTTACGTTCTACAGAATTCATTTGATTTAACTTTACCACTTTCCCTCTCTAAAATAATATATTGCAACAGTATTTAAATAAAAGAAATGTTATAAACGTACAGCAGAACTTGTACCATGCAAAGTGACTGTAAATCATGATTTGTCCATAAATAAATAAGCCAGTATTCTTGTGCAAGTGCGCTCAGAATGAATGACAACGGATTGTCGTTGAATATTGTTTAAACAATTATTTCGGCCTATCTGTCAGAGTCATCCTTCGAGACACTCTTTCACAATGGTGGTGTAAGATAACACATACAACTGACCATTTCTTAAATTACCATGGTACTGTGTTGCCAACTGTAATTAATATAAAAAAGTGGTTCAAATGGCTCTGAGCACTATGAGATTTAACATCTGTGGTCATCAGTTCCCTAGAACTTAGAACTACTTAAACCTAACTAACCTAAGGACTTCACACACATCCATGCCCGAGGCAGGACTTGAACCTGCGACCGTAGCGGTCACGCGGTTCCAGACTGAAGCGCCTACAACCGTACGGCCACACTGGCCGGCTTTAATTTTTAAACAATGTTACTGTAATAATAGTACACTATTCATTCAACATATACACAAGAAGGACAAAAATAAGGTATTCATACAGTACTCATTTGCTGTGTAACTGTGGAGGATAAGATGTTCTGACAAACATTTGCGCAATAAAAAATTATAAAAGACGTCATATGTTAGTGAATAAAACAGATAGAGATGAGTGCTTTCTGGCAGGATAGATGTTATTCGATGCTGTCATCTGAGATAACGTTGTTGAAATCACACGAATTGTTTAAAAGTTCTCAATTCAGCGGTTCGTTCTTCAAATTGTAAGGCGGCTATAATTTCGCACCATACAAGCACTCATCTACATACTTAGCTGCGATTTACAACCGGAATTAAGTATCATTTGATAGGTTGTACATCGTACATATGAATATCTAAAGAGGACTGGCATTTTCACGTACATCTTGTAAATTGTTAACACTTATTGCATGAAAGGTGATGGAGTGTCTTTATTATCAAAACAGCGTACTGAATTATTGCCTATACTAGTAGAGGTTGGAACGTCCTGGGTGGAAAAGCCCGCACAGGTGTGGTGGTACTGCTTAACACAAAAAGAAGACAAGACGGACGGTCGGGGCATCTGAGCGCTGAAGCACAATACAGCGGCGGCCGGCCCATGTTGTAGCAGGGCTGGAGTGACATCCCTATAATACTTCGAAACTCTGAAAATCTTGGACGCAGCAGAGAGGAACGAGGAAGCGTTACCTCGGAAATCACGCAGGCTGGGTTATTTCGAAAGACTTTTACTCTGAGAAGCGTACCATTGTATGTATTCCTAATTAACCAGGATATACATTCCTGGAAATTGAAATAAGAACACCGTGAATTCATTGTCCCAGGAAGGGGAAACTTTATTGACACATTCCTGGGGTCAGATACATCACATGATCACACTGACAGAACCACAGGCACATAGACACAGGCAACAGAGCATGCACAATGTCGGCACTAGTACAGTGTATATCCACCTTTCGCAGCAATGCAGGCTGCTATTCTCCCATGGAGACGATCGTAGAGATGCTGGATGTAGTCCTGTAGAACGGCTTGCCATGCCATTTCCACTTGGCGCCACAGTTGGACCAGCGTTCGTGCCGGACGTGCAGACCGCGTGAGACGACGCTTCATCCAGTCCCAAACATGCTCAATGGGGGACAGATCCGGAGATCTTGCTGGCCAGGGTAGTTGACTTACACCTTCTAGAGCACGTTGTGTGGCACGGGATACATGCGGACGTGCATTGTCCTGTTGGAACAGCAAGTTCCCTTGCCGGTCTAGGAATGGTAGAACGATGGGTTCGATGACGGTTTGGATGTACCGTGCACTATTCAGTGTCCCCTCGACGATCACCAGTGGTGTACGGCCAGTGTAGGAGATCGCTCCCCACACCATGATGCCGGGTGTTGGCCCTGTGTGCCTCGGTCGTATGCAGTCCTGATTGTGGCGCTCACCTGCACGGCGCCAAACACGCATACGACCATCATTGGCACCAAGGCAGAAGCGACTCTCAACGCTGAAGACGACACGTCTCCATTCGTCCCTCCATTCACGCCTGTCGCGACACCACTGGAGGCGGGCTGCACGATGTTGGGGCGTGAGCGGAAGACGGCCTAACGGTGTGCGGGACCGTAGCCCAGCTTCATGGAGACGGTTGCGAATGGTCCTCGCCGATACCCCAGGAACAACAGTGTCCCTAATTTGCTGGGAAGTGGCGGTACGGTCCCCTACGGCACTGCGTAGGATCCTACGGTCTTGGCGTGCATCCGTGCGTCGCTGCGGTCCGGTCCCAGGTCGACGGGCACGTGCACCTTCCGCCGACCACTGGCGACAACATCGATGTACTGTGGAGACCTCACGCCCCACGTGTTGAGCAATTCGGCGGTACGTCCACCCGGCCTCCCGCATGCCCACTATACGCCCTCGCTCAAAGTCCGTCAACTGCACATACGGTTCACGTCCACGCTGTCGCGGCATGCTACCAGTGTTAAAGACTGCGATGGAGCTCCGTATGCCACGGCAAACTGGCTGACACTGACGGCGGCGGTGCACAAATGCTGCGCAGCTAGCGCCATTCGACGGCCAACACCGCGGTTCCTGGTGTGTCCGCTGTGCCGTGCGTGTGATCATTGCTTGTACAGCCCTCTCGCAGTGTCCGGAGCAAGTTTGGTGGGTCTGACACACCGGTGTCAATGTGTTCTTTTTTCCATTTCCAGGAGTGTATATTTCCTCGCAAACTTTCCACGCTGGACGACAAAATACTAAAATGTGGTTCGGAAGAACCTGTAGTGAGAGAGAATATTCCGTGGTATCGAGAATATGATTCGCTTTCTGCAGTTACGAGGGAGAGGAACCAAGCTTTGCTGGGAAGCCAACGGTGGAGAGAAAGTACCTTCCCTTTGAGCGCCCGTGTTTGATGGTCTCTCAGTATCAGCTTTTGTTGGTACACACGGACTTGCTGCCTTTGCTCTCAGGAGATCTTATACTTAGAATGGTTAGGCACTGTACTGTTCGGCTGGCCGGAGTGGCCGAGCGGTTCTAGGCGCTTCAGTCTGGAACCGAGCGACCGCTACGGTCGCAGGTTGAAATCCTGCCTCAGGCATGGATGAGATGTCCTTAGGTTAGTTAGATTTAAGTAGTTCTAAGTTCTAGGGGACTGATGACCTCAGATGTTAAGTCCCATAGTGCTCTGAGCCATTTGAACCATTTTTTGTACTGTTTCGAACTTATACAATTCTTGACTTCACCTCCGGGTAGGGAGTCGCTGTTGAGTATGCAGTGTTCAGTGATTGAGAGCACTTCTTCTGCCTATGCTCACGCTGCACGTTATCTGAACTCCATCTTTGTGGCTGGGAGTTCAGGTCTCTCGTCTAGAGTGGAGAAGACAGTGTTAGATTATACTAGTCAGAGGACCGTCTTCTGCCGTCCTTTTGTTTGATGAAGTTTTTTTTATATTTTGTAGCTGGAGATCTTCCGTCGTCGCAGACGTGTGCGAGAACCATCACTCCGACGCACTGGACACAGTACACAAAGTGATATTGCTAATAACATCGGCTTAATTGGGCTATAAAGCTAAACAGCTGTGCTCACATAAATTTTATTTCCACTGAGGTTGTACACCACTGTAGATCATCTTTGAAAGTTGTGTCCTCTGGTATGTAGGTGATATCAGTCATCTCGCGTTATTTATGTAAGATCACTTAGCCATAAAAAGGGGCAGCTTTGGGCAATTGATCAATCATACTAGTTATGAAATCCATTTGTATCTCTTTTATGTCCATTCTACATTGATATATAAACATGTGTAATATATGAAGGAATTTTAATCCACATTAAATGTATAAACAGAATCAACATTTATCCTTTGTAGTTACCAGTTCTTAATCATTCATTTATCTCTATGTTTTAATTTATACGTTAAAGAGGAAGAAGGAGGAGATAACATCACCATTAACAGATCATAAGATCTGCTTCAGGGGGTAGTCAGACAGGGCCAAATCTTCATTTTCGCGTTCGGTATTTTCTGTTGCGCACATTCATTTTACACTCAAGTGGAGTAGCGTCTTGCATATGGCTTACCCTGCTAGAATCCTACTTACAGTCTTCTGACGGTAGTCACAAAGTGGTTTGAAACCTCAGAAATGTTCAAAATTTTTTTCCCTTTTATAATGTTTACGTGTCATTGATAGTGATTACCAGTTCATGTGTATAGTTTGTAGTGGTAAAGTTGAAATATGTCAATAGAAAAAAATGTCAATAGAAAATCAACAGTGCTCTTTGTTGGCGGGAGAGCCCGCGCAAAGAAATACGTAAATAACAGTTATAGTGTGTAGGAAAAATGTTAAGAAAAATGTTTTGTAAAATTTATTATAGTTCGTTGCATATCGATGGTGACAGTGAAGTATCCGCAACAAGCCCTTTGTTGGGGGCAGAGCCCGCGCATTGATATATAGAAAGCACGGCGAGAAGCGTGCAGCATTCTCGATAGAACACTCTTCAGTCAACCATTGTGCAGTGAAATTGCGTGTAGAGACAGAGCAGTGTGCCTGTTCGCCACCACCTACATATTACTTGAAGAGTACTATAATTATGTAATTGGTAATTAATTACGAATTATTAAATATCGACGTCATGAAGTCATCAAAGCTATTTAAGCGCTAACTGCCTATTGTAAGTTCGTTGTTACATTTTTAATCTATTTTATGTAAACGATTGCCAAACTAAAGTTTTATAAATTGAATCATTATAAAGAGCTAAAAACTTATCTCCAATCATTTTCAAAATAGATCAGTTTATCTCAGTCAATATCGTATTATCTTTCATTGAACCCAGTAACCACAAGATTCAGCTTTTGTTGAGTTTTCTCAATTTTTTTTATTTAATAATGACATTGAATTTTTCACCAGTAACTCCAATCAAAAGAAGCAAATGAATAATAAGTACAGTTTTAGCTGACATATTTGCAGTACCAGTAAATAAACGCCAACCCAAGTAATTATCAACAATAGAGCAAACTGAGTATATTTAGACATGCAGTCAGATGACTTTATCCAGAGGCAACTCGGTAAAATAAAAGGTAAAGAAAATATATATGTATGTTTTCAGGTTTACTGCGTAGCCAACCAGTACTAAGGGCCTCGGTGTATGCTTATTTTGACGTCGAAATAACATTCTTTTGATTAGTCACATTAATATTGTTACCATCAAAGGCACAAGGCGTACAGCATTGTGTAAGCTAAAGACTATGAGATCAGACACGTTGTCAAAAGCAAGTCCAGACAGGTAAGCTGCAAGGCACAAAAAGTTCAATTCTGTTTATTTCTTTCATTAGACGCAAAGTAAGTTAAGTTATTTTGTTCTAGACGGGAAAGTTATCGTCTAAACACCTTAAGTTCAATCATTATTTATTTTATTTATTCGACGGGAAGGTTCCACTTGGCGATATCCGAACGGTACGAATACTTAGAGAATCTTCTGTGAAAGTTTCGATGTACTGACTCTGAAATATCTTCTTTTTAAGCTAATATTGCGTTGTGCAACGCATCTACTAGTGTGTATACATTTATTTACAGCTCATCGGCAATTCTGTTTGCCTTTTCGTTGGCTCCGCTTTGTAAAGTGATTTATTGTGGTGCATGTGCCGACCATGCCGCGCAGAACAATTACTCGTACCTTGCGCGACAAGAGCGTTGAAAGTACAGACCAAAAATTTTTTTCAGCAGTAGTTAATAATCCTGCACGTAATGGCCTCAGTAGTGAAATGTTAGAGAGTCAGATGTCCGGGAGTGTAAATAATTGGCAATCCAGTGACGAACATATTAATTTGGCTATGCCATCTGACAATGCGACGACAATGCAAAACGATGTACTTTCAAATACAACAGACGGAACACAGCTGCTGAATCTGCGTAGCAGACACGGTATTTATTATGATGAGCATTCCGAAATCATGGAAGACGTGAAGAATGAATCGGATACCAATGTAACAACAGACGGAATTTCAACAACAAATACACAGTTACATTCATCTTAAAATGTTCAAATGAACATAGATGCACAACTTTCAACAACCAACATAGAAAAAAAAACACAGATCAATCCAAAACGGATCCAATGATGACAATTTTGCTACAACTCAAAGTACAAATGGACAAACAAGAAAAATAGTCACAAGTCAGGAATCAAAAACGAGACCAAATGTCACAAGAATCAAAAGACACATAAAAAAGAAATTAAATCAGGGGCTGAAAAATGCTCACAGACAAAAGAAGAATTACATGACAAATTTGAGGAACGGTCCAGAAAACAGGATGAACTCGCACTTAGTCTACGTGAGACAATGGTAGAAAACTTTGCCAAAGAAAACGCTTAGATTGACGAACGTTTTAATAATCACATTGAAAATTGCTTGATACTTCACCGCAAATTGGTGCGACCACAAGCGAAAGAAAGGAAAGAACTATTACAAACAATCAATAAACAGCGACAGGAAGACAAGGGAAAAGTATTTGCCCATGGAGAAACGTATGTAGATAGTAACACTGCATCAATTTCGGAAGAAACTGAAACTGTTAAAGGAAACGCTACTCAAATACAAATACCTCTCACTGAGATACAAACGAATGCAAAAGAGGCGAACACAAACACAGACACCGAAATACAGACTGTCAAGGAAAAACTTTCAGGTGGCATTAAAACACTTACTGACAGAATAGAGCAGATAGGAACTGTACAAGATCAAGATACTTTTAAAGTAGACTTAAAGAAAGTGACTAAAAGAAATCGTAAGTTAGGAAAAGAACTCACAGAGAAAATCAATGATCTCACTACGAGAATGGATATGTTAGACACTAACAATGATACCAAATCAAATGACACTACACCAAATGATACTACACCAGTCCCACTTCAACACATTTTTGAAAGTCAGAGAATGCAAAGTCAGAATGTGCAACAGACAATTTCCGATTTTGGAATCGCGTGACAATTTGTTACACCAAAAAATGATTCATTGGAGCAAGTAATACCTGAAACACATGAAACGGTTCCAAACAATCCATACCAACAGAACGGTCATTATCATTATATTTCATAGGTGCACAACCCATACAGCGTAGGTAGACTACAGAGTGTAAGGGATCTTGATCACGAACAAAGTCACACAAACACATGCTCACACCATTGTGATAACAGTTACACATACAGAAACGATGGTTTCGACCACAAACATTTTCTAACAGTAAGGAAATTCAAAACGTTCAAGAATGACGGAACACAAATTGAAATGGCTCTGAGCACTATGGGAATTAACATCTACGGTCATCAGTCCCCTATTTAAACCTAACTAACCTAAGGACATCACACAACACCCAGTCATCACGAGGCAGAGAAAATTCCTGATTCCGCCGGGAATCGGACCCGGGAACCCGAGCGCGGGAAGCGAGAACGCTACCGCACGACCACGAGCTGCGGACAGAACACAAATACATCCCTTTGACTGTATTTAACAGTTTAACGCTGCATTCCCACCGTCATGGCTAGTACAACACAAATTGGAATTCATTATCAGTTTCCCTGAAGGTGAACCGGCAAGTAGAATGAGACCAATTGCAAGGCAATGTTACTCACTACAAGCATTTCAAGAACCATTTTTGTCAGCATATTGGTCTAACACAACCCAAAGCAGTATTAAAAATCAGTTAATTAGTCTGCCAAACTTTGAGAATTCCAACTTTCACGCCATAACACATTTCTTTGAATACATGGAAGAGCAAAACAGTATTTAAATGAACCGTACAGCCAACTCGCACTAATGCAATTATGTATTTCAAAACTTCAAAGATCATTGAAGGTTTCATTACTAACAGGCCAACAGAAAGACAACATTTCCGCATTTAGGGAACTATTACATTACTAGAAGTACACCAGTCTGATTATGCGTTTGTCAATAAATTTTTTCAAGGCAAAACTCAAATCAGCCAAACAAAGGTAATTTTGAACAGTCACGGTATGTGAATAACAATCGCAGGAAACACTTCTGCAGTGAAGGGGAAAATTTTGTATCACATTACACACAGGGCTATAATGAAACGCAGTATAGCAACAATGCGAGATTGAACACACAGCAGCAACCAAGCCAGCCGCGTGGCTTGGCTGAGATACAACACAAACTTCTAAATAGGGCTAATTTTCGCATGACTCAGCCTTTAAAAAACACGCCAGCCGTGACTCATTCTACAGCGCCACAACAAGGAACCCAATACATACAAAAATCGCAATTCCAGAATAATGCGCGTCACACGCCACATAACAGCAGTTATAATGAGTGGCGTAGAGGAGACGAACAGGGATCGCAACGCACATTCCACAAAAGTGATTTTAATCAGTATCAGAACAGTTCACAACAGAATAATTATCGTATGAACGAACCTGATACTAGACTCTGACTAGGAAGAGCCCCTGACGCGTTTCTGAACAGCGACACAAATAAAAAGGAAACAGAATGTATCATGACTGAACATGCCATTTCATTTGATGATGTACGTGATACACTACTAAATGAGAAGCAAGTAGTACAGAAAACTATATGCCACCCTATAGTCCACATAAGAATTCAATCAGGCTATCCCAGCAATAAATGATTCAGGATCACCTTTGTCAGTAATTAAGAAAGAAACTGTCTTATCTAACACTACATAATGGAGACCAAGAAATTGTGCTGTTATTCCAAAATACATTATCAACGGAAGAACAAAGCATTAATAGAATTGAAATTATTCCAGATTTTTCCAAAATTATTGTTATTTAACATTATACACAGATGTAACTAATGGCGATATCCCAGAGGACTATGAATATAATGTAATGGAAACAATGCATGCAAAGTAGGGGAAATCTGGCGAATACCAAAAGTGAGCGTACAGAATTAGAGAATATTCTTGTGGAGCATAAAACAGTCTTCAATAACATTCCAGGAACTATACTAGGTTTCATGTATGAATTCCAGGCAAAACCACATGAAACTTTTAAAGCAAAACTTTATCCCATTCCACACATACATACAGATGAGGTAAAGAAGGAATTACTAGCAATTCTTAAACAAGGAATAATGGACCCAGTAGCCAGCCAGTATATAAATCCTTTTCATAGTGTAAAATGAAGGATGAGTCACTTCATTTGGTTCTGAATTGAAGTCAAGTGAACAACATAATAATTACAGAAACCGACTACCCACAGACACTTGAGGAGTTATTACAGAAATTCGATGGCACTTCCATTTACACGACCCTACATTTAAAGTCCGGATTTTGGAAAATCCAGCTACTTCCAAACTGTATAAAATACAAGGCATTCCTTTGCTTTGGGAAATTTTATCAGTTCTGTAAACTTCCATTTCGATTAACGATTTCTTCAGCCGCATTTATAAGAGGACTGAACTCAATACTCCCACAGGAACTCAAAAACAAAATCACAACATACGTAGATGATATTCTCATCGCAGAAGCTAATTCGGAACAGCATAACCATACGGTTGAACAGTTGCTCAGAACATTCCAGCAAGAAGGTGTAACAGTAAACCTCAGTAAATCAGAGTTTGGAAAAGCCACAATCAAATTTCTGGGTCACATAATTTCAGAAAAAGGCATTGCAATAGAGCCCGATAAGTTGCAAGCGTTACATCACATCACTGTCCCAACAAACAAAAGGAAACTCCGGTGTTTTCTAGGCCTAATTACCTATTTTTGTAAGTTCATACATTACAAAGCTCTAGACACTCCCTTGTTATACCAGTTAACAAGCAAAAATACAATTTGGCTCTGGAATGAACAAGTTGAATCTGAATTCGAAAATTTGAAAAATGCATAACTAAATACACCTTTACTATCACATCGAGACCCAACAAAAAACTTTTCGATTGCAACTGACAGCTCAACAACCACATTAGGAGTCCATATTTACCAGGAAATAGAAGAAAACGATAAAATAGTCCTCAAGCACATTGCGTTTGGCAGTAGAATTCTTTCATCAGCCGAACGTAATTATTCCGTAACGGAATTAGAGACACTATGTGCTGTTTGGGCCAAAAGGTTTGGCCATTATCTGTACGGAAGGCATACAACAGTCTATACTGACCACAGAGCGATACAATTTTTACTGTCAGCCAAATTCACCCATGACAGAATGAGCCGTTGTAAACTGTATTTACTCCCGGCACATGGAACATTGTTGCCATCGTACTGTCAAGATCGCTAAACTGCAAACGACAGGAGAAGAAGTATACTTTTTGCCAAACAAACCAGAGTTTAACGTATACACACCAAGTCACCTTTGAAAATTTTATTTCATTATCACTACAGGAAATAGCGAGACTGCAGAAGAAAGATGAAACTGAAAGAAATCATAACGCTTTGGCAGCACAATGGTAACACAAAAATTAGAAACAACTACACCGTACATAACAATATTGTATTTTGCCGCCCGTACCCAAACAGCGACAATTCTTTTCTGTGCATTCCATCAGAACTAATAAATAAATTGATATTATATACCTACTTAAGTTATGCACACTACGGAGCAGGAAATGGTTTTTGATTCTCAGACAAAATTTTCACTTTAACAACATGGACAAACATTTGCTGGGTTGCAGCATCCTGTAACATATACCAAAAAGCAAAATCCTTGACAATATCTCACATTCCACCACTGTACCCCATAATACCTGCTAGGCTAAGACATATGGCAGCAGTGGATCATTTTGGTGAGATCCCCAGGACAAACAAAGGGTTCAGTTATATTTTTGTAGCCGTAGAATTAACATCAAAATTTGTTACATTTTCTCCATTACGTAAAGCCACTGCCAAAACAGTAGCAACAGCATTCGTAAGAGATTTTTTTACAGCAGTAGGCTATGTACGGAAGGTCACTTCAGACAATTGACCGCAATTCTGATCACAAACATAGACACGAAAGTTAGAAAGTAAAAACGTATCACCAATATATATATCCAGATATCACAGATCATCCACTCCCTCCGAAAGAATAATGAAAGAAATAGCCAATCTATGCAGAATCTATTGCGACAGGAGGCATACCACCTGAGACAAATACACTTCACAAGTTCAAGAGGTAATAAACGCAATCCCAAATGAATCTACAAATCTTTCGCCGACAGTTATTCTGAAAAACAAAGAACCACCGAATAAAATCAGTGAGATGATTAGTTTTCCGAAGAAGCGCTGATTTCGTCACCACGAAATAATAGATACTGCGCTTAACAACATCAAACGAGCTGTTGAGCGTGGAAAGAAACAGCGGAGGCAGGCAAGTAAACTCCAAAATTATGAGATTGGTGACAGAGTATGAGTTTGCAGTCATTATCTTTCAAACAAAGGTAAGTACAGATGCAGTAAATTCGAACTTCTGTATGCAGGCCCATACAGAAATCGCAATATTCCATACGCCAATGTAGTGCATGCTCAAACGATACGTAACAAGAAATCCAAAGGAAACCACCATGTCTCCAACGTGAAACATTTATTAACTTAGAAAACTTTATTCCAGACTATACACACGGTCAGAATGAAACGCAAATATGCAACTATGGTAGTTTCAGCGCGCTTCAGCAACAAACAAAGCCGCGTAACACAGCAAACCAATAATGGTATTTTCCAAGTATAAAATATATTCACAAGGGGCTGCCCCGGGCAAACGATACAGCTGTGGGTAATTACACTGTATCGCAGAGAGAAAATAACAGTTGATGAAAGCGGACTCCCAGTATATTTCGCCCCACATTCTATATAAAAGCGTTGTGCTTAATTATACTACGCCAAGGCAAGAGAAACATGTGAAACATTTCTTAACTTAAAGACAAGAAGCAGATAATGTAACGACTTTTGAATTAGTGCACTAATAGCATATAAATTAAATTACCTTTGTTATATAAAGTGTCATAATAATTTAATAAAATGTTGGTTTTTCCAACAATAAATAAACTGATAATGCAGATTGTATACTGCATTACTAACGGTAACGTGTCTTCTTTATTCCCGAATGCAAGACTGTAGTCACAAGCCACGAAAATTAACGTAGTTTTAGTTAGAATAAGGATGTAGAATACTTAGGTCACGCACAGAGCTGACGTAAGTTGATGTTCCAAATTGTGTTATAGGGCACGACGGGAGCTGACGAGATTTTCCAGAAAATTATATAACGATAAAGCTTTTTATGGGTCATAACGAGGGCTGACGAGAATTATCAGAAGATGTTTATTGAAGTCATGCTGTTTTCTGACGATATTTTAATCCTGAATGTTTTATAATAGGTCACGCAGAGAGCTGACGCGAGTTACAGATGCTGGAGGGGAATGTATATGTTAATGAATATGATATATATAATGTTAATGAATAATTTTGCTAGCGTGTGACACATCGCAGCACTACGGATGAAAAAATCGCATTAAAATGTTTACAATATTTACCTTAATCAATGTTTCCCCTGCTTTTCAGCTATATAATTTTTTTTGCAAGAACATGGCATCTTTCACGACAGATACATACATGGAAACAAATTAAACATATACCATTACAACGATTCCCACTTTGTACAATATACAATTATTTTTGCCATCTACATGACGATGTTTCATACACAATTTTTAACAAAATTTATATTATGATTGACAACAGACGACTCAAAACTGACGACTACATCACTGAATGGAAAATAAAGCGAATTGGGAAATTTTATGAAAGTAAGACAAGGACCGCATTGCAAAGGAATAAAAAGGGATATAATGGTCAAACTACAGTTAAAAAATTTTATATATATGTAAACATGGATAAGAAATCTTAACCTATAGAACATTCTTTTCTTTAAAAAAAAAGTAATGTAATCACTTATGTTCAATGAGAACATGTAACAATATACCTGAATCAGACAATCGCATACTGAGAAACAATATTGCAGTAATAATTTTCTGAGATGAGAACCAATTTTATTTGAACAATGTCAAATAACGATTGTAACTAAGTAATAATGTAACAAATAGGGACTTTGAGTCTTATATATAAAATATGTAAGATGTGAAAAAAGTTTTGGAAAGTAATCTTAAATGGAAAACACGTAATTTTATAACAATGAAAACAGGTAATTTGTAACCACATAATGACTTTGAATTTTATATCAAATTCACACAGTGTGAATATAATTAAAAATTGAATTTTTGGTACTCAAATTACGGTACCAACCATGTTCCTGTACCCTTAGCCAAAATAATTTTACCCATACCTTGGATCCTGTGCATCCCCATGGTTATGGAGCACAACCAAACTGCGACAAATTCAATTATGGACCAGGCTACTTCTACCTACATTTTTTTTCAATGGGTGTGTGTGCATACCAAGATGCAGCCCGCAATTACTGCTTCACTACAAGGGTATGTGCATACCAAGATGCACAACATAAGTATTAACGGATATATCAAAATGGAACCAATAACAGGTGCCACGACAGCTACTCTGGTTATTCAACGTTATACTTAGTGTCTGTGTACACTAAAATTATTTTAACGAGACGACTGATATATATGGCTACACCTGGTGGCATGCTATGCGAGTGAAAGAGATGGACTTTCGAGTGCAGTCACAGACAATCGTCAGTGCTATGACCATGTTATCCAATCCTTTTACTACCCTCCTTTATGATGGTAATAACTGACGCCAATTTGGACATTAAAGATATTCTCAATAACAATTTGTGTGTATATAAGGAATAGTTTTTGCAGTTGTCAATTTAAAAACGCCAATTTTGAATAAGTCAAAGATTTTTGCATAATGCATCTCCAATTCTCATATTATTACTAGCTAAGTTGACAATTTCACACTATATTATTAATACTCAAATTTTACTTCCACCTGTTATTATAAATGTACCCTCAAATTTGTATTATTGATGACTACTTATGAAATACGTCAACAGAAAAATATGTCAATAGAAAATCAACCAAGTTCTTTGTTGGTGGGAGAGCCTGTGCTAAGAAATATGTAAATAACAATTATAATATGTAAGAAAATTGTTAAGAAAAACGGTTTCTAAAATTTATTCAAGTTCTTTGCATATCGACGGTGACAGTGAAGTATCAAGATCAATCTCTTTGTTGGTGGGAGAGCCCGCGCATTCACACATAGGAAGCGCGGCGAGAAGTGTGCAGCATTGTCGGTAGAACAATCTTGAGTCAACATTTGTGCAGTGAAGTTGTGTATAGACACAGAGCGGTGTGCCTGTTCCTCACCAGCTACATATTACTCGAAGAGTACTATAATTATGTAATTGTTAATTATTTATGAAGTATTAAAGTTCCACATCATGAGAATATCAAAGGTATTTATGCGCTAACTCCATATTGTAAGTTCTCTGTTACATTTTTAATCTGTTTTATGTAAACGATCCCCAAACTAAAGTTTTATAAATTGAATCATTATGAAGAGCTAAAAATTAATTTTCTATCATTTTCAGAATAGATCAGATTATCTCAGTCAGTATCGTATTATCTTTCACTGAACCCAGTAACCACAATATTTAACTTATGTTGAGTTTTCTCATTTTTTTAATCTAATAATGACGTTGAATTTTTCACCAGTAACTTCAGTCAAAAAAAGCAAATGAGTAATAAGTACAGTTTTAGCTGGCAAATTTGCAATCCCAGTAAATGAACGCCAACCCAAGTAATTACCAACAATAGATCAGAGCGAGTATATTCAGACGTGCAGTCACATGACGTTATCGAAGTAATCTTCTTTTGATCAGTCACATTAATGTTGTTACCAATAAAGGCACTGGGCATTCAACATGGTGTACGCTAGAGACTATCAGATCAGACACGTTGTTACAAGCAAGTCCAGACAGGAAAGCTGCAAGGCACAAAATGTTCTATTCTCTTTCTTTCTTTCATTAGCGGGAAAGGAAGTTAAATTATTTTATTCTAGACGGGAAGGTTATCGTCTAAACACATCTTATGAATCATTATGTCTTTTATTTAATCGACGGGAAGGTTTCAAAGTCGCGCGACAACATTAAAAATAGTATGTCTATATGTTATTGTATTTCTTTTTCAGAAGCGTTGCACTTCAGCAAGCTGGCTGTTATTTATTGATATTTATGTTATGTCCTTTGTCGCTGTATTTTGTTTGTATTGTAACAACACTGCCCGTTCACGACGTCGTCATTAGTTTAGCTTCGCCGTTGTAGATATTATATGTTATGTTCCCATTACATAATAAATGTGGGTGGTGTTAATTGCGTGTACTTTTAAGAGCGAAATGTTATTAGGGGTCAGTCCATGATAACTAGGGCGAAAGCGCGCTTAGCAGCACAACAGTTCACTAGTTATAACATATATAAATGGCAGATACACGGGGTAGTTAAGAAAGCCTATGTGATGAGAAAGAGTTAGCTTTGTTAACAGCACAAAGCACAGGTGAGGAGAATACCAAACCAAGGAAACTTTTTGAGGATGTTAGACACAGTCAAGCCCTTGAGGGCAATCTGACGGGGAAGATGAGGGACAGAGACACACTGAGGCAAGCGTAAAAATATGGGACTATAATGTAGTGAGTCAAAGTGATCGCAGAACAACTAAGAATCATGGTAGATCGCCATCAGTGATATCGTCTCGAGGCAGCATGTCAGGGACACGTGGTGAAGACTTTCTTGAATACCAAGAAACGGAAAAGGACAGATCACCTAAGGGTAGAGGAAGAGAAAGTCACAATAGGAGAGAAGATCTAGATAACATAGATGTGTTGGATATCTTTGCATACGTAAAAACAATGGGAAGTGAAATGAGAAATAAGATTCAAAGGGTTAGATCTGAAATTGGAAGCCAAATAAAAAGGCGCATGAAGAAGTACACGCTAAAGTTTGAGATCAAATCAAAAAGGGAATGAAGAAGTACGCTCTGAAATGGGTAGTAAAATTCAAAACGTTTGTGCTGAAATGGGAAGTAAACTTTAAAACCTTAGTGTCGAGATTCAGTCGATTACACATAAAAATGAGGTAGTGATGCTCCAAATAAATTACTACGAGAGACTGGGGGCTTCAGAAGAACCGCGAATGAAGCGCTGTTACTAGCGAAGAGGGTAAAGCGGATTGCTCTTGAAACATTAGAGAAGCCAGAAAACACGACAAAGATAGGTAGAGGTGTACTAACGAATTTGCAGAGGCCTGTGAGACAAGTAGAAATAACGCTGCTACAAAAGACAGAAACTGCGACAAATAACGCATTAACCGCGGAGCTCTCCTAATTTAAACAACACATAGAAAGCCAACTGAACCAATTGTCTCAGGAAGACAGGTCGCAACCTAGTCAAAAAATCCATCTCAGAAAAGAAATAGTAGGCGATTTGGAAATAACAGAAACCGAAAGAGCCCGTTCAAACTCAGCACTATCATGTCCAAGCCCAGACGATATTAGAATGTGCTCGAATGTAAGAGTTGTTCGTCAACTACAGACTGAAAGCGTATCAGCAGAGCAACGAAATATCGGTAGACATATGAGGGGCTTATTTCAATAGTGGTACAAGTCCATTTTTGTTCATTTTCAGATACAGGGTCCTAAAATTAAATGAGCGCTGAAATATTTGAAGTTGAGATACCAGAAATATTCAAGCATAAGGCTTCTTGCTAGAGATGAAACTATATTTCTGTTTGTTTGGATAATTAATTTCAGAAGCATTATAGGCAGAATAGTGGAGGTAATGGACTTGTACCACTTTTGAAATAAGCCCTTCATATGGTCCCCACGTCTGCATAGGGCACAACTCTGTCGCAAATTGCGAATATGGGAAACGGCAATGTGATATTTCATACGCATACTTGTTACCCGATATTGTGCACCACGGAACATTTTTCCAGTGATGAAAACGTAACAGGGAGTAGAAGACAGGACGCCCAAGGTAACGTTAAGGCAGGAAACGTCAGGGCCAAGTGAGAATGTGGTGGGCGGTGCGGGAAGAAATTCTAATGAAATTTTCGATATTAAGCATTTTATCTCTGTAAGAAAATTCCAGCATTATAAAGACGAGGGTAATGTTTTACACACAGAAACTTTTATTGGACAATTTGATTTATCATTACCTCCTCGCTTGCCTCTGATTTACAAACTGGAATTCGCATGTTCGCATATCGAGTGAACATCGGTGAAATGGATGCGGAAGATTGCAAAAACGTGCACTTCATACGTCCTGACGCATTTTTAAACAAATACTGGTCCAGGGAGACACAGGACATGATGAAAGAGGAAATAATGGTGAGCAGAGACTTGAAGAGTTCAGGTTTCCTTATTCCGGTGATGTATTTCGAAAACTTGACCTAGGAATATCAGTATTTGGACGACCCATGCACGCCGGCTGAGATCATAAGATTGTGTTACATGAATTGGCCAATTTCCTACAAACAAACTCTCGTCACCCTATGTGGAAGTGATGTAGAAGGATTCAAGGGTATCTAAAGAGAGTTGGGAGTTCACTTTCAACAAGCGTCAGGCGCAAAAAAAACGTGGGGAGAGAGACATGCAAAGTGAAAGAAGGGAGAACTATGGAGGGATTAATAGAGGCCATAATTGGCAAAACAATGTAAATCGGCCGCCTCACCAAAACGTGGACCATAGGTATCGTAGTGGGAACAATGTACAGTGGAAGAACTATGGCAGAGAATATAGGAACAAAATCAACACTGATGGGTGCCACAAAGTAATGGTGCATCATGGAGTGACAATAGAGAACCTCGTCAACGGTCTGACAAAGGATGGGATGGAACGAATAACAACAGGAATGAGAAACAGTTAATTTAAATTAGACCACATAACCCTGGAAGAGTACGGCAAAATTACATAGAATAAGTAGGAAGAATTAAAGGAGCCCTTATGGCGAAAGTGAAGTATATTGTATATAGTTTGCAATTAATTTAAGTTATTGCACTGACGGGATATGCAGATTTATCAATATTTTTTGTATTATTATCATGTTAAAATAGGTATTACTGTGCATAAAAGGGCAGGATGTCGAGAGTGAGAGAATTAGAATATGTTTCTTTGTGTATGCTAAAACTATGTACACAGAGAGCTGAGCGTACTGTTTAAAAGGTGTTTGGAGTTTAAGATGGGCTATCTCCCCATGATGGAATAAAGTAAAAATGAGGAACGCATGGTACTGCAAAAATGTTGTAAAGATGTGTGAATAGATATATTTATCACCCAACTGATGTGGGACGTTTAGCAGAGAATATCTGAATTTTGAAAAAAATTTAGAACTGTTTAATGATATGAGTGTCTGTTTTATATGTTTACCAATGGGATCACGAATGAGTGACTTGCTAGTAGTGGTTTGCAGTAACACGCAGCCGTGTCGTCCAAGTATGATTTGACTCCATTCAGAGAAACGAGAGTTCACTAGGTGGCCTGCTCCACGTGGCTACGCGATAGCGCACTGTTATTTGTATATGGAAGTGTTGTATTTATGCTGTTTAGAGAGACGGAAGAATTGTGTACACAGTGGCCAGTTCTGAGGAATATCATATGAGCGACGTAAATGTTGTTTGGCTGTTATAGCGACATGATATGTACGGGTAATAAGGGGATATCGACACGTAAAAATTAATAAAGGAAAGTACGAAATGCTGTACGTTCACAGCACATGACATCATGGGTAATACATAAGGGCATGGCAGTCGTGTTCATGAGCTGTGGTATTATATAATACACTAAAATCTTTATGGTACTACTAGTATAATAAAATGTAACTTTAGTAAGATAAAAGGAAGAGTTAACGACAGCTAAAGGTAACAGCAGCTCCAGAGGAAGGACAGGGACAGAGAAGGTATTACTGAGTAAAAACATGAAAGAAAGTATGTGACACTGTGATTAAAGAAGCTATCAGTAGCTATGTACTAAACTTGCCATGTAGTTTATGACTGTCCACAGGAAGCAACCCAAAGAATGGAATGAATAATAGACCTGCCTAATCATTCGTTTGTGTATGTTTGTGCAGACATGCACTTTCTTGTTCGCAGATATTCACGACGATATCCACGACGAAACCAAGCGCCATGAGATCGGGCGATCTTGCGATACCCAACGATAGTTTAGTACTATGAATAGGGTTGTGTTTAGAGTAGCGTAAACATCAATCTGGACAGTAGCTTAACAAGTAATTTATCAAGTAGTATTTGCAGTTATTAACACTCTGATCTGGTGACGATCATATACTACTGTTACGTGCATTTTTCATAGGTAAGCAGGTGCTGACAGATATTTAATAATTAAATTACATAGGTTAAGGAATATGTCCTTTTATAATTAAAATTAAATTTGTACATGAAATTTTGTTAAAAATAATAAGAGTAAATAAGTGAGCATCTTGGCTGATTGTACATCTCAAACAATAAAAAATGTGAAGATGAATGACCTCACTGGTGAGTGCACCTTCAAAACAAAAAACATTATATATTATAGCAGAAACATGTCAATGATTTTGTGTTATACATTGTATAGTATTTCTTAAATCAGAAACTGATTTTATGTATTAGTGGGAATAGGATTTAAAAAAAGCTTTGCGAGACACACTGGAAGAAACAACGTGATGTGTGGATGGAACGGGGGGCTTACACCACAGCTGCACATAAAAGCAGAAGCAAGGGACGCCATCGGTAAGCCAAAGCCATGTCATGGACATAGGCAAACAGCTGGTGTATTCAAATGTGGCTGCCTGGAGATCTCGGGCGGCTGGCACGACAGAGCAGGTAGCAAACAGCCATCCGCAGCAGCCCTGCTGGTCGCGTCCAGATGGGTGTTTAAACGGCTACTAATGACTTGTATTACACGATTGAGACAAGTTAAGCTAATTGCACACATGATACACTCAGTTAATCCTACAGCAACTGCTAATATCTGTATGGAACTGTAAACTCTATTTGCTTTTCCTTCTGCTGCTCTCTGACAGACAGAGACTGATAAACATCATAATCTGTAGCAGTCAGTCACCTGGCACTGACTTCTGAGGAATCTGAGTCACACATCGACTAATGTTCCATATATAATGTCACCAAACAGATTACCCACCTGTCCACAATTAACGATATCCTCATCGGAAATACAATATTTATATCAAGAGAAAGAAGTGACATGAATTACAGAAGAGTAGGAACACAAACATAGTAAAAAGAAGAAACATGAAGAACTGAAGACAAGGTACCATTACAGTTCTCTTAGGCAGCACAGAAGAATTTTAGGTGGCCTATAAAGATCCTTCCTCCCTCATACTCTGTGCAAAGTCGACGAAAACTTGGCTGTTTTAAAACATACATACACTTTCTGTGCATTCGTAGTATCCTTCCACATCATCAACTCTGCGAGAGACCTGTAACCCGAGGGTTTCAACAATGGGCTCAGGGACCAAAGATGGACTTGCAAGGCCACCATGACCGACCTCAATCAGCTGTTGATCCAATCTTCACTTCCTAAACTTCACAAAAAAACTTACATTCCATCCTTATACTCAAATGAAGATGAAGATGAAAGTGTGTTGCGAAATCCTAATCAGTCTGTGTTATGCCATTGAATAATAACATCATCTGCTAAACAAATACTTTGCACAATATCCACTTCTAGGTTTTCCTGATCCATTTCTGTAGAAGGTAAATCTTTAGCAGAATCCGTCGTTTCATCATCCAATTCAGAATCAAATACGTTGCTGCCATCCTCTGAATTAACGATATCAGTACCTGCAGCAGTCTCACAGCTAACCACACAATTGAAAAATTCATCTTTCTTACGCAAAACCTCACTAATTTCAGCAGAATCAGTACAAATTTTGCCAGAATAAAGTCCACTAACATCCGTTGATAACTCGCAATACTCATTATTAAAACATCACTTACATTCATGGATACATTATAGGAATAAACGCCAATGACATTGGCAACCTCCTCTGATACACCAGGTAAACTGCCGCTACTACAGCGCAGAACATCAGAATTCACAATACACCTGAATTCCACCAAATTGGGAACTACATCTGTCTCCATAAGATTTTCTCTCCTCTCACGATTGTCTGACACCTTGCATTTTGGTCTACTACCTAACATTACTTTTACATTCATTCTTCCACATCCAATCATTATTGATGTTCTCATCAAGATCTATCGATTTATTTCCGTCCTCCGAGATATCTAAATCAGTAACTTCACCTTCGTAAATTCTGCACCTAAATCATTACCTTTACCTCCTTTTAACAATAAATCACTCACATCCGCCGATAGATAATAAATTTCATCACAAGTTGACAGGACAATTCCTACACCGCCTTCAATAATACCTTCAAATACTTCCGTCGATACATGAAACGAGTCAACTCATACTGGCGAGACTAGAGCTTCTCTGCATTCAAAGAGAGCTTCATCTGCTTCCTTCAATACAAACTCATCTACATTACTTCCATCTATATTACTGTAATTGTTGGTACATACTAGTGCCTCAACAGAAATAGTCATAAATTCGACCTCCTTCAAATTCAGATCCACCTCAGCCTCTCTTCTGATCACAGAATCTTTCAGCAAACATATCTTCATTCCACACTCAGTTCAATTCCACAAAATAAATTTTTCAGCCCCATATCCTCTTTATCAAATTTTCCTACGTGTCTTACAACCTTTCTTGCGCCCTCGTTACAGTTCTGCTGCTTCAAATTATTCCCCATTTTTTTCTCCCTTATATAACCGCCATCTCCAATACTTGTGCTCTCTTTGCCGAATTTCCGACACCCTCAGAATTTTGTAAGGAATGTGTCCTATTTAACGGAGTTTTATTTCGCTGCTTCCTGGGCAGAAATGTGGAGATCACTAATTTTCCGACCTTTTATTAAGACATTGCATTTCGTGAGGCTCGTGCCCTCAAATCTTCGTTCTCGGTTTTAATTTCTGTTGTGAAAATTTCCATTTTCATTTCCTCTTTGAAAATTGTTATTATAATAATAATTATTCCTGATATGATGACGATTGTTATTAGATACTCCTTTTGCATATTATTACTGTTCCCTTTTTTGTAGCCATTTCCCTGTCTACTGTTCGTATTATGTGCCTTCAATTTCAACGTCTGCTGAAGCTTCTCAATGTTATCTATGACTTGGTCAACGAAATTTATCAGGCTACAAACAAGTTCACATTGAAAATGTTCCGGTAAGCATCTCTTGAGCGGTGTAATCGTCAGCACATTCGCTGAACGGTTTATACGTACCAAATTAACCATTTAACGCACATAAAAATTTTGTGTCGACCTATATCCTTGTCTGAAGTTTGGTCCGTTTAGGATATCACTCTGATGTCGTGGTTACTTCGACTTACTCCAGCATTTCTTCAGGAAAGCGCTGTCAGATATTTAATAGGTTGTAAATGAAGGATTCATAAAATTTTCCCATGACTGTGGGTTGCCCACAAGATGTCCATCCTCGAATTTATTTTTAGCCTCTTCCAAGATTCTTCGCACAAAACCATATCTACACGCAGCAACAAAATCAACTAGATGGTATTTTTCATCATCTGCAAAAAACTTTGTCGTTCCTGAATTAAGCCACAGACCACCTACCACAGCAGTAATCTAATTCGCTGCTAATGAATGTAATTCCTACCCATACATCTTCAATCTGCTGTTCCCTCTATAAGGCTTCGTTATCAATCTCTTCTTCCAAAACTTGTTTTTCTTTTTAACCGAATCTTTTTCACATTCTACTACTGTACTGTTTATTAACATAAACATAGTGGTCACTTCCTCAAGTGCATTTTGCCTCAAACACAATTCTTAACATCGGGGCGCCCAACCCGTCCTGTGTCTTTTCCAACTTGTCCTCGAAATCTATTTCTACAGTGTCGACTCGGGTGTTGACCAGGCCAACCTCCTCAGAAATTTTCCTATATCTTCCCTTGCTGTTGTTGTCTTCAGTCCTGAGACTGGTTTGATGCAGCTCTCCATGCTACTCTATCCTGTGCAAGCTTCTTCATCTCCCAGTACCTACTGCAACCTACATCCTTCTGAATCTGCTTAGTGTATTCATCTCTTGGTCTCCCCCTACGATTTTTACCCTCCACGCTGCCTTCCAATACTATATTGGTGATCCCTTGATGCCTCAGAACATGTCCTACCAACAGATCCCTTCTTCTGGTCAAGTTGTGCCACAAACTTCTCTTCTCCCCAATCCTATTCAATACTTCCTCATTAGTTATGTGATCTACCCATCTAATCTTCAGCATTCTTCTGTAGCACCACATTTCAAAAGCTTCTATTCTCTTCTTGTCCAAACTATTTACCGTCCATGTTTCACTTCCATACATGGCTACACTCCATACAAATACTTTCAGAAATGACTTCCTGACACTTAAATCTATACTCGATGTTAACAAATTTCTCTTCTTCAGAAACGCTTTCCTTGCCATTATCTTTCCTTGCCATATCTTCCCTTACAGCTTCTAATTTGGAGTTACTCATCCCTTCCATACCAAAATTAATTTTCTTCACCTCAGCGTGTACTCGTTCTGCTACACTTGTATCTACTGAAACTACGTCTGTTCTTATTCAGCCTGTCTCTGTACTCAGTACCCCACTTTAGAGTTCATATTTCTCAGAATTTCCCTTAACCATGCCACTGAATCATATGCAGATACATCTCCCTTCCCCTACTTCGGAATCTCTGCCGCACTAATACGTCTCTATCAATATTACCACGTTCACATTTTACCATAACTGGTCCGCTCACATTATCTGAACCACACACACTGGGTGATTGCTTAATCTCTGGGAGCTCTATCACTGGTGATGAACCTGCAGTTTCACATATATAACACTATCGTCAGAAGTACACGAGATATCGGTCATCTTGGCTGCTTCTGCTACGCTGCTGCAGCTTAAGGATTGATGCTGGTGAGCACAAATTTATCGCAGGTGGATCACGCTGCCACTGTCGCCGTTGCAGCTAGTGCGCCATTGAAATCTCCGCTGCCGTTAGCTTCTGCAGACTCGAACTCAGCCCGCCTCTGCGTAGCCTCCTTATTCTTTCTTGAAGTTCGAACTTAGACATACTTAAATTTTGCTAACGATCTTCGTGCATGCGACTGCTGCAAAATCTTAGGCTCTGAGCCACCAAAAAACTCCTATCATGCAGAAATTTTGGGGCCTACATCACAGAATATTGTAAAGTGTTAGAACTATGATCGCAATTCTGAAGGGATCAGACTCATATACGGGATGGGTAATCACCTATCGTTATCATACCTAACGGCTACACCTAGTGTAGGTTCTCCTCCAAACGGCATCCCCTACGAGAAAACCAACTGGATCTGTACCTGCAGTTACTCATACCTAAGTACTTGGGATATGCGTGGCAGTGTTTAAAGGAATATCTCGTTGTAGTCATAGTGTTCAGCCACGTACATCTCCTTGTGTGGTCCTCCGCTAATTCTCTGCAAATAATAACCTGTAGGTGTGATCCTGCGGTCAAATAGTCTACGCATTGTCTAGAATTAGGAGTTAATAAAATACACAGAAATTCAAAATAGGAGTAGTATCTGTTGTCCAGTTACTCAGGGTTCATTCTAACGTCTGTAGCTGATGTAGGTGATAGAGAATTATATTGAATAATGTTTACTGAGGAATGGGAAGTGGTACTATCGTATTCAATTAAAATAATTATTCTGAAGGGATATCTCAAATAAATGGGATGTTTTCCTACAATGTTCAGTTAAAATACAGACAGAAGATATCATTATCAAATGCAATAAAGTTATGTTGAGAGTGTTATGAAAATGGTAGTTAAACCAGAAACTAAATTGTAATCAAAGATTCGCGAAAACTATGTCCACTCCGTAACCACAATACACTAAACGACGCGGAGGTGGTGTGGGTGCCTATGTTCGCTCTGATCTCAGACCTACTGTACTATGCACATCGGATGCAAAGGGCGAAGGAGAAGCAGAGTTCTTGTTTTTCGAAATAAACACATCAAATCAGAAACTGCTAATTGGAGTAATCTATAAACCTCCAAACGTCGGTGCTATGTCCTCCTTTCAGTCTGCCCTGTCCTCGCTCGTGACACTGTATGAACACATAATCATTATGGGCGACACAAACATCGACTTACAGTTAAAATCTCCCTCTGCAGAAAAACTAAGGAGACTGTTCCACTCCAATGATATGAGTTTAACACCGCTGGACCCAACTCATCACACGCCACACAGCCATACACTCATAGATATAATAGCAACAAAGCGACCAGATAAAATAATTCGCGCCAATCAGACATCCGCTCCAGGACTCTCTGCTCACGACGTGATATTCTTAAATTACTCAGTGCATACTACCAAAGAAAAATCTCACCTGGTAACCTACAGAAACCTAAAAAATGTTAACCATGACGCTCTTCAAAAGGATTGCTCAGACATCCCTTGGCATGATATAAGCAATGAACCGACTTTAGACGGAAAAATTCGGGAATTATGTCGCAAAATTATTACACTGTATGATAAACATGCTCCTCAACGCACTGTCAAGGTAAAGAGAGCTCCCGCTCCGTGGCTCACCACTGCATTACGCCAGTTAATGAATAAACGTGATGCTGCACATAGGGCCTTCAAGCGTAACCCAACTCCCGAGGCGTACGAAGCTTATAGGAAACTCCGAAATAGAACCAAGCAAAGCGTGAGGAATGCCAAAATCAGACATGCCCGCTCTGTCGTATGCGGTATAACAAAACCTGCTGCACTGTGGAAAAAGCTGCGCAGTTTCGGTATAGGGAAGCGAAGATCTGACGCTGTTTATCAAGCGTCTGCAGAAGAATTCAATGATTTCTTCTCAACAGCTATAAACTGCCATGCAGCGACAAATTACCAGCCCCAAGATATCAATCTCTCGAGAGACAAGTTTTACCTAAAACATGTAACTACTGGCACAGTACACAAGGCTATTATGAGAATCTCTTCCGAGGCAGTAGGAAATGATGGAGTGAGCATTGGCATGATTAAGAACGTCGTAGACACTATTACTCCAGTTATCACAGACATCTTCAACCTGTCTCTTGTCAGTAGTATATATCCTACTGAGTGGAAGCAAAGTTTAATTCAACCTATACCCAAGACTGACAACCCTAAGTCGCCAGGTGATTACAGGCCGATCAGCATACTACCTGCAATATCTAAAGCCCTAGAATACATCGTCCATGAACAGCTGACGGATTACCTCAAAACTCATAACATCCACAACAAATATCAGTCAGGCTTTCGAAAGCACCATAGTACAGCAACTGCATTAATCAAAGTAACTGATGACATTAAACACGCTATGGACAGACGTGAAGCTACCATCCTAACACTGCTTGACTTTAGCAAGGCTTTTGATACAGTTGACTTTGATATATTACTAATTAAAATGAAACAGCTGAATTTCTCAAACAGCGCTATACACTGGTTCGACAGCTACCTCAAAAACAGAAGTCAACAAGTCATTTGTGGGTCGGAAAAGTCTTCATGGAAAAACTTGCGCTCTGGAGTTCCCCAAGGCTCCGTCCTTGGTCCATTACTCTTCTCACTGTACATTAACGATATTTCTTCAGTGATTCACTCCTGCAACTACCATCTATATGCCGACGACATCCAACTGTACATAAGTGCAAGCCCCAAGAACATTGCTGACGCAGTAGCGAGTATGAACGCAGATCTTTGCTCTGTTTCTCGATGGGCACAGAACCTAGGTCTGAAACTAAACCCCAAGAAATCCCAGGTCATACTTATATCTCATCCAAAGTTAATCAGTCGGTACTTTCGCGAAACAGTCCCTCAAATACTCCTCAATGGTACCCAACTACCATACCAAAAAACAGTAAAAGACCTTGGAATAATCTTGGATGAACACCTAAACTGGGAAGAACAAACAGTCACAGCTTGCCGGAAATCGCTCTCCTCCCTACATGCAATTCAAAAATTTAGAAAAATATTTCCAACCCATGTTAAACAAAAATTAGTCCAA
The DNA here is from genome assembly GCF_023864275.1 of Schistocerca cancellata. Taxonomy (NCBI): domain Eukaryota; kingdom Metazoa; phylum Arthropoda; class Insecta; order Orthoptera; family Acrididae; genus Schistocerca; species Schistocerca cancellata. The sequence continues at coordinate 903,884,787 of NC_064629.1, forward strand.
ACACTAGTCTTGCCTAATCTTTACTACTGTGATGTAGTTCAACACGGCACAAATAGTGAAAATTCGAGATGCCTCGAGCTAGTGATGAATGCTTGCGTTAGATACGTATGCAATATACGGTTGTATGATCATATCAGTCCTTCATACTCCCAGCTAGGTTGGATACGCCCACATAAGGCACGCGATCTCCACACGATGTGCTTACTTCAACGATTTCTTAGCCACTGGTGCCCCCAATACTTATCTTCTCACATTAAACACCTATCATCATTCCACAACCGCAATACCAGATCGGATACATCTAGCATCTTGGCTGTACCTTTACATAACACAAAATCTTTCTCTGTGTCATTCTCCATCTCAGCCATACGACTATGGAACGCGCTCCCCTGTGATCTGCGTCTTATCCAGAACCACTTAACATTCAAGAGGGAACTCAAGACTTACATATTAGGGACGGTATAGCCACCATTGTCGTGCCCCTCTCATCTTTTTCTTTCTCCTCTCCATCATAGCTTTGAATTTTACCATTCTGTTTCTCCTCCTCTAACTTATCTACCTTTTCTATATCTCTTTCACCCCATTCTATCGTCTTATGTCTCTGCTTGATGAGAATAACTCACAAGCTGCAAGAATATAACGAGAAAATTCCCAACTAGCAATAGGACTGACATTCATAAAAGAAAAATATGTTCACTTTCCTATACATAGTCATTACTATTATTATTATTCTTGATTATTATAATTACTTTTTGATTGTTATAATTATCATTGTAGTACTTTTATAATCTCTAATTTTTTCTGTAACATTAATACTGTATAACATGTTATATGTCCTTAATGTTCTGTAGAAACTGAAATTTGTTGAATCTGAGTATGCCTGGTTAGGTGTAAGAGAGGGCCTGAAGGCCCTAATCTTGCCAGGTAAAATAAATGCATAAATAAATAAATAAATAAATGTTCATCAGCTCAAAACAGTTCAGAGTCTTACAAGACAGTTTACAAATTATCCCACACGACACTAAGAACAGAGACTCATACTCTGTCTATCATTAGCTCCGTAATACAAGAGCAAAAAATTAACATTCATACTCTGCAGCATGTTCGGATTGCTTGAAATATACAGTCCCTTCAGAAGCTAATTGTTATAGGAACCATTCACCATCTACAATCAAAAACCACCACGACAGATTAGCACTCGTTAACAGAGGCAGGTCTGCTTCATTTCAGGACACACAAAAAGTGCCCAGAATCGCTCCTTTGAGCTCTACACTCGAGAAAGTCCCAGTCTCCACTTGACTCACATAGTGTTCCGCTTCTGTCTGCTTTTTCATTGGCTGAAGGCCATCCCCACCAAAAATATATCGTACTTACGTTCTACAGACATTATTAGTCGCAACTTGCCCACTTGTCCACACTAAACTAATACACCACAACAATATTTAAATAAAAGGAATGTTATAAACATTCAGTCACAGTTGGGCCATATACAATGAAAGTAAATAACGGTTTGTACATGAAGAAATAAGCCATGATTCTTGTGCCAGTGCACTCTGAATCAATGGCAAGAGATTTTCGTTAAATATTTTTAAACAATTATTTAGGCCTGCATGTCAGAAGAACCTCTTGGCACTCTTTTACAAAGGATGGTGTAAGCAAACTGAAGCGACTGACCACTTCTTAAATTACCAGGTTGTTGTATAATCAGTTATAATTAATATTTGTGTAGAGTAACTGTAACGTTAGTAAACTGTTCATTTAAATACATACATAAGAATGGCAAAACGTCATCTGCTATGTAACTGTGGAGGCGACAAAGTTATGACAAATATTTGCGTAGTAAAAAGGTATGAAAGACACCATAAATCAATAAATACAACAGAAACAGATCAGCGGCCTTTAGGGCTGAGAGCGTCGTACAATACTTTTACCTGAGGTATCATTTGTTGAAGTCACATTAAGCATTTAAAAGTAATTAACTTAGGAGTTCATTGCGAAAATGTTTAATTCCTATGAAATATTATCTGTCGTAGTTTTTAAGATGAAAATATTGTTCTATAAGTATAAGAGATGAAGAAAAGAATTAAAATTTGAGCTACAGCTGTGAATTAAACGCAGGTCTTCTGCTTACTAGGCAAATGAGCTAGTCATTAACAAACATATTGTTGTAGTTGCTACAGATGCACAGACTACATAAGCCTCCCTCATACAAATTTCAGTTCAAGCCTTTGGAACCTTCTCCCTTCTCATACCGTCACAATTGCTGAGGCTCTCTGGCACTGGAACAGCATACCAGCTTTGTACGAAATGGGGGAATCTTGCCTGTACCACAGGCTTAAGTGATGTATTGATCTGATTCAATACCATTTTCTGGAGACATGTGCGTCTCAGCTTTGTCTTCGATAAGAATAGAAGCTGACCAAAACAACAAACATTTTTCTAATTACAAAACTTCAGTACTGTTCTGCGGCTCTCTAGGCAGTTCTGCAAACCATTACACCACGATAGCGTTGTAGTTACCACAGCAGCATCAGCTACTCATGTCCAATGGCCTCACTTATAGTGACGATGTGAGAAGAGGAAAATGAGCTGAAGGTTAGAACTGATGTTTGTGTTAGGGCGCACGCAGGACGTAGATAGTATGTGCAGCTACAATGTGTAATCACAAGTACGTCTCAGTATTGAACAGGAGACCTGGATTGAAGTTTTGGTTGTTGCACAACTTTTAATTCCTAGTCTTGTAGTAGATAAATTGAGGTTCATACGTCCCAAGAAGTATGTTATTCTATGATAAAAGTAATTGTTCTTTCATTGGACACGCCTCTTTTTTCTGCGATCGCTAATGTATTCACATTTGCTTTAATACTTGACTGTGAATTATTATAGGGTCTCCAAGAGTTGTAAGAAGCCATCTTTCAGCTTGTCTGAGACTCCATCATTTCTTGGAGAATTTTGCCTTCCACAAAGACTATGTGAGCAACAGCAGTCAAAAATCCCAGCTTCGAGATTTACTTATTTCCAGCGGAACCGTTCGTTTTGCAGCTGGCTAGCCGAACTGGTCACATAGCCTGGCTGTCCACAGCGCGCCCTGAGCCTTGGGCCCACTAGCGATCAGTTGTACAACCCATCCACCGTACCGTCTACCACTTCCGGGCAGCCGTAACCCTCGCCTACGTAAGAATAACGTTACAGTCTGTTCATGGGGTTCATTACGTTAAACGTTGGTTTGAGATTTGTACAGACACACGGCAGGCGACACAATAGTGTAAGGTAAAAACTTACCTTTGGTGCATATGAAACAATGGCAGCCTAAGGGAAAATAAACATTATAAAAGGATTCGAAACAGTTTCGTAACAGACTGTAGTGGAAGGACGTGCATGTTAATGTACTCCCACGTGCGTCCTCTTTCTACTGAGGCTGTTTGGCGAAAGAATCAACTCATTTATTCATATCCTGATAAGAATCTGCTCTACTGGGTGTGCATTCAGTAATGTGGACGGCACGGATATGTGGCTAACAAAATGTTACAAATACCCACATACCATGCTTGATGAGTGCCATAATAACCCAGAGCAATTCAGTTCATTTTCAAATGGAGGTAAGTGAATGCAGAATGTTGGGCAATGACATACATACCACTCCTTGCAAACGGTCTGTATCCAGTTCCATGGAGTGGGCCCTTAAACTTTTACCAACACAGACCGCAGTGACCACGTAATACTCAAGTTAGATGGCTGTAAAGGGGTCAGAGGGGCACTGTCTATAATTTAGATGATCATGAAACCGAATTCAGACATTTCAGTCACTCTGAGCAGAGGTCCGACAGTTCTTGATTTCCTTCGATAACGGTGGCACGTACTAATAACCATCGTCATCTAAAATGCTTTTGCAGACATTACTGTGATACCATTCATTTCACTGAGTCCATATGACCAACAGATAAGTGAAACATGATCGTCAAATCATTACAGAAGCTCCGCTAGTATTTATAGTCGCATGAAAACATTTTGCGCTGTTTGCCCCTCTTTCTGTTTCCGTCAAGTAAACATCTTCTTTGACAGGAAAGATTTTGTTGCACGTGGAATGGAAAATACGTCGGGGATTTAGAGGTGAGTAAAGTAGCTTCAAAAACACGGTATGTATATCAGAGCGTTGATATAATTCTCTCCAACTGCTGTGGCATCACGTTTGTCTGTTTCTATGAAGGCTACAAAGATGAAGAAGCAGAGTATGTCACTCAGTACTTCCAACGTACAAACTTCAAGCGCGAACGTTGTTACTGTAACTATAAAACTAATTTTGGTAGCATATTAGACATCATTATTGTGTAAATTTCTTTTATTTACAGCCGTTACAGACATTTCGTTACTGCACCCATCACTGAAATAGCCGATGTACGCAATACAAAAGTAACTACACGTATCTTCAGGCCACTATTGCCGTCGAAATCGAGCAAAATATATTATGCTCGCATGCTTTGGTGAAACCCAGGTTTTCTCCAAGTATACTACAAGACTATTGCCCTCAGCAGGAAATAAGTGCAATGCACACAAAACTTTCGCTCTTGCTGCAACAGTGTCTCTCCATTCAGTTAAAAATTTTCGTTCATCATAACACCTACTGAGGCAAAAATGAATTTTTCCACGAAGATCCCCAAATTCTTCTGTGCGTCGGGTGCTCTCTTCCATCGCAGTAACCAGGACGCGTCAATCTATGCACCAACTTTTGTTAAAAATCGACAAATTCCGCACGTACCCGTTTTCTTTATATCCGTTTCGTGGAGTATGAAAGGATGTATTCACATCTGTAAATTCTGCCGATGTTACTGCGTTGTTAATACGAAACACAGTCGATTCGCAAATACCAAGATGTTTTCCTGTTAGTTTATGAATTTACGTTAAACTCATGTTATTCCTGGCTTCTTCACTCTTCACACGATCAATACTTTCGATACGAATATAATAGTTTATTTTCGAATGTCTTATCGCCCTTTAGGCACACTGATCATTTTAGAACAAAGCTCCTCCATTACCCTTCCTAAAAACACAAGTCACTACGAATTTCTATGGAATACTGAAACGACACCTGAATACCCGATCTCACAAAGAGCTCTGGCGCTGCACTGCATCGTTGCTGCAATGTGTACTTCGTAACAATGCTGTGAAGCTGTCAAGTCACAGCGCTTCACCCCTGATGACGTCACGCAGTGGGCATGACCTTGAGTTGCTTATTTTGGTGATAGCCACTACAGTACTGCTTGATGTAATAAAACCTCTTATTATTAACCAATGTTGCATTACAAAAAATCTAGAATCATCTATAACAAATATACACCATATGGATTTCTGAAATGTAGTTTTCTTACAATGAATAGCTAACAGAGCAATGTAGTACTATTTTTGTACATCTATGAATTTCAAATGTTTATTTATTTATATTAAGTACAGTACAGAGGTACTGCCCGTCTACATTAACAAACTTCAGATTCCAGGATTCCGGCAGAGTGAGATCACAGGTAGTTTCTTCGTCCGCTAAAAGAACTTATTTAAGAGGAAATAGTGTCAAATCCACATTTTCTTTGTTTTGTATACCTCCTGTATCCGTTCTTCTGTGTCCGTTCTTGTCACATAACTGAATATTAGCGCCCCAGCAGAGCTTGCTGTTGAAAAAGTTTGGTGTTATCTGCAGTCCCGACACTCGGGACATAAGCCGAAATTTTGCCTGACGTAAATACCAAAAATTCTATTGTACTTTTCTCGATAGTGCAAAATTCGCTTAAAAAAGACAGTTACAACTTTCATCAGTGTCTATTGTTGCAATAAACGTGTAATTAAACGTTTCTAAATCGTATTTAACCAACACATTTCGTGTTGCTTACTAGTTAGATAGACGCGATCTAGACCTAAATTTTTCCGAGTTATAAACGTTTAAAAACGTGACCAAACACGCTTGAGAACGTTAATTCTCTAAAAGCAAAGTAATTACTAATTCATTGTTCTGTCATTGTATCTCTAAATCAGCACAAAAACTGCAACCGCAAATAAGACCTTTGTGTCGTTTTTTGTTTACACACAGCTAACATCGCGTCCTTGACAAATTTGAAACATTCTACAAACTTAATCTTCTTTGGAAACTGACCATTCGTGAGAAATGTGGGAGCTGTTATAGGGTAGTGAGTTGAGGGATTTGTTGCCAGTCTTGTAGGAAATGTTTTCTCTGGGGAGGAGGTGGGGGGCGATGCAGTGACGAGAACGTTGGGAGAACAGAAGAATCTCTTTCCTGCAACTGCAGAGTATGTAGTAGAAATATTTTGATTGGGAAACAGGAAAGGAAAATATGTGCCCTTCAGGCACAGTTGGAGGAGGCAAGGAAGGAACTGATAGGTATCAAGGGAGTTAGTGGGAAAAGGATGGTAGGGAACTGGTAGCTGGTAGGAGAGTAGGAAGAAAGAAAGTTCGATCTGACAGTTTTATCATCAACACTAGAAACAGGAACCTACCACTGTCAGAGTTAAGTGTAGAATAGCCTCAGATAGAACGAGGAGCATGAAATGTGCAGCACACTTCGACTGTGGCCAAGAAGCCTAGGAATGTACAAGGGAAGGAAAAAGAAAGTGCAGCTGCTAAATAGTAGCCATGGGAGAGATGTAGGCCCTCAGTTACAGGAAAGTTTAGGGGCAGCGTACCAGACCACTGGTATCTTATGCGTCTCTTTACCACACTTTTGATGTATGACACACTGCTAGATCCGGCAACTTATCATTTCCATTGGATCTACTTCTACACACGTCCGAACTGTTTCATGGCTAGGCTTCGACTCTTCTCCAGAATACTCAAAGTCTTCTCTACAAAAAGAGAAAGGCGCGCGAAGCATACTGCTTTACCATTGGTAAGTTTATTCAACAGCCAATAGCAAAACAACATTCTCCCTCGTCAACCCGCGCTTTTCATCAGTTACCAATCGAAAAAAAATAGAAAACCTAACGACTGCACTTTTTACCGACATAATTATCTAATATGCTGAAGGTTTGATTATGCATAAGGTTATTTACTATTGTTATTTATACCTGAATTAACTTTTCCTTTACCACAAACTTACTTT